>NC_091138.1:29339272-30559593 GCF_041381155.1 Argopecten irradians | reverse complement strand
ATGCTTGACTTGACCAATAGTACATGAATCATTTCTTCCCAAGAGAGATAACTCTGTTATGTAAATAGGTGCACCAATATATGTTTATCTTTTCTGAATCTATGGATGTCTTTCTGGATCTATTATTTCTCAAACTGATAGTTTAATGTTTAATAACAAAAATTTTCTTGTATTTTGCCTATGATGTGTACATTTTCACTATTATAATAGCATAACATCATGATTTTTATCTAAATTCTGAAAATTTTTACAATGAAATGATCTTGTTTATTGCACTTCCTTACACAAAATGTATTGGAATGTAGCTGTTTCTTTGTTGTTTAATGTGACTTTTGGAGATAGGTACTATCTGTAAACAAAGCCCTTTCTTTAATATATCACATACATTTGATAAAAATGTATATCTAAAAGCTTTGTTCTATGTACATCTATCGTAACTTGCATAAAATACCACTAACCTCGAGCTCTCTAACTAATTAATTTTTTCAGTTGTCTAAAGTCGGATATAATAACAAAATTCTTCTGGAACGGCGTATAGATGATTTAGGGCCACGATGAAAGATTTTATATCAAATAATTGATCTTGAATTGTATAATTGCTTTATAATACCCCATTCAAAGGATGTTTGCAGGAAAAAAAAGGAAAACCTTATTTGTGTCATTTTAATTGCTACAATATAGTTGAATGATATTTTAATTAAACTTTTCCCTGAACAGCTAAAGCTTATCTTTTTTCAAGGGAGACAAAGACTGAAGAAGTGCATCTTGCTAATCATACAAGATTACCATTATGAAAATATTTTTTTAATTATTTCAGCTCCCAGAAATGGAGATTGGAAAGTTAGCCCCAAAGTGGGATAAAAGATGAATGAAGTCACGATGTGTATGCATTGTACAAACTCCTTTACAGCATTCCGTCGGCGACATCACTGCCGTGCCTGTGGCATTGTAAGTTGTTTCCACTGTTAAACTATAGTTTCAATCACAAACATAAATCCAAGCAATGGCTAATTTACTGATTAAAAACTAATTTACTAAGAAAACTGACAATAGTTTTACCTCTATTGCTTTTATTAGTTGACCCAGCTGACCCTTTATCGTACCTTTAACCTTCTTGGTCATTAGTAATTAATGGTTTAAATGCTGGGCAATTTGATTTATATTTTGCCTTCTGTTATTGATAATTTTGCATGTGGGACAAAGTTTACCATATTGACTATTTGTAATAGATATTTGATCTAATGATCATCATTTCAGATGGATTGTTAACATAGTTAATATATATTCATTTGTCCTATGACCTTACAATTGACCGATCCACCAGATTGTAGAAGCAAAAAACTTTTGGACTCTGTTCGATGGTTCATTGTAACTATTATTTGACCTTTGACCTGGACAGATTGTAGCTAATAATAATGCCCTTTGAGAATTTGATCCTTTCAGATGGTTTGTAGGTAAACGGATGTTGACCTTTGAACTTAAATGATTCTTTGGCTAAACACGATATTGACCTTTGGCCTTACAGGTGGTTTGTAGTAACTGAATATTGACCTTTGACATGTTTCAGGTGGTTTGTTGTAATTGTTACGGATTTGAAGGTGCACTTGGCTTATGGAAATCTTCAGGAGACAATTCGTCCGTGTTGTTGACAAATGTTAATCTGTCCTAATCGTATGGAGTGGAGGAGGAAGAAGTGAGTGAGAAAAACGTCAACCACCCAACTCTACACGCCGACGGGTGCTTGTTGATGGCTTGCTGCTTGCGGGGTGCTTGCGGGGTGTGCTTTTGTGTCTCTTGGGGTGGGGCGGGTTGCATTGCTGGGATAGGCTATGCTTATGCTGTTTTGTGTTGGCTGCTGCTCTTGTTACAGGTGGGCTAAAGGGGGTATGGTGTGACTGAGGGGGTGTTGTATTTTTGCGTGTTAGCTAAGTGTGTGTGCTGCTGTTGATGCTGTGCTAGTAGTGGGGCGGTTTGTGTGTTGTTGCTACAGGTTCTACAGGTTAAAGAAGGAGTTATATGTAAATGAGTAGTAATATTTTTGATACAGTGGAATAAGTTAAGTAATAGAGTAAATAATTTAATAGTGAAAAAGTAAAAGATTAGGAAAAAAAATAATTGTTAGTGGGTTTTCTTGTGTGGGGAAATAATTTATTTCTTTGCATTTCTAGGTTTATTTCTAACTATTAGTTAAATTTAAGGTTTTAAATCAAACTATGTATATATATAGATTTTTTTTTTGTAGTTTCTGCTATCTAATTAAACATGTTATCTTATTAAATTCTTGGCAAATTAAAAATAAATCATTTCGGTTAATCCCACCACGAAAGCATACAGTCCAGATGGACAAATATGATGGCTGGTAGTAATAGTCTCTTTGACAATGTTTTAATGATGAACTTTATTTTTATTCCAGTTATGGTTAGTCTATTATCTATTTTTTTTTTTAAATTTTTATTTTTTTATTTTAGAAAATAGGGCGAGTGTCTTAGTGTGAGTGATAGCAGAGGGTACTGTCCAGTTCCATACAAGTCTGGCAAGACCGCGGAAAGGAAAAGAAAAAGTTTGGATCGAAGCGTAAGGAGTGGTTAGTCAAATATGATTATGTTTCTCTATGCTTCACGGCCGCACAAGGGTACCACTAACTTCTATTTTTCTATTTTTCTTTTTTTTATTTTATTCATAATACTTTTTATTTTTTCCTGCATACTAGGAATTTCCATTTTTTTTTCTTTTTAAATTGTATTATTTCTTTATTCATTATTACACGTTGAATTTACAGGTTAATACATTTTTCCCTTCCAAACACACAACGGCCTCTCATTCTGATTTCCATATTTCTATTATATTTTCCCTCTCTTTTCTTCCCTTACAACAACATTTCAATATAAGTATTTTAGATGATGATATATAAAAACGTTGATAATTCTTCTTTTTATATGGGTTTTTTTATTTTTTGAGTCACTAAATTGGACCATATATAAGCATTATTTAATCAAGTTGCAATCTATAATTGCTGCATATATAATTGCAATTATTTATATACATATACATACTATATATATATTTATTCTTTTTATATCATAAGCATAATTATAAAATACATTACTTTGATGTATAGCTCAAAATCATTTTCCAAGGTTTTTTTTGGGTTGTTTTTTTTTTTTTTTTTTAATTAATGAGTTTAACATATTGATTCTCTATGCTTTGATTACAAATACACTGAAATATACACATTGAAGACAAAATCTTTAGAAATTATAATGTGAATTATGTACGAATGTATTTTAATTTTGCATTTGTAGGATGTTTGTGCCCTATTTTCCATCCCCCTCCGCTGGGGCTACACTGTGGAGGCACACAGACTCCAGACTCTGTTGACAAAGAAAAGGGCTTTAAATCTTACATAAAAACCAACAGGGACAAAACCCATCACTTTCTGGGCTGGGAGAGCAGAACCATCGAGACAAGTAATTAAATCTTTGTTTTAAAACGTAAATCTGAGATTTAAAAAACAAACTAATCATACACTTGATAGTATGTTGGAAGATTTTCAAAAACTTTTTACTTCTCAATGTACAGTAAAGTGTAGTACGTAATTTTTTGAGGTTTGCACAAAAACACACAGGGACCAGGCACGATTTTTAAAACTAAACAGTATACATATATATATATTATAGTATCATAGGGTATGAACTCGGCGATCGAGAAAAAGGGACTATTTTTTTAAAACCGTGATTTATTTTAAATAATGGGTTACTATACAATATTGACGGATATATTATCTTAAAGAGAAATAATTTATCTTTCCATTGAGTGCTTGATGAACAAAATTGGCCAAGTATTGACGAAGTATTGACTTGATGGAATTGGGAAAATTTAAGAAAAAGCCATTGCCTAGGTAGAACATTTCCTCTGTCCTGGTCGAAATGTACGTCTCGGCTTCTAATGGGTACCTCAAAAACCAAGCCAAAATCTCACAAAATCTAGCGCTTGTGGTGGTAAAACAGTACCCATAATTGTGTTCATCTACAATCTCCGTTGGAGATGTCATAACCCGTTACTTTGTAGAAACTCCATTTAAACATCGTGTGTAGCTCACTTACTTCTAACCGTCACCGCCATGTTCATTTGTTCTTCGGAACGCTTTTCGAGTTTACACCATAAGCGACAACATAACATAATTTGCTTAATGTGAGTCACAAACTCATGTAACAGTCGAGAGCAGTTCCGAAGAGAAAATATGAACATGGCGCGGTGACGGTTAGAATGTAAGTGAGCTACACGATGTTTAAATTGGAGTTTATACAAAGTACGGGTCATGACACCTCCAAAGGAGATTGTGGAGGATGAACACAGTAACTCGGGTACTGTTTACCACCACAAGCGTAGATTTTGTGTAATTTTGTTTTGGTTTTTGAGTGGTACCCTTTAGAGCCGCGAGACGACATTTTCGATAACCGGACCTAAGGGACAATGTGCTACCAATAGCATATTTTCGTAAATTTCCCGCTTCATCAAGCCCATAACTTCGTCAAATTACTTGGCCACATTTTGTTCCTCATAGCACTCAATGGAAAGATAAATTATTTCTCTTTAAGGTTAAGATATCCGTCAATGTCGTATAGGACCCATTTATTAAAATAATTCTCGGTTTTTTAAAAAAATAGGTCCGTTTTTGCTCGATCCGCCGAGTTCATACCCTTGATACTATAATATTATATTTATATGTATACTATCTGGTTAAAATTTTCGTGGCAGGTCCTGTGTGCACAAATGCAAATGAAAATGTTGCAAGGGAGATAATCATATGTGAACCTACAATATATTCAATGTTTGTTTCATACAAGGGAAGTAACTCTCCTATATTACTAAATTGACATTTTAATTACAAAAAATAAATATATATTCTTAAAAAAAGTCTTTAAACATTAATAATATTATATTAAATACATTTTAAGAATGTGCGCTATTATTGATTTTAATCTTTAAGATGAGTTGATAAAAATAATGATGTTCGGGATTACTCTTATATCAATCAAAATTAAAGTGTATGTAATAGGTATGATAATTATCTGTGAATTGTATGCTGAAGTCTTATTGTGGATAATATAAAAGATTATTTTCACCTCCGTAACTTTGCGTAATTTTCGAGCGTCATAAGGGTCGCTTTTTTATATTTCTCCTGTTGGATAACAACAATGTTATCCCACCCATAACCAAAAAATAATATCAGACAATGAAACAGTAGTGTGGTGTGAAAAAGTTGTTATTTGTCACCATTATATATTTGATTTGTCATTTTCAATTGATTTCTTTTTTATCATTTTAGGTGGAATCAAATGTGTAGTAGAGCGAGTTTGCTCGTCTCTGAAACTGCCTGTGTTCGGAGGAAAATAAAAGGGCTTCAACTCAGTCGTACCTTGTTGTAGGCAGTGGGACCGCATAAAGATATCCATACACTATATAGTACATAATATATATTTTCTTCATATATATTGTTTATTGGAGTACATAGTCACATAAAACCTATGTGAAAAATGTTTCTCAAACTGGGAAAAGGACTTACAATTTATTATGCTTATAAGGGGGGGAAACCCATTGACAGTCACTTAAGCAAAGGATATACTACCTTTTTACAGGTATAAAACTCAGGACATGTGCTACAAGTTGATCTCCCCTGTGATAGAGAACAAATAATAGAAAATTAGTATTCCTTGAATGAGGGCAAGCATGAACAGATCATTGAAGAATTTGTTGCAGTTAGTATCGTTCCTTATTATTGGGAGCTAATAGAATTTGTACTCTAGTTTTGGATCTGTAATTTGATTCATAGCTTTCCTGTTTGGATTTCATGGGAATAAAACTTTTTTTTTTCCATTCTGAGGGTTAAAAATACAAATGTTAGAAATATTAATTCGAAAACCATGGAATCGTAGTGTGATGTGTTTATGTTCTGAGTTCAAATGGAAACGGAAAGAAGCTCTTGTGATCATTATTGGTATGTGTTTCCCTAACCCGGCACTTCTCATACGAGTTGATCCCTTATCTATAGCTGGAATCCCATTACGTTGTGTGTGTTTTCCCAACACTCAATTTTGTATGTCATAGGATTCATGTAATACATTATTTATATATCGGCATTGGAACTACGTGTCTATGGAGAAACTTAACTGCTTACCATGTATAACTCACCGTCATCGTGTAATGTGTACAACTTGGCATTGGTAGCTGTACAATGTTTAGGACCATATTGTGTTAAAAATGACATAGTGCAAAGGTGTTTTGTTGTGGGCAGTATGTCTGTATCTCTGTGGTTTTATTTGGAATATGAAACATGGGAATGGTTGTACTGACATTCTGTGATGTTTCTGTTGGAAAATTGTTGACTTTATTTTGTGAATGTTCCATTTTCAATCTTTTAAAAACTTTTTTGTATCTAATTTGAATTTTCTTTAGGTACATCTTTTCCCAATTTTTAGGGCTTTTCCACTTTTATCTTATTTGAAGTAGTTGATCTAATGGTTAACAAACTAACTTTTTCAACAACAATACAATGTTTATAGAGCAAACATTATTCATTGTGGTTAGATTTAAGTTAAATGATTAAAGTTTATTTACTAACTATAATTATATACATCGTTTCAATGTGGTGTTGTGCTATTGAGCTTAACTCCACCTTTACTTGCAAGTATGGCACGAATATGTGATGATGGTTGGGTCTTATATCAGTGTCTATTTTTTAATGTGGCTGCTATAAATACAATGTACTGAATTGCTTCAGTTGGTCTATAAAAATTGATATGCCTCTGAACTTTTGTCATGAATGTCTGAAACATCTT
Source organism: Argopecten irradians (assembly GCF_041381155.1). Taxonomy (NCBI): domain Eukaryota; kingdom Metazoa; phylum Mollusca; class Bivalvia; order Pectinida; family Pectinidae; genus Argopecten; species Argopecten irradians. The sequence continues at coordinate 30,552,754 of NC_091138.1, read as the reverse complement.
GCTAGAATTTTTCTCCAGTCATCATCTTCATGTAAAGTTATCAATATATGCGAGCCTTTTTTCAGGCAGTTTTGTAAACTGGTGATACTACCCTGTTTTGTATGTACAATGTATTTATATATGATTTAGCCACGGCCTTGTACAGTAATTCAATGTGTCTACTATTTATATTAATTAATTCCACTTGCTATTCTGAGGATGCATGAAATTTATAAATCGAAAAAATATATGTCTTTTAATGTCTATCTTGATTAAAAAACCCACTGTACATTAATGATTTTAATATGGCTTGATTATGCTTTTTTCAGTGAATAACTGTTGAATCATTAATTTTGCTATTTCTCTAGAATTTGTACGTTTTTATTGTCAACCCGTAAAAGATTTGAGTACATTTGATAGTGTTTTAACAATCAAGAAAATTATCAATAAATAGCTTGATTGGGCGTGGTCAGTTTTGGCCTAGAAATTTTCGTTCTTTTAATACTTTCATTATTACAATTTTTGTCTTTGTATTTTTATTAGACTTGTATCATTATTCACTTTGTATTTGTTTTGCTTGTTTGGTAGTAAAGTATTTGTATTTTGTACATCACCTTTTTAAAGCATGAGGACAAGGCAAGGTTTTTTAAGTCTATTTCAAAATATTATACGACATTGCTTCCAGGGACATTTGTGGTTCGTCTATCATTATTCATAAGTTGATGGTGCTGAAATTCTTAAAAATAGGGACCTTGAAAATCGCAGTCAAGTTTTTCTATCAATCCTTTATAGTATGGGTTTATATTTACCTGTTAGTTTGTTTTAATTTATATTTGATTAAGCAATGTTAGTAACTTTGTTGACTTGATTATAGTTTTTTCAATATGAAACATGTCACCCTTCTTTTATTTGTGTTCATAATAAATTACAGACCTGTTCATAAGAAACTCTGATAATGAGGTGGGTTTTTTTTTAATTATAATATATTTATTGCTTTTTATTTATTTTCAATATGAATACTTCTGCTATAATCTGATGACATGAAATGAAAATGAATCAAATATTACATTAGGGACACTTTTTAACATTTGGCCCCCAAATGGGAACTCGGATTGAAAATGTGTTTAAAAAACCCTAATTCTCTTTTAAACATGAGTGAGAATTCAACCAAATTAGGTCAAAAGTTAAATATTGGCCATAGGGAAAGAGGAATTGTTTGTTATTATCAGATAACAGTAACATATGAAGCAAATCACAGAAAAACCATAATAATCACTTTTGTCAAAATCACCATATAGTAGTATGCCAGCTTAGAGGTCTTCATTGAATATCGATCACATTGTGCAGGCTATTATGATCCATACATCTTCATCTTACATTCATAGAATCAAGACCAAATATATGCTATCCACTGGTTATTATTATCATTATCATTGATTTTTAGAGTAGGTGACCTAGACGGTGTGTGCTATTTATGATGTTCTTTCTTATACAGAGATAATAATCAAATCCTTTTCTGAAATTATTTATTTTATTTAATTTATCTTCATAGAGTTGCTTTACTGTATTTTGTTTAAGTTTAAAAGTAATTGTTTGTATTATTTGTTATTCTTTATTAGTAAAAACCATTTTTAGTGAGATCCTTGAGTTATTTTTAAACTCTGATGTGTACAATTTGTTACATAATTCTAAGGTCTCAGAATCTTAGAATTTACTTGAGGAAATCCTCCATTATTGAACAAAATGTTTTCAATGGTAACTCAAGGCAAGGGGTGGGGTGTATGCTGTCTGTTGAAGTGTTTTGATTGAGAATTAACCATAGAATGTAATGGTAATGCATGTTATTATTTGTATTGTTTATCATTCAATAAACCGACTCTAAATGAGATTTATTTTCCTGTTAACTACGTTAATTGGTGCATATGAACAACAGTCATCTGTGTTATGATTTTTGTAATAGCAGAGATGACTCATATTGATGGTATCGTCTGTGCTCTATCATTTTCATTTCGTAATAAAATTCAATTAATGTTAAAATATGAAAGTCTGTGATCTTTTTTTTTTCTACTTTAGAAGAAATATTTGTGTTTTCATAATCACATATCACTGTCTTATATTTATTTTTTGGATAAAGGAACAAAATATTAGGGGGGAGGTTGCAGGGGGAGGTGACTCCACAGTCTAAAATTTATATTACTTCACATTAAAAGATGCTCCACCGCTTTACAAATGGTATTTTTTGCACTTTCAAAAACCAGGAGCAGACGATTTAGTATTTTTCTTCAGTTACAAATGTTACTTACTTTTACACCACTACACTCATTGAAAGGTTTGAGGCTTCTTAATTTTAATTCAAGTTTTAAAAATATGAAAAAATAATTAATTGCATCCGAAAAAAATTCCGTGGCACTATATATTAATGTAGAATGAAGTAATGATTGCGCATGCACCAAAGGCGAAATAAATTATTTTATGTTATTTTTTGTGTTAATTAGGTATATATGTACACGATTAAACACACCAATTTGTGTTCAATTGAAGGAATATCATTTATGCTCTATCGGCGGAGGAGCATCTTTAAAAGGAAGCACTTTTATTATTGGTATCTTCTGTCGCATTTCATCGAATCCATGTGTTTCGTTCTTGGAAATTATGGAAACAAGCTTCAGATATATATGAATGAATAATTATTGGTTTAATGTCCTCAATTTATCTATAAACCGTATGTGGAAAAATGACAAATAGTAGATCACAGATGTGTTTCTTCATAAGATAAATCTTTGCCTTACAATTACCAGCTACAGCCTCCCTTCCTGCATCTATGCTGTTATCTTGAAATAACGTGGTTGACAAGACATAAAACAAATCTGGGGGTTTGTGTGAACAGAAAGGCATATGCCTGCTATAGCATGTTAACAGCAAGGGATCAAATGACAGCACCTTACCACACAACATATTGAGCATTAAAATAAGACATCGTTTTACTCCGACTTTTTGGCCATTTTTTGTTGGTTAATTGCTTAGATTAACGTACTATAGTAACAACCAGAGTGATTTAATGATGGCCGCCCGTATATACAATATGATACGTACGCGTGTAAAGTGAATGCTGTTTGGGACCTGCATTATGTTGTGACTCGGATAATATGACGAGGTTGCATAGCACTTTATTCTTCATCTTTTCCAATCATTTTATGTTCAAACGAAAACATATTCTACATTTAAACATTTCCCAAGAAATATGTATACAAATCAATGTTTTTAAAAAAAGACATCCATCCCTATTTCATTCGATGGAAATCTGGTGATTTTTATTTAACATTCAAACTTTCAAACCAGAAATCAGGACGAACATATACATTTCGTTTGTATGTAACTACATCCAGCAGTTTATGGCTTATGCACCATCTCTTCACAAAAAGTCCGATGAAAGCCCATGGCAGCCAACTCTCAACCACCGCAATACGATTCATGAACTTCTTCAAAGCTGCGCTACTCAACACAACACCTATTGTGTGTTAATAATCTATTTTTGTAGAAGGGATTCACTCCAAAATTACATATTAAATTCACAGTGGAAATAAAAAAGATAATCTTAATCGTGAATTGTAAAATTTTATTATCTATCATACATTACATTCCGAGATCCACAACTCCGTTTGAGCCTCTACTGGAATCCACCTATGGTTTTGAAGATATCTAAATTGGAGATGTCTCAACTAATTTTGAAGAAGATTTTCCTTCCTTCGTTTTTATAACAAAGCTGATTTCAAAAAACTCATTTATTTTTATAATCCATAGCGCATTGTGTATAAGATATGAATTGACCTTAATGGAATGCGCCAGTACAAAATCGACGTGAAGTTTGAGGCACGAGACTCTGTTCCTATTGAATTAAAAAACGACATCACCATTGGATGTGGCCTACAAATTATGTCGATATTGTTTGGATTTTGGCCTTCACTTTTATGCCAAATACAACATACACAAAAAAAATAACGAATTCCACATATAAGTTTTCAATTCGTTTTACTTATATCATTCACATGTACAGAGCAAACTTTGTGAACATACATAAGGCTTAAGAATAGATCTTCGTAGCATTGGGCTTTGGTGAAATGATTCTGGAATTATTTTGCGCCCCACGAAGCCGAAGTGAAGTTTCAGTCACAAGACATTATCCCTATTGAGAAACGACATCTGCATTAGGTATGAACTCCGACAATGTCGATATTGTTTGGATTTTGGCTGGAAGGTCGTTTGAAATAAATTTGAACGGAACTGTTTTACCGACCCGTTCTATTTAATATTCTCGCTTTTCGTTTTCATATCAAATACTCAAAAAAAAAAAAAAAAAATAAAATTCTTACAATATAAGTTTTCAATTCATTTTATTACATTATTTACTTGTACAGAACAAGACTTCAGCTCAAAAGCTTTTTAACTAAGAGGGGAATTGAACGCGACGTGAAGTTTGAGTCGCATGACAATGTCCCTCTTGTGAAACGACATTAATTTATTATTGGATGTTGACTCCAATATGTCGATATTGTTTGGATTTTGCGGTTGAATATAGTCCAATCCGCGTCCCTTCGTTTTCGTCCCAAAATACTCATCGAAAATCATCTCCACAATATACTTTAATTCACTTTATAGCACTAACAATATATCAATATCAATATGTATGTGTCGAACTGCAAAATAAATCACTAAAACATAAACCAAAATCAAATAATTTGTGACTGATTACAAAGTTTAAGTCATAAGACAATGTCCCTATTCATCATTATCACTGGATATGAGCTCCAATATGTCGATTTATGTAAGGATTTTGGCGGGATAAAAAGTCTTGCGAAACAAAATTCGTCCGGAAACGTTATATGTATAAAATAGCCAATTTAACCTCCGTAAGAATAATTGAATTATGTATGAAAGAACGTGGATAATATAGATATACAAATTTGTACATTTAGAAAACAAGCTTTCGCATTTATTTGATGAAATTGATTCTGAAATATGTTGCGTTACTATATAACCGAAGTGAAGTTTGAGTCACAAGATGTTGTCCCATATTGAGAAACATTTCCATTGGATACGAACTTCCAAACATGTTGATATGGTTAGGATTTTGGTGGGATAAAAATCTTGTGAAACAAACTCGATTGGAAAACAGTTTAACCGACCCCGTTCCATTTACTAGTATCCTTGGTTTTATATAAAATACTACACACACAAAACAAATTCACAAATAAGTTATCAATTCATTTTATTGCATATATATTCATTTGTACAGAACAAGATAAAGTGCTTTGTGAGCATTCATACAGCCTCGGTCGGGAGTATTTTGAAAATCTGTTTCAATCCGCGTTCCCTCGTTTTCGTAGCAAAATACTTAACCAAAAAACAACAATTCCACAATATAACATTTCAATTCACTTTATTACATTCAAAACATTTCAATTTTTATAGCAATCATATGTATGTATAGGTCGAACTGCAAAGGAAATAACTAAACATAAAAACTAATATACATGTATTGTGCGAGTACAAAGCCAAAGTGAAGTTTGAGTCACAAAGACATTGTCCCTATTGAGAAACAATATCATTTTGGGATGTGGACTCCAATATGTCGATATTGTTTGGATTTTGGCGGGATAACAGTCTTGTGAAACAATCTCGGTCATACCTAATTCATCGGCGTCCACTCGTTTTCGTCAAAAAATACTTCACCAAAATTAAACTCCACAAAATAATATTTCAATTAATTTTATTGCATTCAAAATATAATCAATATATGTATGGGTTAGTCGAACAACAAAAGAAATAACTAAAGATACCCAAACAAAATATTTTTTTACTAGAAGTCGAAGTGAAGTTTGAGTCACAAAAACATTGTTGAGAAATCAACATCATCACTGGATGTAAACTCCAATATGTCGATATTGTTTGGATTTTGGCGGAATAAAGCCTTGTAAAACAACCTCGTTCGGAAAAAGTTTAGACTTCATCTTACACTCAACTTAGGTGTTAACCACCTGTTTTCAGTTTCGACAAATGCTATTTGTTACAGTATACAAAATTCACACATTATTATTCATTATCACTTTTCAAAAGTTGTCATAAATATAAAACAAAAACAAAAAAATCATATACCACCTTTTTCATAATTAGAACTGGTATTGTGTTCGGCACAGCAAATTGCGTCCGTCTTCTTGCAGTCTTCTAACTTTGTTTAACGTAAAACTTTCAAATATGGCTACCTTTTTGTGCAGACGACACCAACTTCCAAACGAAATTCTAAAATATTCACGCAGATGCTCCACGAATGAAACAGTTTGATTGGTCACGGCGGAAAACCAACGCCATTTTGATTGACATGTAATTTCGATTTCGGGTGTGGTTTGAAATGCAAATTATATTCCGCACAGAACCAGTTTTTTTTATTTGTTATAAACTCGTTATAAGACATTGGCAATAAAATTATCAAGGACAGAAAAATTACAATTTATAAGTAATATTATATCAAATCATTTGTAAAGCAATAATATTCCACAAAACATCGGAATGTAAAATTTGGATGAAACGTTGCTGACACGTGTAGTTCAATCTGAAACATTATATAGAAGTTCGGCAATTACTTTTTACTTTTTTGGCAGAGTAAACATTGATAGAAACAGGTATACAGAAGAAAAAAAAACAGATTTTAAAAAATTACACTGGTTGTTTCAAATTTCCAAGTCCTTGTTCAAATTTCCAAGTCCCAGTGATTTCAGCTTTATTCCTAAATGATGGGAATTGAACTTCAACGTTTCGCTAAACAAAGACACACTTACTTGAGGATATCTTACCGATCCTGATATTCTATTATCGGCTTACTATACCTTTCGGCCGGTCCCTGTGTGGTCGTAGTGGAGCCCTGCCTCCGGAAAATCACTCGAGCACAGTTTTCTATACTTTTTGTAGGTTTTCCGATTATTTTATGCGTATACATGCATTTACATATTATGTTTTGTCCAAAACAAACATAACTACCATTCTTTATATCTACCGTAACGCTCACAAGACGTCAAATTCTCACAATTTGTGGACTTGCCGCATAAATTCCTTCGAAAGATCTTCGTATGTATTATGTTAAAAAAAATAATGCCTCGATGAGAATTTGAATATTTTATGTGGTTCCAGTTTTATTGCAGAGTAGGTAAGCGATATCAAACACAGTACGATATAATGCAAACAGACGTTTTATAATGGTTTGCATAATCATTACTTTACTTCATTAGTAGTAATAGGCACCAATTGTAGAGCTCTTAAAGGGACGACATCATTTTTCTGTCTAAAAGTCTTTTGAGCTACAATATTGCAGCTATATTCATACATGATTGTTATGTATTGCGGTGCCCTGATATATGTGTGAAGTCCCTGTGGTTTTAGCTGAATATCTTCCTGTGACCCAGTACCTTTGACATGTAATACACAATCGTCACCCATATACTGTCGACAACATATTTAACAAGAGGGTTCGAGTGTTTGTTACCAATATTATTGTTTCATTAACATTATAACTGATCATGTAGACTTCCTTTTATTCCGTTCTTTATTTACACAATGATTTATAAGTCTACAACACAGTAATATCTTTCGTTCATGTAATTCTTAATGTCCGAACGATATAAAATACTGCCGTGTAAAAATATTGTGTGAATATCTGTGATATGAAATGATAAATGAAAACGCTCGCACCTTGTAATCATTTTTCGATAAAAGCATCTTGTACATGGAAATCGACACAAATATTGATGGCCGATGCAGAGATGGGGCCCCGGCAAGGGGCAATTATTGCAGCATCGCATTCGTCGTATTTTACATCAACCGAATCATGGAAGGTTAAATACAAATAATCGTAACATAATTTCCCATGTAAAACCACACGAAAACGTTCCATAGAACGTCCATGCATGTAGCTGTTAAAGATGTGAAAACAAGTACAATATATGTGTTCAATTATTCGTGTAGTTTTTTGCAGAGATTTAATTAAATTATCTATGTCTCTGGTTTTTTTTTTTTGTAAACAATATTTGAGTTCTGGAGAGAGATGACATGAATGTCCAGCTGGAAGGAAAGAAACTTTTATGATGTATATGTATCGTACAATGTATATATGTAAACGTACATTCCATGTAGCTGCTATAGAATTACAACTAGGAAATTCTCTCAAACATTGATAATATTTAATTCTTTACATTCATGTAGGCCTATGCTGTGAGAATTAACACATCATATATATTTCCAGAAAACATATAGGCCTACATGTATGTTACTTTCCTTTTCTGTTGTTTCCTGTGCTTTTTGTGTTCTGGAGAAAAAGATGATTGAGTTGAAGAAAAGTAATTAATTAAGAGAAATGTGTACCACAGTACTTTGTCTGTAGCCGAGGGGTTCTATACTGTTTTAATAGTCCAGTAATTAATAATTAAATTGAAAATTTCAAAATTAAGATGAAATTGTAAATTCCATTTTTGATTGAAGTGGTTCCCCTCCTTTGAGAGTACACAGTGTGTATACCCTTTTTGGTTTTTAGGAATAATACCTGAATAGGAACCTGAAATAACATGACAATCAATCAGGTATGTGTGTGTATTGGGGGGTGGGGGGGGGGGGGGGGGGCTAAAAGACAGAAGAATCATGAGGTTGGGAAGTTGTAACTTGAGTGGGGGTTGAAATATAGAATAGCTACAGATAACTGGAAGTGGAAGGGTGCTTTATCATTGATCTGGTCATTGCATATTTGGGGTTTACATGGCTTTTTTTTTGGTTATTTAGTCTCATTGATTTTGGAGCAACTTTGAATCCATATGGTACTGTATATCTTTCTTTTTTCCATGTGTAGCTATTTCTTCTGTATTTCACCCTTCGCCCAAGTCACAACTTCCCAATAGGTACCACTTTTTTTGTTTAGAACTCAAATCAAAGACAGATGTACATAGTACTACATACTACATTTTAGTCTATGTGTTTGTAATCACTGTTACTACAGTATTAATACATAAATGGTCTATGTACAAGTTACACATAGACAATAAATGTGAAATTTGGTTCAGACAAAAATTTTTTTTAACATTTCAGATAACTTGCTAGTTTTATGGTTTTATTTATATGTTGAGTCTACTCTCTTGTAAAGTAGAATTTAGAAATCCTAAGACCAGTGTATATATGTTGATATATTTTGCTATATGTAAAAAAAATCCTTATATTTTAAAAGTAATTGAAAAGCTATCTCACAAGCCCTGACAAACAAATGGGCAGGCATATGGATGCAAGAATTATAATCACTGGATCTAGAGGACTAATATAAACAAATATTTCTACAAAGTTAAACAATGAAAAAGTATTGCATCATAATTTTATTTAATGATTACAGTTGAAAGGAACATTTAATAAATTAATACTGTTTAAATGTTCTGTTCATGATCTTCTAGGTCCATATTGGAAAAGTTTACTTTCAAGAGCACTCAAATCAACATTCTTCAGTCTTCATATGATGCTAATTGTATGTATATGTATACATACACTTGTATACAGGTCCAAGGGATGAACTTTCTGTATTCATGTCACTATGCATGCATGGTGCCTGAAAAAAAGAAACCAACAATTTTTTATATCTGTTGAATGTGACAAAAGTTGAAATGATCAATTTCAAATATATATAAATGAATAAATGTAGGTTCATTCTACAGGTTTTTTTTTATTTTAGAGAAAACATTTTATAAGTTGTGAATGTGTCACTGATGCATTTGATAGAATCAAATATTGTTTCAAAAAAGATACAAAATTCATTATCTATAGTTCCAACAAAAATTCAGAATAATTATAAATGATACATGGCTGCAGTACATTTCAACTCTGTAAAGTTTGTCATATACACATGTACAAACACTATTTATTATTATGACCAGAAATAATACTGTATGTGTCCTCCAAATATATCTAAAGAACAAGCTAAAACCTACATGTACATATGTATATGTGTATATCAGAACATATACAATACAATTTTACCAATTAACCTACAATGTAAATCATACATACAATGTATGTGTATAACACTACCAGAACATGTACAGAACAATAATTTACAAATTAAAAATCTATAAATATATACATCAGAACTGTATGAATTGACCGGTAGCATAATATTATAGATTAATTGAAACAAATCTTAGCTTGATAATGCACTAGCGGTTACATTCTAACTGTACATGCATTACAACGGTACATTTTATAAATATACAGGGCATTCATTACCCCTAAAGAGGCCCCACGAAAGAACCGCTATTTACCCCAGGGTTACGTTTTACGCGATTGGGGAACAGGTATGAAACATGTGACCATATGTGACCACTCATTTATGAAAAAATACTGCTAGGGACTATTTACATAATGATCAAAATACGAATTCTCACTCACTATCAGCTGAGCAGGGAGTACCGGGTAGTAGGCCTAGGTTACGTACAGTAGCGGTCCGGAGCCGCGTGCTCGTTCGAACTGTTCTCTTCACTATAACAAGTTGTATTAACACTCTCCATGCGTCGTAATGTTTACCGAGTCATTTGTTGGGATTGTCGCTGCTCCATTGCCTTTCCTTTCGCATTTTAGGTGAGTCAGTTGGTTGTTTTGGCGGAAACATTTTGGTTCAAAACTACGGTAGCCATGTTTTGTTTACTACGGATAGTGGTGGGTGTTGCGCATGCGTTAAGGTTGAACTGCACTCATAGCCGGTCGGGAGGACTTGTAGGATTCCCATAGATATTATTATTTTCTTCGCATGTACAGCGATTTTGACGGAAAATTTTATTTTTCTAATTCATAAGAAATTATACCGGATATATTAATACCATTTTTACCGATTTTACAGTCACTTGCCCGACTATTCGCTTTAAAGTGTTACATGACAGGTCCCATTGTCCCTATGACAAATAAACAATCATAATACAACTATTTATTGATACGTATAAAGTTATTGAGTGATTAATTTATTATCTTTTATTCTTCAAAATAGTTTTTCTGTATTTCTGGTGATGTCATGGTATTATTAGTAATATATTTGTGATTGGTACAATTGTTTGCAAAGAAAAGAGTGAAAAGGCAAATCTATCAAAACTTGTCGCTCTTGATTCAAAAGTGAAAAATCTTCATCCAAGCCACAGAAAAATCATCTTTAGTACAGCCTCCAGTGATAGAAGAGGATATGCAGTAATCCAGTATACTTTGACTTTAAATTGTCTTCGTTGTGTATTGACTTGTTTGTGTATGCCGTATCATTTTATCATCAGAGTTCCATTTCTACATATCTTCATCAAAGAAAGTGGGTTTTTTTTCAACAATACATCAAGATATATCTTCAACGAAGAAACTTTTATTTTTCTACACCAATACCAACTTCAAACGTATTTTACATCTTCTGGATAGTCCCCCTGAAGTGATTCCTCACCAGGTTTTTATCGTAATTAGGACTATGCCAGGCTATGTCAGAGTACAGAGATTGTGACGTGTTAGGACTATGCCAGGCTATGTCAGAGTACAGAGATTGTGACGTGTTATTTCACGCACATTTAATATTATATATCTCTGTACTCGAAGACATGAACATCAACACATCAACATTCATCACTTACAGACTCAACGGATTTGGAAATACCTGATGCAGTCTAATGCCAGGAGAAACGTTTTATATTTTCATCTCCGAAGAGGATCCACGATCAAAACTCAACTTATATTTAACATTTTTAATTGGAACTCTGACATTCATTATATATATATTTCTCAGCCTTGTTGTGCGAGATTTCATCGTTGATTTCAAGATGGTTGTACATCGTTTTCAACACACATTCACTTTCATCACGTGACGGCATATTGATAAACATTTCTATATCTACGTTGGATTATTTTGAAGTTGTTTTTATATTTGAATACTGTGTTTTCATATTCTTAATGCGGAAGTCTACGTAATGTGGCATTATAGGGAAAAGTTTAATTTTTAGAAATTTTATAATCTATTATATCAAATTATTGCTAATTTGATTTAATTTACAACATGGTGACGAATGTGGCATTATAGGGAAAAGTTTAAGTTAAATATATTATTTGTAAACTGTACATGTCTGTACATGTGGCCTAGCCTTAGGGACCTGTCGTCGTGTCGCGTAACATGTTGTCGAGACATTGATGAAAGCTATTTAACCAAAACAGTTACACATGACTATGATTTATCATGTCTGCTAAAGGTCAGCATTTCGATGTAACTTAGAATAACTCTGTGATTAACATTGATTTATAGATATTACTCAACACAAACATGTAGGGCTATTTAAAGGCAAGCAAACCATGCATAGAGTGTCAACTTCCCCCAGTACTTGACCATGAGTACTGGGCCATACTTTGCCATGCGGAATAAAGTACTGAAACCACAACTCAGCATTTGACTTATACTCAACTTTACAACAACAACACACCACACCAGCTTTAAAGAGGACACACAGAACACAAAGAAAAGATTTACTTCAGTAGTTTGTGGGACGACTGGTTCGTCCGTTGTCAGTAAATGTGACTGCGTGGGGTGTGTCGCTTGGTGTCCTCGGCGGCATGCTTCAGTGATATAGCACTAAAACTTTGTTTGATTAATTAACGTCCTATTAACAGACAGGGTCATCTAAGGACGGCCTCCCATGTATGCAGTGTGTTGCGTGTATGTTTGCGAGGTGCGCGTTTTGGGAGAATGTGGTATATTTGTGTTGTGTCTTCTTGTATAGTGGAACTGTTGCCCTTTTTATAGTGCTATATCATTGAAGCATGCCGCCGAAGACACCAAGCGACACACCCCACTCGGTCACATTATACTGTCAACCAGTCGTCCCACTCCCGTTATGCTAAGCGCTTAGCAGAGTAGAAACTTCCACTTTTATAGACTTTGTTGTGTTTCGGCCAGGGGACAGAACCCAGAGCCTTCCGCACTTTAACTAGAATTATGTCTGTTAAACATTAAGTGCTCGCTAAATATTTCCTAATTTTAATTTCCGCTATGAAATCATCCTTTGCAACAGGTGTACGTATCACTTTCGCTCATTATTCTTGGGACTATTGCAAGGAGATGTTTTACGCCATTGTGCATTGTAATAAATACTTTCCTTTACTTCATCAGATCTTTAAATGTGGAATTACTTTGAAGTGCTTTGTTACATATTGTGTGTGTTTATTTTCATATTGATATTGATACGATAAACTGTCGTTCAAAAAAGTTCGTTAGAACACCGTCCAGTCTCTGTGCACGTGCGCATTGTGACTTACCTGTGTCGTGCTTGAACGCTTTTCTGGGGTACATTAGATCTAGAGCTCAGACACTAAGACTGATATTTTATATATATTTTTTTTCTGTTTCTCTCACGCAAAGCTGTGTGATTTTATAAATATTATTTAGAACTACAGTAAATGCAGTCTATGGTCACATGATTTAGTAAGCGATAGTGCAACGTACACCAAGGACCTAGGATCATGTGAAATAAATTAAATATGTGGCCGGTACTAAACGTAATCGGTTTCCTCACTTTCTTTTATTGACTATATCAACCTGAATTGCATTGTATTGTTCCGGAAGTTTTCAAAGTCGATCAGACGCTTAGAATGTCGTGACCGGTGCAAGAGTTTGTGTGATACGCCGCTTGAAGTTTACACAAAACAAATGCGTTTAACACTGAAATGTCATTGTTGTTAATTAATAGTAGATTATCGCTGACAAGTATATTTTAATAATGTTTTTGAAAGTTTGGTGTGACTAAATCGTGGCAAAATACCGCAGTCTCCAAAACACATACCACACTGCATACATGGGAGGCCGGCCCTCTTACATCACCCTGGCTGTTAATAGGACGTTAATTAATTAAACAAGCAAACAAACAAGATTGGACATCGGTTATAATTGGTATCCATCAAGACGGTGTACTAGGCAGGCACGAATCTATTTAAGTGTATATTAATGACTTACCAAAAACTTCATTGAAAAAGCTGTGAGATTTTTTGTCGAAGATACAAAACTTTTCTCCATTATATATTATATCGTGATATCTACAAATAAATGCTGCCCTGCAAGTAGGGCGTTAGAATTGCACCTGCAATTCCAATTGCGTAATTTAGGGTCTTATCTTTTCTACTTTTCCTAACGTCTGCCTTGATACCGCTACAAGTTTGGCCTTTAGTTAAGTGCTGGCCCGTGTGAGGAAGGCTCTGGGTTCTTTCCCCTGTCAGAGACATACTATAGTCTGTAATACTGATTCTGCTTAGCTTCAGCATGAAGGGACTAGGACGACTGGTTCGTCCGTTTTCAGAATGTTACCAGGTGGAGTGTGATGCCGTTTGAATTCGGCGGCAAGCTTCAGTGGTATAGTAATATAGCGCCACATACACGGGAGGTCATACGCATAATAAGGATGTGTTAGTATGTGGTATGGCGACTTTGTGAATAACATTTGACTTGCAACGGACATTAGACCAGATAACATGCCCTTCTGTTGATGTCAACACAAGACGCACAGATTCCAGCAAGGGACTTGATCGCCTGGGATGTCGCCGAAACAGACTTTGGTTGACAGACAGTTATTCATCCAATTACTTTAGAGGAGTATTTTACTGTCAAAGTCGGTTCGGACGGTAACGGCATGTATAGATTATTATCACTGTCTGTAAAGACCAACAATTGGCAACTAAAAACATTCACAGTATATACGCTATAAGGTACTCTGAACATGACAAGAAGACTATTTACGAAAAAAATAGTTAAAATGTGGACTTTGAGGCTCTTTCCGGAAATTTGCATTTTTCGCCCCAAACAGATCGGTTGAACTATTTTTTTCGTGAAGAGTCTTGTCATGTTCAGAGTACCTTATGGTGTCTATAAGAACATTTGTATCAATTAAGATGGCTTCTTGTATGCGATATTTGTGATCCGCCATTTATAGCAGCCATTTGCATTTACAACAAAAGGCTCCTGCGCTATTCGCTGGTCCGATTTTGCCAAACAAACTGTTGGAGTACCTGGCAAATTCACAACTGAACACGATGGCATGATTATTTGGTTCCATCTATGCAATTCACACGAGTTCTATTTCTTCTCCAGAAATATACATTTTTCTCATATTTTACTGAATTTTACAAGCAGCGCTTCACAAATTACATATTAACAGTAAGACTGACAGTTAGCCAGGGTATATACCAACAATTAATGAAATTAGTTCTGTTCAATTGCAGCACAGTCATGAGTTTTAGGCTTGCAAAATATCACTGTTTAAAGCCGTTACATGAACCTTAAATAAGAAGTAAAAAATGTCTCGGAATGTAAGTTGAAGGGCAGGACCTCGGACATTATAAACTGACTAGATATATAACAAACGCATGGTGTGACATGGTTGGGAACAGGGGGTAAAATGAAAAGTAACATACATTTAGCAATCATGACGTATTGTCAAGCCCAAAATCAGTGACACAGGTGATAGACTACAAGAGATCGACAACAGACTGGACAAATATATGAACGAACGAACATTAAAGAATGTATTAATGCATTATCGAAAGACGAAATTCCAGGTGTTGACGAACAGTTGACAGACATAAACAATGTTGTTCTGGCCAAACAGTTCCAGGGTTTGACAAAACTTTCAATCTATGCGACATGCATGTGACGGCTTCATGTTTTAAGAAGTTGTCAGTTACGAGACAAATACTACCGCCACACCTTTGTTTCTGGGACCCAAGTTTATACACGACAGTAGTGATTACGAAAGCTACAGCAGCTTTTTCGCACACATTTGTAACAGAGTGTGGTAGAATCAATGTGTATATTGCTGTACCTGTTTGTTTGTTTGTCATACGGGTTATTGTGTCTGGTTGAGTTCGAAGTGAGTATGTTATCTGTGTGTTGATTGGCTGGTGTGAACGAGCATTGTTTGTGAGTGGGTATAAAATAGGTGTAATTCGTGTACAGGTAGAGAGTTGTTACGAGCACCAGCCGAACTGTCACTCTCTCACCTGCTGTCCAAGTATCCGTTGCTATCTTGTGAAGATGCGTTGTCTAAAATGTAGGGAATTGTTATATTAATTATGTCGTCATTTGGTTTCGTGTGTCTGGGAAATGAGTGCGTCAGCTGATAGTTGTAAGTTTTTAAATTTTGTTTATAATTACTTAATTGTTTGTTCTCCTGTTACATATTAGAAGTAAACTGGCTGGTACTGACCTATCAAACTTCACACTGAAAAATGACAGCATAGACAAACACAACTGGAAGTTGCTGCTAGTCGACAAACTATTTGGTAACAAAGGCGTGATAGACAGCGAACCACAGCGACTAGTTTAGATAGACAAACTCTGGACAAACAACTCTTGAGAGTGTTAACCATGTAGTAAAACATACAGTCTACTGGCGTAGTAGGCTGCTGTTAGTGCAGACAGTAAAGTATCTATTGGCACCTTAGTTCACAGACTGTTTGTTTGATTATTAATGTCCAGCCAGGGTCATGTAAGGACGGCCTCCTATGTAAGCGGTGCGTAGTGTGTATGTAGTGGTGCGTGTTTTGGGAGACTGCTGTATATTCGTGTTATGTTTCTTGCATAATGAATATTTTGCCCTGTTTATATCACTGAAGTATGCCGCCGAAGACACCAAGCAACAACCCCCGACCCAGTCACAATATTCTGACAATAGGCGAACCAGATAACTAAATGGATGTTGTTCTAGTCATGATAGGAATTGTTTTGCACACTTTAATTGATACTGCTCATAAGATATGTTTAAGCCATATTGTAAGTCTTTCTTTGTTTAATCAATCAATGCCCAGGGTCATGAAAATTACTTAAAGCTGACAATGCAAGTTAAAAATATACATTTGAGATTAAAAAATTAATGATTTTTTTTTCAAATTTCGTTTCTGAGACATTCCCTTGCGTTTCTAAGGACGGGCAGACGCCATTTTGATTTGAACTCTGCTTGGATACAACACGCCTACCGACCCCTATATAAAGCGGTTGAATCGACACATGTGCGCTCAGTCATGAACATATACATCCAGCACTTGTCCACTGTGTATCACCTATTATTCTATTAACAAACCCCTTACCTGTAATATATGCAGAGCTTGTTTTAGAAAGCAAACATGTAAACTCCTCAAGCTGTCATTTAGATGTTTTACAAATTGAACTTTCCACACAAATGAATAGAAATCCCAAGAATAATCTGTCCAAATATGTCCACGTATATACTATTTTACCCGATGTACTTGACTGGCCACGTGCACGTGACCACCTGTCCCGAACAAGTGACGCTTCCGTAAATAAACTACCAAAGGTACACTTTTGTTTGTTTGATTAATTAACGTCCTTTTAACAGCTATGGTCACGTAAGGACGGCCTCCCATGTAAAGAGAAAACATTGAACATACTAACCATTTTATTCTCATGGCACGGTCTCGGGTTACACGTAAATACGTCTTGGGTATATAGTAAAGTAGATCTAGAGGCAGTCAGGTGTTAGTTGTTACACCTTGAACAGCTAGCGTTTGACTGGTTGCACGTGTGTGTGGGTTCACGTGCTTTTATAGGGGTCGGTACCCGGTGGTGTATCCAAGCAGAGTTAAAACAAAATGCGACTGCCTGGCCTTAGAAACGCAAGGGGTTGTCTCAAAAACGAATTGGAAAAAAGAGGCCTTGACGGTCAGCTGAGTGCTGCTACAGAAAGAGCATTGCAAAGTTGGTTCAAAGCTATAAAAATTATTTACGAATTAAAATAAACTTTAAAGCTGAACTTTCGTATTAGAATATTCATTTTTTGTTTTTCATTTTGATAGTGTATAATGTTACCAAACCTTATGCTTAACCGCTGACAAATGGTCATTTTTTCACTATCAAAAACAGGAGCAGGCGAATTTAGTATTTTTCTTCAGCTACAAAGTTACTTAGTTTAACATCATTACCACAAATTGAAAAGTTTGAGCTTCTAATTTTACTTTAAGTTAAAGATATGAAAAATTATTAATTGCATCCCGTAAAAAATTCCGTGTCACTATATCCTATATTGAAGTGAAAGACATCAACAAGTAGTTATAAACAATTCGTCTTCTGATTTTGGTATGATAGGAGCAGGTGTCCCTCAAGGCTCAATTCTTGGATCTCTTCTTTTCCGTATTTATATAAATGATAAAGCTGATGAACTTCAATCAACAGCATGTTTATTCGCCGATGACAGTACCCTTATCAAGTCATCATCCTCATGTCATGAAATAGAAACAGTTTTAAATAGGGATTTAGATAAATTAAATCGATGGGCAAAAACGTGGCTTGTTTCTTGTAATACTTATCAAACTGAGGTAATTTTCATATCAAATATCAATGATAACATTGACAAAAATTTGGATTTAGTTTTTAATAGAACGTTGTTTTTAGATTTTAGTAGTTTTCATAGACATCTTGGAGTCATTTTAATATCTGATGTCACCAATGCTCTATCGTATATTTGAATGGCTCACTTAGTGCAGGTACTTGTTACTGATTAAACTTGCATGTAAAATACCATTCAATTCATATCGTTTTATAAATACACAGTAATGTATTTCGTTTACTTAAACTTAAAATTTCTAGTAAACTAGAAATGTATGCGTCATCTATAAATATTTACCCCGTACATTGTCCGAGATTATGTAGTTTCTAAATATCTGGCATTGTGGAGAATCAAATGTTCCCTACAAAATTATGATATCGGTTTCTGTGTGAATGTTCGATCCTTTGTATTTGGACTTCGATCCTTCGTCCCCCGGAATATCCCAAGCTGTTGGGGTTTCTCCTTAGAAACGCTAAAAAAGGAGCAAAGGGGGATCCCGACCTGACACTGATCCGAAGATGGCTCGCATCTGGAGTTGAATCATCAAAAGGGGCCCTTTTCTGTCAAGTGAAACTACAAAAATATTACTGGATAAATAGGGAGAGCCTCAGAGAGATAGAACTCACATCTGCGGGACATCAAGGGATTAGTCGCACCTAGACTTGGGTAAAGGAAAAGTTCCATTGGTATGGCATGAGCACCGAAATCAGGAATTATGTTCAGTGTTGTAACGTCTGTAATGTGAATAAAAAACCTAATCGAATTGGTCGTTACGCCCTCCTAGATTATCACGCTGGGGTCGCCATGGAACGAGTCCATATTGATTTACTGGGGCCTTTACCCAAAACAGAGAGAGGGAACGAACACATCCTCGTAATGGTGGACCAATTCACTAAATGGATGGAAGCGATATCATTACCCTCACATACCGCTGAAGTGACGGCCAAGGCTGCTGTGAATAGTTTCTTTTCAAGGTTTGGAGTCGCGATACAATTATTTTCCGACCAAGGTAGAAACTTTGAGAGCAAACTATTTACGGCTCTGTGCGACGTCCTTCGTATTCGAATACATATCGCAAACAACGCCTTATCGACCATCGGCGAACGGACAGGTGGAGTGATGTAACCGTATGCTCCAGGACACTGCTTTGTCGGTAAGCAACAAGGGGACTGGACCATCTTCTTTCCCTAATCGAGTGTCAGAGGGTCATGAAAAAGAATTATGACCTACGACTGTTATAGAGATCCTCATGAGGAGGGAGTCTCTCGTGCGCTCGAGGAGGGAGTCTCGTGCGCCGACGCAGTGTCTCTCAGGCCCAACCGTTGACGAGTCAAGGTAGAAGTTGCTGTCGAATACTGAGGGAAAATAAATCACGTAAATTGGGGCAGACTACCACTTTTATAGACTTTGATATGTCAGAACCCAGACAGGGGCGAGCACTCATTGCAACACACCCGCCCTGGTCACATTTATACTGACAATGTGGGGCGAACACAGTCGTCCCCAACTACCAACTTTTTTACAGACTTTGGAGTGTCTCGGGCCAGGGGACAGAACCCCAGAGCATTCCTCACAGAGGGCGAAAACGCTCAATCTCAATGGCCAAAAGTAAGGCGGTACCAAGGGCAGGCATAGGAAGGATAAAGTCAGTTATGCATAAGAGAAAAGATAAGATTCTAAATTTTAGTCGCCGATCATGCAATACGGGGCAGCAAGTAAAATCTTACGCCCTTACCTGCAGGGCAGAGAGTTAATAGGGAAAAGATGTAAACAAATGAAAGTGAGGGACCTGTGGTCGTTGCATTAGAAGGCAAAATCCAACCAAACCTACGTGCTGCAGGGTTATCTTATAAGAAACCACTAGATCCGATGGAATTGCGTCTCTGCATGCGGATTTCCATCGGTTTTGAAAGCGGTTTTCAGTATGGTTTAGAAAATGTTCTGGTGGTTGGATAACTGGATAACTTTTGAAGTAGCTCCAATGCAATAACGAGCGTAAAAAACCAAAAGGCCTACACTACGAGTCATAAAGCGCTTGTATGAGAAGTTTATAGTGTACTATAGTTCCCACTACGAGCAGGTTTATCACACAATGTAGCTCTTCAATATGGTGTTCAAGGTTAAGAAGACCATAACGAGCGCAATCACCTCCCCTGTTTGTGATATTGTTGATGAAAGTTCCTGAAATAAAACAAAAGATTACCCACCTGCAACCCGAATTATCATAAAGTTGAATGAATGTATCCTCTAGTGCCTCTATGGGCCCACGCCAACAATTGTTTTCCTAGGTGATGCCCACAGGGTATTTGCGCCCACAATCTTCTTATGATCGGGTGGACCCCAGGTTTTCAGTCGATGTGTTTTCGCTAAAAAGCTGCTCGGAACGAGACTGACGAGAATTCTCAACAGAACAAAGTATGGTATGACCGGAAGGTTCGAGATTCATTTGTTTGTTTGATTAGGTAACGTCCCAAAACACGCACCTCGCACAACATACATGCAACCACACCGCATACATGGGAGCCGTCCTTACATGACCATAGCTGTTAATAGGACGTAAATTACTCAAAGAAACAAACTAGTCAAGGTCTTATAAATTGAAGTATTGCCATATCAAAATGACAAAGTCTAGTAATGAAAAACTGTTTTCCATAAAACCCTAGCAGCACCAGAACACAATGTGTTCCAGAACAATAATTCTTCTACCCGTCTTTCCAACTAAGCCCATATATCAAATACGATCCAAAACACTGAACAGTCAATGCTGAGGAATGTAATTTAGGAAGACCAAACAACGTCAACACGCATATTTATGCAGTTCGTTTTAAACTTTTCAACAGCACTACTTTTTTGTACCACATATATCTGTGTATCAAAAAAGATAACTTAGTCGGTATACCCACTGTGTATACTGTATGTGTACAATTTAGTGTAACCTGGACAGTCGCTAAAAACGTTTCTACGTCTGCACGTGTTGAGAGTAACGCTAAGTTTGGCTGGACCAAAAGGTATCAAAGGTCACGAAGAAACCTTCGGACGATATTGACCCTAGCTTCGGCCAGATAAGCTTATATATGTTACGACATACAAGGGACACTCAAAAAACCGGCTACACAGGTGAGGTCTCTAAAATATATCGCCACGCGTGAGCCACGGCGGCTGCGAGTTATCAACACAATGATGAAACATAATACAACTTCGTTATCAAAGCATACACTTACACGTTTCTTCAGCAGGGTAACTTAAAAGTGGAGGCAGCATGGCAAACTAAGAGAAATTTGATTCGGAATCGACTGGATAATGATTATGCATTCAGAGAATGCTTCGAATATATATTTTTTTTCGTTGTTGTCTCGTGTCGGTTATCTTGGTACTCTTTTCCCTCCTATTTTTTGGAAATTTCCTTTTCGGTTTTTGTTATACTTTATCGGACCTCGGTACTATTATTTGCTTTTATACACAGACTAGTGATAGACAAATAATTTAAATTTAAAGTCATGTTTGTTTGTTTGTTTGATTAATTAACGTCCTATTAACAGCCATGGTCATGTAAGGACGGCCTCCCATGTATGCGGTGTGCTGCGTGTATGTTGTGCGAGGTGCGTGTTTCGGGGGACTGCGGTATATTCATGTTGTGTCTTCTTGTATAGTGGAACTGTTGCCCTTTTTATAGTGCTATATCACTGGAGCATGCCGCCGAAGACACCAAGCAACACACCCCACCCGGTCACATTATACTGACAACGGGCGAACCAGTCGTCCCACTCCCTTTTTGCTGAGCGCTAAGCAGGAGCAGAAACTACCACTTTTATAGACTTTGGTGTGTCTCGGCCAGGGGACAGAACCCAGAGCCTTCCTCACAGGGGCGAACGCTCAACTCAAGGCCAAAAGTGAGGCGGTGCCAAGGGAGGCATTAGGAAGGATAAAGTCAGTTAGGAAGAATAGAAAAGACAAGATCCTAAATTTAGTCGCCTTTTACGATCATGCAATAGGGGCAGCAGGTACAATTCTTACGCCCTACCTGCAGGGATAACTAACTAATCAGGTACATGCATATCATTACTAAACGATGAAAAGAAGATAATTTGTACATAATACATATAGAATATCATCGGGACCTTATTACAAATGTACTACATCAAATACATAGTTTAACAGTTCCACTATACAAGAAGACACAACATGAATATACCGCAGTCTCCCGAAACACGCACTTCGCACAACATACACGCAACGCACCTCATACATGGGAGGCCGTCCTTACATTTTATAGCTGTTTTTTGGACGGTTAATTTGTTCAAACAAACAAACCTGATTAGATTTAAAAAAATGTAGTGGTAAACAACATCGCAGTCATTGGAGCAGTTGCAGTTCCTGGATTAGGGGGATCGTCATCACTTTATGTATTGTGCACTAGTAGGACCCTTCAGCCGCTGATCCGGCCAATTGGTATTGCTAGCTGCTTTCACGTTTCTTGCTCTTGTAAGGAAAACATAAATAAGAAGGCGGCAAAAGACAAATAAATAGCTTCATACGAAATGTACGGCTGTTGTACCTGCTGGCAGAGTAAATACGACTCAACCGCCCTCAATTACTGCTTTTGCACTGGTTTTTGAGAAGGCGCAAGGGCTAAACCAATCAGGCCTTTAACGAAGTTGACCAGCGTGGTGTTTCTTTGAGATAAAAAATACATATATATATATATATATATATATGTGTGTGAGTACGAAATCAAGACAGTTCTTTGCGAATGTATTTCAAATGGATTAATAAATATAAGAAAACCAAAAAACTCGGTGACTTTGTCGCAAGGTCTTTCTGCCTTCACAGGCGTTTTCAGACGAAACATTGACAATGGATTGGCTTCACAAATTAAGTACTCGCGTGCTTTTATACTTGGGTGATTCGGAAAACTTAAAGTAGTGGAGAGAATGATTTCGTGGTAGAAAGTTGATTTGAATTCGGAATTTTTCATTATTTTCTTATTATAAGGATTATAAGGATTCTTAGTATAAGGATTATTATTTAGCCTACTGAAGGAAGTAATACGTTTGTAGATAACTTGGAGTAATATTATTTTTTATCTGATATAGTAATTGTAGTTTTCTTTAGCTCTTCTATCTGAAAGGGGTTCCGATTCTGTTTCAAAATATAAAGATTCCTTAACCAGTTTTATAACGAGAATACTAAAATAAATGATACCTATTCACAGAAGAATAAAACGTCGAAGTAAAAAAAATTGAAAACAGAAAAGGAGCAACCAGGGCGCCCTGGTCTCGTCACTACCTCTGTACTTAATATTACATGTTATAAGGTTACCGTAACGTTAATAACCCTTTAATATGAAAGTATACAAAAACCCATTTAAACCTCCATTCTCCTATTTATATGTTAAGATTAGGCACCGTAAATCATAGATGGTAGTGGAATTATCCTTAAAAACAACTAATCCTATTTTCACCACAAAGTCAAAAGCGACGAATAACATGCGTTTAATAAATCAAATAAAAACAGAAAGGCGCAAGCAGGTCGCCCTGGCGCGGGTCGCCACATATGTATATAATATTGCTTTTGTTTGTTTGATTAAAACGGCCAGGGTAATGTAAGGACGGCATGTCATGTATACGATGTGTAGCGTGTATGAAGTGCGCGGTGTGAGTTGTAGGAGACTGCAGCATATTCGTGTTGCATCTTTGATTTTATACTGGAACTCTAGCCCTATTTTTAGTGCATTATTACTGAAGCATGTCACCGAAGGCTCCAAGCAACATATTGCTGTAATCTTGTTATCAAACGGCTTCTCCGTGCAGGCAGGGTGTTAGCTTTGTATCTATTGTCCATAGTTGCTTGCGTAAAAGGCTACTGAGTTTAAGATCTGATCCTAAGCCTCCCTTTACATCGCCTCACTATTTGCTTTCAGTTGAATGCTCGCACCCTTGTGAGGTAGGCTCTGGATTCTGTTATCTGGCCGAGACACATCAAACTTTATAAAAGTGGCCATGGTAGTTTCTGCTCCTGCTTAACAAAAGTGGGACAACTGGTTTTCCCTTTGTCAGTATAATGTGATCGGGTCGAGGGGATGTGACGTCATCCTTTAGTGAGATATCGCTATGAAAAGGGCAAATATCACTATTATTAGGAGACATAACACTAATATACCGCAGCCTCCCAAAAAATACAGACATCCACAAATTGCTACACATTGCACACATGAGAGGTCGTCCTCATCCTTGACCATGGCTGTTAAAAGAACGTTTAACGTATTAAACAAAAACAAAAAACGGCTAAAAGTTTCCTATCTTAAAACAATAAACATTCAACATAAAGTGTTTCTGATAATAAGTCATCAAATAATGTGTCTCGGCCAGGTGACAGAACCCAGAGCCTTCCTCACAGGGGCGAACGCTCAACTCTAGGCCAGAAGTGAGGCGGTGCCAAGGGAGGCATTAGGAAAGATAGTCAGTTAGGACTATTCCCAACTAATAACATAAGTCTGTTCTCACTAACAATTTATTTTAGCAAATGAACAAAACATTCATACATACATACATGCACATATGCAGAACTAGGCCTATATATACACAGAATATACTTATGTGTTATCCAGGTACATGTAACACAAATCTTATATTTGTAGTTACTATAACGGCTTAACGGCACTAGGCGATACCTTGTCAGTCACCTACCAGGTACTGTCGTCGGACTGAGCTATTGCTGACTTATTCTCATTCAATGAACCTAAAGTACCTTCAATTCCTCCATGCCCTGCCTTAACTCCCTAAATTCTTGTCTCCACATCTCTTCGCTATCCATAATATTAAATTACTGGGCGGAGTCGTCATATCGACGACAGTTATCTGCCCCTTCAGCATCCATTCAACCCATCATACCTCACTTTTCATAATGGATATATCCGGAATTTCATCCGGTAATAAGGGTCCACCCCTTTGTTTTGTCTTTACTCTATAATTTTGTTTGCTGTTGCCTCGCCAACCCCTGGCAATGTCTTAAGCACCTGCTTATCATCGGTGTACAGACTTACACACTCAGATATTCTCTGAGTAAATATAAGTACGACTTTAATATGAATGCATTTTCAAGAAATAAACAAAACTATGACTGAAAGCCGTTTACATTGAAAAAAAAAAGTCAAACAACAGCAAAAACAATTGTCAAAAGTTGGGTTTTCTTAACACTGCTTCAAAAGGCCGAAATTATCCCTGAAAAAATTCTGACACCAGTATGGTAAACGGTGATTTACAACATATATTTATATACAATTACATACAAAGCATCTACAATGATGTGTATACGGCGGCCATTACAAATATGTGAAATAGAAGGGTCTCGGAAGTATTTCATTGTACACAGTTGTTTAATTTCATAAATGGGATGTAACATGGGGGCAAAGGAGTACATAAGATCCCAATATAAAGGTATGTGTACGTTTTCCCGGCATTGCATGGACGATATATTAGAAATATGCCGCTGACGTAGCGTAGGCCAAATCTGGCCTACGATTTCACATTTTTAAGAGGTACCGCGAGCTGACTATATATTAGGCAAAAAAAAAGAAAAAGAAAAATTAAAAAAGCCTAATAATATAGGCAGGTTTAGCGGACTAGGTCTGAAGCTACTGCTAAGTGTCTGTTGTTGGGAATGTGTACATCTTTGTTAGTAGGATTAAGTACCCTAAGTGTAGCAATACCTTTGTTTACCCTAAGTAAACATCTAGCTGTAGCTATTATCTTTGTTGTGGTTGACTCCACACGGTTCTAAGAGCACTATTTCATCATGCTTCCTCCTGGATATCTTTACAGGAATATCCATTTGTTGGTTTGCTTTGATGATAACTGTGACTATCATCGTGAAAATGCAACTGGTTAGTAGAGATGTTAATGGAGGCATTGCTATCCTTCATAAAATCATAACCAAGAATAAGGTAGTATGAAAAATTTTCAACAACATGGACAGTATAAATTAAAACAGCACCTTTGAAAGAAATGGGAATCTTAACCTTTAGTTTACTTTATGTTACACCTGTTATAAAGTGAGGTTTTGTTGTGTTAAGCACTTTCCTAGTTAGCCCTATTTTGTTTAAAAAAATCTTCTGACATGCATGAAATATCAGCACCAGTGTCTATTAAGGCGTGAGTTTTAACACCTTTTACTGTAACTCTAGTCCTATTTTTATCCATAGGTTATGCCAAAATCAATTGATATTTCTACATTTTTAGTTTTGCCTTTGTGCCCATTCAAGGACTGAGGCCCCTGAACAGGCCCACACCTTCATGTCCTATTGAAATTGTTTTGTTTAGATCTACACATGTAATGGAAATGATGTAATTTCTGGCATTTATAACATATCTGATTTGCTGCCGGACAACTGCCATTGTTGAGGGTGCTGATGCTGCCATTTTTGAAATTGCTGGTACATTGATGGTTGATTCAGTGCTGATATCGAGGATGTTTGGAATAATCCTCTAATTTCCTGGACGATGTTGCCTGACATTGAAGCCACTTTGTCCTCCAGCTTTGTGATCCGGCTGTTGCTGTCCTGACTGGTGTGCTTAAGAGCTCTCTCAGCAGACAATGCCAACCGTCTGGCTTTAGCAAAGGTGTCCGTGTCATGTGGCATTACTATGCGGCCAATATCTGGAAGCAGCCCGGCAACTACCATCCCAACCAAAACCAGAGGAGCAAGTTCAATATCAACTGTGTCTCTTATGACACGGTCGAAATAGTCGTCGACAGATTCAATCTTTTTGCTTTAGGTTCATTGTTCCTATGTCATATGGTGTTATTGTCTTGAATCTTTCCACAAAGGCTTCTTTTAACGCTCGAACCGTGGTCTTACTACGGTTGTCCAGGGTTAGGAACCAGTCTGACACTGTGTCTACCACAAACATAGGGAATGACTGAATGATTTCTGGGTCGATTATCGATAGTTCAACCTCCAATTGCACAAACAACGTTATCCAGCGGAGATTCTCGTAATATATCCAAAACGTTTAAACCCGAAATCCAATACAGAATGCTCCCACTCTTTTCCAGCCTACCAACGTCTCTCAATACAAGAGTGAAGACTATTAATCACTATCGCTAAACAAGACACAACACTCACATACTGCAGTCTCCCCAAAAAATGCATCTCGCACTTCACACACGCTACACACTGCATGCAAGGGAGGCCGTCTTTACATGACCCTGGCTGTTAATAGGACGTTAGAATAATAAAAAAAAAAACCATCGAATCCCGTCTAAAAGCGAGACTTGCCAAGTCCAACATTCAAAGTATTTCAAACCTAAAAATATAGCAAAAATATCAACCGACAGCGAAAAATACACACAAAGTAATGTTAATGCATTTTATACACAAGATAACAGCAAATAAGAGAGAAGATGGGCGTCATATATAAATTAATCACTCGAGATTTAGAACTCACTCTATACCTACTTGGCCCTGCAGGTAGGGCGTTAGAATTGTACCTGCTGCCCCTATTGCATGATCGTAAAAGGCGACTAAATTTAGGATCTTATCTTTTCTATTCTTCCTAACTGAATCTTTTATTCCTTGCCTAATGCCGTCCCATGGCACCGCCTCACTTTGGCCTTGAGTTGAGCGTTCGCCCCTTGTGAGGAAAGGCTCTGGGTTCTGTCCCCTGCCGAGACACACCAAGGTCTTTAAAAGTGGTAGTTTCTGTCTCCTGCTATAGCTGCTCAGGCCAAAACTGGAGTGGAACGACTGGTTCGCCCCGTTGTCATTAAATATAATGAGACCGGGTGGGGTTGTGTTGCTTGGTGCCTCGGCGGCAGCTTTCAGTGATATTACACATATAAAAGGGCAAAATATCCACTAAACAAGAAGACACAACATGAATATACCGAGTCTCCCGAAACAAAACGCAAGTCGTACAACAATACACGCAACACTCCGGCATACATGGGAGGCCCCGTCCTTACATAGACCATCCTAGCTGTTTAATAGGATGTTAATTAATCAAACAAACAAACAAACAAATTATACCTACTCACCAGTGGAAACTGGACTCTCGGCGCAGTCCCGAGATCTCGTGACCAGCAAAGTGCCTTTAACTAGACCTTCCATGGACACAAGTCAATATGGAAAAAAAAATGAATTTTAAGGATCAATCAAGTGGAGGTAATTTAGGAAAAAAATCCCAAAGTGTACATTACTTAATAAAGGGAGGTAATCTGAGAAAAAAAGCCGCTCAAAGGTCTCCTATCTATTGCTGTAATGTCCGAAGCTGTGGCAACCAAAAACCGTACATCGCCCAGCGGTCCAGTAGTACCAGTAGTACTCGATTCAAGTCCCAAAACCCTTGCAGTATATGCATAACTCCTTGATGGGCCTCCGTGTCCTTTGGTCACGATGGAGACCTCATCCTAGCCTTGTTCATGTCCCACCCACTACATCTAAAACACTGGGGACCCCTAGAAAACTGGCCGTGAACCGGAAAGGGCTGAGGAATGGGGGCAGGAGAGTTTCCCTGCGAGAAATGTGACCTAGTAGTACAATGTTTACGCAGTAATTGTTCTAGGTCTGCCATCCTTTTCTCCAATTTAGACAGCTCCGAGTCCAACTCAACCCCTTCTTGTTTACAGAAACTCTCCTCGTCTAGGGCCATTTGAACGGCTTCACCAAGTGTCCCTGGCTTATTACCTTCCAATTGTTTTTTAACTTTCCTATTGTCTAAAGCATCAATAAAATGCTGTATATCTATTGTGCCCCTTGCGGAGGAAGCAATATCGGGATAAACCCTACACGTCAACCGTTGAATACTACTTGCTAAATCCGCGAACGATTCGCCCTTTTTACGTAGTGTACGACCCCGTAGCTGTGCCAAAAACTCCAGTGTCTATATGGGTCGAACCATTCCTTAAGGGCCGTCGTGACGGTCTCGTTATACTGCCTCTCATAAGGGGACAAATCTGAGTATACTCTTAATGCTGACCCCTTTAATTTCATGGCTAGGAACTGACATGTTTGCTTTTCCGTCCAGCAATTAATACTTCTACATGTATCAAAATGTGTAAACCAGTTCCCGCATAAGTCTACCCAGTACCATTGAGTAAGATTTCGGAAGTATACCAATAGTATTAGCTAAATCCTAGGGCTTGACCTCAGGGAAAAACCCCCCATGCTCATAAGCCACGGCCCAAAGACTGGCCTCGCCCATTCAACACTGCTTCCCAATCCTTTCACACATGCCCCGCTACAGCGACGTCTCCTCAAAGAGCCACTGTCACTACCACAAAATAGAGTATTTATGTTGCGAGGCTGGGGCCATGTAAGAGGTCTCAATATTTATTATCCAAATCTACGCCGTCCTATTTTCTCACCAAGATACTACTACTGCGAAACATGACAGACAATCAGACAATCTTTATTTCCTTCCGATTAGGAGATTAGTGTTGTCAACATTTACATAATATATATTATTCACAAAAGAAAAAGATAATTTGTACATAATACATATAGAATATCATCGGGACCTTATTACAAATGTACTACATCAAATACATAGTTCAACAGTTCCACTATACAAGAAGACACAACATGAATATACCGATCTCCCCGAAACACGCACTTCGCACAACATACACGCAACGCACCTCATACATGGGAGGGCCGTCCTTACATGACCATAGCTGTTAATAGGACGTTAATTAATCTAACAAACAAATCATATCAATTGTAGTTACCCATAAGCAGGATGTCAGTATAATGTGACCGGGTGGAGTGTGTTTCATTGTGACTTCGGCGGCATGGACCAGTGATATAGCACTATAAAAAAGACAGGAGCTCCACTAAACAAATCTCCCAAAACCACACACACTACGCACTTTATACACGCAACACACCCGCATACACAGGAAACCGTCCTTACATGAATGACGACGTTGTCGCCGAGTAAAATAACATTACGTCCTTAGATTCCCATCGGTCGGTGGTGCATTGTAGTCCTTTATCCATTCCTTCAATAGCGATGACCTCATCCAAGCTTAAGGATGGGACCATATCTGACATAGATGCTGGGGGTCGTGGAACTTACCAAAAGGTCGATGATCTTCGGGAGTTCCGTGGCACTGCCGCCGGTAGGGCGTTAGACTTGTACATGCTGTCCTTCGTAAAGGACGACTAAATTTAGGGTCTTATCTTTCTTTTCTTCCTTATTAACTGTGTTCTACCTAACGTCTCTCTTGACACACAGCCTCTCTTTTGGCCTTCTGTAGAGCGCTTGCGCCTGTGAGGTAGGCTCTGGGTTCTGTCCCTTGGCTGACACACCAAAGTCTGAAAAAGTGATAGTTTCTGCTCCTGCTTAAACACTCCGCATACAGGGAGTAGGACTACTGGTTCTACCGTTGTCAGTATAATGTTACCGCGCATGTTGTTGCTCGGTGTCTTCGGTGGGATGTTTCAGTGATATAGCACTACATGTATTAAAAGGGCAACAATGCCACTATACCAGAAGACAACACGAACATACCGCAGTCTCCCAAAATACGCACCTCGCACTTCATACACGCTACACTCCGCATACATGGGAGGCCGGTGTCATTTTTCCGACCAGCATCCAATATGGCCGCCACAGCCTTTCCTTGTTCAAAATTGAACTGCTTATAGATATTTAACTACTGGTCCAATTTGCCTGGAATCGGTTCCAACATGCAGTTTATATCGGATTATATTTTTAGGTCATCTGACCCGAAGTATCAGGATGACCTATAGTTGTCATGTTTCTTCCGTCGTGCGTTAACTTTTCACATTTTGAACTTCTTCTCAAGTTTTACCCGTGGGATTTAGCTGAAACTTACATGAAATGATCCTGACATGATCCCGACCAAGTATTGTTATTTTTCAAATCGATCCGAAATCCAAGATAACCGCAACAGCCGCCATCTTGAAAACATATTTTGAACTTCTTCTCAAGTTGCATGAAATGATCCTGACATACTCCCGACAAAGGTTTTTTTTTTGGGGTCGATCCAAAATCAAAGATGGCCGCCATCTTGAAAATACAGTTTGAATTTCTTCTCAAGTTCTACCAGTGCGATTTAGCTGAAACTTGCATGAAATGATCCTGTCATGGTCCCAAAAAAGTGTTGTTATTTTTCAGGTCGATCCGAAATTCAAGATGGCCGCCACATCCGCCATCTTGAAAACACATTTTGAAATTCTTCTCAAGTTCTACCGGTTCGATTTCGCTGAATGAAACTTGCATGAAATTATCCTGATACCGACAAAGTGTTGTTATTTTTTGGGTCGATCCGAAATCCAAGATGGCCGCCATCTTGAAAACACATTTTGAACATCTTCTCAAGTTCTTCTGGTGCGATTCGGTTGAAATGTGCATGAAATGATCCTGACATGGTCCCGACAAAGTGTTGTTACATCTCTGTTTTATCCAAAATCGAAGATGGCTACCATGACACTATATCTAATTAATTTCCTATATGATTATTGCCAAGGTAGTCGGATGACCGTTAAGGCCCATGGGCCTCTTGATTAAGTGAAAAATACCATAATCATGAGTAAAAAAAACAAATTTTGTGACTGTGTTGTTGAAATTTCTAAAGCCATTTAGAGTTATCTCCCTTTTAGGTTATCTGATCGAAGTTCAGGATGACCTATTGTCATTGTTTTTATTTCGTCATCGTGCGCCGTGCGTAAGACTATTTATACAAAAGCCTACTCCTCCTTAACCCTTGAGTGGATTACATCCATATTTGGTGTGAAACATCATTGGGGAAGGACAATCATATTTTATTAGGTCATCTGACCCGAAGGTTCCGGCAAAGTGTTACATCTCTGGTTGATCCCGAATCGAAGATGGCTACCATGACACTATATCTAATTAAATTCCTTTATGATTATTGCCAAGGTAGTCAGATGACCGTTAAGGCCCTTGGGCCTCTTGTATAAATGAGTAAGGTCCGACCCCTAGGGACAGAGGAGCGGGGCCCCAAATTTGGAAATTTTCTTAATTTAAGCTTGAAAATCCTACACCTCCTTCATCCTTGTATTGATGGCAACCAAATTTGTTTTTGAAGAAAGTGCCCTGCAGGTAGGGCGTTAGAATTGTACCTGCTGCCCCTATTGCATGATGGTAAAAGGCGACTAAATTTAGGATCTTATCTTTTCTCTTCTTCCTAACTGACTTTATCTTTCCTAATGCCTCCCTTGGCACCGCCTCAACTTTTGGCCTTGAGTTGAGCGTTCGCCCCTGTGAGGAAGGCTCTGGTTCTGTCCCCTGGCCGAGACACACCAAAGTCTATAAAAGTGGTAGTTTCTGCTCCTGCTTAGCGTTCAGCATACAGGGGGTGGGACGACTGTTTTCGCCCGTTTGTCAGTATAATGTGACCGGGTGGGGTGTGTTGCTTGGTGTCCTTCGGCGGCATGCTTCAGTGATATAGCACTATAAAACGGGCAACAGTTCCACTATACAAGAAGACACAACACGAACATACCGCAGTCTCCCGGTACCACTCACCTCGCACAACATACACGCAACACACCGCATACATGGGAGGCCGTCCTTACATGACCATAGCTGTTAATAGGACGTTAATAAATCAAACAAACAATTGTTTTGAAGCATTGTTGGGAAAGAGCAATCATATTTTATATATAATGAGCCTGCTCCGACCCCTAGGGGTGGGCCCCAAAAGGGTAAATTTTCTTAATTTTAGCTTTAAAATCCTACTCCTCCTTTATACTTAAATGGATTTCATCCATATTTGGTGTGAAACATCATTGGCAAAGGACAATCATTTTTTTTATATAAATGAGCCTGGTCTGACCCCCTAGGGGCTGAGGAGTGGGGCCCCAAATGGAGAAAAATTCTTAAGTTTAGTTTTAAAATCCAACTCCTCCTTAATCCTTGATTGGATTTCATCCATATTTGGTGTGAAACATCTTTGGGGAAGGACAATCATATTTCATACAAACGAGTTAGGTCCGACCCCTGGGGACAGAGGGGCGGGGCTAAGAAGAGGGGACTTTGATAAAATTTGGCTTTAAAATCCTACTCCTCCTTAATGCTTGAGTGGATTACATCCATATTTGGTGTGAAACATCATTGGTGAAGGACAATCATATTTCATATAAACAAGTTAGGTCCGACCCCTGGGGACAGAGGGGCGGGGTTCAGAAGGGGGAACTTTGATGAAATTTGGCTTTAAAATTCTACTCCTTCTTAAACCTTAGGTGGATTACATCCATATTTGGTGTAAAACATCATTGGGGAAAGGGCAATCATATTTTATATAAACGAGATAGGTCCGATGACTTGGGACAGAGGGGCGGGGCTCAAAAAGGGTAATTTGACTGAAATTTGGCTTTAAAATCATGCTTCTCCTTAACACTTGAAAATATGATTGTCTTCCCTCATTGATGTTTCACACAATTAGGGAAGACAATCATATTTTATGTAAATGAGCCAGATTTGACTCTTTGGGGAAAAGGGGCGGGGTTCAACAAATGACCTTTAGCTATTTCAGAAACTTACATATTAAAGTCAGATGCTCTTTGTATTGCTTATATTAATTGTTAACCATTACTTTATCCTGTAACTGTTTTGTGCCATGAGTCAGATGACCGTTAACGCCCATGGACCTCTTGTTTCACTGGTCAGCAGGGATCCGTTTTAGGTCCAAATTCATTTTTGTTGTATTTTTAAGTTATAGATAATATTGTTAATAGTGACATAAAACTATTTTGAGGTCATTTTTGGTGACCAGTAGATTTGCAACTTTTTCAGACCAGGAACCAAGATGGCCGCCACGGCATGCAATTAGTCAAAATTGAACAAACAGGTTGAGAACACAAATCTAATATAATTATAGGCATTGCTGTACCTAATATATTAACTTTAAATGATGTGACTTCATGTTTCTTCTGCGAAATGAAATTTATTTACAGGT
This sequence comes from Argopecten irradians, assembly GCF_041381155.1. Lineage (NCBI taxonomy): Eukaryota > Metazoa > Mollusca > Bivalvia > Pectinida > Pectinidae > Argopecten > Argopecten irradians. Next base: position 30,518,414 of record NC_091138.1, on the reverse strand, counting down.
AAAATGTTACGTCATCATTCAGGGGAGGTCGCTCATGGGGGAAGTTAATGTGACGGCACGCGTCACAATTAGATCTTGTATTTCAGATTCACAGTCTAGTAGTACCACATCATTCAACAGTTCGTTATAGTCAAGAAAACATGTAAGTGATATGGATTAACAACCATCATTCATCATCACTTATACACATATATAGTTGTTAATTAAGAACTCAAAGTCTCGAGGTTCAGTTTACCGTTTTAATATTGAACTCTATGAAGGAGACTTTGATTTTGAATACTGCATGAAAATAGGTCTGAATATATATATACAGACATGAATAAAAAATATATGCAGGTGCAGGACACTTACCAGGGAACCAGAGTGACATGAAAAGGACGTTTACGGATGGATAGACCTTCGCGCATGCGTCCCTAACAATCTCACTTGGCACACTAAATATCTCATAGCTCGTGTAGAATACTCGCGCGCTGGCGACAATGTGTACCAAGTTCACCCGGTAACACATGCTTTTCATTTCAAAATATTTTTATTAAATCATTAGATTTAATAGGGATTGGGCAGCAGGCTATGCCTATATAAGCCCTCTCCCTGTGGATACATACATGTACATCTCAAAATCATATATATAATATATGTAATTTTACAGACAATATTGAAATTAAATATATATTTAGGATACACTTGTAAGTAATACTATGGTAACACTCCAATAATGAGCAGGTATAAAAAGCATGTTAAGTATATATAAATACATGTATATATGCATACCTATGTATTTGTTTTTAGTTAAAATGTGGATACTGTATAGCCAGATAAGGATAAGTTGAAATTTATAATGGATTCATATCAGTTCAATATATACAGTTCCTTGATTTAAATCAGTTGATATTGATTTGAATTTAATTTGAATTTGGATCCCTCAATATCACTCCCGCACAAGCCATTCCTAGTGACAGGGCAGTACTATAAAGTCCATAGTGTTACCACTGAGTACTGATCCTAATCAGGAATGTCCAGAGAAAGAGCCATACTGAGGGAGTATATTAAAACATATGCATATAAATTAATTATAACATTGGAGAAAATGGGTTTATACATAATGTAATATAAAAATATGAGTGTTATAAGGGTTTACCTATGATCTACTCCTGTCAAAGAACTTGGTACAGACAAAGAATTAAACTACATGCTTCAGTGATATCACTATAAAAAGACAACAGTTCCACTATACAAGAAGACACAACACGAACATACTGCAGTTTCCCAAAACATGCACTTCGCACTATTTTTCCGATACATCTAAAATCAATCTTGTATCGTCAGCATATTTTAGATTCAATATATCCATAGTTTCTATATGTGTCAGTATGTAATATCTTGACGTATTTTCATAATACCACCCCGAAATTAAAATAATTTTATAAAAGACCTCCCACGAAACAGAATCAAACGCTTTTTCAAAGTCTACCATGAGCATCATTCCTTGAATATTAAGATCTTCTGTATTACACATTACATCATATACAGTACCAATGTTTTCCCAATATATCCCCGAAAGAGGTCCTGTCTGATCTTTATTGATCAACTTACCTATCACAGATCTAATCCTATGAAAAATGACTCCCGAAGGAATATTGTATACATTATTTAAGAGAGTAATTGGCCAAGTTGAATTAAATATGGCGTACATAAGTGTAACAAGAGTTGACGTGTGAATTTTTCCTGTTAAAATTGTGAAAAGGTACCGATATGGCGTATTAAATGGAGTAACCCTAAGGTACATTTGTCGAACTGAATATCTTTAAGTGTTCTACATACTCTGTAATGCTTCTAGTGCAATATAATTTGTTAAACCATATTTAACACTACATATATTTAGCATGGTCCCAGACATGACACGCTTTTGTATTGTAAAAACGGATACCTACGTGCATTAGTTACCCATATGCAGGATGTTGTCAGTATAATGTGATCGGGTGGAGTGTGTTTCTTGGTTTTTTCGGAGACATGCTTCAGTGATATAAGCACTGTAAAAAAAGACAAGAGTACCATTACACGTGAAGACATAACACGAACATACCGCAGTCTGCCAAAACACGCACCACGCACTTCCACTTCATACACGCTACACACCGCATACATTGGAGACCGTCTTTAGATGACCCTGGCTGTTCATATGACGTTAATTTAATCTAACAAACCAATGATATGAAATGCAACAAAAATCACTATCATGATAACATTAAACAATGACAAAAATACTAAACTATACTGACCAAAATTCAATAGATATAATGCATTATATCAAAAATATCAAACTACCATTCTTACCAAATTTTGAGTCTTAAGAGGGAAAATTAAAGATGATGATGATGGATTTTGATTAGCCAACCTTCAGAGATAATTTTCAACCGACCTCCATAAATGACATTTGCTGTTAATAAGACGTTAATTTGATTAACCAAACTAAATAATAACTTTTCGTAAGACAAACACCTTTTTGATAAGGCATAGCAGAATGTTTTCTTTAGGAACGTTTTAACTCATTGTCGACTATTTAACTAACGAGGGATGATTGTGTCATTGGTCGTTTCTTAAAATCCACTACATTTTCTTATTTGGCTCAAAGCACTTTTAGTAAGTTCTATTAGTCTGTCATGTGTCATTCCGCAGTGATGACAGAGAGGTTGGGATATACAAATCGATAATATATGTTTCAAAACATTTCGTTTTATTTACCAGGCATTGTCTGTTGACATAGAAGGATGTGTAACTCCTCCAGTACTCGGTGAGAATAAATTATAGGAATTATCCCCCTTACATTACACTGGCTATACTTATCATAACGTTTATTAATGTCTACAGATTTGGAAGAACACTGATTCTCTATGTCTATGACTATCCATGAATTGTGATTCGAGTTTATCTGTATGTACCGACCTTTGGACTTCTTATTTCATTGAATGACATTACTTACATTGGTCATTTGTTCATTATTCATGCATTTGTAATGGAAAACCTGTGTTAAGTTTTCTACTTAACTGCTGTCCATTAACTCCTGGACCAGCATTGTACAGCATTCTCATTGACCCGTTGTCGTAGAGAATGGTAAGATTCCCGTGGATCCTGCAGATTTACACTGCCGAACATAGAATGTGCAATTTTCGGTCTATTCTTTTATATATATTTTTTAAATTTATCTGAAGTATTAATTGTGCGGCAAATAAAAAGAAATTATCATAGTTTTTGTGTATACTGTCTAGAGTGAGAGTAGTAATTATCACCAGGTTTTTTTGTTTGATTATTGAACGTCGTATTAACAGCCAGGGCCGTGCAAAGACAAGGACAACAGGGCAATAGTTCCACTATACAAGAAGACACAACATGAACATACCGCAGTCCCCATAAATACGCACCTCGCACTTCATACACACTACACATCGCATGCATCGGAGGTTGCCTTACATGACTCTGGTTGTTTATACGAAGTTCATTATTTAAACAAACAGGATTCTAATTTGATTGATTCTAAAAGTTTTGTAGATTGTTGTGTGCAGTTGTCCCAAACAATGTCCGCAAATTCTACAATTTGCCTAATGAATGCTGACTATATCAAAATCAATGATTCTCTTCTGAGGTGGGTTTTTTGCATGCTTGTGTAAGCTTCAGCATATATTGTTTGAAATCTTGATTTCATCTCGCGTCATCCGTAAGCGTAAGTCCTAAATGTGTATGAAAGGAAGTTAATCGGTAATTTGACTGTTTTGAACATTTATTGTGGGATGATTTGTGTTTCGTTTCCTGGAAAAGATCACAGATTTGGTTTTCGTAGGGTTACATTTTATGTTCCATGTATGCGCCAATTCACTTATGTTAGGAAGGCCAGATGTTAATTTTTGTGCCGCTTATGTAGGTCCATTGTCTATAATAACAAAGAGGAAGGTGTCATCTCCAACGAGCTTAACATGACCGTAAAAGAGATATTTTCAGTGATATCATGTAAATAAGAAAAAGAAGTGGGCCAAGAACAGATCCTTGGAGTACCCTTGCACCAATAGTCTTAAATTGGGAATAATAATCTTGGTGCCATACTCGGTCAAATGCTTTGCTAATATCACAAAAACTAAACCTCAACTCATGACCTTAATCCCTATTACTAACAACTACATTATAAATAAACAACAACTGGTTCACAGTTGAGTCCCCTGGTTTAAAAACTTTCTGATGTCTGGTAATGATAGAATTATCGACCAGATAATTATAAAGATATTTTTAATGGGTCAATATACTGAAAGAAGTAATTGAAATTGGTCAATAAATCAGAACGACTTCCTTTATAAATTGCATTTATATTAGCTTGTTTCCAGCTAGATTGTACTAACCCTGATTCTAATGATTTATTAGCTCACCTGCCTTGAAGGGCAAGTGAGCTTATGCTGTGGTGCATCGTCCGTCGTCCGTCCGTCCGTCTGGCGTCAACTTTTCAATTTAAACAACTTCTCCAAAACTTGAAGACCTAGAGTCCTGAAATTTGACTTATAGCATGCTGGGATGACTTTTTCTTAATAACGAAAAGTCCTAGGGGCCTGATATTGGACCTGTCGCATGCTGGGATCAAGGGCTATCAAGTTTGTTCAAATGAATGACCTTGACCTTCATTCAAGGTCACAGGGGTCAAATAGGCTAAAGTATTTAAAGGCCCACTACCTTTCCGGAGCAAAATTTAAAGGTTTCTTAAAAACATTAATACCAAAAGAAAATATATATCGATGGCTTAAGTTGAGGTTACAACACCAAACATATGCAAGATTTCCTGTCTAATGTACGATAACAGTGGAGATTCATTTCGCTGTTTTGCCGTGTGGCGCAGTGATAGTCAACTACCGCGCGGTATTTAGGACGACGGCGGGAAACATAAAACGACCCGCGTTATGAAAATTAACATTTTATTTATTCTAATTAAACAGTTCTGAAGGTGATGATAAGTGTGCTATAAAACGTATAGTTAATAACTTCTGCGACTCTACAAAATTATTGATCTCGTTTTACATTCCTATTTTAAAAATTAAAAGCCGTTTCGGAAAGGTAGTGGCCCTTTAAATGATTTCTTTTTAATAACCAAGAGGCCTAGGACCTGATATTGGACCTGTAGTATGCTGGAATGAAGGGCTATCAAGTTTGTTCAAATGAAAAACCTTGACGCAGGGGTCAAATAGGTTAAAATATTTAAATGATTTCTTAATAACCAAAAGGCAAAGGGGCCACTTATGTGCTTAGGCTTGATATAACTTCTTATTCACTCTCCTATTTCTTAAGTATGAAACATGCATGATTACCAGATAGCAGGTGAGCGATTCGGGCCCATTGGGCTCTTGTTAAATGAAATAGTTATGGGAAGTGCAAGAGTAATTCGAGCTTTTTAACTATGTTCAGGTCACCTGAATCTATCTTCATAGATGGAAAGGTCTTAAGGTCCTTTAAAAAAATTATCAATTATGTGACCCTGGGGAGAGTGTCAAGTTTACTATACATAGTTTATATTCGGAAAACATTTTTGAACATTATTTGGTCATTTGTCATAGGAAATGAGTCGCATGTTGTCATAATTATCGGTATATATGAGATGCCCATTGAATCCTATTAACAATTTTTCCATGACTGCCCCCAGGGGCCAAAGGGGTTAAAATCTTCTAAAATTCTAGAAATGGTAGAATCAAATACTCTTCATAGATGGAAATGTCTTAGGTCCTTTACGAAAACTGAATTATATGACCCTGGGGTCTCGCTATTCCCCTGGGGAGGGGGTCAAGTTTTCTATAGTTTATATAGGGAAAACATTTTTGAGTATTTTTTGTTCGTATGTGATAAGAAATAAGTCAAATGTTTTAATATTTATTAGTATGAGATGCCCATTGAATCCTATTAACACTTGTTACCATAAATGACCCTCAGAGGCCTGAGGGATGTGGCCAAAGTGGTCAAATAGGTTAAAACTTTAAAAGTCTTCTGAAATTCCAGAAATAGTAGACTCAAATACTCTTCAACGATGGAAAGGTCTTCTTCAGCTCTTACCAAAATGGGGTCTTACGTTTCCCCCTTTGAAGGGGGTCAAGATTACTATAGTTTAAATAGGAAAAACACATTTTTGAGCATGATTTGGTCATTTGTAATAATTTGTGTCAGAATTATCAGTATGAGATGGTGGTTTAACTTCGTTGACAACATTTCCCTGACGGACACCCAAAGATATGAAGGTTGGGACCAAAAGGGGCAAAATGATTTACATTATGTAACTGTTTATAGTTCAGAAAATTTTCTTCATAAATTCAACAAATTGCATGATATAATTCCCTTCACATGTAGAAAACTCACAAAGTCCTTTCAAACAAAATTTATTTAAATGACGCTGGGGTCCCTCGATGTCTCTCCTGTGGAGGTGGTAAACGTTAATTAATCCCCAAACCATTTAATTGGATGGCATTTAGATATTAAATGTTCATGATGGTCCTGACTGACATTATATAATACCAAGGTAAATCAATACTCGGTTGACCGTCAAGGCCACCTGGGCCTATTGTTTGGAATAATACCACCAGGACCGACTGGCTTGTTTATATTTTTAAAAAATGTATCAATTTCGTGGTTAGGACATCTTGTGTAGCTCGAATATTTGAAAGTGAGGATGCTGGTATATTTTCTGCTGTTTGAGGAAGTTCAGGGTTTGGTTAAAATATAGATATGTTAACGAAATGGTTGTTTATATTGTAAGATAAAGAAAATACATAAGAATTAATAGTTAATCTTATTTTGATATAAGACAAATAAGATTGGTGTAACAAACGTCTTTGTCTCAGGTGCGATGGCTTCTGTAATAGGGATCTACATAATTGCATTATTGACTGAAGTTATAAGACCAGAGTAGTCCTCGTAATTTAGGTGACACTATACATATATTTCGTTTCATCCAACACTGGGTTCTTGATACAAAATACAAGATGATGAAACACGAAACACCTGTTCGGGATAATCGCTTTGTCTGCAAAACACGTGTCTAAAACTGGCTGAGATATCTTCAAAAGAACGATTTAACTCCACTTGGCACTTAGTTACATAATGTACATATTGAAAGATGTAACAGACATTTTTCAGACGCTTTGGGATTAAAGCATAAGCTTCAAAGCTATCTTTGGAAAGAAATAGCAGGGAATGCTACATACTTAAGTCAGAGCACGCGTTTATTTTAGTTTTAGTCAAACTAATAAATAGGATTGTTGTAAACATCCCTGATGCACATTACATTTAAAACACATAAATAAATCTGATAAGAACTTGTAAGATTCTTAGTGAATGTTTTTACCGGGGGAAAATATCAGAATATGTATAAGGAAACACTAACTTCGGTTGGGCTTAAAATGTATATCGATATTTAAAGGCACACTATACGTAACTTTATAGGGTTTTTTTTTGTAATCACAAACAAATATAATGATCGAACATTGTACCAATTACCTAGAATAAAGATGATAGACGTATATTTTAACATTATTCTATGCAGATAAACCTATGATATCTAGCGGACAAAAATCATCTTGTGAACAAAGTTGGCATCTTCAAACAGTCGTCATTGCCGCACTGACAATTACTGAAGCGTTATTAGGTATACACATTTACACGCTGATGCAGTATGCAATCCAATTGTTTCAAAGTAAGTTTACTAATGGTTATCCTGTTTGTAATTGCGTTTATCGACTATTTAAACATGAACTGTATGTATGTGCCGAAATTTGTTAATATTTAATAACAGTTAAAGATGCTACACCGCTGACAAATCGTATTTTTTCACTATCAAAAACTGGAGCAGACGATTTGGTATTTTTCTTCAGTTACAAAAGTTACTTACTTTACACAATTACCATCATTGAAAAGTTTGAGATTCTAACTTCAAGTTAAAAAAAAAAAATAATAATTAATTGCATCCGAAAAAAATCCGTGGCACTATATATTACATGTAATGAAGTACTGATTGCGCATGCACCAAAGGCAAAATAAATTATTTCACATTATTTTGTGTTAATTAGACATATGTACACGCGATTAAACACAAATTATTGTTAAAATGAGGAATATCATTCATGCTCTGTCGGCGGTAGAGCATCTTTAAAGTAATTAGAAATACATGTATATTTTGTGTTTATAATATATCTTAATAATTTTAAAAGCCATATTTACTACATATATATGTCCACTATACTGGATGGCACCAAGTGTTACAGGGTTCATGCCAGCGGTCGCCAATGTCGCATTTTGCGGAAAAAATATTTCATTGGCGATAAAATTATGACTGGCGATTTTTTTTGCGACAGAAAATAGCCATGTGATCATCCATAATATCATAAGTTGTACAGGTAGAAACTGATCTTATCCAGGTAAATCACACTCCAGGTTGTTTATTAATTAGTGTCATGACTTGGTAGGCTAGCATGTAAGCTGTCAATTACCAGAGGCAGTGACCCATGTCATCAGTGGGTTACACCACAGGCGTCTGCTGCTGGTTTGATAAAAATATATTAACTTACCCCTACTATATGAACAAGGTGAGACACTCCGATACTTCAACTGTGAAACGGAAGTTGAACTCTTCAAACGAGCAGTTGTAAAAAGCTATCTGATTGGTCAATTGATTTAATTAACCAATCAGATTAACTGCTTGCTTGAAAGATCAACTTCCGTTCCAAAATTGATGCATCGTCCGCTACTTGGATACTTGGTGTCCTTTTTAATATAAAAAAACGTAACTTCGCGACAAAAACCTGGCAAACATTGCAAAAAAGACGATTCCTAATTAAGGTACGTTGATTAAACGAGCGGACACTCAATATTTTCGTCAAATATGGTTTAATTTCAAAGTGAAATGGAGCGTACCTTCATCTTCCGGTTCATGGAGTGTCTTACCTTGTTCATATAGAAGGGTAGGATATGTTATTTTTCCAAAACCAGATGCAGACGCCTGTGGTTACACAACACTGTTACTCTACCGGTGATCGTCTAGTCGTTCAAGCTTGTTACAGCTTGGTAAGCTCAGTTGACAATAAAATCATCACAAAGAACAAAACAAGATGTGAAAATCATTGTCACATATGTCAATCAAAACCATTTTACTTACTGTGCCTCTGAAAGCAAAGCAGACAAGGCCCACTGAGCACATGGCTCAGCCGCCATTTTGGTTTGTTTTGGGTAGAATTCAATACTAATATCTGAACCAGAAGTCAATAAATTCCTGATTTTCGTACATATTTTTCAACATTAAACACTTAGAAAATGAAAACACATAGTTTTCTTCTTCGAGTTCCAAACACCCACAAATTACGATATAAAAAATATGATTTATCCATTAAATAATACAGACGAAGATATAAAAGGATTTTAAAAAAAAATAAAAATACACATGCTTTTTTAGCCAAAAAATCAGAATGATTTCAAACAAATCAAAATAATAAAATTTCGCTTTTAATGTTTTAATTACTCGCCTGTTTTACTTACTTTGATTTCTTATAAATATAAACATTTGGGAATTAATTTAAGAATATTTGTAATGTGTATATGAAATTCAATAGATTAATGTTGATATTTTTATATAAGAAAAAAATGCTTAGAAACATTTCTACTAAATGATACATCCTGAAAAATTAACCTTTCATTCGTGTTTGTTGAATCAATGCATTTCCATGCTTGCCTGTAAACTGATATTTATTAGAAAGGGAGATAATTCTTTATTTCAATAATCAAATTTACATTTTTTATTTGGTTCCAAAAAAACCTTACCTGGCGAAAGAAATTTCACTTTGGCGACAGAATTTCAAAAGCTGGTGAGAACCCTGTTTTATATTCACTATTTATCATGATGTTATATTTCCCGTTTCATATAATTTAATTTCATATGTTACACTCATCTCTATTGATTAGATTTATTAGGTTATTTTCCACAGATCGAAAGAATTTTACGTCAAGTAATATGGCGTCAAATATACATAGAAAACTGTTTTGAGTGGAATTTTAAAAGCGGCATCATTGACCAAACTGATCATATATAATTCGATAAGATATTACTCGGCATCATTGACCAAACTGATCATATATAATTCGATAAGATATTACTGCGCCATATGTCAATTTGTTTTATTGTAAAAGTAAGTAAAATTACGGGAAAATATGCCTAATTAGTACCTGAGTGAGTTATCTGAAACAATTTATAAGCATTATTCTCAATATCGTTTGGGGTTATGAATGAAGTCATAGACAAAAATCGGACGGACATTTTTTATCTTCGCGCCTATGAAGAATGTCCTTCCGTTTTTTATCTACAACTTGATAATCCCAAAATATATTGAGAATAGTGCTTAAATAGATAATTACTTAATATTAAATGCTCTTTCTTTTCATACCAAATCTGTCTTTCTGATTGGCCAATACCTTTTTTGCACGAACACTCGACGTTATCGTGACGTCACAATAGAAACGACGTCGGGTATTGATTAGGGAAAAAACCATAGGAGATGATCCCTTGGAAAATGAAAGTAATCCTAGGTGTAAACGTATTTTATTTCATATAAACATGTATGTTACTATTAATATTGAATTTCATCAGTTTATCAAATAAATCTTGTTTCATACCCCAATAAATTTAAAAAATATTGACATTAATGCTTAAGAAACGGGAGGAGAAATGTACCGACCAGCACAGGATTTGAACCTGGGAACTCCTAACACTAGCCTAATGTTCTACTGCTGAGCTACCTGTAGCTGGTCACCGATGATCGACCCAGTCCAATCCCACTTCATAACGTCCATACTAATGAAGCCAAACAATACCTATTTTAACAATATTTTACTAAATGAAACCACAATAAATATGTTTATTTATCCATAAACATTACTTGCTTCTCCAGAAGAATTGCTCGCAATCGTTCGGCCTACTTACTAATATTAAGATTATATCAGGTTAATATAGTCGATAGATTCGTACTTTATTTTAACGCTAACATGGTTCTGTTTTTCCCGTGCGAGGTCGATCGGGTCACGTGATATTTACCGGAAATCGATAGCTTCGTGAACGTCTTCGTAACCTTTCGGTTTGTATTTATTGTGGGCCACCATAATTAATTTTATCTTTTTTTTTTATTTTTTTTTTCGAAACATCACAGTTTGTCTCAGTAACATCTTACCTTGCTTTAGTCATTATTTTATGCAATGATCGTGATAATTTTCTTGTAATTGTGATTACATAAAAAAGTGAAACGTCACGTATAGTGTGCCTTTAAAATAACATGTCATCTCGTGTATGCATATTCATCGTTAATGTCAGATATTCAAATCTGAGTTTGTAGAAACTTAATTTTCTCAATTGAAGTTAAACTTGCAAAAATAATCGTTTGCACGATATACCGTATACCGAGTCTACGCAAGTCCTACGCTAGAAACGTAATGACAAACCAAATTTGCTGAACATTTGTATTTCCACATGGATATTCATCTCTGAGCCAAAGTCTGGTCACGTAAACAATGTATTATTGTAACAGGTACTAACTGATACCCATCAACCTGATTTCGGAATTATGAAACATAACAAGATTTGTTACGTTTTCACCTTGCCTATAAAACAAATGATAACGCCATAGTCATTAGTTTTGTAAAAATATTTTCGAAATAAGATTTTTTTTATTATCCTGGGGTCTGAATAGACGTGGGATACAAAACACATCTGCAATTTTCAAATCTTATTACTGCAGTGGCAGATTAGCTGCCATCATACAGCTGTGTCGGTCTTATAGGAAAGGTGTATGAGACGTTCTGCAAGGATGACTCGAAACAAATGTACAACAAAGATAAAATATAGTTAGGAAATGAATTGTATGAATGTGCTTGAAACACTAAACCATTAAAAAACATTAAATTTAGATGAGGGTCAGCATTGTACAAATTGTGGGGCTGACCTGGCGGGGGTCCTGAAGGGCGTGGCAAAAGTATCAATTTTGCTATTTCTATATTATAATAAACGGCATCTCCTCTGAAACTAAGCATTAGATTGCACTCGTATTGCAATCAAAATTGTACAAATTTTGGGGCTGACACCCGGGAGTCTGAATGTTGGGCCAAAAGTGTCAATTTTGCTATTTCCATAAAAACTAAGCATTGAATCACACTCGTATTGCATTGGTAGCATCCTTATGGATTCAAAATTGTACAAATGGTGGGATATGTTTCAATTTTGCCTTTTCGATGTTTTTATAATAATTACTAAATAAACCAGGTGAGCAATACAGGCCCTCTGGGTGTCTTGTTGTAGTATGCTTCAGTGAAATAACACTCTCATAGTTCTCTATTGTTACTAACAGACAAAACCGGACTCCACAGCATACAGATATATTAAATCGGTGGCTGTTGCCCCTACTGCACTTTCTTCCTAACGTCTCCCCTAACACCATCTCACTTGTTATTTCAGTTGAGCGATCGCCCCTGTGAGAAAGTTCTGGATCCTGTCCCCTTGCTGTAAAATGCTGTAGTATATAAAAACTGTAGTTTATGCTCTTGCTTTACGCTCAATATAAAGGGAGTGGGACGACTGGTTTGCCCGTTGTCAGTATAATGTGACCGGGTGGGGTGTGCTGTCCGGTGTCTGTCGGTATGCTTCAGTGATATATCACTATGATAAAGACAAAAATTCCACGATGGCAAAGAGACACAGTACGAACATATCGCATTCTCCTAAAATATACAGACCTTCACACAAACATTGGAAGTAGGAGAGACTGTCATGAAAGGGTTGTGTTGTTCGATGTTTTCGGTGGCATATTCCAATGAGGCCGTCTTTGGCTGTTAACGGGGGCGTAAATCTAATAACCCAATCAAAACCTTAAATGATTTAGGCTGTGAATAGGACAAACACCCAAGTCAGCATTACACAGATATTAATGTGTGAGTTCGTGCAATTGCACTCTAAATCTCTTAATCTGTTCTATAATGATCGTAAAACAAAAGGTCGAGAACTCGCCTGAGACTCGTAGAAATTCATGGTAGTCCTGGATGTACTGAGAGCGAAGACAGAATTTAATTCAATTATCGTCAAAGCCAAGTGGAATAGCTACGTTAGGATTATGGTAGTGGCTGGGAATAATATTCCCATTTCGTCAACAAAAATCGACTTTTACGAAACAGTCGACGATAACAAGCCAGAGAAGTGCACAGGCCAACGAGCTTTATTTGATACACAGTTATTAGACTGTCGGTACACTTTCCTCTGTAATAGTGCTTCGCTCGCGTGATAACACACTGATTTCCATCTCATCTGTTGCTTACACTGACATTTTGAATTAAGAATTATTGTCCGAGATAAAAAGTGTAATCATAATAGTAACATGAATAAGAACGCTGTCCTATATAGTTATCAGATGGATTAAATGTCATTGTGTCTAGACGGAAGTAAATGACACATATCTAATGTTTTAATCAACTGTACACAGGCGTTCTAGTTCTCCATCAACATTATCACACGTTTGGTTGGAGAACCTAGGGTTTTATTAGATTTAGTGATTTGTCCATTCAGTGTAATTCCGCGACATATAAAGGGATTAGATTTGTTTAGGGACAGACGGATTCAAGTGTCTGGGGGAAATCCAGAAAGAACATCGCATCGATCGATTTAAGTTTTCCTCATCGACGCTATCACTAGCGTAACGTTGTCAGTCGAGAACAGACCCGGCAAACATTTCAGATCAAGAGTGAACAAGTCACAGAATTGAGTATGAACGTCATAGTCGTCAAGAAGTTTCTAGAAATGTACTTTTTGTCCACATTATTGTTAATAATAATCTCTCCATTCTATTTGAGTTTTTATCCCCCGCTTTCTCCGAAACAAAGGAAAACCGATTTTCTTCAAACTTGGTGACAAGGTTAAATGCCTGAAGGACTCGGCCTAGTTCGATATTTAGCGGAGTTTTGGCCTTTTGCTTGAATAAAAAAAGTTTCTGGCACTTCCGTTCAATAACTCTAATAAATATAAACAGATTTTCTTCAAACTTGGTAACAAGATTGATTGTCTTAAGTGCCTGGCCAGCTTCGATCAACTCTTTCAGCGGATGTTATTTATCAGAGTTATGACCCTTTAATTTACTACAAATGTCATTTTTCTGCAGTTTCTGTGTAATAACTAAAATGTTAAAACTAATATTGTAAAATTTGGTTACAAAGTTAAATGCCATAAGGGCTTAGCCAAGTTCGATCGCCACTTTTAGCAGATGTTAATTAACAGAGTTATGGCCCTTTGATTTAATGAAAAAAAGTCATTTTCTTCCACTTCCGTACAATAACTGTCATAAATATTAACCGATTTTCTTCAAACTTGGTAACAAGGTCAAATGCCTAAAGGGCTTGGCAAAGTTCGATTGCCACTTTTGGCCGACATTATGTAGTAGAGTTATGGACCTTTGATGTACTAAAAACGTCATTTTCTGCCATTCCCCGTGCAATAATTGTAACAAATGTAAACCGATTTTCTTAAACATTAGTATCGAAGTTAAATGCCTTAAGAACTCAGCCAAGTTTAATAGTCACTTTCAGCAGACATTATTTTACACATCTTATTTCCTAATAAGACTTCAGTTTATTTTTTCATGTTTCAACCAATGTTAAACCTAACCTCAACGATGTTTACCTACAATATGTCCTGAGAGCGGGGGATGGAAATTCCACGAATTGGCTTGTCTTCCCTAACGCCTCTCCTCCCTTGACACCGCCTTTTCATTGCCTTGAATGGTCGCTCATGTGAAGAAGGCGTTGGGTTCTAATAACCATCTTAATTAATAAAAAAAAAAAAAAAAGGGGTTCTGCTGCTTCTGTGTAGCGCTGAGCAAAAAGGAAGTAAGACGACTGGTTTGCGCGTTGTCAATATAGTGTGATTTAACCGTTGGAGTAGTGTCCTGTTCGGTGACTTAGATAGTATGCTTATGTGAGAAAGCTCTATAAAGTGGTCAAGAGGCCTATTGTGGCAAGGAAGAATGTACAACGCAAATAAGCTGTTCCTCCTACAACTACAGACACTTACATAAAACATAACATACAAGTGATCCCTTCCTTTATCGATCCTAGCTACCAATAAGACGTTAAACATTACAATGAATGAAATAATCTAAGCGATAAGGACAAACATTGGGGTGAGCAATCCAATCATAAGAGTGATGAAGAAATTGATCTTTGCTTTGAAGGCTTTGAAAAGCTGATCCCCATTAATCAAGTATACTATTGAATGAAGAAACGTTAACAACGATGCCATTTCAAAATAACAAGTTTTCTTTAATTATTATCATCCCATCCAAAATCTACACCCGTAATTTCGTAAAACCGTTTATTGAACGGTCGATAAAAGTCCCTGAGACGCTTTATAAGGCGTGGCGTTACACTAGGGTAATGTTTTGACCCGCTAACCCCCACACATCTCGGCTTTCCATGTCTTTCATGCTTCTTCACACATGGAAAACCACGAGTCCTGTTAAAATACAAATGTTTCGAGGTAATCATTCGTTTGAGCCCGAGAAATTCCTGTACTTTTGCTATTTCGCCGGCCGGATCTTCCACAAGTCTCTCTCCGCTGACAAAGTGGAATTGATTCAAGGAGAAATATTTCAGCCACCGTACAAGGCTTTTAGAATACACACCGTTACACAGAACTGACCACGACGTGTCTACCAATCCTGTGGCGTTATTGAGAAAGGCCAGGTCCTCAAACGAACCAATATCGGAATGTTTAGACGCCAACTGAACGTATTCGGATAACGCCCGAGAGACAGGGTCCCGAACGACAACTATCAGTTTTATATGTTTGGCCATTCGATGCACCTTTTCCGGGACACCTTTGATGACGTAATAACTGGGAGTCTTTTCTATGGTCATCTGGCTGCTTAACGTGGATGGCATTTGTTTTCTGAAAAAGAAGAAAGGGAACAAACGGTTAGATAACATTTATATCATAAATAAAATGGGTTCTCAAACATATATGTGTAAGTTTTCTTTTTTTAATTGATTTAACGAATTGAAATTGCTTTACGGGGATCATTTACGATGACGGACACAGAAATAAGAAAATAGGCGTAAGCTCATCTTACAGAATATAGCTGTACATTTCCGTAGAATGCTTTAACATCAATTTAATGTTACCGGTTCATTAATATCATATTTTTTGTATTATTATGATAATATGGAGCACTGATAAATATGAACTAGTACTACATATTTCAAAACCAAATAAAAAGATGAACTAATGAAATTGTTGAATCAGTTCAAAAATCTTTTAAGTGAACAATTATCTGGATTTGGATGATTAAACACTATTCAGTTCTTTCAGGGCTGACGAGTTAGTATTGCTATATGAGTGATGTTGACGCGTCAGCTATGGTTTAATTACGTCTGCATTTCAGATAGCGACATACAAACTGACAGCAAGGATGATATAATGAGGTATAATGACAATCAAAATTGAGATGTCAATGGTTGATTTAAAAAAAATGGTGTTGTTATGGTAGAAGAAAATGTTGTGTTGGTGGCGATGATGATGATGATGATGATGATAAGCAGCAGGAGGAGGAAGGTAATTCAGTGTTCAATGATTCCAAGATCCCAATTAAAAGTGCCTGATATTTTCTAAATATGTTAAAAATATCACAAGATGTCTCGGAAACAATAACCTCATTATTCTTAATGACACAATTAATTCAATGAAGTGATCACATTAAGTCTTTCAGATTATTTACTATTCTATTAATATCTTTATGTTCAATCTTTTATAATCAATTAACGTCCTATCAACAGCTATGGTCATGTAAAGAAGGCTTCCCATGTATGCGGTATTGAGTGTATGTTGTGCGAGGTGTGTGTTTTTGGAGACTGCGGTATATTCATGTTATGTTTGAAGACAAACAACCTCTATCACAGGAAGACATAACATCAGTATACCGCAGTCTCCCAAGTCACGACTACAGACCATTGATTGTGCTTAAATATTAGTAACACTTGATAATACCATAAAACCTCGCTTTACGATCACTACGGGCGTCTGTATTTCGGCTACTCGAGGCGACCAGGCGGACATACTTAGTTCGACTGTAGTGTTTATCATGTTTTATAGTCGACTGTCATGGTAAATCACGATTTCCACTTCCTTCGAGTGTCGCAGACTAGATACACTCTCGCGAGAGCCGCTGTCATTATTGAATATAGCTAGCCACTTCTGGTCACAAGCCAATCGTGTGTAAATCCAATATCATAGCCTCTGATGTGAATACAGCAGTATTATAGGTAATGCACAATGTTACGTAATTTCTACAGTTCTCTCTAATAGCATCACAGCATTTCCTTCATCTGGGTAACTAGATCCCAAACTACTACAACAAAAAGTTATCAAATAATGCGTCCCTCTGGTAACCATATTGTTTTGACCCCATCAGTTTGACCAATAGATCTACAATAATAGCAGTTTCTAGAGTTGTGACCTTTATTATGCAACACAGAACGTACGATCATCTATTCCATATGTTAGAAGTCAAAAGTTTGTCCATTATTTCATATCATTGACAATATAAATCTCGGATCATATACGTGTACAGAGAGAATATTCTACAATCAGTAGGAATATCATACCGTTAACAAGACATTTTTAGATTTATTTCTCTCTGAATTTTACATATACATGTATATCCAGTTGTTATGGAATGCTGTTACAACGGCAACACAGCGCAAAAATGACAGCTAAATAACTGGGTTGACATTTTGTAATGGTATTGAGAATGCATAGCAAAATACTATCATTTGTACCGTGTTGGAAAACTTCACTGTATACATCAATTGAATATTCGAATTACGCAATTGTCCATATTCAGGTAAAAGAGATCGAGCTTGCTATGGTTTATATGTTGTCAGACAGAGATCGAGGTATAAAAATGTCATCCTTGTTAAGATCATGTTCCACTATCGCCAAACTAACGATGTTTATATAAACTGTTTACCCATAACTGATGTTAACATTAATCATGCTTTACTATGCAAAATAAAGATATAAATGGACTTCGCAAAATTTAATTTAATATTCATTATCGCATTTTCTGCAATACAGCGTTAAATAATATCTATACTAAGTAATACCTGCAATTGATCTGATAAAATCTAACCAAAGATATGTGTTTCACGAAACATCCACGCGACACATTGTATTTAGAATACTAACACGCCCTGTCAACAATTAGAGCAACCACACGCGCTTTGACGTAGCAAATCAAAATAACGAGATGCCTGACGATGGACACGTGTAACAGCGCGTCTGCAGTTCTTATTAAGTAGGAAGAGTGGTTGTTTTTTATTTACGTAACTTATCATCCCCAATCATTTACATGCTGAGTAGCGATAACCATACATTACAGACATTAGCACGTAGACGGATGTCTCGCGCTCCTCGCGTTCAGTGTTCCCTTTACTCATATAGTCCAGCCCTTATCATAAATACCAAAAACATATGGTCCATACTTTTTATAGAACCTTTATCTCACAAAATCCCTGTCCATATCGCCAGAATACCAACGTTTATGTAGAAACTGTTTACTCATATTTTGCGTCTAGATTGGCATCAAATTACGAGTAAAGTTGGGGGGGGGGGAGGGAATAGAACCAAGGCAGTGATTTGGGGTCGGTTTGATTGGGATTATTTCTGTTGGTTTCCAAGTGTTTTGGTGGTGGTGAATATCGCTTGTGTTCAGTAGCTTGCAAATGATGTAGGAGTGTATTTATTCTTCGATATTGCTTCCAATACTTCAATTTGTTGAGGTTAATATGGTGGATCCCAAGAGTTATTATTGAAGATTCTACTAAGGCGCTATAAACCAAAATATAAACCGAATCAGAGGTCATTGAGTATTAGTTTTATGAGTATTTGATGTACAAAAGCGATGGTCATAGAACACCATCCTGATGAACTCTGCATGGTGTCCTTAGTTTGGGCAGTGGAGTATTGCCCTGGTGTTGTCATAATAAGTAATATTAACTGTATTAACTTTTTTAAATGGTTTCACGTTACCGTAAATTAGAACATATCTATAATATTTTGGATTCAACAACCATCTGTCTATGCTACCAGAAGAGTTGCATTAATTGATATATCTTATCTCGTCAGCATTATACAGACCTAGATACATAAAAACGCCATTTTATCCTAGTGTTGTTCTACTATCGTCCTCTGAAGATGTTTATCATAAACTGTTATAACCTATATCTGATATTTACTTAAAGATGCTCCACCGCCGACAGAACATAAATGATATTAATCATTGGAACTATAATTAGTGTTTAATCGTGTATATATATGCCTAATTAACACAAAAAAATAATATAAAATAATTTGCTTCGCCTTCGATGCATGCGCAATCAGTACTTCATTCCATATAGGATATAGTGTCACAGCATTTTTTCGGGATGCAATTAAATATTTTTTCATTTTTTTTAACTTGAAGTAAAATTAAGAAGCTCAAACTTTTCAATGGTGGTAATGGTGTAAAGTAAGTAACTTTTGTAACTGAAGAAAAATACTAAATCGTCTGCTCCTGTTTTTTAAAGTGAAAAATACCATTTGTCAGCGGTGGAGCATCTTTCAGTGATGCTAACAAAAGAGTTGCATTGATTGGTACCATATTTGACATAATGTCAACCTTGTGGTATTGTAAGCAATCCATAATTTTGGAAGGTGGATGCTTTGTTTGTCTCAAAGATAAGATTCAACAACCTAACATAGAATTGATTCATAGACTTAACACTCAATTTAAACGATATAACAGAATGTTGCAGATAATGCTTTTCCCTGTCTAAACAAATGTTTAAAAGCCAATGAAATGTAATTTTAATACCGACGTGACTCGCAAAACTCTTTTGATATAATAATATAAGCACTGTGTCTATAAACCTACGCCAATCTTCGAATCACATCGGCGACATAGAGACGTCGGTAAGGTATCATTAATTAATAGCGCATTGGTAATCAGCAAAAACGTATTTACAAAAAGAAACATATTATACGTCAAATATTTGATATGGCAAGATCAAGGCGCCTGAACATCTCTCTGCTGATGAGAAACTTAATTATCTAACTTATGTATACATTTGCCTTCCGCTATCTCTTGTACAGTACACTAGAACACAAGACTCTAACTGTACAGCACAGAAATGGCAAATCTTAGTATGCAAATTGAAACCATTTATTCATTTGCGTGTTTAACCATCTACTTTTCTTCCTCTGATTTCTTAAGTGCCAAAGATTTAAATGTACATGAAGTTTCAATTGGACCTATGTGAGTGTTGGAACTCGCGGCAAGACCGTAGAGTAAACAAGCGAGTTTTTATGAAAGGTTTTCAACATAGTTGCTGGGAATGGCATAAATAAGAGATAGTCTATCTGCTGTAGTGGATAGTGTTTCTAACAACGCCTAGATTGATGTCATTTGTTTTCACATGAAAGCAAAAAAAAAAATAAAATAAAAATAAAAAAAAAAAATAGCATCGTGTTGTGAAATAACATATGTAACTCATGTTGCTAATTATGGGATATAACCGCCAATCAACTCGCGTTTTGCTGTCATCCAAAATCTGATAGATAGGCGATTTCAATTTCCTCTACTTCCGCATTACCAACTATCCTGGCCGATTTGACATGTATATGTCCCAATCGATAGAATCCTCGCTATCTGTTAAAGTACCAACATATTGATTTTTAGAGATCATGATCGTGTAACTGATATTTGATGATGAAAAACTCGTTGTTTTATTTGAGATTTGTTATCAAACAGACATTATTCTCATCATTATATCACATTATCTGTACATATATATGTACATATCAAAACATTACACCGTAAAGACGTTACTTCATTACACAGTACATACACCATCATTATTTTTGTTACTTCACACACGCAGGGACACCATATACACGGAAGACCCTCCTTAAACCGCTCTGATTGTTAATAGGATGTTAATCTAACACACCAAACCCAAAATTCGTCACAGACTTGTCAATCCCAGAGATAGCGACATGGTTAAGGTGTCTGATAATCTACTGCATTTAGTAACTCTCAACCTAGCCGTTTTGTTGACGTTATGGTTAAGGTGACTGTCTTTCTACTCTGAAATCTCAGCATAACATTTTGGTAGCTTAATAGAACGTTCAACTGTTAGTCTTTCTACCACTTTCTTTTAACTTTTAATGAATTGGTGGCTCAAGATGTCTCCATTCGCCTTCACATTAGTTGGTTGAAAGGGCATAACGTCTTATCAACAGCTAATGCCATTTTAAGACATAGCATTCTCTGCAATATGTTGCCTGTGTAGATGTATATATGTTTTGGAGGGATGCGGTATGTGGAAATATGTTGGGGTTTTGTGTAATATTGATCTTAGCCCATCAATACTCTACACCTTTGAGATGACACCCATTGAAGAAAGGTACACAGACATTTTTTTACTTGAAACTTTGACATCAGTAAACCAAGAAATGAACTTAACTAAAATTATACCTAAAGTTGACCAGGCATTTTTACTATTGATTATGCCATCAGCGAATTTGTATGTGGATTTCTCGTAAATGTCAGGTTGGGAAATACAATCTTAATTGTACAATGTAACAGTTTATAAAATCAATCGTATCTCAATTGAAATGAAAATCAAGCTGCCCAAAATAACACAAACCTAGTAATATTAAAACTCCTGCCAGTCCCTACCATTAACAATGCAGATACCCTTTCTCTCGTACATATTTCCACAAATAATCCATATCATTTTTCTCTGGATATAAATATGGTCTACGACCAAGGCGTTTTTCATCTAGCTGTCAAATGTTTCTTCTCACTATCGACAACATCCAAAGCATTTTATCTGACTGCCTAAGTGATCGTTACATTTGTCTATATCACATACTTATTTTCCTTTCCACACCAGAAATGTTTTAGTTCTTACTTGATATCATGCTCATTTAAAAACATATTGACGGGACATAGAGAATATTTCCGAAGGTTCACTTTCGCCTTATATCAAATAAAACACGTGCACCCCGAAATGAATTCACTAAGAAATGATGAAAACAAGACAAAACCATTTTGGACGTAACAGTCACGACATGACGATACTACAAACTTACACGTGTCCTTGTGTGCACGTGTATGAACATAATGGAAGTCGCCAAATTTAGAAGAAACGCGCACCTTTTTTTCTTTTTTTTCAAGACATTAAATTCACGATCACTGATTCGGGATTTATCATTAGCTATGGTATGCATCGACAGCTGGTACAATCTGACATATTCATTAGAGGTTTTCGATGAGGCGATTTTCAGAAGAAAAAATAACACCGTAGTCTTTCCCAAATTGGTTCAGAGATACGGAGATGTGAGTTTATTTATAGTTCTCGTTAAGAATGTGGAAGGAACGCTGGAGTATGCAGGAGTAACAGACCTATAAAACAAAATAACCTTCAGGCCGGAATGTCAGAACTCTGGCGAACCTGCTTAATGAGAGACAGCGAAACACCTGGAGAACTCGTCCGACCGGGGTCTGTATCTGGACACTCTATTAGCTTTGTCTGGGATCTACATTATCACTGCTGACGTGGTTAGAATAAAGAAACATGGCTTTATCAGTGTGTATGTATATTGTACCTGTCGGCCCGTTGTTTGTTCAGTGTGGTTGTGATGTTTGTTTCGTGAATCACCAAGAATTAACAAATACTTCATTTAGCCATTCTTTGATTTATTTGATGGCAACATATTTTCGCAAAAGAAAACTGTGTAAAACTTGCAGGAGATTTTGAAATGAGAATTTAAGATTATAATATAGATGAACTAAAGAGGTTTTAATATTTATCAATTATGGACCTTTGCTGAGGTCTGCATACTGTTATACCCAAGTAGAATTTATATTAAGATAATAATAATCTCTTTTCGCGATTTCAACAACAATCAATTGATATCGAACTTAAATTAACTAAGCATAATGCATGAAATACATTTTCATTTGATTTCAATTATGACGA
Organism: Argopecten irradians; assembly: GCF_041381155.1. NCBI lineage: Eukaryota > Metazoa > Mollusca > Bivalvia > Pectinida > Pectinidae > Argopecten > Argopecten irradians. Next base: position 30,495,305 of record NC_091138.1, on the reverse strand, counting down.
TTAATGGATTTCAATTTATATTTACAATTCCAATCTCTACGACAATGCAACTTACACAAGCAATGGAATACCGAACCTTCCGATTATGCACTTACTATAGATGTCAAATCGAATGGCAAAGTTCGGCTATAACGAAACTAATTCCAAGGTAATTTTCTGGTAAGAATTCGCTGATGGAGAGTTGAGTGTTGCAAAGACGTGGTAAGTCGTTGAAGGAATGCCCGTTTAAAAGGTATAGAGCTAAAAGAAGTCTACAGGATAAAAGGGTTATAACGAGATTGATTGACAGACACGGGACAGCTCAACTCCCGAGAAGGGTCAAAGTCCCGAAAGCGGTTAAAAGCTCACAGATGGGTGCCAAAATATTGTTTTTGAAGATGGAAATAGTTTCTTTTACTTCCTACAACCCCACCAGGAACGACAGGCCATAGTGTGTTATTAATAATAAATATAGTGCTTTGGTATTTCTGTACCTTGATTTAAAGTTAATGGTTTACTTTGCTCTTAAAATGTTGACCAAGCCAAGGTTAGTTCGAAAGTTGTCAACGAAATGTTTACAAAATATCACAGATTTCAATGTTACTCAATGAAGATGTTAATCTGAACCTATTTTAATTTTCTGACTGAAATACGTGACATTGTTGTACAAATGGATCAAAACCAATGAAATACGAACACCTTTAGAAAGAAGCCCTCCCTCTTTATCATATGTATACCCACACATAAAATATATCTTTGCATGTTTCTGAAATGTAATGTCCTTTGAAAAGAAAGGCTGCGGTGAATTACAACCTTCATGTTTAACCTTTACGAAGAGGGAAGGAAGTTAATTCTCCCGAGATTTCTACTAGTACATTTAGCGTTTTCAGTAACAGTAAAGTCATTCCTAGTCAATATCATAGTAAAACCTGAAGAGTGTGAGACAACAGATGAGATAGTTAGCCTGGTCCTTTGTACATAAAAATAATCCAATAACGATACACTGTGTGGCATTGAAGATTGGCGTGGTTCTCTGTATTCTTTAGAGTCTCTAAGTTCTGTGAATGCTCCTGAAATGCCATCAGTTGTTTTGCTATTACATATTCCGGGGATTGATACAACGACAGAGATAGCGGCGAGCCCTGGATGTATGCATGTTGTACAAGGAACATTATATTTGCATATTCAGTTTTCAGTTTGCTTTTTATAACTATTCATAATATAGTATATATATATTGTAAACAAAATATAAAGAGAAGCTTGTCTCAAGTAAACAGGCGCTTGACAATGAACAATCGCAAAAAAGATTGGTTGGTTTGTTGAGTTTATTATCATCTTACTAACAGCCATGGTCATCCCAGGCCTCCTGTGGTTTGCCACCTGTGTGCGGTGCGCGAGTGTTTTGGAAACATGTTCGAAGTGCACCTCTTTGTAATAGTGGAAAACTTTTGTCCTTTTTATGGCGTTGTCTTACTGAATGTTAGAGACACAGACTTAGCACAGCCATCTCACAGACATCTGCGGTTAGTTCTGAATGTAGAAGTACTTCATTGTATTCACATATATACGTAGACGGACGCGTACTCAGGGCTGTATGAAAATAAACTGTTATTGTATTTGATTACAAGATACTTACTACTTAGTATTTATAAAACCGTTACAGGTAATAGTTTAGTTCTTCACTAATGTTATCACTAGTGTATTGTAATGAACAGGACTTGACCATATGTTTAGGTATACGTATGAGACGAACCCCAAGTACATGTTCGTCTAAGTGTATGTAGTGCGTCTACGCTCAGAACTGGATTTGTCTAATATTAGGAGGTAACATAAGTCTAAAGTATTTACCACATTTATTAAAGATGCCCCACCGCTGTCAAATGGTATTTTTTCACTATGAAAAACAGGAGCAGACGATTTAGTATTTTTCTTCAGTTACAAAAGTTACTTACTTTACAACATTGTCACCATTGAAAAGTTTGAGCTTCTAATTTTACTTCAAGTTAAAAATATGAAAAATAATTAATTGCATCCAGAAAAAAAATCCGTGTCACTATATTCTATATGAAAGGAAGTACTGATTGCGCATGCACCAAAGGCGAAATGAATTATTTTATATCATTTTTGTGTTAATTATACATATATATACACGATCAAACACCAATTATTGTTCAACTGAGGAATATCATTTAATCTTTGTCGGCGGTGGAGCATCTTTAATTAAATATATTCTAATTGTAAAATGTAAGACACTATATAACGTATTATTATCGTCCAAGGTAAGGAAATAGAGAATTTATAGTGCGGTATCACTGAAATGACATGTAAACATGGTATCAATGTACCCTATTAACATGAATCATGTGTTACATGTATAGTGGTAATATCCAGTTTAAAAGTCCTTAATTGGGTCACATATATCAAATATAAATTGTTGTTGATATCGGTGTCATAGTAAATGTACAAAAGTATTCATCACTGAAGATTTTCTCTGTACGATTTCTTCATTTTGACGTAGTTTTTTTCAACGATTGCGTAGAGTTTGCTTTCATAACTTTATTTTGTCTTAACTTTGTAAACATCAGTATTTAGTAACACACATAAAAACGCCAGTTCTCTCTTTATCCATGACGATGAAGTCGACTTATTTCAGGGAAAGGTAGGACTACGGTATAGCTTTTGTTGCAAACTATGTCGGAATAAACAAAAAATTATAATTCTTCACCTGGATGTAAAATTTCATTAAAACAATGAGCCCCGCAGTTGGAATAAAACCAAAATACATCAAGGTCAAAGTAACAATTATTCAAGTATAACTTTAAATATATGTGAGTACTGATAAACTAAAAAACAGCATGTAACAAAAAGAAGCTGGGCTTTGGTATTTTTGACTAAGTTTTTATAATAACAGAAAAGAAATAAAAAAATGAAGGTCCGCAACAGCAAAAGGCACAACTAGAGCACTTTTCTGATATACAGAAAGTTTCATGGAGCTGTGTTAAACAGTTTTTGAGTTATAGTCCGGAAACAAAAGGAAACAGTAATTTGGTATTTTTGACTATGTGTTTCTATGGTAACGGAAAATATCCAAATATAGACGATCCGCAATAGCAAAAAGAACAACTAAGGCACTTGTTTGATATATACAGAAAGTTTAAAGAGCTGCGTTGAACGGTTTTTGAGTTAGAGCCCGGAAAAGGATCTCGTGCGGACAGACGGACGTAGCCCAAAACAATATCCCTCGCAAACGCGTTTCGCGAGGGATAATAACTAAAGTTGTGAAAATGAAAAGACAACCAGGAAGTATCACTGAAAACCTGTGAAAATAAATACGAAACATGTTAGGGAAATATTTATTGCATTTTTGTGTTGTTTGCTCAACGGAATAAGATTATCTTTCTCGCTCTGTATTGCTCGACCCCTGCCAGGCACCGAAGCACTAACTAACCATGTTCGCACTAACCTTTGATGCGTATACCCTACAACACTACACAAAACCCGTACTCGATTCCGGATGAAGATATGTCTCTTTGTACCGAATGAACTTGACGATAATGTCTATAACTCAGTGCTACATATTTATTGTAGATAAGTAAACGTTTCTGGTCTGTTCCTCATGCTTTAATGAATGCTGTCTTGACTAAATACCGTCAGCAAAGACAACGGCACAAACCGCACTGACGAAACCTTGGACTCGTACAAGTAGGCGGGACGGTTCATCCAGCTAACTCTTTGTTGATAATCAATTACTTCTAAGATGCCAATTTGCTAGAGGCAATGTCTATAAGTAATGAAAGCAAACAGGAAAAAAGAGGAGATAATTAAATAACGTAGATTTGCTGCTAATGAAGAAGTCGGGCTAGGAGTATATCGGAAGGAAGCGTTCTTTTTATAGACTCTACATTTTATTTGTATAGACTGTCTGTCGCGTAGGAGAGACATCAAGGTTCATAAAACTTTATATTGATAAAGACCATTGTGTCTAGGGAAACCAGTGACATAAAAAGCTGTGTACATAAACATTGTCGGCTGTATTGACACAATTAGGTGTCTGTCTAGCTAAAGGCAGAGATACAAGGATATTTAATTATCTCTATGATAGTATTAAATCGTTGAGACAACTTCATTTTCAGTACACGATATGTTGTGGATATGATGGTAGTTACGTCGGATTGTTCTCGTGAGAAAAAAAAAAAAAATAGTCACTGATACTATATAATTACATGTCTTGCTATGGACCGCTTTCGATGACATTATGGTACTGATATAATTCGCCAAATCATTTTATTTAGTTTACCAGATAAATGTTACTTATTTATTTTTATACTCATTTTTATGTATAAAAAATAAAAATAAAACACGACTTGTGACTTACGTCAGATTTAATTTTTTTAGACTCAAGAACACGAAAGATGCCAACTAAGACACGATAATATCTTTCAAAAAACAGTAAATCAAATTTAGTTCGCTTGAACGCTCGTAATTAGTCCCGTTCAACCATACTCTTGCTGTCTACACATACTAAAATACGCAATCAAACATTTGAATGAATTCGACAAACTCATAATTTGATAGACAAAATAGATCAGCACAAGAAAGATGGCGGCGTTTCTCTACGGCATTAAATCATTGATACATGAACGGAGATTGGCTATCGTGACATGGGACAACTTAGACAGATGTATCTTGGTATGCATGGAAGCGGTGTTTCGTGACGGGAGACAACATGAGATCTACTTTCTAAGAATCAATGAGCGATTCTGCCAGACACTGCCATTTCGCGTGAAAGTTGTCTAAAATAAGGACCGTGCCAAGTCACTGTATGTAAAGGTGAAGTATCATATCCTGTTATCATAGCCATCTTGTGCAACACTGCGGCAGCAATTGTTCCAATATATCACTTCGTGGTCCCTGCCAGACAATGCAACGTCATTGCGAAAGGGGCCACACTGCATCGTATTATTGGACGTTCTTTTTGACAAGCATTTCTTTAGCGGAAAAAATAATGTTGCCATATGTCATCTGCATGAAGGATTTTCATTGGCTAAAACAAGAGCAAAAAAGCAATGAAATTTAAAAATCAACCAATAAGATTCGGTCTGTAGTTTTCATCTCGTCATTCAGTGCCATCAGGAAAGACAACTCTGCTGTTAAGAACAGATAACTCTACATTAATTAAATCTTAATTATTTTGCAGTAAACACTTGTCAAACACTATGCGTGTGTGATATACTACATGATGTATTCTTTGAAAGATAAGTGACTGCTAGTAATCAAGGTTTAATGCGACAAAACGTGGACATGCAGATAAATTTAATCAAAAAAAAATTATATTCCCGAATAGCTAGTGTTTGTAACTTTGTATACATTCTAAATACGATAAATATTTGGTGTGAAATGTGAACACAACTGATTGCGAATTCATTTACCGTACAAATGTAAAATACGGATAACATCAATTTACGTGGCAGATTGCTCGCGATCGTATGTTAACCATATAATTATGAATGTCATATTCCGGAATCGTTAGATTACAAATTGTTATGGATATTTGACAATTTACTGCTTTTTTGTCAAATGTTCTGTATTATTATTCATAATTATTACAATCAAACACTGCAGTGCAATCATTTGTACACATGCGCATTTGAAAATGTTCTTTCATATAAAAAGACCAAACCACTTTATTGTCAAAAATCAATATTCCTCTGGACAAAATATGAAAATACAATAAATACTAAGTCACAGAGATTATCCGAACATTTTGCACACGACACTGTTGTTATTGATCCGGAACTTCTGCCTCGGGATGTTTCTGATGTTATCATACGGTATTGATACGCTGACGTTGGTCGCTATATCGGCAGTAAAAATGAACATTTGGTACCTTTCTTCCGATTCTATCTGGCAAAGCTCCCGACACAAATGAGATTTTACGGAACGAGTGAGGTAGATTCTGCAGCCAGATGAAAGATTTCGGTCTATTTGCCAACAATTCATGGGCGATTTAGTTCAACAATTACTTTAGTAATTGACAAATCCAATTAGTAAATTTAATGAGCGTTGCTAGCGGAGACGAAAGACTCCATCACTTTGGTCATCAAACCTCTTTCGGAACAGTAAAACATACATTGATGCGCTTTCCAAACAATTATTAATCTATCTGAATATCTTTAAACGTGATTAATCTTTAATAACGTTAATGAGTTGTCCCTACTGAATCGATTCTGGTGAGTGGGACGATATATAGACGTCGTTCGTATGGAGCGACTATGTACTCTAGAAATAATAATGTGACCGATTTTGATTAATAGAATCTTACACGGGCCTGTCAGGTGGACAGGGATTTCTCCCATACTTCACAGGGATATCCCGCGGTTGCTAGGGAAGAGATAAATCTATCTTACACAGGGGCGGGGGCGTAAGACAGCTCACACGCGCTAGACAATAACGTGACGTCATCAATACATGCGGCGTAACTGCGCCGCGCATTGTGTATGACGTCATCAATTTTGACGCATAACAACGTTCCTGCGATAAAGGCGCGATGAAAAAGCTGGAAACCAAGTGGAATCATCATTTTTTTCTACTAAGTATGGGAGAAAAAGAATCTTACATGGGTCTGTGAAGTGGACAGGTATATCTCAACCCTTGGCAAGCCTCGGGTTGACCGGCCAAAATCTTTCACAAAATCTCACCCCAGAGTAAAGACAGGCTACACGAAATCTTTGCACGTGCCCAATAATGGTATAACGTCACGACAACAGTATCATGACGTGGCGATAATAGTATTATAACGTCACGACAACAATGAAATGACGTCACAAAGACGGCGAAGACGGCAACTCATTGAGGTCACGTCATCCTCGCTTGCACAAGTGACATGTTTATTAGAGACATAAAGTGGTGCACGGGGTAATAGAAAAAGAATCATTCACCCTCTTTGGGGTGAGACAGGAGATCTCAACCCTCGGTATAAAATTCTTAAGCTGTCAAACACTCGGCAAAGCCTCGTGTTTGAAAACATAAGAATCTTGAGATTCTCCTGTGTCATCACAATGAGAATGAAAGATTCTATTAATCTCAACCCGAGTGAAAGATTTTGACCATCAACCCTCGGCAAGCCTCGAGTTGATTAGCAAAACTCTTTCACTCGGGTATAGATATCCCGGGCCCATGTAAGATTCTTTTTTCCCACAAAACTTAAACGAAATATTGTGAAAATTCAGTCGATATCAACGTCGCTGTGCGTAAAAGTGGTCGCCGCATGTATTGGTGACGTTACTGTCTAGCTCATGTGAGCTGTCTTTTCCCTATCATTGTCTTTTCCCTAGCAACCGCGGGATAACCCTGTCAAGTATGGGGGACAACTTAGCTTTCGTCTATCCAGTCTAACGTAGTTTTATAACGGCATAAAGGCCTAGAAGCGTGTTGTGTCAAAATATGGCGACATCGAAAAAAAAAAAGAACAAGAGGTCCAGAGGACTTAACTGTTATCTGATAACCTTGGCACCAGTTGAATATGAATAGGAATTTGTAAAATGATTTTAGCATCCAACTTCTTGGAATTTGGACAGCCAGAACAATACATAACAATATTTTTTTTTTTGGGGGGGGGGGGGGGAGCTACCGTCTAAAAATAACAACACTTCCTTTAATTTTCAGCACCATTGGAACTTTGGGAATAAGTTTAAAATGTGTTTTCAAGATGGCGGTCGTGGCGGCCACCTTGGATATTGGATGGACTCAACAAATAACAACTCTTGGTCAGACCCATGTCAAGATCATTTTAGGCAAGTTTAAATCGCACTAGTAGAACTCAAGAATTTTAAAATGTGTTTTAAAGGTAGCGGCCACCTTGGATGTGGGATTCATTCGAAAAATAACAACACTTCTTAAGGACCATCTCAGGATCAGTTCGTCCAAGTTTCAGCTCAACTCCACTGTTGAATCTTGAAAAGAAGCTTACAACGTGAAAAGTCTACGGCCAGCCGACAGCCTATGTCATACGACTAAGCAATATGTATCGTTCTATTTCGTATGAAACATATTAACACAAAATAACGAGAAAAAAATCACGACATTTTGAACTATTTTTATTGAAATCATTGAAATTCCAAATAGTATAGCAATACCATTCAGCAGGTACAATGTGTACGCTGTACTCATACCCGAACCAATGTAACCCATAACAGGTAAACACATTATTGTAAAACAATTTCAGTAGTTCTAGGCAAAAGTTGCTTTACTCTTTTTATGTGTATAATGGCGGACATTTGAACATTTCACACACATTTCACTACAGTGGGCTTTTCTGGCATATCACAGCAAATCCAACTAATCTCACTTTCATTACAGCTGGTTTGTTTCCGATATATGTGCAAATTCTAATGTACTCTTAGACTGAATTTTCCCTTTAAATTACACTTGGATGTAATCAAAAACCTATCGGAGACGTAAAAGTGAGGACGTGGATTGAATCTCATCGACAGCTTGATATACACCTGTGACGCTAAGTAATGAACAGTTGGTAGCCATTAGTGTGTTCAGCAGATCATTACAGTCAGACTGTGAAGGGCTAATTTAACCAGATACTTCCAACATCGACAAATTATCGCCACTTCGTCTTAATTACGTCTGTACCGTATAACCCACCGGTCAAATAATATATATAGTAGCCATGATGAAAATGTATCACACAAATGCTTCAAAAATAGTTTAGTATTTTATTAACTATTGCCTTTTTAAGAAAAAATACTTTACATTTAAAAATGATTTTGGCTCAAGTATCGGCTATCAAGGTTATGAAATCACTTACCTATCGCTACAAACAGCTCGATTTTGTTTGCCATATCACAAGTCTTTATTAGTTAGTAAGTTATTGTTGTATCGCCTACATGACTCTCACTGTTACTAGGCATTGTCTCACCGTCTAAGGTTAATGTTCTGTCGGCGTCAATAATTTATATTAACTGGTAATCCTACTTTAAAGAACATGTCAAAAATTTAAATATAATATTTCGAAAAATATGTTACATTCAAATCAATTATTACACATACATGTATGTAGCTTTCGGCCATTTTGAAGAAAAAGACCCTTCCGTTTTGTTTACGTATCCCCACTAAGCAGTGTTCAGTACGTAGTTTATTAATCAGGCGAATTAACACAGAGTTGGAGGGCCAGGTTTATCGCGTTTTAATTGGAGACTGGCCCGGTCTCGGTGTGAAAATTTTGTCGTTCTGTGGGATTTCAGTTTAAATGAATTGTTAGCTTGACAATAACATCTCGTCCACAAAACGTTTTGATACATCAGTAATTATTAAACGTAAAATATCAATTGAAAAAATATTCTAGAATACATTTGTATGGCTCCTGACATTTAGTTATGACTTGGAAATCAGATTGATCATTTGAACAAATACTAATTTCAGTAAAGCTAACAGACCTTTGTGACATGAGATACAGTCTCTAGCTTTATCCACACGCCATCTTTCATGTAATATGTATGCCATATGTCGCGACCTCAGCCTCAGCAGCCGGGTTGATTTTATCCTAAGGAAGACCTTATTACAAGGTCGTATCCTTCATGTCTTTTTTACAAGTGATGAAAAAAGCCCGCATGCGACAGGTGGTAAGACCAAGTCACACACCACGATAATGGGACGTAAATGTTTACACAAGGAAAGACTCATCACTGCAATAAATATGGATACTACACACCTGCTCTACAATGTCATTACACACACAAAGCTGATAAAATTCACCCCTATTGCAAACAAACACCTTTTTTACATCGTGTCTTGTTATTTTGTTTGGTTTGCCAGTTTCTCATGTTCTGCTAAAAACTACACGGGATACAGTAATCTTGACTATGGCAATTTAAATACGCATCTATCTTTGTTGATAGCGAAAACCCGGAGTATCCGAAAATAACGCTTTATCTACCTATCAAATATATTGACAACCCCCATTTATGAAACATATTCAAAACACACTCTGATGAATTTATATGTATGGGATGATGTTTATAATAATTTTGTGATTATTATGAGGGTTAAACTCTATACTTAACATTGTATTCGTAAGTTGCCTTAACCACCTTTTATTTCTGAATGGCGATATAACATCAGTTTCCAGAAATGAGATGATTTGGCCATACAAACCAAACTGTATCAACGGAAGTGAGAATTTGCTATCTAAATCAACGCTATCCACTTACTTTCTATATGGTGGATTCTCAATCTCTGCCCATTAAGAATATTTCAAATGATTGATATAGCTGTAATTGAAAAAAGATCGATTTTACGATAAATACCAATATAAGTGCCGCGGTGAATCAGTCAAGTTAATCAGTCTGGTATTTACAAGCTTCGAGGGTGGTTTCCATCGTAGAGATGGCGCATATGGCACAGGAGCTTGACACCGATATCAAACTAATCGGTTATATATATATACCTTGTATATCTTTCTGGTACATTGTAAATTTTATTTCAATGGTTTTGATAGCACGAGCAATGATTCAAACGAACTCACGTTTGTACAACTATTTTCAAATGTAGTAAAGTAATATTTACATTCTACCTAGTGGTAACTCGATTTAAGTTGGTTTAACATTCTACCTACAGAAACTGGATTTTTAGTTGGATTCACTTTACCTACAAACAACTCGATTTTTAGTTGGATCAACATTCTACCTACAGAAACTCGAATTTTAGTTGGATTCACTTATACCCACAAATAACTCGATTTAAGGTTGGATTCACATTCTACCCTCAAATAACTCGATATTTAGTTGGATTCCCATTATACCTCAGATAACTCGATATTTAGTTGGATTCACATTCTACCCACAGATAACTCGATATTTAGTTGGATCCACATTCTACCCACAGATAACTCGACTTTAGGTTGGATTCACATTCTACCCACAGATAACTCGATATTTAGTTGGATTCACATTCTACCCAAGATAACTCGATATTTAGTTGGATTCACATTCTACCCACAGATAACTCGATATTTAGTTGGATCCACATTCTACCACAGATACCGATTTAGTTGGATTCACATTCTACCCACAGATAACTCGATATTTAGTTGGATTCACATTCTACCCACAGATAACTCGATATTTAGTTGGATTCACATTCTACCCACAGATAACTCGATATTTAGTTGGATTCACATTCTACACACAGATAACTCGACTTTAAGTTGGATTCACATTCTACATTCGTCATAAGGTTAAGTAAAGACTTGAGGGAATTATGTAATATTGCACAACAATGTAATATAAGTACATTCCATTATTGATTAAGTCGCTATTCGATTGGTCAAGGGAATTATCGTTGCGGAAATGTGTATAGAAATATCGATCATCGGAAGCAATAAATCCGGATAGAAATAAAATACTCCTTGGTGGGTTTCTTATGGTCTGTAACCGAACCTATCATGAACAGAACTAAAGGTGCAAAGACTATATAAAGATAAATATTGCGTTCTTTTGTCTTGCATATCAACATAAAGATATGAATTTGTACGGAAAACATTCGACTCCATCGAAAACAAATTACAAATTATCGCCACATTTCAAAACGGTATTTTAAAAACGTGTATGTTTCTCAACGTCGGCAACTGACATGAATAAATACTGTGACAACATAAGAACAAGTGAAGATACAGCTTGAAATCAATAAGCACGTCCCCGTTGCAGTTCCTTCCAATTAAGCCAACTCTAGGACATGACACTTATTAAGTCAATTAAGTGGAGTTTTTTGGGGGGTTTTAAGACACGAGTCCAAAACTGGCCAGAAAGTCAAAACATGTGCGAAATGGGAATTAGATGAAAGAACAGAAAGCAAAGACACGTTATAATTCGTAATGTTATAAACGTTAATTTTCAATGATGAAATGGAGTGTCTCGTGGTTAGTGCATGCAGGATTCTTTGAGGGAAAAACAGTAGATATATACTCAAAAATATTTACCTGTACCACTCTAATCCCTTATGGTAGTGCTTGTCAAAGAAATGAACTTCCGGCCCAGGTGCCCGTATATCCGGATGAACTCTGAGAAAGGTCAAAAGAGCCCGTGTCCCACACCTTCTAACACCAATAATTAGGGCTTTAGGCAGCCTTTTAGCGGCACCTTTTGATATCTTTTGAAGTTTACTATGTTCGTGCGACTTTTGAGCATTTTCATCGATTTTGTCATAATCGTCAACATAAAATGTATCCGTTTCCGGAATGTGTCCACTTTGCGCATGCCTGTCAGTGTCGGAGAAATCGTGTATCATATAGGCAGCTTCCGGTCCATCATCGATATCTAGAATCACATTTGAGGTTTCACGTTTCATCGGTGTGGGACGGAGAGAAATTCCGGTCATTTTCCGGACGTTGGTTGCTAATCGTGTGGTGTTTACAATACTGTGGGGAGGACCGTCATAGGACCTAGTGACGGCAGAAAGCACATTTAAAATCGCAACAAACACAACAGTACAAACTCCGCAAGCACACACAGTGGATGGTACGAGGTATTTCTTCTTACCGCGACGAAATATCCACCAAAATCGAAACTTCTTCATCTCGGACATCCTTCATCCCTACACATTAGTCCGGGACATCGTTATCCAGTCCAAGTATTTCTCAGGGACGTTCCAATATCCAATAATTCACAACTCCGGTCCGTCACAGACCGACCTAGTGTAACACGCGCTCACATTCTAGGTGCTGTAGTCAGCTTCCCAGTCGTTGTGTAAACAAAAACAATCGCTGAAACATCATAACTCTCTGGTAAGCATTCCGTCCACGTGCATCACGCGCAGCATGATCTATCAATTGTGATGTTTAATATATGCTGTGTAGACACGTATAATGGTATATATAGTTCACATTCTCTGACGTCGGGGCACAAGGAAGCAGATATCCGAAGGTTGTACGTTCACTGCCCTCCCCCGCCAAACACTGTTAGGTTTACGAGTGATTCTGTAGTGTGCTACTCGGCCACTTTGGTGTATATATGGGGAAGCACTTACGAATTTCACTGCCACACGCTGCAATCATCTAAAGAATCACTTCAAATGTTTCACTATATGCTCCTACAACGTTGCCTTCACCTCTTTGTACGAAAGCAAACAATCCATCTCAAAATACACGTGCTTATTTGAAATATTTCCTGATTATTCAGGAAACACAACCAAATTATATGATATCTTATAGCAGGTGTAGTCATTTGTAGAGTCGATTTGTTTATAAAAACATAACTTTCTATTTCCCTGTTGGCGAATCCGTTTAATTACTAATGATCCACTACATCGCGTGTAAATATTGGTTTTTCAGACACAGCAGTGACAACATAAAATGTCCCTGATGGATCTGCTTCGATACACACCATTGGTCATACTGTAGCGCGTGTACAGCACGCGCTGGACCAAACATAGACATCAAGACGCCTCAGACACATATCAATTTCCCCCAATACGCTCAGTGGTGCTGCTATACATCAAAATAAAATGTCATCGCTTTGAAATAATTCTTTCAAAATGTCGCGTTTTTATCAAAACTTGTAATAGTATAGTGTGTGCGGGAATCAAGATGTCTGTTTGTAGCTTTGTCAATAATTAAGACAATATATGGATACACGGTTGTGCTAATCTTTACAGGCCAATTTCATAAAATATGCAACAGCAAGGACATTGGCAGAGTCTGCAACACGCAAGTTTATTTCCTATCGTCTGGTTAATATAGACCGATACACGGAAACTACAAGTCATGTTTCAAACAGACGACTCGTACCACATAGACCGTGTTAATGACCACCAAAGCGCCGAAAAGTTCGTATACTCGGTGGAAGTAATATGATCAGCGGAGAAACATGCTCTATAATCCACAATAAATCTAAAACCGTCGTCCAGTTTGTTTATCTGTAAGGGTGGAAACTGACCGGCCCCTCCGAGAGGATGTTTCGAGACAGAATGAGTTCATTGGAGTGAATTGCCTTTCGCGATAGCAAGTTTATAGCTGGTATTTGACACAGCTGTACGTTCATGCAGCCCGTATCTCACAGATCAGGTTAAATATACAGCCCCCAGTATCAAACCGATAGTGGTTTTGGGCTAGGAGAAAATTATGCGTTGCTTAAAGTATTAGATTTTTTCCTAAGGTTATCAATTTCTGCGGTAATTACAACACATATACCTTGAGATGTCAAACGTCTAAACAAAAAACGCGCGCGGCGCATGCAAACTAATTACACAATGATTCCTTTTATAACAAAATGCAATTTGATTTCATTCGAACAAAGGTGCATTTTTCCTCTGGGAGTGATTTAATTACTCTCGTTAATTGTTTCGCTGGTAATGATCTATAACTAAACGTTACAGACAATGCATGCCCGCCATCAATCACTCCAACAAATATATACGTGTTATTGATTTGAACGAGCTGGTTTAATGAGTTCGTCGCCTATGTTTTTCATTGCAAACAGTTTAGATTTGGATGAAAATAGATCATATACACTATCTTCATACGTGGATGATTTTCATTCTTCCCCAAGGTAGGACGATGTGTATTCCATCGCACTGTGCCTGGTGGTCATGTGGCCGGGATAAACTATACACAGGGAATTTGATGATAACAAACAATTTTATTTAAATAACAATATTTGCTACTATATCTTTGTGGGTAGGTATTGATTGTAGCGTCATATTTTTCAGATAAAACGACGTTATTTTCGCTCAGAAAGTAATGACGTCATATTCCATATCTTAACCGTAAGGGAGAAAACTCTGATATGCAAAGAAGGCATAAAACTTGTATTGATTTTGATTATTTAATAACATCCTATTAAGGATGTATTCTTCTGAGGTTTCAGTCCCGTTGAAGTCTCGTTTCGACATTAATCAAAGAAGTTATGGGATTTTCAAAGAAAATCTATCAATATCTGTAGCAAGTTGCCAGGTGCTAATTTTGTCAAAAAAATACATTTCTATTCTTATTAAAAAAGAATTATACGTGGATTTTAAGAAATGATTCGATTGACGGCCATTTTGAAAATGTTCCTTTTTTCACTTTGCGTAGAGCCAAAGTTTTACCATTTTTTGCTTATTTTTTTTTACTTAAATTATCACTGCGTCAGTATTTTTAGCTGTATCGAGCGAATATTTGCTGTAATTCTTCACTAATTTCGCGGTATTTAAAATATTTGGCATTAATGTGAAAAGATACCTTTTTGTCATTTTATTTCAACTTTTAATGGTAATTTTAGCACTTTTATTTTTTACTAAAAAATATTGAAAAATAACAGATATTGAATTGGGGCAAAAATGTAAGATAACGGACATCCAATTTTTCGGCCTGATTTAGAAAGAACAAACTTTTCCCTATTGATAAGCAAAATATTTCCAAAAGTTTAATACCAGAACTTGGCTAAATGGCTAAATCTGGAGCATTGTAGCTCAAAATTAAGGAGTATGGGTAGCATATGTCGTTATTCTGAGAAAAATATGAGTCTTATTAATCATAACTGCTATATTTTTAAAGAAGACCACTGGAAAATAAATTTCGCAAACATCCATGCATATCAAACACCTCATTAGGAAATTATGGCTTTAATCTCCGGTGTATATGGTAAAAACGGCAAATTCCCATAAAATACGATATTTTGTCAGGAATCTTTGAGTGGCAATATCTCATAAACGAGCACACGGACCTGTTTTTTTCCCATTTTCTTCTATGGTTCCATACTTCTATTTCAAATAATCAATAGGAGAAAAAAAGTTTTTATACAAGAATATTTGACTTCTCAGAGGTGTACATTGTACATCCTTAAGGATGTATTCTTCTGAGGTTTCAGTCCTGTTGAAGTCTCGTTTCGACAAAGATCAAAGAATTTATGAGATTTTCAAATATATGTTATCAATATCTGTAGTAAGTTGCCAGATGCAAATTTTGTCACAAAAATTACATTTCTATTTTCAGTAGATTTTTTATACAGGAATTTTAAGAAATGGCCCATTTGGCGGCCATTTTGAAATTGTGTCTTTTTCCTCTCTGAGTAGAGCCATAGTTTAACCATTTTTTTACTGAAATTGTTTTTACTTATATCATCCCTGCACCAGCATTTTTAGCTGTATCGAGCTAATTTTTGCTGTTAATCTTTACTAGGTTCGTGGTTATTAAAATATTGAGCATTATTGCGTGAAATGATACGCTTTTGTCACTTTATTTTTACATTTAATGGTAATTTGAGCACTTTTATTTTTTACTCTAAAATACTGAAAAATAACACATATTCAAATGGGGCAAAAAAGTAAGCACACTGACCCCCCATTTTTCTGCCTAATTTAGAAAGAACAACCCATTCCCTATTGATATGCAAAATATTAACAAAAGTTTAATACCACAACTGTTTCTATAAAGGGTTAAATTTGGCAAAAATGGCTGAAAATGGTGTATTTTGTAGCTCAAAATTAAGGGGTAGGGGTAGCATATGTTGTTATTCTGAGAAAAAATATGAGTCTTATTAATCAAAACTTGTATGTTTTTAAAGAAGACCACAGGAAAATAAATTCTTCAAACTTCCATACATATCAAACATCTCATTAGGAAATTATATGGCTTTAAACTCTTATGAATATGGTCAAAACGGCAAAAATACCAAAAAAATCTAAGATTTTGTCAACTTGGTATCTTTGAGTGACCATAGCTCAAACACAAGCACACCGACATATCCTTTTTCTTCCATTTTCTTGTATGGTATGAACTCCTATTTCCAAAAATCTACATGAGAAAAAAAGTTTAATACCAGAACATTTTGACTTCTCAGAGGTATACATTGTACATCCTAAAGTGCGAGGTGCGTGTTTTGGAGACTGCTATACATATTATCGTAAAAGGCGACTAAATTTAGGATCTTATCTTTTCTTTCTTCCTGCCTTACTTTCTTATTCCTAATGTCTCTCTTGATATCACCTCAATTTTGGCCTTTAGAAGGCTCTAGGTTCTGTCCCATGGGCGAGACACACCATAGTCTTTTAAAAGTGGTAGTTTTCTACTCATACTTAGCGCTCAGCATAAAGGAAGTGGGACGACTGGTTCTCCCGTTGTCATTATGTGACCGAGTGAGATGTGTTGCTTGGTGTCTGCGGCGGAATGTTTTAGTGATACATGTATAGCGATATAAAAAGAGTAAAAGTTCCACTACACAAGAAGACACAGCACGAATGGACGTAATGTAGGGATTCGGCTTAGTGAATAGTCGTTTACATGTGTATTAGAGGGACCGCAGAATCAAACCAAAAATAGATTCCTGGAAATCCCCTTCTGGGCAACAAGATTTCATAGAGAGGTGAATGTTTCGGAACCTGCTGATTTGGTATTCAGGGCGCATCAGTTTCAAATGTTTCATGTGTGGGTTGGGCAATATGTACATGTAGATGTAAAATGTGTAAAGAAATTTTAAAATTCTGTCAAGTGTGTGTCTGACGGGGAGGTAATCAATACTGGAATTCAGGAATATTTTGGTCAATTTTTGGTGCGGAATTCAACATAAGATGGCACCCCTCACATAAAAGTTTAGCAAGATGGTAGATCTTTATTTCTTTTTATTCACAGGTATGCGAGATGCTATTCTTCAAAATTAGTGACAGGTGACCAGACTTGAAAACTCCATTTAACCTGGACAGTGGCAAACGTTAACATATCGTATATAGCGAAATCATTTGGTTCTGCGGTCTCTAAATACGCTATGATGTAGGGCGTTAGAATTGTACCTGCTGTCCTTATTGCATGATCATAAATGACGATTATTTAGGATCTTTCTTCCTCACTTACTTTCTTCTTCCTCGCGTCTCCTTTGACACCACCTCACTTTTAGCATTCAGTTGAGTGCTCGCCCCTGTGAGGTAGGCCCTCTGGGTTCTGTCCCCTGGTCGAGATACATCTTAGCCTATTAAAATGGTAATTTCTGTTCCTGCTTAGTGCTAAGCATAGCGGGAGTGGGACGACTGGTTTGTCCATTGTCAGCATTATGTGACGGGTGCTTGGGTGTGTTGCTCGTTGTCTTCGGCGGCATGGTCCATCAGTAATATTACACTATAAAAAGGGCAAGAGTTCCACTACACAAGAAGGCATAACAGAATATACGGCAGTCTCCCAAGACGCACAGCTTGCACTTCATACACGCTACACACCGTATATATGCGGGGCCATGCACATGACCCTGGCTGTTAATAGGACGTGAATGTAAACAAACAAATAGTTTTCTTCTTGTATAGTGGAACTTTCGTTCTTTTTAAATTGCTATATCACTAAATTATGCTGCCGACGACACCGAACAAACACCTCACGAGGTCACATTATACTAATAACGGACAAATCAGTCGTCCCACTCCCGTATGCTAAGTGTTCAGTAGGTGCTAAAAGTACCACTTCTTTAGACTATGGTGTGTCCCGGCCAAAGGACAGCACTTAGAGCCTACATCAAAGGGACGAGCAATCAAACAAAGGCCAAAACTGGCCAAGTGGGGTGGTGTCAAGGGAGACGTTAGGAAGACTATTTAGTCAGTTATGTAGAAAGAAAAGATAATGTCCTAAATTTATAATTTAATATATAATAGGGACACCAGGTACAATTTTAAAATGCTAACGTTTTAACTGCAGAGCAGGGACAAAACCCAGAATCTACATTATCGCACCTCGGACAGAAATGTCCCCAAATGATTGGCGGAGAGCCGTCACGTGGTGACCCCCTAACACTTTATAGGGGGTCAGTAAATTTTATTATGGTGCAATATGGCGGCTGCCGCCCTCGCTTCAAAATTTTAACAC
Source organism: Argopecten irradians (assembly GCF_041381155.1). NCBI lineage: Eukaryota > Metazoa > Mollusca > Bivalvia > Pectinida > Pectinidae > Argopecten > Argopecten irradians. The sequence continues at coordinate 30,476,500 of NC_091138.1, read as the reverse complement.
ATTCTCTTCAACTAAATACACCATTTCTTTACCGTTAAAACATATTTTACTTATTATTTTTATGTTAAAATCATTTAAAATCGTTTTAATACTTCAAATTAAATGAAATGCGGTTTTTTAAATACGAGTTGCTTCCCCTACGCCAGTTTGAAAGTTGATGACGCGGTGAAAGTCAAACGTAAGAATTCAAGCGTTTTCTTGACTTCGACCATAAACATATGGAGGGGTTCGTATCTTTAGATCTATCAACAGTACAACTTATTTATCGGCATTACTTTAAGTGATTATCTCAGCGAGAATGCATAGATGATCATGAGTCGCCGCTATAAATGTTGGATGGATGTTTGTGTCACTTTTGTTTGTGATGCTTTCAATATACAACCAGTCTGATGTCGCATTGAGGTAGGCCTATTGTGCACTAGGAATTTTGGATTATTGTTGATTTATGAATAACTCAGTATTGTTCTTCAGGTTCCTTATACAGTTATTTGCAGATTCCGGAAAGAAATACATACATGTTAAATAAATACGTAGGCCTACTGTAGGCCAAATATTTAAAAGCGGCGATTGTTGTATACTTCGCCAGCATGGTTCAGGTTTGATATCGGATTCTTGAGAAAATAAATAGGAAACAAAGATCTAATGAAACAAATAAATGGTCCTCGATGCGATAAATTCGTTATATAATCAGTTACTGACCCCCTATAAAGGCATAGAGGGTCAGTAAGAAGTATAGGAGGCTCGGGCTACGCCCTCGCCCCCTATAAATCTTACTGACCCTCTATGCCTTTATAGGGGGTCAGTAACTGACTATATGACTAATATCATGCGGCGAAGCCTAACGTAAGGTGGTGTCAAGGGAAACTTTAGAAGAAAGAAGAAATCATTAAGATAGAAGAGGAAAAATAAGGTTCTAAATTTAGTCGCCTTTTACGCCTGCGCGATGAAGGAAATGCAAAGCTCCCTGGGACTATTTATTGATCAACGATCATTATGCGATGTTATGTCGATTTTAGAATGCTGTCATACTGAATACTGTACTCAACTGAATACAGGCTCTGGGTTCTGTCCCCTGGCCGAGAGACACCAAAGTCTATAAAAGTGGTAGTTTCCGCTCCTGCTTAGCGCTCAGCATACATGGAGTGGGACGACTGGTTCGCCCGTTGCCAGTATAAGGTGACCGGATGGGGTGTGTTGCTTAATGTCCTCGGCGGCATGCTTCAGTGATATAGCATACAAGAAGACACAACATGAATATACCGCAGTCTCCCAAAACACGCACCTCGCACAACACATGCAACACACCGCATACATGGGGAGGCCGTCCTTACATGACCATAGCTGTTAAAAGGTCGTTAATTAATCAAGTGTTTTAATTGAATACAGGTATTTTTATGATTTTCTTATAAATATAATTATGAATCACGGACCTCCGATGAAGACCATATTGTGTTATAACGCATTGGTAGAGTTAAATGATAACATAGAGCGTAGCCCCAAGTCATTATTTAAGATTCTACCAAGGCGCTAAAACAACATATGGACAGAATCAAATATCCTTATATTTTACATTAGATATGAAATTCTTTGTTTGTTTGATTAATGAACGTCTTATTAAAAGCCAGGACGCCTTCCATGTATGCGGTGTGTAGCGTGACGGTGTATGAAGTGTTTGGTGCGTGTTTTGGGAGACTGCGGTATATTCATGTTGTGTCTTCTTGTGTAGTGGAACTCTTGCCCTTTTTATAGTGCTATATCACTGAAGCATGCTGTCGAAGACACCAAGCACAACACATTCCACACGGTCACATTATACTGACAACGGGAGAACCACTCAACATGTTCCTGCCAGGGACGGAAACGGGTTCATCTTCAAGCGCCAAACGAGAAACAGCTGAAATCGCACGGCAAGTGAGGCAGCAAATTAATTAGCATGTGAAAAGGTCAAAGTTTCAATCGAATCAACCTTAAAATCATACTGGATCTCTGGAGGCACGTTTAATTTCATTTATTGATGAACCTGAATAATTCTTTACGTCAATGATATCTAACACAGAAATCAGATTTTACTCTAAGATCTAAAGAAGCAGCTATGACGAGAATACACTCTTAATTTTGTGCTGACGTCATATAGCGTGTACAATTTCGCGTTTCTTCATGGAATCTTTTCCTTAATGTATCACTACACCGTTGTATCAGCCAATCAAATGCAATATTACAAACGACGGTGTTATTTTCACGTTATGCAACGATAACATAATTTAAACCCAATGAAAATCCTCGTTACCAGCAAAGTCTTTATTACTTGTCAACATTTCCTTCTTTGATTAAATACGGTATTTGTAAGTCAGCTGATAGCGATTTTCTTTAGTTTCACTATAATCAGTATATTCACTCGGCCTGACATGTTACAAATGTACCAACATGGATGGAAATGCCTTTGATAAAATGTGTTATTTTGAAATTTTGCTAACGCAGCTTTCTTCTCGGTATCTTAAACGTCATACCACGGTAACAGATATACCTTCGCTCTATCGATCGGGCCTGCACGAGAGTATCGTGTTACCATTTCAGGGACATTTACGGCAAAAGGTAAACCTAATCTTGGTGCCAAAAGGTGTGAATCCCGGGGGTACCCTCGCGAGAGGCTGTATATGGTGTAACTGAATTACGTAACAGGGTTATATGTTAGCAATACGTCAATCATCGATTCTATCCTTATTTTAATGTTTTCTCCTCAAACGGTGATGGAAAGTTGCCATATTTTGCGGTAGAAGGATCAACAGTTCCTATGCACGGCATAAAAAAACACAATAAAATAAAACATTAAATTCACATTTACGTTCCGTTAGTTATGATGGAAGTCATTTTGAACACTCAGCGGTATAAAGCCACGAGAAGGTTTCCATTAGCTGCCAAATCTGTTTGTGTCTTTGTTTCTGAGCCATTTTAATTCCCATATAAATAGGCATTGTAATGCTTAACATAACTTGGTACAAGTAAGTGACGAAATCTCAAAACTCGTTTCCACAGATGCAATTAAAATATCTCCAAGAACATTTGTATTCCATTTCATATTCGTATACCCCGACGTTCTGTCTCCGAGGGGTTTGGTTTCTGAAGTGTGTGATTAAAATATCATATGTTTACATTTCATTTGCTATATAGTGTCCTGCAAGTATCTGATTATTGATGGTTTATATGCGAGGTGGCATCCGATGTGCATTGTTGTTGGTGATTGTCTGATCAAAATTGACATCCGAGGTATCGTATTGTGGGTAAATCGTCTAACCAAAGCGGAGTTCATGCAATGTCTAACCGATTTGCACTGGAAAGCTCGACCCATGCGGCAACATTATACTGACAACGGCAAACCACGTATTCCATTTCATGTACTTCACCATTTTCAAAGACTAAAGTATGGAACACATCCTCGATATTCCAGGAGTTACTTTCACTGTCGTTACGTTTTATATCCATAGACTATCTCATAGTAAAACCGAAGCCAGATTAGGAGGAAAACTGACCAAGCATGAAGATACGTCCTGTGAAAATTACAGAGAGAGAACAATGCCCAATATTCGATGATTTTGATGTACACCAAGAGACCAAACTAACTGCTCATCATGTGTCGTAAACGAAGCCTTCAATTTGGCTGTGACATTAGCAGTGGTGGATATACAATGTAACGACAAATACATTAACCCCTTGAATATCAAGGATGTAGGGAACAGATCCCAAATCTTTATTAACATGTTCTTTTGCTAAATGCCGTCATGCTCAAAACATGAACATTTAAATGGGTAATCGCCTAAGCAAATATGATGTACTGTTTTCAAGTTGGTCTGATGTACATTTTGGGTATTTGACTAAATAGGCACTCGATGTTGGGGTTCGGCTTAGTGAATATTCGTTTATATATATTTTAGATAAGCTATGATTTTCCACTATTCTCATTGGCTGATGCATCGTCACGTACAGGCCGACATATACCATATTGACTCGTTGTAGCGAGTTCCTCAGGATGGTGTCCTATGGCCATCGTTTTCTTGTAATTAACATACATATTAGATAATTCTATTAACATTTGTTCAAGAAACTCCATATCTGATATTGATATTAAGGACCTTTGATTCTGTTAATATGGTATTTATAACTTCGGGCTACGCCTTTCGGTTATTATCTATTTTGTCTGGTTGGTAAAACGCCATATTAACCTTAACCAAGGATCATAATTGATAAATGATACACATTCTATAACAATTGCGATGGAGTGAGGCGCAGTGGTGATATGGGTAGGTTTTTGATTATTGTAATTTTTTCACGTTTCCAGCTGCATTTTTAATTCACTGAAATGTTCATACACTGCATAGCCTACCAATGACATGCACTTACATGTAAGTCCAGTACGTCATTTGATATATCACCGAATAGTAAATTCTCTACTATTACTGATAGATCTATTTGTGAAGATGCAGGGTTTAATTGAAATATTTTTAAAATTCTTAAACTTTCCATTGTACATTTACCAGACATTTATAACATATTGATGATGATAGCCACCGTAAAGGCCAAAACACTACTCTGTATTTTAAGATTTGTGAATCAATCTTCGCTGACAAAAAATGAAAACGCTCGATCTTCTGTGGTACCTGGTTCTACTATCCATGGCTGTACTTTTTATTTAGGCTCTTTGTATTTATGATCAGTCCCATACATTCGTATCTGCTGGATTTTTATTTCGTTTGTTACTGTTTAAAGGTGTAATGTTTGAGCTGTGGACGAAAGCTGGAGTACACGAGGAAAAATATCCGAGACACGTCAAACAGCTTCTAAATTGTTCCATTTTGTTATCGTGGATGCGTCACAAATAAATGTAAAAGTATATTCATAATCCTGATCAAATCTGATGTATGATGCATGTCATAGTTGTATTGATTCATGATTCAAACATATTTTTATTGTCAAAAATACAATAATGGATTAGGCACAAGTTATCAAAACTTAATAATGCCTTCTCCATAATACATGTATATACAATACTTTGACAGCATTCAATCATATAATTATGTATATATACAGAAAATATTGAAGAAGAAATAGAAAAAAAAATCAAAATAAGTTTGTTGTTACAGACTTGACCTAAAATCTAGCACTATCTTTAATAAAGGTTTGTACCCATTGAAATATCATTTGGTTTTCCATGTTGGACAAGTATGGAGCACCATAAAGCAAAATATTAATTGAAATATTACCATATTGTGAAACATTACGGAATAAAACATCCCTTTGCCTAGTATAAAGACTACATTCAAAAAAATAATGAGTTGCATTTTCACATTGATTACCACATGCGCATGATGGGTCGTTAATTATATTTACTCTGTACAAATCATAGTTCAGACTGCTACACGAATGTCGCAATCTTGTATGTAAAATATTAAACTTCCTTTTCCCAGTAAAATAATAAACGGGTAAAGAATTTACATCAGATTGTATCAATGTTTTGAAGGTACGAACGGATGGCAGCTCTCTGACATTGCTAGGCAAATCATTCCATAATCTAATAGAAGATGGCAAGAAAGATTCAAGTGAACATGACAAACGAACTTTCGGAATAACATAGTTTTCTCTATTTCTTATGTTGTAGGCGGATCGCTCTCCAACTTTAGGAGGAAGGATATTGGTCAGATAATAGTTGTATTCTGTACTGGTAGAAAAATAAAAATAACAGTCACATCTTTTAGAGTTAGTTCCCTTTTTCAAATCGTAGAGGTACATTTAGTTTAACCACAGGGTTTTGTCTCGATAGATATTTGTATATTCTGTTTTACACATGCATATATATATAACAAAAATTATATATAGAGAAATAATCCCGTGGCTTCAGAATAAGAAAATTATTATTATTATTTTTGAGCGATTTTTGGCCAAATATTTTGTTTTCAGAGTCACTGATGCACTAAAGATGGGTGCACCTTTTTGAAACCACTTTGATATTGTCTATAACTAACTTTTTCCCTTGAATTAATTTATGAAAAGGCTGTCGTAACTAAAAACAGGAATCCATAACTATGGACCACGTGCCTTTCTCACTGTGGAAATTCATGTAATAGTATCCGAACAATTCGTGGTAAAAGGGACGTAACTCGTATAAAATAACTACAAAGATGTTAATTATAACAAGCATTTTATTCCGGTCATTTTACTGAAAACTGCGATACAAAATTAATCAACTCAATAATATTCTGACTTACTTCAATCAAAATATTTTATAGAAAGACTGTTTTGCTTACGAATATCACGTTTAAGCTAAAGCTACTAGTATTGTTATATTAATGCTATAACATGTTTTAAGTTTTGAATTCTAGTAGAAAAATAATTACATCTTGTACATGTATATCACTTTTCGTGCCACAAACACACGCAACTTTGAAATGAAATGAGATTCAAACAAAGATAGAATGGATCCATACTTTATAAACATCGATAACTATACATTATACAAAAAACATTCAAATCGTTAAAAAATAGGGAAAAAAATCATTTTCCAAAACTTGAATAGCGTATAACTCGAATTCCTTAGTGAATAGCAGGTTGACACAATATTGATACTATATTTTCATATGATCAGTATAGTGGGAGGCACAGGGACCCGAGACATTTGGTTATTGAAAACAAAATAAACGACATTAAAATTTAACAAAAAAACAACTTAACACACAAAATGAAATGAAAAAACATACACACCAAGTTTTCATATAGATATACTATTTTTAAATTAAAATCTAGGCGCCCTCTCCCCGAAATCTTTCTGCGAAAAAAAGTAAATTTCCAAACAAAGATATATACGCAAGTTACACGTCAAATGTTCATGAAAGTCTGTCGTTTGAACCACAACACTAACTATACAAGGATGGTTATTTATGAAACGCATGAGATTCTGGACATACATATATGTATCTTAAGTAGATATAAACAAATGATTTCTTATGAGGCAAATTTCTGATGTCCCGGATAATACATTGGCTTCAAACACATATTTACAGCTTGCTTGATCATGGAAGGATCTCTTGATTATGAATTGCCTTGGACTAATTAACTCGTTATTAATTGCTTAAAATCATTCCACAAACACAGCCAACTTAATGTTGGTGTCTCATCATTCAATTATAGCAAAACCTATACAGCACAGCTTTTCGTTTTTGTCAAAACGCACATGATTTCGAGCTAACGAGATTTGTATGTAGTTTATAAAGGCGCTTTCTCAGGGAGCGGTTCGGCCTCGATGCTGGATGATCGGTCACGATCGGCTAATCCCGGAAATGGCTGATATCCGGGAGGTGAAATCATTCCGAATGGAACTCCGGGTCCTTTCCCTTGGGAACTGATCAGCTCGAGGTGTCTGCGTGGTCCCTTGGAAAGTATGATGAGGAAAACCAGGGATATTCCTAAGATTATGATGGAGGCCCCGCATACGACCAGGAGAGAATAGGGCGTGGCAATATATAGGTAGGGTGAGTCTGTATGGTAGCCGAACAGTTGTGTTAGGGCCAGCATGCACATCTTATACATGGTGACCGCCTTACCGAAGATTACTATAAATAGCACACCTGAAATGGAAATTTAAGTTAACGGTAAGCAATTTATAATCAAATATTCTCATTTTTAATTTTTTACAAATATTCACATTCCTGGAAATCTAAAACGTTAAAATTATGAAAGTCTGTTATGTATATGTAGGTATTTTTTTAAATGATGGCATAATATGTGAACTTGTGATTTTGAAATGATGACATTCTGTACTTAAGACTTTGAAATGTTAACGTACCAATGATTTTGAATGTCGACATGCCTGTGATTTTGAAATGGTGATTTGAAATGTTGACACCCCTGGATTTTGAAATGTTAACGCATCTATGATTTTGAAATGTTGACATTCCAATAATTTTGAAATGTTGACATATTTGGAATTTGGAAATGTTGATATTCCTATGACTTTGAAATGTTGGCATACCTATGATTTTGAAATGCTGACATACCTATGATTTTTAAATGTTGGCATATTTATAATTTTACAATGTACACCCCTACCCGGAAGGAGAAATCAATGCAATGTTGACATACCTGGAATAAGGTGGAAAATGAAGGTTACAAGTCCAGTTCCTCGCTTTGTAAAATGTCCAAAGATGTACCGGAACCCTGCAATCATCCCGATTATAGCGCAAATCAAACCTGCTGCTGCCTCGATTTGGAATTCTAGAAGTCCGTACCGAGTGTATTCTGTCAAAATAAAACAGCAGATTATTACAATAATGAAACTGACATCACGTGAAATCAGCATTTTCCAGAAACACGTCCTGTCAAATTACAAGAACGAAGACATTTGTCGCACTGAGTTCCATTACAACAAATGCAAAGTTTGCGTCATAAAATAATTTTGCGTCAGAGCTTTGATAGTCATTGAAACTTTTAAATCATTAAAATAACAAAAAAAAACACTCCAAATAATTTATTTTCATGTTCTTATAATTTATTTTCATGTTCTTGTTCATCCTCGATATTCTATGAGTTACTATCACTTACGTTTCATCCACGTCAGTGATAGTAACCACCGGAACATCGAGGATGGTTCTGGTTTAACTCGTTATCATAAATCGTACCAAATTGTGCTATGATTCAAACCTATATGGCTTGGTGCTACAATGTGCCTTACCTCCGACATTGCTGTATATGGATTCAAGACCGACTCCAAGCATCTCTTCCGGAAGATGTTCAACAGCCCGACTGGCCTGACAGTACGTACTGGTGTGGCATTTGTGGACTCTCCAGGTACCGTCTTCTGTAAAAACCCTCGTCTCAACGCACGAGACAAAATACCACAGTCCGGCCGACACACTGACATACACATCTTCCGGGTAGGGGTACAGCGGGCTCTCTCTCTTGACCATTGCAATCGGTTCGCCCCCCGAAAGGTGATCTCGCCAGCCATAGTCTCCTCGTCCGGATGTGAAATAATGGAGACGGAACCAATACGGAGAAAAGAAGCCAACCATGAGAAGAATTACGGTCAGTACCGAAAGGCCTAATAAAGCCTTATGTCTCCGCAAAACCATCATGTTTCGCGGTCACTCTGGCCCTGCCTTGGTACCAATTAGTATGTCACTAGTTTCTTCCTTGTTTATAAAATGGCAACTTTACACACCTAATGCCCGGATGACAATATGTGTGTGTCACCTGCTGTAAAGGTATAAGTTGTTTGTCACTCACCTGTACAGTGTTGTGTGATGACGTAAAGCTATTTTTATCCTCGCGCTCAATACTGAAAGTCTATATATTTTATAGCAAAGGGAGGTGACTCTGTAATACTTATATACAAATCAAGTATCACCTGCCATCAAATACATGGAACTACTAAAAACCGTGTGTATATTTCATAAAGATATATGTGTAATGAATTAAATGCAAAAAGAAATGCCTTCAGTGGATAATATGTGTGTTTGAATGAACATCATTCTGATGAACTGATGTATATTAAACTCCTTTTAATTATACATCAGGACCATGTTCTAGTCTGTTTATGTGAAATGTATATGCAACTCATGGATAAATTAAATTTGTATGATAAATTTTTATGAAATTCATGGATATAGAAACATGCATGCATGTATATACCACGATATATGTACATCTGTTCCAATCAGTATTTCCCGTTATAAATAATATGCGACGCCTTGTGCATTACAATGTAACGTCAAGAATAATGTTGCCTTTAAAAGATGAATACTCAACAAGAACAACATCATTTAGGTCGATCATTTTGAAACGAAAGACATAACTCTAAAACGGAGAAGGGAACTCGTCCCAAGGTAAATTACACACGACATTTTCACTGTATAAGGATTATTGCTACCAAGCTTCATCGAAATCCCTCCAACCGTTTCAGAGGAGTAGAGATATAACTCTTACAAACGTATATATGTATCTTTAATTGTTGCCCTAGATTGTACTGCTATAAGAATAATGACCGTTTCGTTGAAATGATACCAGGCAGTATATTAGGACTAGTAGTCGGTCAATCTAAAGTCGGATATCCTGAATCCGGTATACCCTTATACTTCGTTGTGCCGTATACTTAATGATCACTAGCCCTCCCACCCCTGTATATACAGCGATTTGGGGAAAAACGTTGGTCAGTTTTTGGTGGAGGCAGGGGTAGTGCTGCTGGTAGGGGTGGCGGGGGGATTCGCGTGATCATGCACTTTGCTAGATCTTATGACCTTCGCATGTGCTAAATTGACATTGGCTGTTAATCGAACTTAAAAACAACAATTGCCGTAATAAATCATTAAAGGTAATATTGTAGCCAAGACTCAAAAACATTGATTCTGAATTTATAATCGAAAAAAAACCCAATTATTTCAACTACATTAGCAAACAATCGTGTTCCGAGAGGAGTGTATATTAATATCATTTTATTACATGTGACTGGGAAAATCCCGTATCACAGGACAACTATTTCACAACAGATACGTTATCGGGGTAGGACAGAGATAATGCTTTTGTATAAATAATCTGCCGGTGTTGTGATTGTCATTATTGCTTGATCTTCAAGCGCCGACACCATGAAACGATCACGTATAGTAGCCTTGGTTTTCACTGCACTAGCACTAGTACTAGTATGTATAACTTTCTCTACACCAAGCATGTATATTCTGAGAATCCACAAAGACAAGGAAGTGCAGACGGAAGAATATATTACCAAACGCGAGGGAAACAGAACTATCCACGTCTATCAGCCGGTCACAGTAGAAATCCCGACCATCGTCACCTTGTCATGTGGGTTATGGTATTTTAGTGCATGTGTACCCACCTATTGTGACGTGCACTCGTACCAACACCGCCAAGCATGCTGCAAGACACTTCGACCCACCGCTACAGGGCATGGATATGGAAGAAATCGAACCACGTTGGAGGTACAAATTGGCACAAAATGTAATTGCCTAAAATAAAGACGACTTCAACAGACACGTTTTGAGAGAGCTACATATCCTTACTTTTTCCATCCTCGATATTCCAGGGGTTACTATCACTGCCGTAATGTCAACCCCGGAATATGTCATTGCAAAACTGAAGACTATGCGACAACAGTTTGACCCTAAATTTGTGCATTAAAAGGTAATATTGTAGCCAAGAGACCTCAAAAACATTGACTCTGAATTTATAATCGAAAAAAACCCAATTATTTCAACTACATTAGCAAACAATCGTGTTCCGAGAGGAGTGTATATTAATATCATTTTATTACATGTGACTGGTAAAATCCCGTATCACAGGACAACTATTTCACAACAGATACGTTATCGGGGTAGGACAGAGATAATGCTTTTATATAAATAATCTGCCGGTGTTGTGATTGTCATTATTGCTTGATCTTCAAGCGCCGACACCATGAAACGATCACGTATAGTAGCCTTGGTTTTCACTGCACTAGCACTAGTACTAGTATGTATAACTTTCTCTACACCAAGCATGTATATTCTGAGAATCCACAAAGACAAGAAAGTGCAGACGGAAGAATATATTACCAAACGCGAGGGAAACAGAACTATCCACGTCTATCAGCCGGTCACAGTAGAAATCCCGACCATCGTCACCTTGTCATGTGGGTTATGGTATTTTAGTGCATGTGTACCCACCTATTGTGACGTGCACTCGTACCAACACGCCAAGCATGCTGCAAGACACTTCGACCCACCGCTACAGGGCATGGATATGGAAGAAATCTACAACCACGTTGGAGGTACAGTTGAATTGGCTTGTTACAAAATGTAATTGCCTAAATAAAGACGACTTCAACAGACACGTTTTGAGAGAGCTACATATCCTTACTTTTTCCATCCTCGATATTCCAGGGGTTACTATCACTGCCGTAATGTCCAACCCCGGAATATGTCATTGCAAAACTGAAGACTATGTTTGCGACAACAGATGAGAAATTTAGTTTGACCCTTTGATGTACATTTGTGCATTAAAAGAATCTAACAACTGAACACACTGTATGGTTGTGAAGTTGAGTGTCGCTCTTATCCTCAAAGGAGGACTCAAGGCCTGTGAATGGTCAGTTTCCCCTGATAAATTACATCCAGTTTAGCTATGGCATATTCCAAGGTTGAAGATTACGACAATGATAGTAACCATGGAATAACAAGGTTCAACTTTTCTCCGAAAATGAACCTTGTTCCACATAAAATGTTTAATATACATGTAGGACAGAGAATATTGAAAGCAATCATTCCGTCCTTACAGATATCGCCAAATTTGCCTTCCTCGAGTTCCAAGTTGAGATAACCGCTGCCTTGGTCTGCTTGATTGTCTCCATGGTAACCACAGTGTTTTACTATAAAGCTGTCAAACCACGTAGATGTGTTGGTCTCACTGCCTTCATCAACGGTCTACTTGCAGGTTAGTTTCCAATGTTATGTATTTTACAACTTCGCTATCCAATGGTATTCAGTACGATACTCTTCCTGAAACAGAGAGAGTATTATACTGAATACCTTTGGCTAGCGAAGTTGGGTATTTTTGTACCGAGAAGCAGTTAAAACAGGGTATTACTCTATCAAAAAGTAAATATAAAAATTTGGTTTGTTGACATTCAAAAATATATCACAATCTTCTCTATACAATTTGCATTTTTAACTTATTGTTGTCTTATTCTTCAGTCAATATGATAACACTATAAATAGGTAAGAATTCCACTATCACAAGAAGACACAACACGAACATACCGCAGCCTCCCAAAACATACTCCCACACTCACAATGCATTGTATATGCATAGACCGCTATTTAGCCAAGCAAAATACATGTCATTTATACCATGTTCAGCGCTAATGGCACCTAACATACAATATAGTACATGTAGAGAGGCTCCAAGTAAGAATCCGCCTGTATTTTAAAACTTTGTGATGAATGATAGTATATATGTTTGTCTGTAATCTTTATTGATGAATTTTGACGATGTAACAATTAATTTTCAGGTGTCTTTCTTGCCGTGGCCACTGCAAAATGTGCTACTCTCATCGTTCAATCGAAAGTTCTCCTCAGCAGCAGCTTCGACTTCGACATGACGAAAGTTTCCGTCCGCTTCTCGTACGGCCTGCTCATGTCCGGATTGGCCGCCATTATTCTGTTCGGAACCTCTTTGGCTCTACTATTGACTCTCACCAGCAAGAAAACACTAATGCCTGACGATGATAAAATAAAATTGATTCACAATGATAAGTCAAGAGAAGTTCCCAGTGAGGCTGGTCCTCCCATCAATTAAGATGGACATTTTAGTTCGTCATTGAACACAAGCCATGTAACAAAAACATCCGTTCGTGAGACAATAGCAAACATCTGTATTGTGTTGACTTTGTTTCAAGACAATCATCAATTAAACAATTGCATTTCAAGGTAAACAGATATTTTAGTTTTGAAATGACGAATTTTACATTTATGGACATATTCTTGAATCATGAGGTACTTGCTCGTTTCCTTTTATAACGTCGTGTACAATGTGCAGTTGATGATAATTACTAGGAAGTTACGGGATTATACCTCGGCTAAAAATAGTGCGCAAGAATGTAGATTTTTAAGAAGTTCATATATACTGAAGTTATTAAAAACAACAAATTAAAAAGAAATTGTAAATACATCTTCATTTCTGTGTACTCTTTATATGTCCGAGTTACTATGATGGAGTGGTTAGGGTGTCTGACATTCTCCAATCACGAGTCTGTCTGAGTCACGTGATCGAAATCCACGGGATATAAATGTTCACTACATATGGTTGCCAAAAATTACATTTGATCAGTGTTTTCCCCAGTAATTCCCAAAAATCGTCCATGCTCTTGATATGTATCTGCTTAAAAAGACCACATTTTTAGGGTTCCCAATGATCAACTTTAAAACAATTCAACTTGTGTATAAATATGGCCATGTTATAAAGACCATTTCTCTCTGTCCCTGGGATCTTTATAGACAAGTTTGATTGTATATAATTACGTCTTTTAGAAAATGAATTCATAAGACAAGAAATGTTGGTAATGCTACATTTGTATAAACATTATTTAACCCACCAGGACAATAGACCCAGATAAATTACCTATTATATTATCATATATATTTCGTCTGACGTCACGACGTGATGTTGATTACTACATCTTTATCCGAGATGTAAATATCTCGTGTGTGTCCTATCAACAGTCATGTCTATTTTTAGCTACTATTGACATTACATTTGCTTGATCTGACACACAGTTGTTTGTCAGTAAATATAAGGTAACAATTGTTGGATCTTCTTTTTTCACGAAGTGAAGCTGCAAAATGTAATTATTTTACACGATATTTTTACTTGAATATAATTCGGCAATTAAAATGTATCGGTACAAATTACTTAACATTATCAAATATAAGATATCTTCTGGTTTTCTCATTTTAATCATTGTGACGTCACAATCGATTTTAATAGCCCATTGGCCAAAAAATGGATTCATTTTTCTTGTATTTAATAAATTCATATAAAATGATGCTATAAATATTCTAAAAGCAACCTCTGGCTACACCATCGGTCAATATCATTATTTGATTCTACTAGGGTGGTGAAACACCATAGTAACCTCAACAAAGGTTCATAATTGACAGATTTAAATGCTTTAAGATATACAATGGTTTTAGTGTTTTTGAATTATCACTTGCTTCCGAGGTACTGAGTAAACAAGTTATTCTTCGTCTCAATACTTTTACTATAAATATATTCTATGCGTTTCATTTAATTACCTATTTCTTCTCTGTATCTAATTTGGTGTATTTGGCATTTATACTACACTATAATTTCTTTTTTTATATACTGAACCTCTTTTAACATTGCATGAACTAATTATTTATTACATTTAAAAGTCACACATTGAATATAAAAAAGTAGGTTTCCTTCCAAGTTAACTGTTATTTATCTGAAATTATCCGTCCACGAAACGCTTAAATGTATCCAATATTAACGATACATGTTGTTGTACGTCCAGTTAAATATGTCGTATAGAATCTAATGTACCTGTATTTCTGTGCCAGGTATACATACCTGAACTGGGGTGACATCTTATTACCTAGTAGTTAAAGATGAGTCAGCACCATACGATCTACCGAACGTATACGATTGTCGATTTCATTATTTCCGTCGTATACTATGCATACATACATTATATATCTGTGCATATTTTTGTGTATTAAGGAACTCCATTTCAGCAAATATCGAATTGCTTAAGTAGTGACCAGTTCAGAAAATGTATAGATACTACATCACTGGGCCCAGTTTTATTAATAACTTAAATTATTAACAGGAAAGCATTACGGATTTTAAAGAAGGTTCCTTAACTTAAGATTTTTCCTTAACTTATGTAATACTTTCCTATGGAGAATTTTTAAGTTAAGGAATTCCTTAAAGTTAAGTAATTTTCATGAAACTGGGCCCTGGCTAAACCCAGAACAGAACTGTTGTAATGGGGCTGGAATCGCGATTAGGGGGTTACATATATTCGAGATGGCATTGAATTATTGCACTACAAAAAAATGTAATGCTCAATTGAAATTGACGTCATTTTTTGTGTTTTCAAGACTTCTTGAACACAAGTGTAAGCAGTAATGCTCCTATATTGCCATGATTATTTGTCTGATAAATGTGTGTAGCCATCCTCGATATATCACACCAATCCTCGAAAAAAAAGCCACACAAAAATTATTTATTTGATTTTTACATAAATCGTGATTTCCGGCAAGAAGATTTTAATTTATTTATAATTTAACAGTGTATTTAGATCAGTTGATAAATACCACGCGATTTAAATATTGACACTGGCTGAATGTGTTTTACTAGTAATGTCAGTTTCGTGATAGCGTAATCCGAGCATGGCCAATCTGGGTAATCAGAGCGTGACCAATATTAATCTGGGTATATATACCCGGAGTGCCATCACCATCAGGCCAAATGACCACAAAATATTGATATATAATATAGAATTGATGTTGTCGTGACGAAATGAGAATTATAATCTGTATTAGCGGAAATGATGGCTTTCTAAATCTAACAGAAAATCTTTTGACTATGTAGAATAAAAAATATTGCGAAATATTTACCAGGATGTGTCAAAATCGATATGATGGGTACTATATAGCCCATGATTGCGAGAGAAATCGGAAATCCAATATCCGCCATCATCCTATATTTTGATGGTTACTTGGCCCAGTGAGATACGTTTCATTGAATAATTAACCGCCCTTCGTGACTTCCCAGGTGGGTATATAGCCCAATACACACAATCTAACATAGGTATATTGATTACATGACAATACCTACATGTATATATCTGGCTCCAGTTCAATACACAACTTTACTCAATAATTTAGGGACAGACTACATGTAGGACCTATACACAGAATGATTACAGTCGGCTATGTCTGACGATTCAATAGCTTGTATATACGTCTATTTATCACTGAAGTGGTATTCTTTATAACAGAACAATTCTTATTATCGACAGATCCATATTGATATGGCGCAGATTTGTCCATTATTAGTCTACTCTTTATAAAATATTTACAAATATCAAAACATTATGAAATGTAAAATCAAAGTTCTTGTAATATGATTTGTCCTCCTTCTATATATATTGCATTTGTTGAATGTTGTAAATGTTTCCCTATACAATGTACATTGTAAAGGGACTAAATAAGATATAAAGATTTTAACGATCGTTCTTTAATTATCAGTACATACACAAATTGTATGTCTTTTATTATCAGTACATACACAAATTGTATGTCTTTTATTATCAGTACATACAAAAATTGTATATCATAATGCAATACAAATTTTGAATTAGAGCCGAAAACGATTAGCAAAGGAAACTTGACTTTTTCGTAAAACATGGATCCTTATAATCACTCCGTTTGGTAGAGTCATGTAAAGGATCTGTATTTTGATTTGATTGCATAACGTAAGACAAAAGAAATGAGAAAAACTATAAAAAAAAAATCAAAGGCGTACGTGTTCGAGCAAGAAGAATATAGGCCCATGTGCCTGAAAGAGTATATGGGTTCTCGACAAAACCATCTAATTAAATCGATCCAAATCCGGATTAACTGCGAAAAAAAATTTGATTTTTTTTTCAGAACAAGGAATCAATTGATTATTATCAGTGATGTTATTTGAAACAGTTGTTGGTTGAAAGACAGAGAAGAGAGAAATCAATGTATAGATATAGAATGCACTATGTATACATATATACATGTAAATTATTCAAATACATGTAAATGTATAGATATATATACTGTAGTCGTTTAGTATATTTACTATAATGTATGTGTTTAGTTACTAGTTTTATCGCCTACATGACTCGGCCTACATGTATAACTAGACTTCGTGTTTAGACCGTTAATGTTTTAAGTTTATTATAGATGAACCGTTTTTTATAATTATTTATCTTTATATTCATATACAAAATTTATATATCTATAAGTCATCCGCTTGATTCAGCAGGTATCGATATCCTATGGTGTCATACTTTGAATTCATTTGTATAATACAGCCATGCAACCGTGTCGTATCTCTGTATAATTCATGTTGTGTCAGTAAAACTCGTTGCACAAAAACGATTTTCCGTAACAAGATATCCCTTGTACAATAACAAAGTGTCGGTTTCAGTCTGTGGATTTGATGTAACAAAATTCTTTGGGCAAAATCTACATGATAAACATCACATAAATAGTCCTGAGGTGACTTGTGGATTTTGTCGGTCGATAACAAATTGCTTTCTCCGATATTCTCCTTCATATAAATGTTAGTTATTAAACATCTTCAGTAAATTTAATTGTCGTACATGATTTTTTGTAGTCTTAAATGTAAATTATGTGTGAACACCAAATAAAGAGAGACTGTGTTAAGATATTTAGCATCTTGTCACCAACCTCTCATCTTTAGATACAGTAGCAAGTTGAGGCAAACTGGGATATGTCGCTCTGTAGTGGTAGGAGAGCGGTGGTTTTTTCTCTGGGAACTCCGACGTTAAGCCATCCGTCTTACCTGACCAGCGAATGAGTTTATCCGACTTGATACGTGTACAACTGTAGTTATAACATATAAAGAAATGTCTCCGAATTAGAAGCCATAACTATACAGCACAAGTTATGCACCCTCTAATTACTGACCATTGCTGTATTAAAGACGCTAAACTCCTCAAAATATACTGCAAAAGTAGTCATTTTTGTGAGTTTCTTTTTATAGCCTTATTCATTTTATTTCAATTGTACAAAATTAAGAGCCGAATGTAAAATATTGAAACTTTTAATGGTTAAATTGTAAATTAGTGCAATGCTTCCTAAACGGCAATTTCTAAAATAACTGCTAAAATTGACACCATTACGGTGTATAGATATATGTACATGTTGTGGCGAGGTGTATTAATAATGTAGCTGATGGATAAAAAGTAACAAGTTTTATTTCAGAAAATACAAAATATTATAACAAAATACACTGTTTCCGGTTTGCGTATTGTTAATGATTTGAGAAAAAAACAACTTTTGAACGTATTACTCGCTCCAAGTAAAGCCAAACGCATCGTCTGGATGGACGGTTGTTTTTTTTTTTACTTCTAGATTATTCTGTTCAGCTGGATGGATTTACATACGATCCTTGTTTATATAGAGAAGAAATATAATTCATGGTAAAATATAGACTTGAGCGATTGAAGTTAAAAGGTGAATTAAGTAGAACAACAGCGAAACTTTAAAGAATCCATATAATTATACATATATTTAAGAAATAAAAGGTTAGTGCACTTTTCATCACTGCAGATCTTGCCTGTATAATACTTTAAAACATATCTTTGTCGATTGTTCATATATGTCCTTGCCAATTCATTGCATCCCCAAAAAGGCAATGTTGCCTTTATGAAAGTCATTGCAACCTTGACGAAGGTCATGACATTGTAAATTAAGCTTCTAAAAATTGGAGATAACTCTCAAAAATCCAACAAATCGTGTCCAAAAATGTCATGGTTATCCTTGCATTCACAAACAAGTAGGTTAGATTAAACATTAAAAACGAAAGTCATAAAAACACTAAAACAACACGACATCGGGAATGTCTTCTTCAAAACTTCACCTTCATCGGAAGAGGACCCGCCTCTTCGTTAACGAAACGGGCATATTTGCCGTTCTCGTTGACGCCAACAGCATATGGCTTGGCGATATCTCGGCTGTTGTGTCCCCTGGAAAGGACCAGAAGCATTCCGAAGGTGGCGACGAGAGTGAACAGAGAGCCAATCACAGCCAGGATAAGGCCCCATGGGACGGTCATGCGGACGTTGAGGTCACTCATCTCGGACTCAAGGTACTTGTGGGACATAATGAGGATAGAAGCGACCTTGCCTACTGCCACCAGGTAGATGACACCTGCAACGACAAATGCAATATAACACTGTTGTTCTGACCAGACTGAGTGTACAATTTGGTATTTTTACCTTAAAGGGACAATTCAGTCTAAGAGAACATTAAAATTTGTACATATATCGGCAAAAACCCAGTTCTAATGGAAATTAAATCAGTCGGTTTTACTGTGATATGCCAAAAAATTCCATGGTGGTGAAATGCGTGTAAAATGTTCAAACTCGCTGGCTGTCCGCCATTACACATTGAGGTCGAACATCTTGTATGCCGAACCCTGTCCCTTGCTCGTAGAGTAATGCAACTTTTGTCTAGAACTGCTGAAATCGCTCTGACAGTAGTGTGTTTACCTTATTAAGTGAATTATCTTGCCTTAAAATCATTTTATCACCTCCTCAGTGGTTATGTAGTTCATTTGTTTAACGTGCATGACTTTGGCTCGGGTATGAGTACAGCGTACATATTGTACCTGCTTAATCTTGTTGATCAACGATTTGTAATTACAACGGTATAAATTAAAATACTAAACATTGACGTGGAATTTGTCAATATTTTCTGTTTTATGTTTCATAAGAAATGTAGAACAATACATTTATGACATAGTTTGCTTCTTGGTTATGTAAAAGAATTAACCTGAGTGAATTGTCTCTTTAACCAAATTAAGTATTAAGTGTGTAAGCTCACAGTAGTCCCCGCCAATTATCGAATATATTTTGGCTTCAGCATCTAAAGAGACTCAGGACAGATACAGTGATGCAGACACAGGCTTTTGATTCTAGTTATATATACAACCCAATTATGTGTAATACTGAGTCAAGGATCTAGAATTACATATATAGTGATGTCTGTATAATTAGATTCGAAACCCTGTGATGCAGTTAAGTTTTAAAGGTAACTTACACTTATATATCTGTTATAAAACCTTTTCATTGCAACGAGTTTGTTTCCCCTCATTTCTATATCCTTTCCTTAGTTAAAGGCCCACTACCTTTCCGGAGCAAAATTTAAAGGTTTCTTAAAAACATTAATAACAAAAGAAAATATATATCGATGGCTTAATATGAGGTTACAACACCAAACGTATGCAAGATTTCCTGTCTAATGTACGATAACACTGGAGATTCGTTTCGCTGTTTTGCCGTCTGGCGCAGCTATAGTCAACTACCGCGCGGCATTTAGGACGACGGCGGGAAACATAAAACGACCCGCGTTATGAAAATTAACATTTTATTTATTCTAATTAAACAGTTCTGAAGGTGATGATAAGTGTGCTAGTAAACGTATAGTTAATAACTTCTGCGACTCTACAAAATTATTGATCTCGTTTTACATTCTTATTTTAAAAATTAAAAGCCGTTTCGGAAAGGTAGTGGCCCTTTAAAGATTATATTGGTCTCTTTGAATCACTAAGTATTAGACTTCAAATGCTGAACCATTTTATAAATATTAATTTAAATGCATAATATATAAATACATGTTTGAACATTTTTTTCTACTCTTAGTCTTGGTGTTAGACATCCGACAAGGAAGGTCGACAAGATAAGTTTAACTTAAAATACTGTATGTTAGAATAGAGTTAATTTGAAGA
The DNA here is from genome assembly GCF_041381155.1 of Argopecten irradians. NCBI lineage: Eukaryota > Metazoa > Mollusca > Bivalvia > Pectinida > Pectinidae > Argopecten > Argopecten irradians. The sequence continues at coordinate 30,455,431 of NC_091138.1, read as the reverse complement.
TTGTATGCACAAGGAAGTTATTCTGAATCAATGGGACTGGTAGTGCAGAAAATGTGGAACCCCATACCTACCATACAAAGATAATGTACATTATACCATACAGGAAGTGTTTTCATCAAGTTTGTCACTATAATATTTTAGTCAATCATAAAGTATACAAATGTAATATACTGTATTATAAGAAACTTTCTCGTTGAACATACATTATTTTCATTGCTGTTAGTTTCAGTTTCAATGAATATTCTACTGCTGTTTTGAAGGATTTCCATGAACATCTATTTCATGATAGCATTTATTTCCCAATCATGAAGTATACACCTATCGTTCACGGTTTAATCATGATTTTAGTTTCAGAAATTATTTTTTTAAGATTGCTTTCAACTGATTATTCCATTATGGTTGCACAATATCGTTTTAAATTTCGTTTATGGTCAGCAACTATTTGTGAATGTATTAGTACTGTTTATGGGGTCATATAATGTGTGTAGCAGAATACATCGACTTACTTTCCATAACTAAGCATTCTTAGAACACATTAGGTAAAAACAGAGGGATCTGTGAATTAGGTACAGTGTATTCAATTTAAGTAATTCACGGTATTCACCCCATACAGTGTCAATCTGGACATAAAAAGTGTGCCCATTGACCAATTTTAGACGTTCCATGGGTTTAGATAAAAAAATCGGTAAAATCACAATCTACATAGTACTATAAACCAGTGTATAGTATTTTTGATCTACACTCCTTAAACGTCTAAAAATGTCTATGGTCACTTTCTGGGTCCATGTTGATATAAAATGTAACTACATAGTACCAATTATCAGATACATGTGGGTAAGAATAAATATCCTGGTTACAATGAAATAAAAGGATCGTTGTCTATCTAAATACCAGTGATAAAATAAGTGGACAGTTCTGGTAAATATCACCCTCTTCATTCTAGGGGTTACTGCCACTGTTGTAATATTACCCGGGTGGATATAACGCCAATGAAAGAAACCCCTCGAGTTTCGAGGATGATTTCATATATTATAGTGCCTAAAGGTGACTTACCAGAGGTGAGCAGACACATGAATGACATAATAGCACTCCAGCGCCCCCTAGCGCCTCCACGAGCATACATCCAGAGAGCGAAGATACCGACGAAGGACGTGGATAGGCCGATGGTGGCCTCTACTCGGAACTCACACAGCATCTTGTCCGTGTACACTATTCAAATATACGTCCATACATAAATTAGACAGGTACAACAATGGACATGAAGTAAAATTAAATATTTAACATGATGTTGTTCAAATTGATAATATTAACTTTAGGCTTCCGGATAAACCAGTCTACTCACCAGATTGTCCCTAATTTTAGATATTTAGATTTTATTTCGCCATTTTTTGATTAACATAAATAAGTTTCAAACTGATTAAAGTACAGTTCTTCATTGAACACTGCGTTAACTTACATTCTATTATCAGTTTAAGAGTATACATGATATATTTACAAAAGTATAATTTCAGAGAAAGGACACTACCCTGCTGAATACCAGGTACAATGGTAAAGTTTACTTTTGTAAATTGAACTCGGTAAGAGATGTATTTTACTCTCTCAATATCTCTAATCAAAATGCAGAGTCACATTCATTCCAAAATAAGGAATACTGTTTTAAAGAAAACAATAATGACACAGTACGAACAAAATACCAAAGTGAAATGTGATTGATCATTATTAATAATAAAAAATGTATGTATGAAGGAATACTTATGAAAGGTTTTCATAAAAGGAGTAGAATTAGAAAATAACTTACGGGCAATGTTTTTCACGATGTCAGCCAAGTTGCTAGCCTCGGCGGGCATATTGTCGGCGATGACGTCAGCGTGTTTGTATGACGTCATGCGACACTTCTTCTCCATCTTCTTATGATCGTCATCATCATCATCATCATGATCATCGTCATGTTCCTCGGAGCTATCGTGGTGATGGTTGCTGCGCTTCTTGCGATCAATAATCAGGTCAGATGAATCCGGAGTTGGAGCGGCAATGCCGTCGTCCATCTCCTTTCTGTTGACCTTGGTGCACGTGACGGCGTACCACAGACCGAGAGACATGTGGACTCCGGGACCACAGTGGTGGTGATGGCGGTGGTGGCGCTTTCCTTTTCTGTGCATTTCCGGCATCATATCCGCTTTCTCAGCCTCCAGCATTGGTTTATCTTGGATCATATCGCATGGCGGAAGAGGATTCTCATCATCTAACATTTCACCGCTTCTGCTTCCGTCATCGCATGGCTGTCTTGGTAATGCTGGCATCACCATATCCATGGGCTGCTGTTTCTTTACAGGGATATGTACACCAGCCCAACCCGGAGTTGTAAACACTATGGTTTTCATCAACAAGCCCAACGTGGCCAGCACCCCAATAACGAGTAGCTGGCGAGAGACCTCCATTACGAAAATGTGTGTCCACTCCTGTGCTTTAACAACTATGTATCTGGATGTACCTAGCTGTAACGAGATGCTGAGTCTACCTGAATAAACCAGGTGTTTAGCGTACCTGTTCCGAGGAGACGATCGATACTGATAGACGGCGCTGCAGTGTATTTATTTTCTATAAAGATTATGACGCACAGGTAAAACCTGGATTGCCTTCGGTTATATCAGGTAGACCGATTTATTCAGTATTCTAAATAACATTCCATATGAAGCAGTGTTACTTTTGCAAACTTATCGCGTGAAAATGATCGAGTTTGCCAATGGAAAGGCTACTAGGTCATCACTAAAAATAAAACGTACACATAGAAAATCGTGACCGCGGTTTTGGCCTATACAATAGAATTCGGCTGGCATGTTCATCCAACCGGGTACATGTATACATTTACAAACAACATAGCATAATTCATGGTTTAACACGTGGTACTTTTAGTGCGAATCAACTTAAGTTTTCGGGGTAAATGCTAGTTTTAAACGCGAGTGTCTGACACATCATGACATGACCGACATAATTATTGTTCTTATCCAAAATATATATTTTTCTAATATTCAGTTTTAAGATAGTAATAAGCACATGCCTGGACGCTCCTTCGTCACATGATGATTTGCTATGTAAATTAACATAGTTTAAAAGATGTTGGTGTTTTGCCAGGAATATAAATCCGAACATATTTTTTATAATAATATAATACGGTCTGCCAACTAAGCTACAGCTTACACATGTAAATGATTATAAAAAACAATGGATCGCGTCATGTAAAATTGAACCATGTAATATTTCAAAGTAGATGTTTTTGATCAATTAATCTTATAATACAAAGATTCAACAGAAAACTCACGACAGGTTATACCATAAATAATGTATTTATGGCTTCCTTCTAAAATTCTAGGACTCTCCATTTGTAACTTTATGGGTCAAACGTCTTGATAATTCATAAGGGGAAACCGAATTAGGGTAACTGCAGTTACCAATATCCAACATTGCGACGGTACAAACATACGAGGAAATCATACTGTCTGTTCAACGTATAGACGGGTATTTTTCTGGAATAACCGCCGTAGATTGTGTCTTCTAACAATATTAGCAAACTTTGAAGCGTAAAAGAATCAAGCAACTCAAAAGTGATGATTAGGATAACGTATTTGTTAACTGCAGAAATGATGCGGGTAACTTCTATAGATTTTTTAGTTGCATGCTGTGGCCACAGGCACAAAAAAATAGATTAGACTGAATTGTCCTCAAAACATGAATTATAGTGATACATGTAATTGGTTACATTTTACTGAAATATTTCTTAAACAGGTACACTTCGCCATTTTGAGATACATGTACAGAGAGCAACCAACTAAATGATTTTACATAGACCACAGTGTTAAACTTTGTTTAAGTTTTGTACTGTATTATTAAAACAAAGGAATATTAGTTAGCTGTTGTGTTCTATAATTAAAGTCTAGGTTCTCATATAACACTAAATAGAAAAAAAGTTTGGGTCCTTCTGCTCAAACTCCAACCAGGGTAGCTTTATTGAAATCAGGCGCATTTTGCACTAAAAAATCCTGAAATTCTAATGCTTTTACCTATTCATTATCAAAGTTGATATTTTGAACCTAAATCTCAATATGAATTTCCAAATTCATATCATGGTTATCTAGGAATAATTACCTGTCAGAAAACATTTTTACTTTTGAAATTCATAATTAGCCAGCCAATCAGCGGCCGGGTTAAAATTCTATCCTGGGCTCAATCACAGGGGCCATTTCGAAGTTTTTTTTTTTATTTAGTTGGTTGATCCCTACATACATATGATTGTCCAGAAATAAGACATTGCGAAATATTTTTCCATGACAAAAATCGGGATCTAAGAACCATGACACGGTGAAAATCTTAATTGCACCAAGTAAGGTGAATATATATCGCCAATTCACAATCACGTGAAGATACGATGACTTATATGTACGACGTAAGTGCTAAGGATCATCGCTGCATAATTTAGCAACGTTTGTTACGCTAATTGTATAGCAGAGATTTGTAGTCATAAGGAATAATTTGAGGAGATCGCGGTGAGGTGGCAGTTAGAGCTGAGCCCCTGTGAAGCCAGTTCTAGATGAAATCGAATCACATTTTATTCGGATTTTGAAATGTGTAATCATATTTTTTAAGTACATGTACAAGCGTGTACAATATATAAAAGAAATTATATAATTGTTGATAAAAGACACTCGGACAATATGTTTTTAGGGTGGTATTTTTGTAAGAACAGGTATTTGTGTAATGTTGATGATCATTTACAGACCACACGAAAAACTTTTTTTAAATGATTATATACAGTACACATAACAATCTATATATTCTTTTACGTAATTTTCACAGCAAAAGTAGCATGCTTCCCCCTTTATCACACCCAGTGGTGCTTCATTTTTCTAGAATCCATGTACACAATGTGCTCAATCAGAAATTTCTAGACAAACAGTTTGTATGGGCTTACTCTTTTTAAAAACCATCAACTGTGTATTGACCCCAACTACAGTAAAAAAATGACCAAACTCTTAGATTTGGATATGAATCCTAGTCAATATATACATGTATTAAGTATATACATGAAAATAAGAAAACCTGGACAAATGATCCCAAACTTAATCCTAACGACAACTAGAATAACCTTATAAGTTTCGCTATTCAAATATCCATCGGCGAATTTTACATGCTTGATTCCAACATCTGTGGATCTCTGTGCATGACTTACTCTTCAAATTTTGCTGATATGAATACAAGATTCGATCTACTGCACTTACCCTAATCCGCCAACCCTTCCCTGTAATAATTGGAGGCGGCTTTGAACTTAATCGAACAAAGTGAATTTAAGCTACAATTGCACATGTACGTAGATTGTGAAACTCTCGGACCTTAATCAAAAGAATTATATCTTAGATAACACTAACTTTGAAATACGTTCGGATATATATGTGCCTGGTAAATTTAAACGAAGCATTATGCAAAATCATATTTCTACATGCGGATCGTGCATAAAAAAACAGTTGCCACTAGAAAAAGTTGATACAAAGTGTAGTCACTAACCACTAAGACGATACAAGTATATGTAGCAGCCCCGTTTCAACAAAAATAAGAAATACGCGTAATCATAACTATCGCCCGTACCGCATTGTTGATTTATTACATAACTATAATGGCATATTTAAAAACATCTGAAAATATAACAAAAAGAAGGAAAAATTAAATGCAGCATAAGTATGTCCTACTGCATCTGAATCCCACACCCTAAAATGAATGAATCCTGCAAGAATTAGGTGTGTTGAGGTGATGATGATGGCCTTTAGCTATATTCCAAGAAAGTATGGTTTAGCATCAAAGTTTTACAGCCTCTGCATCCCACTGCATGAACTGAATCCTGCAATAATTAGGTGTGTTGAGGTGATAATCATGTCCTTCAGCTATGTTTTGGTTTGGTTAGGATTGGACTTAACCTTTTGAGAAACGGACCTAAAGGCAAAACTTTTAAAGTGAAATGTTGACAACAATGCGGCGCTGGCGCCGCCACCGCCATCACTGCCGCCGCTGGAACACACCAAAGTATCGCCTTCACGAACTATCGTCGCTGGCTATACAAAAATCGCCCTCAATCGGGTTTTTGAAATTGATGATGGCAATATACATTATGTACATGGAATAAACGACGAGGTGTCCCGAAAGGAGTATATGAGTACATTTCCAAAACCCGATTGGGAACGACTTTGTCATTTTTGTTGGTAACCAATTCAAAAGTGATAACATTAAAGTCATAAAATAATTCAACTGATGTAGCTAGAAAAGTTTAATGGAGGCAAGGTCACAACACAATGTATGAATTCAATCGGTTGTATTGGCTATCAAATTCAGTGTTTAAAACGCATGACGAAAATGTAATGAATTGTTCATTCAAATAAGTGAACGAAATCACATACACAATGTTAAGTCATTGTATTTTTCAAGAGTAATGAAGTAATATGCAAAAAGTAAAGTTATATATGATTGTGTTGATCATCAAATGAAAACGTAATGCATAACTATTGTAGATTTAGAACGTATGAAGTAATGAAAATTGGTCATAATATAGGTATTGGACATGATATAAAATAACATGATCATAATTTCAATCAGTGTTATGCATTGTCCTGATTCCTTTACAAAATAAATATTAAAGCGCAAATTTGAAATAGGCACTCGCTTTTAACCACTGACAGCGTCTGAATGGCACAAAAGTGACGATTATGTGCAATAAATCCGAAGCATAAATTGTAAATAAATATAAAGAAACTGATAACTTATTAAGACAATATATAAACATACACATCGTAGTTTTATTACACGATCATCCTACAATGACATCAACAAAGTGTAATTGACGTCACAGAAGGAGGTCAGTTACGCCTTATTTATCGAACGTTGATATGAGTGGTCTGTGCCATCATTGGGGGCGGGGCCATGGTAGTTTGGTGGCTGATGCTCAGTAGGGTGTGCTGCTGTTGACCGCCGGGAAACCTGCTGATCACAGTACCATTCTCCGCTAGACACGAGGTACGGAAAACTTCCAAAAACACCATGATCGCTACCGCAAACGCAAGCGAGGCTCCAATGGCGGCGAGAACAACCGAGTAGGGTGCCATGGCGGTTAATTCCTGATGTTCCGTCAGAATTGGGTGGAGATTGGCGGCCATTTTGGCAAACTTTCCGACCACGTACCACATCAGGACGCCTAGAGAAAGAAAATGAACACTTAATGTCCACCAGCTTCAAATAATAATGGTCATTTAAACTAGAGAAATGTAGTGAACATTCATTGACCTACGACCAAGTCATCGATTTCGAGATAAATGTACAAAAACGTGGGTAAATATGACGCCATGATCACCGGAAGGCGAGAATAATCGACGGTAAATCGTACTTTACTCACGTTGTTTTGGTATCTCGAAATCGCCATATTATTCCACATAGATCTCAAACTTGTATCTAGAATTGAACCACTCTTCAACAAGGTTCAGCTTTTATTCTTTTATGTGCATTTTATCTGTTATGAAGATGTTAACAAAACCCAAAACAATAAAACAAACAAAACTAAACTAAAAAGCACTGGAAACATTTCCCCAGAAACTAGAAAGTTAAATTGACTGACAACTTCATGCATACCTGCGATGGAGAAACAGCTAATGGCCAAGAAGCCGTTACATCTGTTGGTAAGGACAGGCCGGCGGAAATGTAATACAAGAAAGATCATGGCAACGATTCCAAAGCCGACGGCAAGGGAGGTGATGATCTTATACTGACGGATGTTCAGCATGTCGGCATCTGTTGGAAAGGGAATGAAATAATAGGTTGAAGGGAGGTAACTCGTATACGGAACCATATTCTTGATGCTTCACCGCCAACGAAAGCGATTTTTTTCTCTTATCAATTAGTACAAATCAGTTGGCCCGTGGATGGAGCGCACAGTGAAAAAACTAGAGTTGCGATCGACTGTCTTACTACACTTCTACAATAAAGAACTTTTTTTTCCAATTTATATCTATATAATTATTATTTTTATGTTTTTGATGTGTGTATTATGTTATGTTGATATAATATAACTTTGATCCGTATACAAGTCTCATATTTTCTTCTTTTTTGTTTTAACGCATGCTTAAGTAAATATTTGCATTTTCACTGCAGCCCTACTATGTAAACTTATCACATGCAGCTGGCATTCATCAGTCTATGAACTGCCTTCCGCTTATTATGATGTCACAATTGTCGTGCCAGCGATCAACTGTTCAAATGACTGTTCCGTCTTTGACGATTTTTTTTCTGCGTTTCCATATCGCAGTTATTAGTCCGCTAAAACTGACCATAATCGTAGGCTCAAAATTCTGACTGATCGCCTGTTTATGGTCAGCTACCTACTGCTCTTGAAAAGCCGGGGATTGTAGTACAAATCTGGCGACAGCGATTATGAGAATTCTGCATGTTGGTTTGGGGTCAAATATGCCTTTAAAGTTAAAGGAAAACGTTTGGCACTCACTTTAATACATGTCACACTCCAATTCATCACATTAACGATGCTATGTCCCTAGTTATGTTCGAGACGTCCAAGAATCAGTGTTTCGGTAGCCATCTTTGAAGACCAAAAGTTAATTTTAACAGCCAATTAGAATCGTCGAATTTCACCGGAAATCGATCCCAGCTGTCTGATTGGGTGTTAAAATTTAACTTTCAGTCTTCAAAGATGGCTACCCAAACATTGATTCTAGGACGTCTCGACCATAACTAGGGACATAGCATCATTTATGTGATGATTTAGCATCGTTAATGTGATGAATTGGAGTGTGACATGTATTAAAGTGAGTGCCAAATGTTTTCTTTTAACTGTCAATACCTTTCTGACCCCAATTAAACCTACAGAAGTCCCATAATCGCTGTCGCCAGATTTGTACTACAATCCCCGGCTTTTCAAGAGCAGTAGGTAGCTGACCATAAACAGGCGATCAGTCAGAATTTTGAGCCTGCGATTATGGTCAGTTTTAGCTGGGATCAATTTCCGGTGAAATTCGACGATTCTAATTGGCTGTTAAAATTAACTTTTGGTCTTCAAAGATGGCTTCCGAAACACTGATTCTTGGACGTCTCGAACATAACTAGGGACATAGCATCGTTAATGTGATGAATTGGAGTGTGACATGTATTAAAGTGAGTGCCAAACATTTCCCTTTAACTTTAAAGGCATATTTGACCCCAAACCAACATGCAGAATTCTCATAATCGCTGTCGCCAGATTTGTACTACAATCCCTGGCTTTTCAAGAACAGTAGGTAGCTGACCATAAACAGGCGATCAGTCAGAATTTTGAGCCTGCGATTATGGTCAGTTTTAGCGGACTAGCCACATCCCTGTATATATGTTAAAACGAAATCAGAATGATTTCTGTCGAGTCTTATTTGTTGAAACAATCAGAATTTAAGTATATATATCACTGTATATTTATCAAATTGAACAAATGTGGAATTTATGTCACAGGGACTTGGCACGAATTTCTTACCAACGGTTAATACGTTAACGTTCATATACAATGTACATTTTTGTACATGTATATACATTGTATATGATATATAAATGTAGTATGTCCTTGTGAATAAAATATATATATTGACCAACAGCTTCGCATATTTGTTCCAAAGGAGAAGAAATATTTTATATTATGAATATTGTACTTATTGACCGCTTGTTAGAAATTCATGCCAAGTCCCTGTGATTTTCATGCATAATCTGTGCATAACTATTATTTATGGATTATTACTTACATGCATTGACCTGACTGTTAGATTCCCAGTCGGTATGTTTGAGTACAAAACATACTCCCTGGATACAAGACGAAACTGACCACAGTCCGAATTCAAATTTTGTGGTAGCGACCTGTTTCAAACCTGTCAAGAATTGACCTCCTAGATCGATCAAAGTGACTTCAAACTTGAAGCGGATCCATCCTCGAGTGGCAAACCCAATAATCTGAAAAATAATGGCTAGTGCCCCCAACACCAGATTAACTTTTCCAACCACAGCGACATTCATTGTTGTTACGCTGAGAGAGTATGTCCGAATGTGCAGGACTGGTTCACACAGGTGTATATGTACCCGATTCACAGGATTTCGTGCTCGTGATTTCGGTCAAAGGGGCCTTTAAAGGAGCAAACAAATGTGTTTTTACGAGCATATCTAGTCGGAAATAAATCAAAACTGTATATATATTTCATATCAATTGAAAAAATAGAAATGCATTTTCTAAATAAATCATTTCAGTGATATTATTCTGTTGTATAATTGGAATACATTTAATATGAGAGTGAAGGGTACCCCTTTAATGACAAAGCTCGGTTATTTCCGCTACACCACTTGACAGTGAACGGAAACTACCGGGTAGTTACATAGATGTACGAATTCTAGATCTTTGAGTGAGAGGTATTCACTACTTGGAATATATTTATTCAATATATCATTACAAGGGCACGTTACAGTTTTATTTATCGTCTTCAGTATATTGAAAAACACACTTTCCCATTATAAAATATAGTGTATCTGAAAAAAAATCATTTTTCAAATATTGCCAATTATGACGGTACGTTGCCATGTAGTTTAACCTTTTTGCACTGACTGTGTTATGTTTTACATACTGTACGTGTAACATATTGCTTATTTCTGAAAAATGATGGTGTGTGTATGTTTTACGCGGTTGTTTTGTCAATGTCATTGATAGTCGTGTTTTGTGTTTACTTCAAATTTATCTTTCACTAAATGATAGACTGAAGCAGTCCTCCAGAATCTTGAAAGTGAATTGCAGGGGACGAAATAGTTCGAAAAAGCTGTTATAATTATTTTTTGTGTACATAGTCATCTTGCCCAAAGAGCACAACAAAGGTAAATGTATATGATTCTGGAACGAAATGGCATTTTCAATTGATACAGTGAAATGCGTTCAAGCGTCCGGAATTGCCTTTCGGATCGTTCAAACCACAAATCACGTGAATAGTTTCAACCAGTCGTATGCGCGTTTATCGGCTCGGGAATAGCGTCAGTCAAACTGTGGGCGGAGTTTAGTAACAGCGATAGTCTAACTGAGGGCGGAGTTTACCTGTTATAGCTGTTGCACATTCAAAAGCGTACGCAATTTCAATCATTAATACCGCAACAATTTGGCATACAAAATCGTAAAATAAAAACAGCATTACATGTATGTATATAGTCATGACCTACATGTACATAGCCATAGTCACAGGTTAAAGTGAGTTGAAATTTGATATTTGGTATCTTAACTTGATAATACTATTTTATTTGAAATCACATGAGCTAGAGAGTCGTTACTTTATACATGTACATGTATATTCCAAACGTCAAATTATGCTTTCTTGAACTACAATAGAGTGCTTTTAGACACAACTTATCATAGGTTTGAATGGAAATCTACATATATTGTATTTATAAGCATACTTTTAAACATTACAATTCAAACAACTAACAAATAGACGTGGGATGTCTGCTTCCGGATGAAACATCTACATTAGGCAAAAAATGTCTGTTTAGGGTTACCCGACCGACCCTAATTTTTTACCCCCGACCCTAATTTTTTGTACCTAAAAAGATACTCCTATTAATAGTTTGACGCTAGGCCAATCTAATATGTTAATACCTTCTTTCTTAGTCAAATCTCCAATTATTCATTGTTAAATAAAGAGTCAAGAGTAAAAGACACTTAATGTTTAATCATCTTATTGATAAATAGGAGCTATAGATCTGCTATATATCTGTTTAGTAAACAGCTCTGAACTTGCATCTGAACTTGACAAAAAATATATATAAATATATATAAAAAATTTAAAAAAAAATCGCTACCTACCGACCCTATTTTTTTTGCCAATGTAACCCTAATCAAAAATATTTTTTGAGCTTATATATACAGCTACAACCGTGTTAGCTGCAATATTGTAGCTCAAAAGACTTTTAGACAGAATATGATGTCGTGGCCAAAAGGTATAGTAGGCCGGGTACGTATATTCGTTCTACAACCGTAGAAATGTTGGGAATGTTTTACGAAGCTATCAAGATATAGTGTTGTTGTCTTTCGTTGGTTATATGGTACTATTGAATTAAAAAGCTGTTTGAAACCTTTTATCTCCAAGTGTATGCTAACAAATCTTTGGTACAAAGGTGTGACCAAGTCAAATCAGTAGATTTCTTTGAAGTCAACATTGTTTGCGCTACACCACACGGAGTCTAACCAATCGAGGTAACTTCCCAGAGATTTCATTGGCTGTCGTAACAAAATGTTACAACATTTGAGGGAGGAGTCTAATCCGGACGCTTGAATGCAGTTCACTGTATAGCAAGGTGTAGAAAAGCCATTTGAACTGAAGCACAGGTGGTATAAAGGTCATATGAGCATGACCCCTTATGGGTTTTGCACGGAGTGGTTGTAAGGATTTTGATCAGGTTGTGCTCAGGTTTCCTTCTCTGCTAATTAGCATCAATCGTTTGTATAATTTTCTGGTTTACTGGTTTGTTTTTTTACACCAAAAGTACATTCTATTATTCTTTATCTATCATGAAATAGATGATAGAATCCTCGATTCTCCAAAGTTTACTATCACAGACGTTATAAATCCATCCCTGGAATCATCCTCGATATTCCAGGGGTTCCGATCACTTACGATCTTTACAACCATGGACAGAATCCTCGATACTCCAGGGGTTCCGATCACTTACGATCTTTACAACCATGGACAGAATAGAACAGGTAATTTTAGTCATTTGATGTACACCAAAAGAACCGTATAACGGTACACTGTGGTTGACTGTGTGACGTGGCTTTGATGTTAGGCGTCGCTCTCTCTGTAGTCTTCAAAGGAAATCTTTGCTAGCCTGTGATTGGCCAAATGTTGTTTTCGCTGAACTGCCTTCAATTTCACCATGAGATAGTCCAGGGGTGTAGAGATCGCAAGTGATTGGAACCCCTGGAGTATCGAGGATGCCCTGGAGTATGCAACATCAAAACTGAAGGTAGCAGAAGACAAATGTAATTTGATCCTTTGATGTACATTCAAAAGAATAGTATAACGGTACACTGGGGTTGACTGTGTGGTTTTGAAGTCAGACGTCGCTCTTCCTGTAATCCCAAAAGGAAATCTCTGCAGGCCTGGGATTGGTCAGTTTTGTTGTCCTGAAATGCCTTCCGTTTTACTATGAGATAATCCAGGGTAGTATATCAAGTCAGTGAAAGTAACCCCTAGAGTATTGATAAAATTACCCCATCAAAAAACCTTTTCCACGGACACTTGCATTACAAAAATATCATCTAACGCATGCCTTTGTAATTATAAGCGACCATAGAATATCACAATACCTCTAGTATACTATTTAAAAAATGAATTGTGTGCGTCTGTTTTATTTTCCTCTTCTTTCGAGACCTTTGATCTTCAATCGTCAAAATTCAAGATACACTATATACATTGTAGTATTCGTGTAGATAATTATGTATCACGATATTTTTCTCTGAAATACATTGTGAAAATAGCAACCGTAGCATTGGGGAAAACATATGTACGTATAATATTTTGATGTATAGAGACAATGAATTATAATGCAGAGTTTCCATATTACAAAATGTGCAGTACAGATTCTTGTGTCTAATTCATTAATACATGTATAGTGGTCAGTTTGTGGGAATGTATCGCTCACTACCTTAAGTGAAGCCTGTAGATTGTTGCCATTTGTAATTTAGGGAGCATTTTTTTTTTATTAAATGTTGAAGCATAAACAAAACTTTTTTTCGTATCCGTTTTATTTTGTCATGTATAAAACATTAACAAGTAAATAAGAAAAGCAAAGCTTAAGTCATGTGACTTTAAAACAATAATAAATGCATGTAAGTTATGAAGGATAGCTTGTAAAAGAAGTTAGCTGAAAACGTCCCATTGTAGATACATGTTATACATTAAATACTTAAAAAGAGTTCTCTCCCTTTATGATAAACTCAATCGAATTGTTCACGGAGCCGTTTGTATCTTTATTTCTCCACACACATGCACGTACTGCACACATAAGACACACAGACTTGGAATGTAATCGAGAGTCGTGCTATAAGGATCTCTATGAAATACAATGGAATGAAGATCATAGTATAGAGGAAAAATAATTGCAATATAAGAATGGGTCACAAATTCAGGATTATCTATATGCGTTCAGGATAATGAAACAATTCCGGGCTAAATGTTTTGACAAAAATCAAATACAGAATAAGCCAATCACAGGCAAATTAATACAAATAACATTTTGACGTGTTAAGATTGTCTTATAAATGATCTATTAGAGTTACTTCCCTTCGATAGTTCTTTCCAAATCGCAATATCGATTCTCGAAGAAATTTCGGGCATTCTTCGGAAATAAACATCTCTAGATTATTTTTCGGAATCGTTGTTACATTTACACGATTCGTCCGGACCGACGGGTGAAACGAAAGGCAGTAACTCTGATAGAAGAGATAGCTATAATGTATTATGTTTAAGTTAGGATAGAAAATAGAAAATACACGTAAATAATATGTCTACATTATCGATTGTTTATAAAATACTTTACGTGAGTATGAAATACCGCGTTTCGTTTTTTTTATGTTAAAGAATTAAGCTTTCAAATTTGATATGAAATTATATTATTATTGGGACCACTTCGCCTTTGTGTATACATGCAAAACATACAAAATTATAGGAGGGGTTGCGAATGAGGTACAGCAGGTGCTCAGCTACTTTTGTCAACAAAATCAATACTCTTTCACACTAAGATAATATACCTTATTCGTTGAGTTATTTACTGCATTTGACCTTAAAAACAACCAATGGCCAATGCATTTTCTAAATACCTACATTGTAACTGACTATATGAACTTAAATGTAAGATACTTAAAGGTCCTTATGTTGTACTTATCATACAGACCTTGTGGAGATGTATTAATGAAAACAATATAAGATAAATTGTAGTGAATTATTCTGTGAGTTGTCGTCCCTGACACACACTTGAAACACACACTTTACCCAGAGTTATTATTACAGTGATTGTCAAAAATATGCCAGTGAGTCACATTTACCAATACCTGGAATAGCTTATTTCATGATTGCAAATTAAATACAAATATATATGGTACAGTAAGTAATAGTCATAAAGAAATTCGTAAACAATGAAAAATGAAGTATATGGCACATGTATCAGACAATTATTACTTCTGTAATGTACTACTGTAACAATATCCCACATTACAATTGTCATATGCAATTAATCAGTGATTCCGTTATCCAGAGTGAATTGCCATTTCTCTAACAGGTATTGATTGATAGACTGATTATCTCCCTTAGTTCGCTATTCTCCCCTAGGCTACGCTCTACTCAAATCTGTAGTTTAGTCCAACAAGACGTTTGTCGCTACGAAGCAAGAATCTGGCTGAACGAGACTACTGTCTTAAGTTATAGATTTTCGCAAAAACAAAAACATTAATTATGCTACTTCCATAACCCAATACACCTAGAAACCAATACCTTCACTAAAATATAAAGAAACCATTACTCAGTACCAAAAAGTCCATATTGCTGATGTTTCACATCATTTTTACACTTAAAACAACTGACTAAATAATGATAAATATAACGAGAAACATTTATCACAAACAACTGCTTATATATCACAGAAAAATCTCTCCAGTTTTGATCGTCTCTGACGTCACGGAGCCGCCAGGAAAGGCTGTCGAGTCGAGCGTGGAGAAACTTGGCGCTGGGGTGAGCGAGTTTCCCATATTATGGTAGCCAGGAAGACGGTCCATGCTGATGTCCGTCGTGTACAAGTTCGCCGTGCTTGATTGGATTTTGTCCTCCAATGCACGTGCGGCCACACGATCACGCTTCAGTTCACGAATGTTTTTGACCAGTAAGGGCACTGTAAGGGCTGCTAGGACCAGCGGAACTGTGCTGGACAGCGCAGATATGATGAGTGACCATGGGATATCTATAGCTTCATGTCCAGCTAAGTCCACGTTCTCTTTTATAAGTTTTCCTATTGTCACCCATACCGTGGCCCCTGAAAAGAAAAACAAAGATGATGTTATGCAAATTGTGGATAAGCTGTCGGTATATAGGGCAATCTGATTGAAATACAGATCCTTATTACCACTCCGTTACATAGAGGATCTCACAACATCCCATAAGGGGTCACGTCCATATGACCTTTATACCACGTGTACTACAGATCAAATCCATTTTCTACACATTACTATATCACTTGACAACGCCATTTCGCCCCAATATTCACATACAATTAGCTTAGTTGTGCTCTTTGGGCGAGATGACTACGTACACAAAAATAATTCTGACGGATTTTCAAACTATTTCGTCCCCTGAAATTCACTGTCAAAATTTTGCCAGAAGCAATTTAATTGGCCATTTACAAAGGTCACATGGACATGACTCCTAATGGGATTTTCTCAGATCCTCTTTTCCAACGTAGTGATAATAAGGATCTGTACTTTAGTCAAACTGGTATATATCAAGCTCGAGTTAGTTGATTTCCAAATATTGCAAAAGGCACTAGTTTTATAGGATGGAATTTTGACGATATAGGTCTACTACATATGTATATATTTCATTATTTAAACAAGAGCTGTTGGAGAACAGCAAAACTCGCCTATTCAGAAGAAGTTGATGTTCAAGTATTTACTATTTAAACATTTAAACATTTAAATATTTAAACCCCCTAGAGGGCCCCAAATTGGTTGTATATCACGTTCAGCATCCAAACAGATTAGGAAAATAAAATCATAAACATTTATGATGACTTATGCTTAAACAATTGACAAAATAGAAACTTGCTCAAAAACTTTAACATGGAAATATGACAAATTAACAGACTCAAAAACCCTCTAAAGGGCCCCAAATTGGTGTATTATCACGTTCAGCATCCATACACATTAGGAAAGTAAAATCATAAACATTTATGATGACTTAAGCTATAACAATAGACAAAATAGAAACTTGCTCAAAAACTTTAACATGGAAATATGACAAATTAACAGACTCAAAAAAAACCTAAAGGGCCTCAAATTGGTTGTATTATCACGTTCAGCATCCATACACATTAGGAAAATAAAATAATAAACATTTATGATGACTTAAGCTTAAACAATTGACGAAACAGAAACTTGCTCAAAAACTTTAACGTGAAATGGGACGCCGACGCCGACGCCGGGGTGACAACATTAGCTCCCCCTATTCTTCGAATAGGCGAGCTAAAAATTGGAGAAAAAAATCGTTAGTGTTTGACCTTGAGATAGATACATGCAATTGATTGGCTGCTCTTATCGTCTCTAAAATATCGGAGTTACTTCCCTTCGATTAATTTTTGTAGAACGAAACGCGGATAGATCAGCTATATATTACTGACGTATATATATCAGTAGTGGTTTTATTGAAGTTTCTAAGATACGGCATTACACGTTCCGAAAATTCAGTCTACATTACCGAGTTATCTGCCCTTTGGGGAAGGTTTAAAATAAATTGTTACAGTTCGTCACATATTTGTAAGCACATAACGTCGTATCTATTCAGAGAAAACGACGCAATATCCATTCATCATCCAGACAACTCTGTAATATACATTGTACTAAGAACGCGGTCGCAATTACCTGAAACAATAAGAAGTAGAGTTGCACACAGACCGTACCCCAGGGAATCTTTGTTGGCCTGACGGTGTCTGTACACGGTACCAAGAACTGTCGCCACAAGGCACACACAAACACCTACCATTGTCTCGATCTCGAATTCTAGGAAATTTGCTGAAAAAAAAGAAACAAAAATCAACAACCGCAACAACAGTGTTAATTAACCGAAAATTGTGAAACCTAAATCCAAGGATTGATAAGTTTCATCTAAGTCTTTGCTGTATCTAATCATATGTATGGAAACACGAATCTGATTGGCCGATTTTACTCTGAACCTGTCAAAATACTATTTCGATTTGTTAGAGTTACCTCCCTTTGTTTGAATTCGTCAGGGAACAAATGTCGAAAGGCAGTGTCCTTTGGTTGGATCAAAGAACTGTACTTGTAAGTTACTATGTGTAACGTTCTGTACACTATGTATCAAGTTTGACGCTTAATATCATCGAACATTTTGAAAGGAGTAATGAATTTTGTAACATCATGGACTTGTTCAACTTCGCTAGTATTAGTAATATCCTTGGCTAGCGAAGTTGGGACATGTTTGGTCATTGGAATTTGAAAATATCTAAAAAAAAATCGTGAAAGAGGTGCGTGAACTGGCATGTCACAAGGGAAGGACTCACCTTCCGCTTCAATTAATAATTTTTATTAACCACACCAGACACTTATCTCTATAAATGTCGAAGTGTGGTGTAAGGGATAGAGGAAACTTTTACCAAATATCTGATTCACTTCTTCCCAGACTTATACGCAAAGAAAAAAAATACACATTTTTTTTTGCAAAACACTATTGTTACATTTATTTATTTGGAAATGAGAACGAACTTATAATAGGTTTTCTGGTTCGAAATGAGAAAAATTAAAACCTATTTTGGAAAGGAAATAACATGCAGTACGAACTAGAACGATTTCAACAATACGGGATGTGTATATGGGCCGCGGCATGTGTGTCTATAGAGCCACATGCCATGGAGTTGTTCATATCAGTTTACGCAATTTCAGGACGTTAAATGTATGTTTAAGAGAACTACATGCCAATAACATACCCTGCTATAGCCTAACCTTCAATTAATTCAATTTACATCGCCAATCGATATTTGGACGATACCACGATAAGGAAAGACCGACTCGTACGCTTTACCACCAGTACTATTTCACCAAAACACATGTATAACACACTGGCATTTCTATTTCGCCGAGGGAAAGGATTCAACAAAATAGAAACATTTTTATATATGACACATGTACATGCATAAAACGAAAGCATTTCACCAAAATCAGTACAATACTCGTGCGTATTTCTCAAAACAACATTTCTATTTCACTTGAATACAGCGTATACACGCAAGGACATCATCGATACTCCAAGGGTTACTATCACTACCGTTATATCCATCCCGCACTATGTCAAAGTAAAGCTGAAGGCATTTTGGAGAGAAAAAGTGACGCACAATTTTTAAAACTACATTCAACTACAGCGTACCTTACGTCATTCGATTCTTTTGATGTACATCAAAACACCAAAAATATACCTGGTCCTCTATTGTCGCACAAAAGCCTTCATATTTACTATGATATAGTTCAGGGGTGGATATAACGACAGTGATAGTAACCCCTGGAATATCGAGAATGACGCAATGAAGGTCAAGGACATTAATTTAATCACCTTTAAAACCACTTAAAACACTTCTACAATATGCATTCACAATTAATACCAACACTGACATTAACTTTCTAGACTCCAGAAAGAAATACAACAGAAATCAACCGAAGCGGTACAACTGTATTAACAAATAGAGTACACAGCCACACATTGGCTTCCATCGTGTGTTTAAAATTTGATTGTAGTGACATTCATAAGATTTCATTACCGTATTCCCATCCATGGCATGCCAAACAGTTCCAGGGAGAAATTGATAATGACAAAATCAATACATTCAAGTTGTTGTTCGTCTTGATAATATATCCCAAACCCACGTTAGAACTACAAATGTACCAAATTGGTTAGATGTTAAGATTTGTATTGCATGACTATAGCCAGTTAGTTTAGATTCATCTATTCGGTAGCTTCAACGAAGGAACATTCTTATACTGAGCCGAGAAACAATCAGGACGCTGAATTGTGGAAAGCAAGACTTCACGAATATTTGTCTTCGTGAGCTGACGTAGAACTCAAGAGAAAGTCTATTTGCATCAAATTGTATAGACAAATAAATCACAGGCTTTTGGTTATATATATTTAATATACGTGTACGGGTACCTGATACCTCTATTTGTGTAATACTTGATTCTAATAGATTCAAAAGCCTGTGAGTAAATATTATGCCATGGGAAAATGTCAGTATTCAAAATAAGTTTAAGATATTCGTGACATTATTTTAGAGCTTTATTTTCATCCCCTAATATCACCACACACCATATTAAGGTCACTGTCTCCTCTAAATGTAGGTAAGAATGTAAGTCTTATACCAAAAGTAGGTCACTGTGACATACAATGTAGTATACATTTTGACCTAGTTTTGACAAAAAATGTTAATCCAAGCTCTATCTTCTAAACTGCTGATTACAGAAACTTTAAACTTGTGACTCAAGATTGCCATAGTGACAAAGCGTGTTATTCATTGAAAGCAGGTCATTTCGACCTATATTTTGATCTTTAACTTTCACCGAAAAATATATTCGTCTAGACGATACTTAAACATTCATTATGCCGGTCGATATGTAGTTACAACAACAGTAGACACAATAAAAACATATGACAATATTTCATCAAACCTTTCCATTCCCCTATATATAGTACGCCATGTGTATTGATCAGGCATAGTCTACCAACTCGCGATTTTTGTAAGTACATTATTCAAAAACACGCCATTTCCATTTAGTGTCAAGAAAAGTAACGGTTAGGCATGTTCGTCATTTGTATTGCATGACTATAGCCAGTTAGTTTAGATTCATCTATTCGGTAGCTTCAACTGACTCGAAGGAACATTCTTATACTGAGCCGAGAAACAATCAGGACGCTGAATTGTAGAAAGCAAGGCTTCACGAATATTTGTCTTCGTGAGCTGACGTAGAACCCAAGAGAAAGTCTATTTGCATCAAATTGTATAGACAAATAAATCACAGGCTTTTGGTTATATATATTTAATATACGTGTACGGGTACCTGATACCTCTATTTGTGTAATACTTGATTCTAATAGATTCAAAAGCCTGTGAGTAAATATTATGCCATGGGAAAATGTCAGTATTCAAAATAAGTTTAAGATATCCGTGACATTATTTTAGAGCTTTATTTTCATCCCCTAATATCACCACACACCATATTAAGGTCACTGTCTCCTCTAAATGTAGGTAAGAATGTAAGTCTTATACCAAAATTAGGTCACTGTGACATACAATGTAGTATACATTTTGACCTAGTTTTGACAAAATGTTTATCCAAGCTCTATCTTCTAAACTGCTGATTACAGAAACTTTAAACTTGTGACTCAAGATTGCCATAGTGACAAAGCGTGTTATTCATTGAAAGCAGGTCATTTCGACCTATATTTTGATCTTTAACCTTCACCGAAAAATATATTCGTCTAGACGATACTTAAACATTCATTATGCCGGTCGATATGTAGTTACAACAATAGTAGACACAATAAAAACATATGACAATATTTCATCAAACCTTTCCATTCCCCTATATATAGTACACCATGTGTATCGATCAGGCATAGTCTACCAACTCGCGATTTTTGTAAGTACATTATTCAAAAGCACGCCATTTCCATTTAGTGTCAAGGAAAGTAACAGTTAGTCAATGAGTGGAATTTACAAATATAGCCTTTCTGTCTGCCGATAAACCCGCTCTTACTCTATATAGGTATAGCGATTCTGACACAGCGAGCTCCTGGCAGGGAACTTCAATGCCCAGGCGCTGCCCTCAAACACTTAAAATCGTCGGCGTCGACGGTCTGGCCTAAACCAAAATAAGAATGGCCTTCAAGTTCAGCAAGTTGACAGCAACACATTCCTATATAGTGTAAGTGTATATATTTTGGCAATAATTTTATTGAGTCAAATACTTTCCCAAAATCTCAACCCAAAACCGACTGAGACAAGAGATATGCATGTCTGAAAATTAGTCAATACGCATGTGCAAATTACTGACTCTTTGCACGAGGTCGCGAGGTTGCGAGGCAAGATCGCGAAATTGCGAGATGGCCTAACCAATTAAATTCAATCCTTTAATTTCTTTGAAACATACGGTTCATCAGAAAAGGTGCACATAAGGTAGCCCTAATTGACCGTCATATACTTGTGTACTAAAAAAAGGTGAATACACAGGAAAACGTCTATGTAACTATAACTTATGTAAAATCATGTAACAACAAGGGAGTGTTGCGAAGGAACGAGATTGGTTCTAATCAAAAGTTTGTCACAAGACAGCTCTTTAAAAATAGCAATTATGTTTCC
The DNA here is from genome assembly GCF_041381155.1 of Argopecten irradians. NCBI lineage: Eukaryota > Metazoa > Mollusca > Bivalvia > Pectinida > Pectinidae > Argopecten > Argopecten irradians. The sequence goes on along the minus strand of NC_091138.1, from coordinate 30,433,216 downwards.
CCCAATTCACAGAGCGTCAAGCGATGTTCCCATTACGAAAATTGTGGTTAAGTTTCAATGAATAAAGCGAATGCAGACTTTATCATTTGTAGGTATGAACCAGGTGTAACTACATACAAATTGTATTTTTTCAAACTCAAGGTATATTACTGGAAGGATGGTTCTGGTTTATGTCATATACAGAATATAAATTGCTCAAAGGTCAATAGAATGAATTACATTAAATCGTTTCTTTATTTTTGCCTGTGTCCTTTAAACAGCCATGGTTGTATAAATTGATGGCAAAATGGCGAAGGATTGACGTGGTTCCCAAAGAAAAACCATCGAACCAATAGGCATTTCGTTGCAAGTGCCACACGTGGAATTCGAATTCTTAAAAGGAGTTGCAAAAGCTAGTGTTAAAATATCAGAAACCTTAACCACTCGCTTGGTCACTTCATTTCAGAGGTGCATGACTAACTCTAGAATATCAGAACCCTTGGATAAAGTTGTTAAGCCACTCGCCTTTTCATCTAGCCGGCCGGGGTTCGATCCCCGGCATGGGCGTGAAAAAGTCGTTGGTCATCTATCCGATCACGTGGGTTTTCTCCGGACACTCCGGTTTCATCCCACTCTAAGACCCCTCGCGTGCTTCTCCGTTCCATGGAAAGTGATTTCTATAAGTTGTATAACTGGTTTCGCAATCGATGTAAAATAAATAAAGTTTATTTTAGAAAATATCAGACACCTTAGCTACTTATCTAGAAGGTGCACAGGACTAGTGGTATCGGTTCCTTGTTGAATTGCTAGAATGCAAAGCACCTTAACTATTGTCCCAAAGCGGTCGGTCCCCTTTAAATCCAATAGACGCTGTGCTAGATATAATAGATAAAACAGAAACAAATCTTGACTGATTTACCCAGAAACCTAAACAATATATTTGTAACAATCCTAAATGTTGCCGAGGTTATATAAACACTCCAGGCGAAGAATGAAGTGCAGAATCCAATCTTTAAAAGCGGAACACTTGCCATCAATGTGACAATTGGTCGTCATTGTTTCAACTGGAGTTTGTGAAGAAATAACACCAAGCGCCGTAAAATGCCAACTCGTACTAAAAGCTGACAAAAATCAATGTTAAGAAAAGTATCGGCACTGCAGTTTGATTGAATTACAACAGGGAAGGCGTGCGGAGACTGAAGCGATCGGTTATTACAATTTGGAAAACACCGCTTGGTAGTTTTGTTTGCCAGGAAGTTTACCGGATCGATAATTTAAATGTTCAAGACGATGTCTAACATAAATATGAATTTGCTTGAGCAGAAATTGAAGGTTTAGGACCGCCGTTCGTAAGGTGGTCATTACCATATCTCACGTGTATTTATCGACAAATCAATTTCTAAGAAAATGATTTTAGAGGTTAAGACGTAAAGCAAAATTCAACATTACAGTAATCTAAGATGCCTCGCAATTACGCTCGATATTGCGATGTGGTCATAACCGACGCTCTTGCGAAATTGAGATACTTCCATCTGTAAAAGAAATATACCTGTCCTCGTATATAGAAATTATTTACAGTGAGGGATACCATTTGACAAATTATCGATTGCTAAATCTTTTAGGCAATTTTCCACAGAGTTTTCTCGTTCCCAGAAAAAAATATCTGAAAATGTAGAGCGATTATAGCACAGGTCGAAATTACACCTTACTTTATAGTATGGCTATCAAGTCCCTGTGTCTCTGTGTGAACTCAAAAATATTATCTGGCTCCATTATACAATTTTATGAATGGTGTGTAACGATGTATAATGAGGATATCATATATACCCCTGTCACAACAAACAGATGTCAACTGTCGCTCAACATCTTGACAGACACATAACAATCCAACAGTTCGGGGGAGTGCAAGATACTTGCCCTGCTGCCAACGACAGCTATGCACGTTCTCACGTGCGCGGGGGTAGATGATAGCATTACAACATGTGTAACATTCTGTTAGCACAATGTACATATTTTATCAAAGAGTGTTGACAACACACCCAGACAAATCGTTAGCCATAATCACGCGTACCATTGTCTGGTCAAATACAAAATGTGAGCGACATGTTTCTGCATATTACTCTATTGTTTCTATGTTGTTTGGTTAGTTCTAGGATTAACGTCCTATTTGGCAGATGAGGTCACTTAGGACGACCTCTCCTGTACATCTGTATGTTTTAGGAGGTGGAGGAAGTTGTAACCATGTTAATGTTATATCTATTTATAGAACTATATCACTGAAGCATGCCACCGAAGACACCAGACAGCGCGCCCTATACTTTTACATTGTAACGTCGACAGCAATCCAGTCGTCCCACTCTAGATATGCCAAGCGCTAACAAGGAGCAGAAACTACATTTACTACCACTTGTATAGTCTATTGTGTGTCTCGACCAGGGGACAGAACCCAGTGGCGTTCAACTCAAGACATTGTAACAAAACAAAACTACTAATCTACTACAAAATAAATAACCATCCCCGTTCTGACCTATCAGAGTTGCTTCCCTTTGTTTCATTCTCTCCAAGAGAAGAACCAATAGCGTCCACTTTTGTTCATTCAACTTTGCCTATATAATCAGCATTATCGGATTTTCTCTATCGTTTTAACTCCAAATATGAATTTGAAAACATTTTCTTAAATTTCAAAACAGTGAAATCATAATTACGTGATAACAATGTTTCAAATAATAATACGGGCAAATATAGAGCGATATAATACATTTTGGTACTATACGTTGAAATCACAGGAATCTGAGAAAGAGTTACAGGTACAATGTACAGTTGATATCAATTTGGAGTTTTGGACCCACCAGAGTGTCAAATATATACCATGTAGAATATGAATTTTACCATTTTTTTATCTACACCCCGAAAACCTCTAATAACGGTATAATCTATGGACACTCTGGTGGGTCCAAATAATATAGATTATAACTATTTCTCAGATCCCTGTGGTTGAAATGACTAAACTTAAGTTTATAGATAGATGTACAAAATGTAACAGATTTCCGACAGGCAACGACGAATACCGGAAACGGACAGTGCGCTGCGTCATTTTTCAAGCGTTTTTTGCATCAACAAAATTGTGATATATCACATACAATTGTATGAAATCTTGCTGAAAGTGTTCAGTTCAAGTATCTACTTGTCATAGTGACAGTCAAAATAACGAGAGCATCCTCCTCTTGGCTGTGATGTAATATATCCTTCCTGAGCGATCATAGTGTACCAAGCACGCTAACGCCACTTAAACCTTTCCCTCTACCCCCGGGGCTCGACCTTTCCCACTGCCCCAGGATCCAACTTTGACATTTCTTTTATCTTTTACATCATGATTGAACGAGCAGACGCTGTTTGCTATCGATTACGGGACTCCGGTTAGGGCGTCTGACATTCTACTATACATATGTAAGTCTACCACATGTTTGTCGCGAGTTTCTGGCAGTCTTTGGTAAATTGCCAAGTACTAATGGTAGGTCGGTGATTGTTGACCTAAGAACTTTGAATTTTCTCCAAAAGCAGAACCAATCCGTGTTGAATTAACATGTGCAAACTCCGTCAAAACAGATAACGATACGTGTCTACCTTATATTTAGATTTACGTTTTATATTTTTAGTTATACGATCTGGGTCTTTTTTTATAAAGTAATGTTGACCAATTTGATCCTTGCTGTTGGAGTGAATGTCCCCGTGACACTGAAAGGATGGGACTGACTAAACCACATCAACACTTGTCCTCTGTGACATTAATCTCGCGGATGTATCTTGTCAGGTATGGAATGTGTGAAGTCCGCGGGGGTTCAAAATAATTCTAATAAAGTTTTTTTATGTTCTGGATCTAGGAGAACAAGACACAGAGCTGGTATTTTTTGTAATAAGTACAGTGTATGCTTTAGACATGCTTCAGTGAAAAGAGCGAGACGGGTAATTTCTAACTCTGATATGATTGTGCAAAAATCATTTATGATGCACATGATGCATATGGTGATGATGATGTGATGATGATATGATGATGATGGTGATGATGATGATGATATGATGATGGTGATGATGATGATGATGATTGATGATGATGATGATGATGATATGATGATGATGATGATGATGATGATGATGATGATGATGATGATGATGATGATGATGATGATGATGATGATGATGATGATGATGATGGATGATGATGATGATTGATGATGATGATGATTGATGATGATGATGATGATGATGATGATGATGATGATGATGATGATGATGATGATGATGATGGTGATGATGATGATGATGATGATGATGATGATGATGATGATGATGATGATGATGATGATGATGATGATGATATGATGATGATGATGATGATGATGATGATGATGATGATATGATGGATGATGATGATGATGATGATGATGATGATGATGATGATGATGATGATGATGATGATGATGATGATGATGATGATGATGATGATGATGATGATGATGATGATGATGATGATGATGATGATGATGATGATGATGATGATGATGATGATGATGATGATGATGATGATGATGATGATGATGATGATGATGATGATGATGATGATGATGATGATGATGATGATGATGATGATGATGATGATGATGATGATGATGATGATGATGATGATGATGATGATGATGATGATGGCGATGATGATGGTGATGATGATGATGATGATGATGATGATGATGATGATGATGATGATGATGTGATCAAGCTAGCGACCAGGAATTACGTGTACTTGGGTTTAGGAAAGGTTAGGGTAAAAGCAAGGGTCATCTATGGACGTGACAGGTGTTTTATTTGTTGGTAAAGAAAAACCACCGCCCAACGGGCAGAACCTAGCAATAACCTCACATTGGTTTTTTAGCTAAACACTCTATTTAAATTTAGTAATAGCCAGCATCATTTACGGACTGCTAGGTTTATTTTTGATGGAGGAAAACCTGAGTACCAGGAGAAAAACCACATACCATTGCAATGGTCAGAACCTGGCAACTGTCACATGTTGGATTTTGTATCAACGAAGGTTGTGTTTATTGTATAGGTGACGTGTGTAAATTTTATTACAACCAAGTCAGCCTTATATTACTTTCTTCGCTATTTACATACATTAAGGAACCTATAGCTTGTGCGTTCCCATGATACAGAATAATATATATATTTGCATGTATCTGATATCTTGAAGGTATTTATTTTTGTGTCATTCGTCATTAATTTCGGAGTTTTTCACAGAAAGTTATTACATAACCATCAATATCCGATATGTGGATGATATCTGCTTCTGAGAGTTGATATATCAATATCACGATCGGGGACAAGATCTCTGTCACGTGTAGTTTTATTTACCGGACTATAAACTGTTATGGCTACACCATCATCACACCTCGTAAACTGGGACAGTCTTATAGTTGTTTATAGGTATACTTACCTAGCTAAGTAAGTCGCCTTACGATACACACCTGCATGGCTTATTATAATATATACATTCAGGTAAAAATAGGTCATACGAATATATCGGTTCTGGTCTGGTTGTATTACTATTTATGGTAATATAAACAAGTATGTGGAGACATACGGATTTATGTAAGGAGAAAATTATTATATAGAAATGCAGTATAACTTTCAAAAACATCGTAAAACATTTATTGGAATTATGTATGCGGGTTTAGGGTGGTTAGTCAAATATATTTGAGGGTGTTTACATATCAATATTTGAAAAACCCCAGTAATAACTCATGATTAACCAGTATAATTAATGTGTCTTTATTTAATTAGCTGTGACGCAACATTGAATACACAAAATGTACACACATATATCTATATATGCACTTATATCTTTGGCAGTATCAGCATATCCTGTATGTACGAAATTGCTCAATGTATGTAAACAAAATGAGATATGATAAATAATATGTTCAAAATGTTATTATTAGAATAGATAAAGGGGGGAACAATACTGATACTATGTACTTACATACAACTTTGATGACGTCATGTTCCTCGTGCGGCGCGTGGTGGTACAGAGTCTTACAAAAGGACACACCCTGGGACACTTCACAAGACAGTGTATACCACAGTCCATATACTGTCCGGCGTTCATCCCTCTGAACGATAATCCACCAGGGGGTACATAGGGCGAAAACCTGCATCAGAGATGTGAACCCTCCCACTAAACCGAACACTTTCGTCTTCATCACATTCCCTCCTCAGCTACCTCCAAAATAAGCCGAATGGTCCCTCCGTCAGCACGTGGGGATTCAATAACCTTATGTCATAATTGTCTATATGCATATGGCAAATAAAGTAGCGACCGTCCCGTCCCGGCGTCACATCGTGTATAGGGAACAATTACACACTTGACCGTCTGCTACTTCTGGTGTATTTTGACAGGACACATTAAGAGAGAAATAGTTGTAGAACAATATGTGTATTTCCTCCAAAGCTTTGAGCGATATAAATACACAGCGCGTCACAGTATGGTAGGCTGTGCTTTGAAGACACTAAAATACTTCCAGTGCAGCGACGGTCAGGGTTGTACCGTTAGTGACTCAGATATCTGCCATGCTTGGTCATAACACAGATGAGACATCAATGAGGTGAGACCCTTACAATATCAACAATAGCTCTTACAATCATATTCATCCAAATCAGGTCATGAACCCATTAGGGCCTACTTGTGACTTCCGGACATTCACAGGTAAGCAGACAACAGGATGTTTACACATTATATACACGTGTTTCAAGTTTATCGAGTCACCACGTGGGTACCGGAATCCAAATCTTTTCAGGGTAGGGACCTGCCCCTAATCTTATTATAAGGACAAGACTATAAGTTTTCTACCCTATTGCGACGTGCACATCATATGTGTGATAAATTGAAGAGGAAAATAGTTCCGGATTTAAACATTCGAAAGGTCACGAAGTTTAACTTCCTCAACACATAGATCGCCGGGTTGTGGAGACATCGCTAATCTAACACGAAACTCGATCCCGAAATAAGTAATTGCCTCTCGTGAATGATTGAAAATAAACAAAATCATAAGTTCAGAAAGTTTTCATTATTAATATGCAACGCCAAATCTCCATCCTCGGTACTTCAGGGTTACTTTCACTGTTGTTATGTCTCCTGGATTACTTTATTATCATACCCAAAATGAAGACTCTGTATTTGACAACAAATGGTCTGAGTAGGTAGTTTGGTCCTCTGGTACATCGAAATAATCGAATTGCGGACCACTGCGGTTGATTATGTTGCTTTGAAATTGGCGTCGCTCCCGAGCTCCATGTAATCTTCAAAGGAAATCTCTGCAGGCCTGTGATTGGTCAGTTGTTTTCTCCTGACCTGCCTTCAGTTTAATAATGACAGTTTATCTACATTATCAGTATATTCTCTATACACGTTACTAACGATTTGACGTTCATTTTCGTATGAACGTCATTCTGACGCGTAATGATTTGTGCATTAAATATCTTATCGCGAGCAAAGCATGGTGATGAAACATCTGTTGAAATGATGAAATAAGAAATTATAGGTTTTTTTTTTTTCTTCTTCTTTTGTTGTTTTGCTTTTTACCGGTGATTGGCAAGGCTACATAGTAAAGTTGCAGTGAAAATACAAATATATAGGTATGGAAAAAACACTCAGCCATACAGAAAGTCGAACTTAGTATGAAAAAGAAAGAAAAAATAATTATATACATCACAATGTTAGTATTTTTCGACCAAAGCCACATTTTGTATTCTTAGTCAAATTAATGTTCACTTATATTAATGTCAGTGTTCACTTATATAAATGTCAGTGTTCACCTATATTAATGTCAGTGTTCACTTATATTAATGTCAGTGTTCACTTATATTAATGTCAGTGTTCACTTATATTAATGTCAGTGTTCACTTATATTAATGTCAGTGTTCACTTATATTAATGTCAGTGTTCACTTATATTAATGTCAGTGTTCACTTATATAAATGTCAGTGTTCACCTATATTAATGTCAGTGTTCACTTATATTAATGTCAGTGTTCACTTATATTAATGTCGGTGTTCAATTATATAAAATGTCAGTGTTCACTTATATTAATGTCAGTGTTCACTTATATCAATGTCAGTGTTCACTTATATAAATGTCAGTGTTCACCTATATTAATGTCAGTGTTCACTTATATTAATGTCAGTGTTCACTTATATTAATGTCAGTGTTCACTCATATATATGTCGATGTTCACCTATATTAATGTAGGTGTTCACTTATATTAATGTCGGTGTTCACCTAAAACTAAAACTCGTTGAATAGGTCCAACTGCTGTTCATCTTCGGTACACCAGGGGTTACTATCACTATCGTTATGTCGTTATATTATACTCAGAACCAGCAGTTTTTGTATGACATTCCAGGGATAGATATCATTACAGTTATAGTGAACCCTGAATGATCGAGGATGATAACTATTAAACTGAACAAAAAGTTCAAAACACATTCATCGTAGTAAAATCACAGAACAGTCACCAGTCTTTCGTATATACTGTATGTAGATGTCATCCTTCTCCAGATCACCATTTCTGTTTTCTCCATCAGAAGGGTGAAACGCCATGTTCTGTCCCTGTTCATGTATCACTGTCCGCTCACTGGCCTCTGAAGTCCAGCCCAGTGTGCAAAGTATCGGCCAAACATTCATTAATATAAAATTCCTGATCACTGAATACATCCTGCCGTAATTTTTCAGTATAGATAAAAATCCATGCGTTGTTAGAAAAGTGATGTGAGGTACTGGTTTAGTATGAACAAGGATATATATCAACAAACCACATATTTATGTAATTGTACACTAAAAAAATATTAATATTACACTTTTACGCTTGGCGGCGTTGTTGAAATACAAAGCATCGTTACTTTAACTTCCTCATATATTGTGTGTTATTGACTAGCACGGTTGGATATATTTAGATGATATTAAAGGAAAATAAAGGCATTTATTATACACCGGTAGTAAAACTTCCTTATACACAATGGGATCAGGGTTATTCTGTATAAGACATAAGACACATAAGACTTTGGTGGTAGATATTAAAGTTTAAGACCCTGTTTAAACTAGTGAATTTTATTTGCCTGTATGATATAAAATGTCAGTGTATCCGTCCTAATCTTAGATATTATTGTTGACTCGTAGATTAATGTGTTGTTTGTAAAACGTTTGGCAAAATATGCAAAAACCTGTACATTTCAGTTTACCAATTACCAAAAAACACAACTTTAAACCTTAATATTTACATTCCATGTTGCATTCGCCTATATAACACTAGTATACCAAATTGTAGTATATGAGAGTATGTCTGCAATTTACAGTGATGAGGTCTCTGTGTAGGAATACAAACAATGTAAACAAACATGGCCGCCAGTAAACAATAAACAAAGCTACATTTGTAGTAGCCTATCATCACATAGGATTTGTATTCGAAATAATAAACTTTAAATTAAAAAAGTTAGCATTAATGAAATTAAAATGAAAATCAAGACGAAAACATTTAAAATTGCAGTAATTACTATTTGGACGCTTTCCAAATACCAAATTAATTAAAACGTCATAAAAACATCGTCCAGCGTCTTAGAACGTCGTCTGCTACTGTGTCCGGAACACTGGAGGAAATTAAAAACTAGTCTACTTTGATTGGAAAACACAAGGAAAAATACAGCATGGGGCTTGAGTTGAGAGTTTTTCAAGGTACCTGGTGGTAAGCTTTTGACTGTTTGAAGTAGAATTACACCGTGTAATTTCGAGATAAACTCAGCTTAAACTGATGGAATGTTCAACTTAATTTAAGAACAATCACATCGTTTGAGCTTTACACAGCATAAAAATGTACTCAGCAATAGTGACGTGCCTTCCGAAAACTGAAATTAAATTGTAGTGTTGTGAATTTTGATGATTAAAGGGGGATAACCCTTACTGAGTACACTAGACTCAACATCACTGCGAACGTCTTGGGGCAACAGTGTCAAACAGCTGAGCTGGCGCTCACCAGGACCGGGGCTGACTGGGCCCGGTGCTGGCTAGGACCGTGGTGCTGTATTCCGCTTAAAACAATTTTCCTCAACATTATATCTTAACCTTGTAGCTATATTTGCCTGAGATATATGCCATGCTAGGTGGTTTACCTAATTATAAACCAAAATAACTGAGAATTTTGATATATTTTTTATTACAATTTATAATTTTTAGCTCACCTGGCCCGAAGGGCCGGTGAGCTTATGTCATGGCGCGGCGTCCGTCGTCCGTCGTCCGTCGTCCGTCCGTCCGTCCGTCCGTCCGTCCGTCCGTCGTCCGTCTGTCCGTCAACATTTCCTTTAAATCGCTACTAGTCATAGAGTTCTGCATGGATTGTAACCAAATTTGGCCACAAACATCCTTGGGGGAGGGGGAACAGAACTTGTATAAATTTTGGCTCTGACACCCCGGGGGCAGGAGGGGCGGGGCCCAATAGGGGAAATATAGGTAAATCCTTTAAATCGCTACTTGTAATAGAGTTCTGAATGGAATGTAACAAAATTTGGCCACAAACATCCTTGGGGGAAGGGGAACAGAACTTGTATAAATTTTGGCTCTGACCCCCCGGGGGAAGGAGGGGCGGAGCCCAATAGGGGAAATAGAGGTAAATCCTTTAAATCGCTACTAGTCATAGAGTTCTACATGGATTGTAACTAAATTTTGCCACAAACATCCTTGGGGGAAGGGGAACAGAACTTGTATAAATTTTGGCTCTGACCCCCCGGGGGCAGGAGGGGCGGGGCCCAATAGGGGAAATAGAGGTAAATCCTTTAAATCGCTACTTGTCATAGAGTTCTACATGGATTGTAACCAAATTTGGCCACAAACATCCGTTGGGGAAGGGGAATAGAACTTGTATAAATTTTGGCTCTGACCCCCCGGGGGCTGGAGGGGCGGGGCCCAATAGGGGAAATATAGGTAAATCCTTTAAATCGCTACTTGTCATAGAGTTCTGAATGGAATGTAACAAAATTTGGCCACAAACATCCTTGGGGGAAGGGGAACAGAACTTGTATAAATTTTGGCTCTTGCCCCCCGGGGGCTGGAGGGGTGGGGCCCAATAGGGGAAATAGAGGTAAATCCTTTAATTCGCTATTAGTCATAGAGTTCTACATCGATTGTAACTAAATTTTGCCACAAACATCCTTGGGGGAAGGGGAACAGAACTTGTATACATTTTGGCTCTGACCCCCCGGGGGCAGGAGGGGCGGGGCCCAATATGGGAAATAGAGGTAAATCCTTTAAATCGCTACTTGTCATAGAGTTCTACATGGATTGTAACCAAATTTGGCCACAAACATCCGTGGGGGAAGGGGAACAGAACTTGTATAAATTTTGGCTCTGACCCCCCGGGGGCAGGAGGGGCGGGGCCCAATAGGGGAAATAGAGGTAAATCCTATAAATTGCTACTAGTCGTAGAGTTCTGCATGGATTGTAACCAAATTTGGCCAGAAACATCCTTGGGGGAAGGGGAACAGAACTTGTATAAATTTTGGCTCTGGCCCCCCGGGGGCTGGAGGGGTGGGGCCCAATAGGGGAAATAGAGGTAAATCCTTTAATTCGCTACTAGTCATAGAGTTCTGCATGGAATGTAACCAAATTTGGCCAGAAATATCCTTGGGAGAATAAGAACTGAGTTTGTATAAATTTTGGCTCTGGTCCCCGGGGGCAGGAGGGGCGGGGCCCAATAGGGGAATTATAGGTAAATTCTATAAATTGCTACTTAATTGTCCAAGAGTTTTGTATGGATTGTAACTAAATTTGGCCACAAACATCCTTGGGGGTAGGAGAACAGAACTTGTATAAATTTTGGCTCTGACCCCCAGGGGGCAGGAGGGGCAGGGCCCAATAGGGGAAATAGAGGTAAATCCTATAAATCGCTACTTGTCCTAGAGTTCTACATGGATTGTAACCAAATTTGGCGACAAACATCCTTGGGGGAAGGGGAACAGAACTTGTATAAATTTTGGCTCTGACCCCCCGGGGGCAGGAGGGGTGGGGCCCAATAGGGGAAATAGAGGTAAATCCTTTAAATCACTTCTTCTCATAGAGTTCTGCATGGATTGTAACCAAATTTGGCCAGAAACATCCTTGGGGGAAGGGGAACAGAACTTGTATAAATTTTTGCTCTGGTCCCCTGGGGGCAGGAGGGGTGGGGCCCAATAGGGGAAATAGAGGTAAATCCTATAATTCGCTACTAGTCATAGAGTTCTGCATGGAATGTAACCAAATTTGGCCAGAAATATCCTTGGGAGAATAAGAACTGAGTTTGTAAAAATTTTGGCTCTGGTCCCCGGGGCAGGAGGGGCAGGGCCCAATAGGGGAATTATAGGTAAATTCTTTAAATTGCTACTTAATTGTCCAAGAGTTTTGTATGGATTGTAACTAAATTTGGCCACAAACATCCTTGGGGGTAGGAGAACAGAACTTGTATAAATTTTGGCTCTGATCCCCCGGGGGCTGGAGGGGTGGGGCCCAATAGGGGAAATAGAGGTAAATCCTTTAAATCACTTCTTCTCATAGAGTTCTGCATGGATTGTAACCAAATTTGGCCAGAAATATCCTTGGGGGAAGGGGAACAGAACTTGTATAAATTTTGGCTCTGATCCCCCGGGGGTAGGAGAGGTGGGGCCCAATAGGGGAAATAGAGGTAAATATTAAAATTCCTTCAGAAAAGAAACAATGAACCTGTATTCAGAAAATTATTTGGCATTACAAACCAGGTGAGCGATACAGGCCCTCTGGGCCTCTTGTTTTTGAGTTGTGACGATTTTTTAAGCTGTTTGATGCCACTCTCTTGGGGGAGGCGCTCGGCATGGTATTATGCCGAAGCTAGGCTAGACCGAAGAAAAACGACGACAGTACTAATGAGAACCAACTTTATCACAAGAACTCATTAATTAATATCGACAGATATCTGACAGACTGATAGAAACATAAAGAGTTCATAAAAGCGAAACCAGGCACACTCAATATCTACTCCAACAATGTTAGAGGTATAGCACGACGAGACACTTTTGATCATTACGTCGTGTCTAACCTCTAACAATCGAGGCAGGATTCACACGGCGCAGAAATTGGCTCGATATAAATTCAAAATTTCAAGTTGTATTTACACTAACCTTTTATATCCTGAAAGAATTATCCCAAATCATGTTAAATCCAAAATTCAAAACGTCACTATTGCACTGTTATACCGAATTTAGACATTTCTATACCCCCACCACTATTTGTAAGTCTACCCGGTCGCCATTTTTACTCGGTTGTTACAAATTACGGAATGGTGACGGAAAGTAAAAGTATCATTATCTATGAAATATTTTGCAGTATTTCGACTAAAATGCATTAATTTATTTAAATATTTCCAGAATCAATCAGAACTAATAAAAAATACTTGTTTCCGTGCATATAAACAACCTTGGTTACCACTATTAATATTATCTTTCCATTTGATACACCGTACTATAATTTGATAAACCGGAAGTGACGAAAATTTGAATAGGAATTAACCTAGATTATACAGCGATGCTATGGGCCAGCTCTTAAATGTGTGATTATTCCGTAGATTAATGTTATGTCATACCTATTTTTATACCAGGATATGTTCATGGATAACTACTGATTCACGCTATACTTGTTTTTTGACATTCTGGTAAGTTTTTTCACTTCGTAATTAAGCGTCAAAGTTCCGCTCAAATTCGAGGGCGGAACTTGCGAAGACTCGTATAGGGTTCGGGCATTAGATCTCACATCAGAAGTTTCTCAATATCGAGATCTAATATTATTGGATTAACTCAATATCCTACAAAACTATCATAGAAAAGTCAGATTTAAATAAGATTGCATCTTACCTTTCTAGTGGCACAAAATCCCATTATCCTACGTAAAAATATGTGGTTTAAATAAATCACTTAGTCTCACGCGGAATAGAATTCCATCATCAGATGAATCAACTCAGCAGCGTCCTTCCCCAAGCGCTGAGGTGGCAGTGTACAGTAGATTTGAAAAATTCAGCAACTAAAGTGCAGGCTTTAATTATGTACACACAGCTTTTTAACCTTAAATAACATCTATATAAAAGTATATATATTTTTAATCTACACAACATTTGCAATTGTTATGCAGAGTTCATTTTTGGACAGATCTGCTTTTTGTGGTTTTGTGAGCCTGTAAAAATCATGGTAACCAAATTTGTTTTTTTGAAAAAATGCAAAAAAAAATGGGATTTTCAACCCAAAATTACACCCCCTCTAGGAGAATTTTTTTTCTTGAACACAGTTTAAAACCAAGCATCACTACCGTGATAGCGGAACTGAGCCTATTTCGACATAGGTATATCATTAAACTTTTGAGCAATCTTACCTCGTACCCCCGCTATCAATTTCTGCTGCTACAGTATTGAGTTTTTCCATCTTAGACGCACATTCGGATACCCTCTAAACCATTAATTTCGAACCCATTTTGGAGAATTTCTTTATGCAAATGTGAAGCCTGCATATAATTCTCTAGATTGAATTCACCAATTTTAGGACATATACATTTTTTAATATTTTATGCATATAATAAAACAGGGGCTTTCTGCTTTATAAAAATCTCACCATTCGGTCTTACTGTACACTGCTACCTGATTCGGAACCACATCACTACTATAGAAGGGTATCTACATTGCGCGATATTAACTGTCACATCAAGAGATAAAATCTAACGGGCGACATTCAATTTACGGGCGACATTCAATTTATCTGTCACCCAAATTGTATTCATATTGACTATATACTACAATTTGGTAACTGTTTATTGCTTAAATAAACTTTTTTCGTGTCAGTGAAAAGTCTTCAGTGTGCTTCCGTTTGATGATACATATTTGAATTATTTATTTCATATGTTACACTCATTTCTGTTGGTTAGACTTGCATGATGACGTCATACATACAGAGCTTACCGAAATAACGTTTCTGCATGATATTTTAAAAGCGGCATAGCCATTGGCCAAACTGAACTGTTTGATAAGATATCAATGCGCCACAACATTTTGTTATATTGTAAAAGTAAGTAAAATCATTGAAATTTATGTCTAATTAATACCTGATTGAGCTGATATCAGCATTATTCTCAATATCGCGAAGCTCAGTTCTATGAAAAAGAATGTCCATTCGTTTTTTGTCTATGACTTCATAAACCAAAACATATTGAGAATAGTGCTTAATTATTCCTACTATCAGACCATTTTACGGCAATTGAGACAGCGTTATCGTAAGTAACTGTTGTAAACAGAATGTTAAATTTTGATATACGAAAAAAATACATGTATCATAAAAACAGATATCCTGTTTGTAATTTCGATATTAAGTAAATTGAAATTCTTTTCTATGCTTGAACACGTAAAGCATCACCTTATTTCAATAATTGAATAAATAACTGTTACATCGGTACTGAATGAGATTTAAATTCAATTCTTTGTTTATTTGTTTAAACCTTGTGCGCTTGCAGCAATTATAAGGAACGTGTTTCAAATGAACGCCCTTACAAGGAATCCATGGTTATTCCGTAATAATTTGAATTCTTCGTCAAGGTTTCTATAAGAAATCTGTAATATGTGTATAACGAACTATGTGTATAACGAACTATGTATATAACGACCTATATGTAAAACGAATTATGTGTTTAACAAACTATGTATATATCGGAATATGTGTATAACAAACTATGTCTATAACGAACTATGTGTATAACGAACCATGTGTATAGCGACCTATGTATATTACGAACTATGCTTATAATGAAGTTATGTTGTTGGTTCCAGATGTTTATGATATCCCTGTTAATGTTATTCTCATTGAGTCACCCCTACAAAAACATATTTATTAGAAGATAGCATCAATATCAGTTGACACGATACATTGCTGTTTTCATATCAATATTCTTAATTTCTATGTCTTTTTTGTTTAGCTCAAGCTGTAAACAGAAAAATTACATTAAATTTCGATGTTATACGTCCTGTTTTTTATTCTTGGTAAAAAACAAGGAAATTTCTTCTTCCGTTTGATCAGAAATTGTCTAGCTAAAAAGGTTTATGGAATGGAAGACGTGTAATTGTTTTTACCCTTTCCTTGTCAAAGTTTACTTAAGATATAATAATCATCTATTACACAACCATGATAACCCTTATCTTTTAATCGTTCAGAGAAGTGCTTTCGGTCATACACGGAAGTAGTCATTATTGCACAGTAAATAATAAAAACAAAAAACAAAACAAAAACACACACACACACAAAAGAAGAAAAACACAATTTTGCCTATTTTGTAAAGTGAAAAAAGCTATACAATAAGTAATTACAACTAAATTAAGCTAACATTTCCGGAAGATAAAAGTCGTATAACTCTGAAGTTTCAATATAATTGGCTTAAGACAGGGATAGGAAATAAATGCCACATCGTCTAGTGAAAACAAAACGAGACAGAAGGGAAGTGACGGGATGTGATATATATGAGAAACGCTATGTCCTATACCCCTCTACTACTACTACACACACACCCTCACACACATACACACTCACTGTTTACGTTGTAAGATTATACATCACTTCATTTCAATTTCAACAAATTTTATTGCAAAAAATATGCAAATGGATTTGGCAACAGGCAAAGCCTATATTAGCCATCTCCAAACAAATCCGGTATAGTACAATTATCAACAAAATATTTTAACATTTAACATTACATTATAAATGAATATTATTATTAGTGTATCTCCCCAACCTATCACAGTAGAAAAATCTAAAAAAAATCTTTTAGTTTCAGATATATATTCTGATATGCATTGCAATAAATATGTATTTTTTTCTTCATCACAATTGTCACAACCATGCAGTAGATTTTTTGTGTTAAAATGCGAGTGGGGGATATTAGAATTATGTATGTTGGTTCTGAGTGATGATCTTTGTTCATTAAATAAAGGACATATGAAAAGATAATGTTCGGCTGTTTCATTACCAAGGCCACAAGAACAAATTGGAGAATCTCTCAAATGATCGCGAAATAGGTCAGAATTTAGATTGCTAGAGGAATTTCTGATACGTCCAAATAGCTGTTATACATCATATTATAAACAATAACATCAACATGAGCTTAAATGGCAGTAGTGGTACCATCCTGTCAATAATATAGTTGTAGTCCAATACTACATTACTTAGATAACCAGAAACAACGTAAATGATTTATAATCTGTTTATTTTATTTCAAATATCAAAATTAATCGGTTGAAAACCGCCCAGTTTCATCACCATTCCTTAAATCTAAAGAATTCTTTAACGTAAAATTCTCCATAAGAAAGTATTAAACAAAATAAGGAATGTTCCTTAACCTGAGCTTTGTTCTTTTGTTGAGAATGTTAAAGTCATTTAAGAATGTTGATGAAACTCGGCCAAGAACATATATACAAAAACACACAGCAAAATCATAATAATGTAAACAATCCAAAATAAGTAAATTAGCATTATAATGATAAAGTTGTACGAATGTTAAGACAATACTTTACGTAAAATAAGGATATGATTGTATTATTCTTTCTAGATTCCCAACAAAAGCGACACTTTAATTAGCTAACAATGTTAAAGATTCCATGGTGAAAAGATAAAAGGAAAATACATGATTAAAAGTAATTTGGATCATCATTACGCTAAAAATACCTAAATTTGAATAAAGTTTGCCGAAAGAATTCTTTCTTTTCTGGTTATTTGTCTTTTTTTTGATTAAAACGTTTCACAAACACTGCCCTCTTCCTAATTGTACATAGACATACGCGTCAGTCATCAGCGCCAAATACATGTATCAAGAATGTTTAGCGCGACATTGCCTATTAATTTATACATTGACCGGATTTAGAACAGTATTCTTTGATGAATTGCGTCACTTCCGCTTTCCACTGTTTGTTATATCCGGTATTTTTCCGTGAACACATTCCCTCCAGTAGTTTTGGTAGCAGACACACAAACAACGTAGTAACGGACTGTGTTAGAATCGACAGTTGTTGGAATCTCTGAAAACTCTGTATCAGATAAACTGACACGAACAATACGAAACCAACAAACAAGATCTTCATGCATGCCTGAACCATTTGTAACCGCATGGGTTGAAAGCGGTTCACAATATGAAAGAAGAGTTTTCCTGGAATGTAGTTGACCCTATCTACGACCCGAAATACTTGGACTGGAAGGTCGCCATTCTCCGTCTGATAGAGGCGACAGAGTTTCGAGAGCTCCTTGAAAAGTTGAACGTAAACTTCGCTGACAAAATTGATTACGTCTTTTATATACATTGCGATGGTCACAGCGAATATAATGTATCCATAGGAATAGTTAGGGAAGGCGAAGAGTCCAGTGTATGTGAAAACGGCGACACGTGACAGAAAGATGAAACTTCCGACAAAGATGATGCTAAACATATATATAACAAAGATGAGCATCCCCAATAAAATTGGCATCGTAACCAACAACAACGGAATTCGAATCCAAACTGGTGAAGTGCAGAGAGAACGCAATACCGGTGAATTATAGGATTTCAGGACGACCACAATGTAAAATGTTATTGGAAATCCAAAGTATATTACACACGCACAAATCTCCAAAATGCACAATACAACATACATCGGGAATATGAGAGCAATGATGAATCTATTGGAATGTATGTTAACGAAGCGTTGCATCTGTATTTGATACGTGTGCACCCAGAAATCAGAATTTAGCAGCATAAAGAAATTTGATGTCATTGTTCTGTACACAAGCCTGTACCCCGTCACGGTCTTGTGCGTGTTCACTGAACCAAGTCGATACTGAATGTTTTTTGGCATCGTAAGGGGAGATAACCTTTTGGACTCGTAAGATGGAATTCCTGCCTCCATCAAGTCTGACAGATCACACGGAACACACATGAGTATGACCATCCCTATAAGGTATAAAGAGCACGCGATATAAGGCCCGCCGATGCCTTTCAGGAAATTGTTTTTGCTTTTTTCATATCCGGCCAAAACTGAGAGAAAATCCATAGGTGTACCCTGGGTAACGCTCGCCACAACGAAGTCATACTGGTAGATATAGTGAACAACTACCTTAATCGTAACGAAAAATAAACTAAATATAGCAAAGAAAAACCGAATAGTTCTGGATAAACCGTTTGGATAACGACGACCGAGGAAGCATATTGGTTGAATTAAGATCGTCACTACTGTGATCGGACTTGTGAACAGCCAATCAGATTCAGGGCAGACTTTAGGCGGTAGAAGAGGTGTAGTTTCATCTAAGTCTGCAATGGGGTCGAACTGGAAAAGATTGACGTCACTGATAAATATATCGCGTAGTTCTGCACTACACCAGAATAGAACCACAGGGAAATACACAAATAGAACTGTACCTAAAACAAACGGTACTATCCACCAAACGGCATCGTACGTTAGTGGTTCCGCTGGGCATACCAACACAGACCGGTTGCGTTTATATTCCCACTCCATGTGACAGCAAATATAGCCTGTAGCCTCGAACGGACATATCACATGCAAACACAATCCATATAACGCCTCATTCTGTATGTAGGTCCTTGTTTTATAGCAGAAGTAGCTGGAATCATATACAAGGCGAACCTGCTCACTTAATTCGTGGGACAGTTTCGAAAGCGCCAGTCCTATTCGGCCTGTGGTGTTTCTTCTCCCCACATATAACGAACAGTTCTTTTTAGACTGGATACTGATGTTAAAGTTATACGGAATCAGCTGTGAGGAGGCCGTCAGAAATCCCATCGACCATACACTGTACTCCGGGGGCCACTTTAGGTACTGAAAGGCTCCCCCGGGGCCTGAATATGTCCATATCCATCGTTGAGGCTGTATAACACACGGGGTGAAGGTCGCGTCTCCTTTGCCGAAAAAATCCAGGTATAAATTCACGAAATTATATTTTTTATTGATGACGTCATACACAAATTTGTTCATTGTCTTGTGAGAAATTTCCATTGGGCAATCATCATTTGTATTTGGTATGTAGTTACCTTTCCAATTCTCACATGTATCATGTGCGCCGACAGAAGGATGAAACACCATGTTATGGCTCGATACCTCTATCCCGGTGTTAGCTTCGAAACATTTACACAAAATAGAAATGAACAGAAAATGCATTAAAATGTAATCACTGGCCTCTAAAGACATGCTGTCGTTATGGAGACGTTTTACTGGATATTTCTGTTAGATTCAAAGCATGAAAGGACGTTTGAGGTGCAGAGGTATATTTGTTCATTTATACTAAATGGATACGGAAATAATAATGTCTTTGTCTTTTATTCTTTTATATGTTCATGTGACGGGAAGGAAATATTTACTATTTTACAATTATTATTACATTTAAACTTTGAAGTCCATAATATGAAATAATTCTAAATCTTCCTTGTTCCTTTTTCACAAATAACAGTAGATAATAATGATACAAAGTTCATTGTCATTGGCTTTTCAAACAGCAGACTACCAATGAAATCAAAGGTTACATAACTTGATATTGTGAAAGATGGCTATCGGCATGAACATTATGTTGATATTGGTAAAGAATATTAGGAGAGCGAAATAAGAATCAACCTAGAAATAGAAGGAAATAAAAATTACTTCTGAGCCAATGTTTGTGTACAACATATTAATGCATGCTGTCTTAATTAAATATTCACACTAGTGCATTAGTAACGAAAATATCAATGTGATGTATTGTCTGAATGTTTGATGGATTATCATTGCATCATATTACAGTGTAATCAGGATAATCCCATGGAGAAAGGAAAATCTTTTCAGATTATCCAGATTTCAACATAACCGAGGTAAAAAGGCATTACTACATCTGAACAGGGATAATAAATCATTTCAAATTAAGCAATATTTAATATATATGATTTCAAATTAGGTTATTTCCATTGAATATCATATTGCAGTGTATTGTACAGTTAAACACCTTTATATTAAACCACACTTAAGTCGAATTCCTGGTTATAACGTAGTACGTTTTAAGTACTTTTTATTCCTCGCCAAGGTTCCTTATACATGTAGATGTTTTTAATATGTATATAACAATCGAATTATGCTTATAACGAAGTTACATTTGTATTTCGTTGTTCTCATGAGGTGAAAGTTATCGTATTTTACTCTATTACTAATCATAAACACACATGTTATTTATATGATCATTCATGTATCTCATCCATTCTTAAATTATATTATTTTAGATCACATGAGACAAAGTCTCAAGTGACCTATTCTAACCGCCTTTTGTCCGTCGCCGTGCGTCGTCCGTCGTATGTCCGTAAACAATTTACATTTTCGACTTCTTCTCCAAAAGCGCTGAAGCATTTTCAATGAAATTTTGCACAAACCTTCTAAGGCACAAGGCCAATCAAAATTGTGAATTGTAACACCCCCACCCACCCGCCAGGGGGCTGTGGGAGGGGCCAAAAGGGGTGAAATTGGCTAATATTTCAAAAATCTTCTTCTCCATGCACAGATGTGGTAGAATCAAATAGGCCTTCTCTTCACAGATAGAAAAGTCTCAAGCTCAAAGCCCTCTACAAAAATTGTGAATTAAATGACCTTGGGGTCTCAGGTTTCCCCCTGGGGTGAAGGTTAAGTTTACCATAGCTTATATAGGGAAAACGCGCATTTTTTTTGCATTATTTGGTCATTTATAATAGGAATTAGTCAAATGTTGTCAGAAATATCCCTATGATATGGCCATTGAATCCTATTAACAAATTTTCCATGACTGACCCCCAGGGGCCTTAGGGGTGGGGCCAAAATGGGTCAAATAGACCAAAACTTCAAAAATCTTCTTCAGAAATTCTGGAACTGGTAGAATCAAATACTATTCATAGATGGAAAGGTCTTAAGAGCCTTTACCAAATTTGTGAATTATATGGTCCTGGGATCTCAGTTTTCCCCTGGGGAGGGAGTCAAATTCACTGTAGTTCATATAGGAAAAACACATTTATGAACATTATTTGCTTAGTTTTAATAGGAAATGAATCAAACTGGGTTAGAATTATTAGCCTGAAATAGCATTTTAACACCATATCCATATTGGTCCTGGCTGACCCACAGGGATCAGAGAGGTGGGGCCAAAATGGGTTAAAATGGCTAAAATTTCAAAAGTCTTCTTCTAAATTCCCAGGTTTGATGGAACCAAATCATCTTCATACCAGGTAGATTAAAAAGTGAAATTTATATAATCACTGACACTGACTGACTTCTAGATTGGTTTTGTTGTTAAACGTTGGCAAAGCAAATTGGAATTTTAAGCATAAGGTTTGGTAACATAATACACTAACTATCAAAATGAAAAAACACAAATTAAAAATTATAATACGAAGGTTCAACTTTAAAGTTTATTCTAATTTGTAAATATTTTTTACAGATTTGAACCAACTTTTCAATGCTCTTTCTGTATTAGGTGACCGCCAAGGCCTCTTGGGCCTCTTGTTTTTATATTTGCATAGACAAATATTTTATTAATCGATTTTATCCGTGACAACCATGCCCCATTCCTCGTACTTAAAATCTCATATAAACTTATTTAATATGTGAAGAGGAAGAAAACATCCTCGCGATAGGTTGGATGAAATTCAAGGAATTTTATCACGCTTGTTAATACAGGGATGTTATTGGTAAAATTCTTATCTCCCATGCTAAATGCGACCGTAAATCAAGTACTTTTATACAAAGGAAAAACCAGGTAAAATTAGTCTACAACACACAGGTTGGAAACCCCACCAGAACAAGGAGCTTCATCAGTACGCAGGCGGACATTGACATAAAAGTTCTAATGAGCTTGATTATGTCACCTTTGTTCATCTGGATGTTGTTAAATTCATTGGTAGGTGTTGTTTTAATCAAAGGTGGTACGAATGAAACCAGTGCCATCTCGGAGATTAGAAAGAACTATTTAAAATTTGATGACTTCAGTGAGCTTTCTTGTGACACAAGTGGTTCAGATCGAGTCTTGAAACATTCCTCCTTAGGTAGATGTGGAATGTATATCGATAATTCAACGATTGAAGCATTTGTGACAATGCTTAAGAAATATGATTACAAATTCATTCATATTTTATTAAGATTTGTGGGAACAGGAAGCGCAAACTTCACCAAGTGCGTTATACAGCCACAGGAATGGGTGTGGGCTTTCCCCGGAAAACCCGGGGGGACATTACAACACCATCTGTCCTGGCCACCGCAGTACAGAGTTTGGTCCCTCGGTCTGCTTACAGAGGATGTCCTGATCCAGCCTTTCCCTATAGATATCGACGTCAGGAACACTGACCACTGTCCTATTGTCATTGGTCATATGAATACCACTTTGAGGATAGCCAGAGCGTTAACAAAAATGGCATATCGAATGAAAACAGAGTTTCACTTGGAGAACAAATACAAGACTACATACTTTTGCTACAAGACAAAAATCTACATCAGAGACCAACTAATGTATTCTCTGTGTCTTCATGTGATTTGTCCTATAGAAACGATCGGTTACACATGTTGTAGGATTGTCATGTATAGAGGAAAACGGGACAAAGCCATATAACTATTGTTATAACCATGTACTTCGACACAAAAACATGTGGCGAATACTCCCAT
The DNA here is from genome assembly GCF_041381155.1 of Argopecten irradians. NCBI lineage: Eukaryota > Metazoa > Mollusca > Bivalvia > Pectinida > Pectinidae > Argopecten > Argopecten irradians. The sequence continues at coordinate 30,409,487 of NC_091138.1, read as the reverse complement.
TTATAACGGGACTTTTACTCTTTGTATACTTCCCAATATTTTTGTTGAGAATTTGTTCAGCGGTCTATGACTGGATTCATTTTGGCAAAGGACGTCATCACAGTAAGAATGGTGAGGATGGAGAGGAACTTTATCTTCTGAAATCAGCCACAGAAACTAAACCAAAAGAATGGATTTCGTTTAATCCCATATCGCTATGGTGGATTATTTCTCAGCCCATTCGTCGTGTGTGTGACAACATGCCAAGGACCGGCTCTCGACTGTGTAGACTCGTGTTCGCTTTGCTAAGTTTATCTGTGATAATTGTGAAAATAACTTTACATGGAATTTACCAAACGGATTTCGTTGTTGCAAGTGTTCGCCAAGGATCTCCTATGGACTTTTTATCGGTTTTGGCTGGACATGACTTGGCCAAGGACAACTTCCTCTCTGATTTCGGTGGACCATTTATTGCCTTGGGCCTCTACATTGTTGGTGCTATTCTGTTCTTATGTGTTCCAAATAATCTGTCAAAAGAATTAGCTCGTGGCTTGCCACAAAACTCCGGCAAAGGAACGTCACTGACTCCCCTTTCCATCAGTGTAGGTGACAGACAGAGACTAACATATTCTAATATTGAAGACTCCAATGGATACGACCAACTTTCTAGTGCCATGGTGAAGAATTTCTTCATGCTTTTGAATCCAAGCTTTACTGGTTATGTTTTCAAGATTCAACTAAGACGCCTTCAGGCAATGCTTTCGTATTTCACAGTGAACGGTAACTGTATTATATGTGTTTTGTTTGTAGCTCTGTTACCGTGCTATCTCATTGTTTGTCTGGTAGAAATGGCGATTTGTATCGTTTTCTATGGAATGCCTATTTTGTTTTTTATGTTTGTAATCCTACGGGGTTATTGCCTTGGTGCCTGGAATCGCGTTCGAACACACCATATATGCTACAAATGTTTAGTTTTGCTATTTATACCACTTCTGATTACGTCACTTACTTATGTGATCTACGTGTTAAATATTGTGTTTGTCGATAGTTTTCTGTTTTTGTCGCGGGTTGTCATTTTTACATACACGGGTTTATTCGCGTATACGACCCAGTCGTCGGGCTACTTTGTTCTGTATATAACTGTAATTATGTATATAGGGGATAGTATACAGAAGTTGAAAACTGAATACACGAACATCTTTAATAATGTACTAGAGCTTTGCAAAATATACGCGGAGAAACATGGAACAGACAAGGTTTACTCCATTGTTGATGATGTCGCCTGTATGCCCAGTGATTTGTTTATGTCCGTTGTCAATAGATACCAACCGTTACGCGTACAACTTTTCAAGGCTATTCTGAAAATAACTATAATTTCCATAGTTCTTTATCTGTCTGTAGAACTCCTGGTAAGTTTTGAGAAATTCAAGGAATTACAAACATTGACTCAGGCTATAACTACATTGTTCGTGTGTTCTGTTCCGAAAATCATTAATAGCACCTGTAAAAAGGACAAGTCTCGTTGGCATCAGAAATGGAAACGAGAATTATCGAGATTTATAAATGACTTTTGTCGAGAATTGGACGTGATAAGTATCAGTGACAACCACAATGATTGCGTTTTGATCGATACCTTGTAAGATAAACACGGTTGAGTCAACGACAAAATAACAAATGTCGAAAAATACCTGTCATGTAAAGGAGTTTCCATGTAAGGAAGTTAGCATAAATAGGAACTGTTCCTTGTTCCCAGGAACACATTCTCTATACATTGTGTCACATTGTTCACCTTTAAACTGTTAACTTACTAATTTTAGTGTACTAGCATTTTCGCGATTTCTTAATTACACCCGTTTCATGCTGAAACACCTAGATTTAGAGTAAGGATTCGAACCAATAAAATACATGTATGTACATTGTCAGAATGGAATTTGTTTTGTATTTATATGAGAAGTTATTTTAGAAACTGTGATTTTAGAAATGCAATTTTCTGATCATTTTAGGATAATTTCAATATCTGTGTCGTTATATTTACGATGAATTTAATCATCAACAACACCTTTATATTAGATTAAACGTAGACGATAAATTCATTGTAACAATAGTTACAACTATTCAAGTATAGATCATACAGTGTACAATAAAATACCAATCAACCGTACTGGTGTTTATTGTTTTCGTATTAGGCCATGTCAAGTAATAGCTTGCGATCGAAATTGCTAGAATAATAACAGCTTAGCCATCATTTGCTAGTAGATCATCTTTATATTCTGAAAGTGGATTAGAACCCCTTGAAAATCGTCGCTACAAGAGAAAATTGCATTTTTATTATAAAACTAGTAAAACCCTAACCCCAGATTATTTGACCAATTTTCTGCCTCCATTAATTTAGTGCCTGAAAACTCCAATTATAACCTACGCAACTTGAATAACTATTCTTTGCCTAATTTCCTTTCGAAGCTTCCCAACTCATCTTTTTTCGTCTACTATTCGACGATGGAAACAACTTGATTAACATATCCTACAAAGTATTTCATGTCAAGCTATTAATGCATAGAAGTAAAAGATTATCAAATGACGAAAATACAGCCAGAGCACCCAGCAATACATTATCGATGCAAATTGATTTTGAAAATCACAATTCTAATATCTTTCCTTCTCGCCATACCACATAAGATATATATACTGTAAAAATATTATTCTCCGATGATAAAGGTAAAAGAGAAACATATATTGTGAAACCTGGAATGATATGAGAACGAAAATATGGCAAGGGATGTGACAGAAATTCGAATCAACTTAAAGAAACGAAAAATGAACTGTTACATTTTCTGCTGTCAGCATCGGAGATTATTGTCATTAATAATTTTTTTTTAAATGTATATTGTTCTCACCCCTTTTTATTTGTATATCTTATTGCACCTGTTTTATACCTCCTCTTCTTTAACACCACCTCACTGTTTGTCTTCTGTTGAGCTCTCGTCCCGGTGAGGTAGGTTCTGGGTTCCGTCCTTTGGCCGAGGTTTCTGCTCATGCTTAGCGCTCAGCATACAGGGAGTAGGACGACTGGTTCGCCCGTTGTCAGTATAATGTGACCGGATGGGGTGTATTGCTTGGTGTCTTTGGCGGCATTCTTCAGTGATATAGCACTATAAAAAGGGGAACAGTTCCACTATACAAGAAGACACAAAACGAACATACCGCAGTCTTCCAAAACACGCACCTTGCATCAAATACACGCTACACACCACATACATGGGAGGCTGTCCTTACATTACCCTGACTGTTAATAGGACGTAAATTAATCAAACAAACAAATATACGGTCAGACCTTGAAGCCAGATTGTGGTCTACAATTTTATTTCACATTGCCAATTAGTAATTGTATAGTTATTTCTGCAGGTATATTTTCATCGGAACTCGATAATGCATAAAAAAACAAGAATTTTAAGGTATGTGTTGTAAATAACGTTTATAAGGCATCATATATGATTGTCTGACCATTTGAATTATTTCAACAGCTAAATTCAATAAACTTTATGGTTTTTAATATATTACTGAAGAAAAAATAACATGTCAAAATTTTCGTTGGGTTAAGGAACACATATCTTTATATATAAGTATAGCAAAAACACACTAATGATACATGTATCAACAAGTAGTTAATGGTTAGAAAATTTGACTTTTGGCCAATAACATGCTTGTTGTATGAACCCTGATTACATTCCTTAATTTTCATTAAGCTATCGCGAAAAATGCTTTCTTACTCTTCTTCAAACTTCTTCAAACTTTATTAGTCTCTTTAAAAAATGCATTGTGTAGAGAAACATATTTACAACAGTCAAGAAATGCAACATAGAAGGAGGACAAATTATTTGACTTTTTTAAACATAACTTTGATAAATTTTCATAATTTCTCATTATTTCATATATTTGAGTCAGGTTTGGATGTAAACCAAGATTTAAGTACAGAGGAATGCTTCATGGTGGGCACGAATGAAAACAAAATTTTTCTCTGAAATTATAACAGAAACATGTTTTAGGATGCATGGGATACTACATAATCTATAATTTATAATTTTAAATATTCTTAATTTAAATCACCTGACCCTTTTTATATGGCTCATATATTGACGACAGTTATATTACTGTCAGAACGGTACCGGCGCTTTCAGTTAAACATGATGTTGGTTTTATTGATTACATTTATTAAGATGTAAAACAGTTAATTGGAAGTATCAAAGTAATGATCCCTAAAGCCAATTATCTTGTTTCATAAATAGATATAATAATAACACCTGTCCCATTTCATCTGATCAAACAGAATACGAAATTCCTTAAGATGTTTAGAATAAAAACATATTACATCTAATGTAATTTTCCTGTTTACAACTGAAACTAACTATAAAAGGATATTAAATTTCTGAATATCGATATGAAAACCGCAATGTATCCTGCCAACAGATATTGATACTAGCTTCTAGAAAATATATTTTGATGTATGGGTGACTGGCGGAGAACAACAGTAATTAAGGATTTATGTGCACCGATTTGACTAGCTTATTACATCACCATGTTTATACAAGTAAAAATGAATTTAAATCTTATTAACTACCGTTGTAACGGTGATTTCTGTATTACACATTTAATATGAAGATTTCTGTGGTCAAAGTATAGTACGTAAACATTTTCAATTTCCTTAATTTGGAAAATACAAACAGGATACTTTAATGATTTGTGTCCTTATATCAGAATGAACTTCCTGTTTACAACAGCTACCTACGATAACGATTTACTAATTGCCGTATAATGATATAACAGTTGGAATAATAAAATATATATCATGAAAACGCATACGCACTTGATGAAAATACATATTAATAAACTATTAATTAAAATAAATTGCCAAAAAAATAACATCTGCCATACTCTTTTTCTCTCTCACAAGCCGTATTCTTTCAATATATCCCATCGCTCTCACTTTTAATCACACCCTGTACCCTTTTTCGCACACGCCCTCTACCCTCTATGACCCTCTCCATCACTCCCTCAGTCAAATACAATGTATATGTGACGGCCAACAGTATGCTTACTTAAATGGAGCTATGTTTTACTATGTTCGCACCTGTGTTTAAATTTTACATAAAGATATCAATATAGCATTTACAGTATATAACAAATCTTATCGATATTGCAATAGATTTATATTTCAATATATATCCATGTGTTTCTGTCAAAATCGTGTTTTTATCCATTTTAATACAAAGCGCTTAGATTTAGCACATTGAGAAATTAATTTGATGTTTTATTGGTACTGTAAAACGTTGAAGTTTGAATTTAATTATTTTTTTTTTGTAAAATACATGGGAGGGTACTCTCCATATTACCAGGTAGATATAGACCAACTATCAGGTCATCCCTTATCAAGTACTGTATATTATACTAATCCAAATATAGAAATATCGTTACCGACGTCGGACACAGTTGACAACACACATGTAGTAAAAATGGTCTAGTGTAACATGGCAATAAAAAGCAATTGTAGCTTTTAATATATGTCTTCTTCCTTATTAAACCATAAATGCAAAGTAAAATTTTACAAATTGTTTGACCGAATGAATATTACCAGATTCGTTTACACATTTATTCACATGGGATTGCGGTGTGTGTTTGCCATAATAATGTTAACATATCTATCACATGAAATTGTGGAAAGTTTTTCTCCACAACTTATACACTAAGAAATCACTGAGATGCATGTACGTGGTGTGTGATTGTCTTCACTGTATACTACATGTATAAGTATAAACATCACATGGGATTATGACATGTTATTCTATATCACAGGGAACTGTTATTCATATTTGTCTTATACGCATATAAAAACACAAGGAATATTGGCAACGTCAATATGGTTTCCAGACGGATCATTCTACTGTACACGTTTATTTATGTGAAGATTTAGTGAAAATATCAGGCTTTCTGTGATACATATGTATTTCTGAAGCATTCGATCGTGTGTCGCAAGGGACAGAGTGTTCAAATTATTTAAAATAGAAAATTATGGTATACATGCATGTATATACATCTATGAAGTTAAAAATTTCAAAATTGGTTTGAAAATTATGCCCGTACCAACAAGTTTTAGGAGAAAAAAACTTTATATCTAAATCTTCCGTTTATTTCTGGTTTAAAGTACAAATGTTGGCGTTCCGCACGGGCCAGTTTTAGGTCCAGTACTATTTATTTTGTATATGAATGACAAACATGTATTTGATAATCTTGATAGTCTTGTAAAACAATTTGCGGATGACACTTCATTACTATATTTCAAACCCTCATTTATATAGATACAGAAGCATATGTACATATGTATATATGTTTCTGATACTAAACCCTAATACATGTAAGTGATATTGGATTTTTATCGTATATATATATATATATCATATGCGCGGCACATGATCTTACGCACTTGTAATTTTAGCTAATTTTAAAAAGAAACGAACCTTTTTAGACATGAAAAGTATAGAATGGCAATGTAAATTCTAATACAATCTCAGTGTTTAGTCTAAGATGCAGACATACCGTGTTACAATTGAGGCGATATATATAGTGGAAGAATGGCAGAAAGTGTCGTCTGATTTAAAAAGTAGCCAATATTTTTTTTTATTTGACATTTTTAAGAATTTCAATCTGATTTATAATTCAATTTTTTTGTTCTTCATAGAAATTTGAATGGTCAGCTTAATAAATTGAATAGTCATAATATGATTAAAATTGGATTGTAGTGTACTGCGCAAGATCGTGTGCCATGTTTACTTCCAATTTCATCATGGGGTAAGGTCAATGTTTTTTCGTTTATTTTTGGTAAACTGAAAAAATACCATTTATTTTTGGAAGGTACTGTTTGTTCCTTGCTGTCACCACGATATACATGTAACAATAAATAAATGAAACGCTTAGGTGCGCTTGCAAGATCATGTGACAGCATGGTATAAATAATTGGACTGCATACAGTGCATGTAAGGTGGCTGACTTTTGCCATTGCAGACGCGTATTTTCACTGAAGAGTTTTAGATTGTCGCTGTTAAAAAGTTATCTAGAAAATACCTTTTTTATTTAACAAATAATTATAAAATTATAAATTACAAATGTTTTACATGTATACTGTATAAGGCCTACTATTGTAGCTTTAGTAAGTCTCTCATTAATATTCTATACTTTTCCAACGAAAGCGAAATTCAGTTAAAGGGCAGGATTATCAAACTCGAGTGAATCTGTCGTAAAGATATCGAATTTTTTGTGTAAAATGTCAAAATAATTTGTCACATACATGTACGAATCGGATTACACGCCAAGAGGAATAACTCCCACATGACATGTGGTCGCACCTGTCTTTGTTATCTCCCCTTGTAGAACTCTCCTGTGAGCAGACGTCTCTGACAGAAGTGCTTCTTCATCGTTATTTATATTTTATTTTGCGCAGCTGAAATGAATAGTACAAAATGACGGCAAGGTAACTATAATAAAATCCTTATAAATCAGTGTTGAATTTGTTAGAACAAATAATGTTTCGATTGCATATAAATAAGTTACCAGACTGAGAGTTTGGATTCGAATGCGTTCTCATGCAGTTTCTGTCAAACATGCACAATTCGTGCTTGATCAACATTTCAAATTGCAGATACAGCTGAAGCTATTAGCGCTATTTAAAAAAATAAATAATGTAAAGACTCATTGGAACACAGTATTGTATTACATAAGCGTAGGTTTATATGCAAGAATGATGAGTATCTCGAGATGTTAAACTTAAAAGTACAGCGGCCATTTTGACAATTCTTTCGTGTTGTAAAATGAAAGTGTACTCTAAATCAAATCTGGCGATACATATATAGCAAGATATTTTTTGAACTACATACATGTACAATATGTAACTGTACCAAAATGCACATTTATTTATTTTTCATCTTATTTCTTAGCTTGAAGAGACCAAGGAGCCCAAATGCAGATTGTGAAGATTCATGCTTGCCAATTTCTAAGAGGATAAACAGACTACAAATCGAGTAATTACTTATATTATGCATTATACGTGTATGTAATGTACAATACATGTTGTCTACATGTAGCAGCTACAAGGCTGGCTATGTAGCTAGGTTTTAGTTGTAAATAGTATACAAATGTATATGTATACATATGCATACAGGTCCGGTAGCACCGCTAAATCTGGCTATATAGCTAGATTTGACTATATAGCCAAATCTGACTACACGTATAGTGGACAAATGTAAACAAACAGGTGAGATCTGGTCACATTTTTCTCGTGCAATATGAAAGCATAGATGACGAAACATGTAAGTCGGTGATATGAATAATGTTTGCCTACTTGTTCATTTGCAAGTGACTTTTTATAGTTCCATCGTTGCAATTATTTAGTATCCATTATCACTAGTCCCCGGTAACAAAACTATAGCGAGGCGAACCAATATGGCGTCGTTGTGTCGTCTGCAGATAAGCATCCACCTGATGAAGATTCAGGCCACAGGTGCGCTTGAAGCATGCAGATCCCGTGCAACATTATTCATGTGCAAAAAGTGCTATAGACGGCTCATAAACAAAAAGATATTTGGCATATTTCAAATGGGAAATTTGGATTTTATATCGTTTACATCAGAACATGAGGATGAATGGATGCGAGTACCAAAAAATGCAACGACGGATTTTTAAAAAATCACCGGAAATTATCTTGGATGACAAATATATTTCGTTTTGCCGATTTTCAAGATTCGTCATTCAATTTTCGATGTGTACGCTGATTTTGTGACCAGGTATGTCACTTTTGTTTACATTTGTCCACTATACGTGTTGTCAGATTTGGCTATATAGTCAAATCTAGCTATATAGCCAGATTTAGCGGTGCTACCGGACCTGGCATAGTACATGAAGATAAGTAGCTGCAATATTGTAGCTCAAAAGACTTTTTGACAGAAAATGGTGTCGTCTTTAGAGCTACAATTGTTGCCTATTACTGCTAATGGAGCAAAGTAATGATTATGCAAACCATTATAAAACGTTTGTTTGCATTTTTGTTGTACTTGTTTGATATCGCTTACCTACTAGGCAATGAAACTGAACCACATAAAATATCAAATTCTCATCTAGGCATTATTTTTACATGAGCGGTACGGTAGATATTAAGAATGGTAGTTATGTTTGTTTTGGACAAAAATAATATGTAAATGCATGTATACTAGTGTTGTATTGATGATCGGCAATAATCGATTAACTACTAGATGATCCTCAACCGATCCGATAATCGATTAAAAATTTTATAATCGATTAATCGGGTAAATATTGGAACTTATTGTGATTTTAACAATTTTCCAATAAAAACACAATTTACAGTGTGAATGCCTCCATACATTTCTCCATTACAATAATTTTCACCTTTTATAGTAAAAAAATTGTAAGAAAAACATTCAGCATTCTCTTCACTGCTTACAATGAAGACAAAAGTAGCCATAAATTGGCAATTTGACTACAATAATGAACCGATCATTTTGTGCGATTATCAGATCGGATGGGTCATCTGATTTGAACTGATGATCGATTGTCATTTTTAGCCGATTATACAACACTAATGTATACGCATAAAATAATTGGAAACCTACAAAAAAGTATAGATAATTATGCCCAAGTGATTTTCTGAGGCAGTGCTCCACTACGACACATAGGGACCAATTCGTACCCGGCCGAAAGGTATAGTAGGCCGGGTACGTATATTCGTTCTAGAAGATAAGTACTGACATAATCGGTCTGATACTACATATACTGTAGTGTCTCACTAAGAATTTTCCTTTATTTCAGTTGGTAAATGAATTATGATGCAGGAATGGTAAAATAATAAAAAGAAACCAATAAAAGCAAATTAAAATTGAAAATAGGGAGATCAAGATTGATTTAAGCCTGCATGTATTTATAACCAAAATTTATAAAGGCTAGCTTGTACAATGTACATAAATGTACAAAGTTGAGTCTTCTCATTTTTCTGTCAACAGGTCTGGTAATCAACCATTTGTTCATCATGACAACAGTGATCAAATGGTAAGTAACATAAAATGTAAGATATTTACATTTCTGTTACTGTATAATTACTAATTAGCCCACGTGTCCCCATACATATGTAACCCTTCCCTCTTCAGGATCAAAGGAGTTGAAGTTATATTAAATGCTTCACCCATCCCATGGATTACAGTGAATATGGTGCATGGAAGAAGCTAAGCAGTGAATGCAGTTTCTCTAATTCCCCCCTTTACTTCTATCACAATTATATAAGTGGCCATTTTGTGGGCCATGATAATCCTTCTGATTTGAAGCTACCTTTACTAGAACGATGTAGTATTCTATCTTTGCAAATTATAGAGTTATAACTGTCCTTTCAGGTAGAAATTGATTTTGGTGTCATAATTTGTATATATTAAAGTATAGGTTAACATAGTACTCAGAATGTTACCCTTGCAAACACATACTGTCCTAAGGAATACCTACCTGCAAGGACAAATAACTGTTATATGCCAAGATTTATATATTTTATAATTAGCAAAACCAAAAGTTTTTCAAACAGAAATGTATGTACTTTTTCATATAAAACTATAGTCCAACCAGATTTTAATTTAAATTAATTATTATGAATTCCTGTTGACCCTTGAAATCCTTTCGTATTATGCGGATTTCGTATTAAGTGTGTTAGCATTTGAACAGCAAACACAGAAAATGAAACAATTTGATACTTTGGTCAGGGATATACTATCGTTTATTGAAAGTTATTAGTCCCCGGAGTGGATTTTCTTTTCTTTAGACCACACCAAATTAATTTGTAGTTCTTCGGGAAATTGAAAAATAAAAATGGAACGAGCGAGTGAATTTTTTTTGTTTTTAAAAAAAAATGGAATTGAGGATTTTTAGGAGCGAAGGGTTTCAAAGTCGAGCGAGCAATTTTTTTTTCAAACCATGGAAGTAAATATTAAGTAAGAAAACACTGATAAACCTGTTTACTGTGTTTTTTTTCAATCATCCTGGATACTTCTGTATATATATGTTATCATGCATTAACAAAAACGAAACAGTAAATTTTAACAACAATGTAAATTTTTGATAAAAAAACAAAAACAAAAACAATGATCTATCTGATCAGTTAAAACAAAAAATCATATCTTGTTAAAAGTATCATAAGAACAATCACACATGTACATTAAAGGTACACCAAAGTTAACTAGATACATGTAACATCACCTACCATAATTTTTCAAAGTATAATATAACTATACAAAGGTGTTTTTCTACATCAGGAAAAAAATACCAATGATAAAAAATACCAATGATTTTCCAAACAATCCAGTAATTTGATGCATGCACTCATCCATGGATATCAAAGACATAGCATCAAAGTACATGCATGTATTATTAACAAAAATATCAGAATGAACACAAGCTTTAAATTGAAAATCTAATTAATACAATTTACCAGGAAAATCATTTATTTTTGCGCAACACATACAAATTATCTTTCATGAGAAACAAATGATAGAAAGATTGACTGATTGTGAAAAATTCAGTTGTCAAGTTGTTACAGAAATTCATACTATTTTGTGAAATTTCCCATAATCGAAAACAAAGTGCTGAGAGTGAAGATTACGAGAGTGAACAGATGAATGTCAACAACACGAAAAGGTCCTCAAACGTTTCATTTTCGACCGCGATCGCGATAAAATAGCAGCAAGGATGCTGGGTCACTCTGGATGTTCATCACTCATCACTCATCGTCCAAAAATTAAATGTTAAAAGTTCAAAAGCATGTTGGTAAATACGATTTTTCCGTCAGCGCTTTTCTCCTTACCCGCCATTTTTGTAGTTAATTCATCTATGTCAGACAAAACCTTCAATGTCTCCCTTTCCGCAATGTAATTCAAGACTCTCCAAGCACCAGTAAAGCACTAAGTAATTCGGATGACGAAAAAATAAATCCGGAATTTTTTTGACGTGCGGTCGCATATTTTTTATATTTTTTTCTCGAACCCGAAAATTTACGTGCGCTGCTCCCGACGAACTACCTATTGATTTGGTGTGGCCTTATGCATAATTTGAGAGCATTTGTTAACACATGGCAGTGATCAGCAATTATCAAAACTTATCTGCTTTTGTCACTTATTCCCATTATAATAACACTAACAGTGCCCAGGGAACTGAAATATCTTTTTGTATTACACAGGTTCCGTATTAAGTGATTCATATTAAACAGGTAAAACAAATCAATTCCATTCATATAAAACAGGATTTTGTACTATCCAAATTCTTGTTAAATTGGTTGGACTGAATTATGTTTTCAAAATCTTTTACTCCATTTTGATCATTATTCAGTGAGTATTCATTTTTGCCATAACAGTAATTCCATAATATCTTATGAGTTTTGTTCATGTTTTTATTTCTTTTTTTCAGAACAATAACCTACAGAACAATAACATTGGTCTACCTAATGGAAATATTCACCCAGACAACATAATCTCACAATGTCGCAAACTTCGTATTAACTCGGACCCTGTCCATCAAAACTACCTCCGGAACAGTGCTGAATTTCCTGGATGTTCGGGCTGTAATCAGCCTTTGGTTCAAAATCAGTCTATGAACAAACTGCCCTTTGATATGGAGGAGGGTTATAACCCTGAACTGGAGGAAAAGGACAATCCAATCTACTTCCGAATTAATCAGGTCCTTTTTGAGGCTCATAAAGAGAGGGCAGAAAGGTCACAGACGAAGTTTCCTGATTAATGGCGAGACTGGATGCTGAGTGACATGGTTTGTGGCGAGACTGGATGCTGAGTGACATGGTTTGTGGCGAGACTGGATGCTGAGTGACATGGTTTGTGGCGAGACTGGATGCTGAGTGACATGGTTTGTGGCGAGACTGGATGCTGAGTGACATGGTTTGTGGCGAGACTGGATGCTGAGTGACATGGTTTGTGGCGAGACTGGATGCTGAGTGACATGGTTTGTGGCGAGACTGGATGCTGAGTGACATGGTTTGTGGCGAGACTGGATGCTGAGTGACATGGTTTGTGGCGAGACTGGATGCTGAGTGACATGGTTTGTGGCGAGACTGGATGCTGAGTGACATGGTTTGTGGCGAGACTGGATGCTGAGTGACATGGTTTGTGGCGAGACTGGATGCTGAGTGACATGGTTTGTGGCGAGACTGGATGCTGAGTGACATGGTTTGTGGCGAGACTGGATGCTGAGTGACATGGTTTGTGGCGAGACTGGATGCTGAGTGACATGGTTTGTGATTGTAAATTGCAGTTAAATAATATAAATACTGATTAGGAGTGGAAAAGAGAAAGTGATTCGGAGTACTAGTGAGTGCAGGTATTAGAATAAGATATTTAACCAAAGTCACAGCTGAATAATGATATTAAAATGAGATTACAAGTATTTGAAAGTTGAATCTGAATGATATACCTGGTATGAATATTAAATGGAATTCATAAAAGCTTGAATGATATGGGTGTATGTCTGCATACTTGGTCATAATTGTCTTTGAGTTGATGCAGAATTCTGTGTCAGACTTGGATATGAAGTACGTACTGTAATTTGTAATAACTTGTATTTTGTAGCGACTTAATTCCACGTTCTGATGCTTACAACCTTCATGGCAATTTAATGTTGGGATCATAGAGTCATGGTTTTATGATAAATATACTCATAACATTTTTGTGGTGATTAATTTCAGGATTTCTTATCACTTGCAAATAACTTAGTTTACAAAAAAATCTAGGTACAGTCTGACATGACAATTTGTAAAGTAGAATATTTTTCATGTACAGTATTTTCATCTTCTTACAACATTTTTTTTTCGAAAATATAGAGTAAGTTGATGTAAAATGCATGAGTACCAAAACATGTTCTGGTAAAATAGACATTAATATCATAAAGAGGGTAAGGAAAACCCATCTATCAATTGACTGAAATATTTCTTTTAACAACAAGGGAAATTTCAGCAATAGTGTACATGTAGAATTTTTATCTTTGGACATGTAAAGTTTTGGCACTTAAATTTTATCAAACTAACAAAAATTATACTTTACAGTGAACTTGTGCTTTTATTGTGGGACTCATTTAAATTTGGTCCAAACACGGTCTGTATTAGCTAAAAATGTTCTTTAATATTGCTGTACTTACCCTAAAGTTTGTCTTAATTAGGATTGTTAACCACCACTGTATTTAGATCTACATACAATGTATATGTACATTGATATTACTGTATTTATACCTTTACATCATCAGATGGTGGGCTATTCAAATCGCCTTTCGTCCGTGGTCCGTGGTCCGTGGTCCGTCCGTCCGTCCGTCCGTCCGTTAACAATTCTTGTTACCGCTATTTCTCAGAAAGTACTGAAGGGATCTTTCTCAAATTTCATATGTAGGTTCCCCTAGGACCCTAGTTGTGCATATTGCATTTTGGGACCGATCGGTCAACAAGATGGCCGACAGGCGGCCATCTTGGATTTTGATAGTTAAAGTTTGTTACCGCTATTTCTCAAAAAGTGCTGAAGGGATCTTTCTCAAATTTCATATACAGGTTCTACTAGGACCCTAGTTGTGCATATTGCATTTTGGGACGGATCGGGCAACAAGATGGCCGACAGACGGCCATCTTGGATTTTGATAGTTAAAGTTTGTTACCGCTATTTCTCAAAAAGTACTGAAGAGATCTTTCTCAAATTTCATATGTAGGTTCCCCTAGGACCCTAGTTGTGCAAAGTGCATTTTGGGACGGATCGGGCAACAAGATGGCCGACAGGCGGCCATCTTGGATTTTGATAGTTAAAGTTTGTTACCACTATTTCTCAAAAAGTACTGAAGAGATCTTTCTCAAATTTCATATGTAGGTTCCCCTAGGACCCTAGTTGTGCAAAGTGCATTTTTGGACGGATCGGGCAACAAGATGGCCGACAGGCGGCCAGCGGCCAACAGGCGGACATCTTGGATTTTGATAGTTAAAGTTTGTTACCACTATTTCTCAAAACGTGCTGAAGGGATCTTTCTCAAATTTCATATACAGGTTCTACTAGGACCCTAGTTGTGCATATTGCATTTTTGGGACGGATCGGGCAACAAGATGGCCGACAGGCGGCCATCTTGGATTTTGATAGTTAAAGTTTGTTACCGCTATTTCTCAAAAAGTACTGAAGGGATCTTTCTCAAATTCCATGCATAGGTTCCCCTTAGCTTGTACCCTAGTTGTGCATAGTACCTTTAGGACTGATGCATAATGCCTTTCAGGACTGATTGGTAAACAAGATGGCCAACAGGCCGCCATCTTAGATTTCATTGTTGAAGTTTTGTTACCACTTTTCTTAGAAAGTACTATAGCAATCTGTCTCAAATTTTATATGTAGTGTGTTTGAAAAAGTTTTGAAAAGCAGGGAAAAGATCCCTCTTTCCATTGTCAGACATAGATCATTCTTTGGTGGGCGCCAAGATCCCTCTGGGATCTCTTGTACCTTTATATTATTGCAAAGCATAACTTTTTTGCTTATTTTGATTACCTGGGTAAAACCAGTCAATTTTGTGAAAAAAATGTTAAAATTTTACCGAGGAAATACAGATTTTGTTGACGCCGTAACGTCACGAGGCTTTATTGCATGGGTAGCCATGCAATACAGCCTCAGGCGACATGAGTGTATTGCCCTAGACCAGCCAGTATTGCACGTGTAGGTATGAAAGAAAATTATATATGATATACCTGCATTTAAGGAAGTGTTAACAAGCTGTACATGTGTAGTGCATTAGAATTAGTTTCAATATAATGAGAATACAAGTCATGCTATTGTAAGGATGTGAATGTGTAATTTATCTGGGAATGTGGAGCATGAATCTTCAAATAATAAAGGAATTAATTGCTTGCCATGTGTATTTTTTGTTAATTTTCACAGGATCAGAAAGGTACTGTATATGCCACAAATCCGAATTTATAGAGTTATCTCCCTTGGTGTGTTTCAGATTTTGATTTACAGTACCTTTGTACAGTACATACGCTTTAATCACACCATTTTGTTTTATTTTATCATAAAGGTAATTGCTTCATTTACATTTTTTTCCCATTAGTTATAGGCTTGTGAGCATTTCAATATGAATAGTATTTGAATATTTATGATTTCACAATTGTTGTACAAAAAAAGGTTTGTTTGGAATGATTTGACAAATTGTCCTTGTGATTCATGTACAGACTACTATCACTGACGTAATCCACCCTGGACTATCTCATAGTAAAACTGCATGTAGGCAGTTCAGGAGACACAATCTGACCAATCACAGGTTTGCAAAGACTTCCTGAATTTGAAGAGTACACAGAGAGCGACGCTCAACTTCAAAGCAACTGTCAACCACAGTGTACCGTTATTGGTTTTTTTATATGTATCAAATTACTAGATTACCTGTTCAACTTTTATTCAGTTGCTTCTGAGTTAGTCAAGAGGCGGATATAATGACAGTGATAGTAACCCCTGGAGTAGCAAGGATTTGAGATTTCATACTCAAATGTTATGTTAAATTAATTCAGAAGAGTATATATTAAATTTTGTTAAAGGGACAATTCAGTCTAAGAGTACATTAAAATTTGCACATATTTGGGAAAGAAACCAGTTCTAATAGAAATTAGATTAGTTTGTTTTACTGTGATATGCCAGAAAAGCCCATGGCCACTGTAGTGAAATTTTCAAATTCGCCATTATACATAGTGGTCGGATATGTCTTGTATGCCGAACCCTGGCCCTTGCCAGTTTAGCAAAGATTTTTTTGTCTACAACTACTCAAATCGCTCTTACAGTAGTATGTTTACCTTATTAGAGGCATATTCTTGTGTAAAAATGATTTCATCAACTCCTCAGTGGTTATGTTTTGCATTTGTTTAATGTACGTTGCTCAGGTATGGATACAGTGTACATGTTGAACCTGCTGTATGGTATTGATCAACAATTTGGAATTTCAATGGTATCAATCAAAATACTTGATATGTTGTGAAATTTGTCAATATTTCTTGTGATATGTTTTATAAGGAATGTAGAACAATACATTTATGTCATATTTTGTTTCGTGGTGTAACAGAATTAGCCTCACTGAATTGCCCCTTTAACATGAAAACAGACTTATTGGCAAGGCACTGTGTACATGTTGACCAATGTACCATGATAACATTTCCCCAAAGATGTCTCAGCCTCTGCGTCTCTAAATTGTTTCAGAAACATACATGAGACTGTTGTATAGTGCTGGTTGGTGGTTTTTCTTGTGGAACTCCTACTTTCCTCAATAACTTAATATGACCAGGCATGTATTGCTTGTCCAAGAAGTTACAGAATACTGACCTTGTTTTCCTCAAGTGATAAGAAAGAGAAAAAAATGTAAAAAGAGAATGAAATCTTTATTTTATTGCACCTTGCTTCAAATTACAAGTTACAACACATTTAACAAGATAACAGGCGATAAAATTTGATTACTGATCATCACAAGAAGTAAACTAGACAAGAATATAACAAGAGTGATTGAAATCAACATTTGCAGCTCTGACAACAATAACAACTCTTAAATTATAGCAGTATTCATCTTACAGTATCAAAGAGAACCTCCACATTGACGACCGTGTATGCTAGGGACAAGTACCCAGAGTAGGAAAAACTCCAGGTAAAGCATCATTAAATAAAGTAGAAGTAATAAAATGGAGGCCAATGCATAATTATAATTGCTGCTTAAACTTCAAAAAACACATATACATGTATATATTCAATCAGTTGTTTAACAACCCTATATATCTTCTACAACAATTAGACATATTTGACCCTAACCCTCATTACTATATATGTAATGTACTTTGTATACAAAATCTCACAGTGCACTTGTGATGAATTATATGATGATGAGTTTATTAGGTAATGAACTTTTGACATTCAAAATCAATAACCAATTAGAAATACATGTATTCAATTTTGTTCCAAGAAACATTGAGATTTAGTTTTTCCACATCAACATATTTACCAATCGTAAAGTGTCTTTGGAGGAAAAGTAAAGTTATGACATGGAATCAACAACCAGTCAAAAATGGTTTATGTACATAGGTAGTTTTGTTTGATTGATATTCTTTTAGGAAACATGCATGATTCAGACTTAGCTCTTACTACATGGCATCTACAACTCCCTAAGGCACTTTAAGATTTTTCAAATGACTTGTTCACTTGATCCTGATATTTCATAATAAACCATGAAAGAACAAGAACTAGTTCAAATATGTATTTAGGATTGAATAAGTTTGTTTTTACTAGTCACTCTATATATTCAACATAAAAACTATACCAATAGGCAAAGTCATGTAGGCTATAAACTGGTTGTACCATACAGTGAAGGTTAAAAAAAGGCACTTATGATTAAAATTTGTACATAAATATGAATTTCAAGAAAAAGATATGTTTTATATAGCATATTAAGCTCTAATATCTTTCATTGATACTACAGTATACGAACATGATATCATTGGTCCTCAAAACAAACAAACACAAAATACAGAGAAATACATCAATGTGTCAAAGTCAAAAGATATAATTTTCAAACTTACAATTTTGTAGAAATAAAATTTTGATTTGGCTACAATTTCCTCTTTCAAAACAATTATGCAATGCTAAAGACTGATTAAAACACTTGAGTATTGCTAGTGTACAAATTGGTCATATTTTTATTGGTAACATATTTGGTAAACAAGAAATAAAATACAATTTACTCATCAACAAAAAAAACTTTAATAATGTAAACAATATAAACTTAGATAGGTGAAGATTTTTTAAAGATTATATTTCTGAGCAAGTAATACTCATTGATTGTATTTTTCATTTATAACGTGACTTTGATTAACTCATTCAATCCCCCCTGAAAATTCACAATGAACTGCTCCAGCCTTTGAATTAAAATATTTTAAAAGTATCTTCAGGGGTGAATGAGTTCGAGGTTAACAACCAGCTTCATCTTAATTACTTCTGTTGAATATTACTTCTAAACACACAACAATTGATCACTTTTGTATGATGATGTCCTGTTCAAAAAATGTATTTGTTAGGAAAATATAATGAAACAAAATACCGTTTATGTATAGTCATTGAAAGTAATTCTTGAAGAAACATTTGTAATGGAACCTAAAAATATTATATGTAGATTGTGTGTACAGAGAACTGAATACATATAACATATGTACTGTATACCCTTAAAAACTTTATAAAAAGTTCACACCAGTGTAATTTGCACAGGTACTTTTTGAGGCTAAAAATACTGAAAAAATACAAATATACTCCTACCATTGTAATTTACATAATTAAAATTTCCTCCCTTGGTAAAATAGATTTAAACAGTCATCAGTTTATCTTATAAAGTATGACCAGTACTAAAATAGAATATCAAAGCTCTCCCCGTAAATTGAGTTAACTACACCTTTTTGAAATTATTTCAATTCCAAGGTATACAACAACTTCATGTTAAAAACACAGCTACACGACTGAAGTTTGAGAAGTGAATACATTCTTATTATGTACACGAGTTAAACTTTAGAATCTGCCAACAAAAACAATATCTGTGTAACAATTGTAATAGCATGGTTTGAAGATTTGACTTGGAGAGTTATCTCCCATTGCTCCGTGACGTCGATGGAAGAGCAGGAGCTGGTGTAGTGGTCGGGGAAGGGGATGAAGACGAGTTAAATACCCCAGCACCGTACAGAATCAGTAACACAACGATCGTCAGTACAACAAAGATCACGACGGCTAGAATCATCATCATCTTGGTGTTTTTCCACCAATATTTACGTCGCAACTTTGTAGCTGTCTTCTGGAATGTTTGAGCCTGGGAGAAAATATTATAAAAATTACTTAATTGTGATATCAAAGACGACCTACAGTGAATTATAAATCAAATCATATATTCTGACTGTTATCCCTAAACTTCACTGTTATATTTTGACTTCATGTGATAAGCAGTAACTTGAATTCGTGCTCACTATAAATGAGCTTTTAAGAAACTTGTCTTAAAGTTCGATTTTTCCTTGCCAAGGTTAAAAGTTATATGTGCCGTATTTTTCAAACTCACGAATCAAGATGAGCTTTTAATATGTTATTCATCACCAAAAATTACCAACTTTTTGAAAATTAAAAATTGAAAATCAAAGCATAGGTTTTAATTTTACCTGTACAAATAAGAGCTGAAAATGATTTTTGGCAGTACTGCCAAAAATCATTTATTTACATCAATAGTGAAGTGAAATGAGTACATACGGTGAGACCATGAAGCCAAATTGTGGTCTACAATTTCATTACACATTTTTACAATGTTTTTAGTAATTATAAAGTGACTTCTGCAGGTATGTTTTCATTTAAACATATTTTAAAGGCATAAAAACAACAATTTTTCAGTACAAAATTTCTGTGTTATAACTAACGTTTATAAGTCATCTTAAGCCATTTGAATGGTTTTTACAGCTTTATTCATCAAACCTTATGGTTTATAATAAATTAATGATGAAAAAATAGCATGTCAAAATTATCGCCCAGTTACGGCACATATAACTTTAAGCAGAAATGAAAACTTTTAAAGGTTGTTTCATAAAATCTTATATAATATGAACATTCATTTAGGATTATAATGTAATGTCTAGTGTACCTGTATTTCATATTTAACTACATACAAAACACCATCCCTGATAAAGGGGAATCCCCTTCGAGTTCCCCACCTCTATTTACATTCAATTATATAAAAGCTATTCTATAATTTGTATATTACAGAGTTATCTGCCCTTACAGAAAGGTAGTGATTATGACATGATGTGTTTTCATGTGTAACATCATACTTTTCAGAGAAAACAATTTGAATTTTGTTAAAAAAGTAATGACGTCATAATATATTCCTACCTGCAAGGGAAATAACTCTTTCATATTCAATGACATAATACAATCAAATCAATTTGTCCAAACATGCTTTTCCGCCCACTAAACTTACACTAGCTTCTAAGTCGTTTGTCTTGTCCACCAGATCGTCTAGACGTTCTCCTCGTTCTAAAACTTTCTCTATATTCTGTGTCATTACGTCCTTGACCTCGTCAACCTGTGACCTCAGCATGGACAAATTGTCATTGGCTGGTTTGGAAAATTTCTCCTACGGAAAAAAACCCATAAATAATCATGCATGTAGTTACAACTGCAAGGTATTCGAGGAACAGACATTCATAAAGTGCTCTTTTTAATTATTATAAGTTATTACCTTACTCTGATAGAATGATGTAATTATCGTGCTATTAACAGCTATGGTCATGTAATGCATGCGATGTGTTGCGTGTATGTTGTGCGAGGTGCGTGTTTTAGGAGACTGCGGTATATTCATGAATGACGTGAGGAATGGTATGTATACTGTATAAACCCAGTTAGTAGGTCAAGTCTCTGATTATAAGATTACCTTATAATTACATTTCAAGGCATTATAGTACTGCATTTGTTCGGTAAATAGCATTATTGAAGTTACTGCAATACATCATGTATAGGCCTACCTGCATGCAAAATGCAAAAGATTGATGATGATGATGATGATGAATGACTCTCATTTACATCTCAGAGTTTGGCAATGTATTCATATATTATACATGTATGATTAAAATTTATTTTTGTTTTATGTCCTATGAATAGGAAGGGATGTCTATATAATGTCAGCTTGTCTGGGTGAGCAAAACATGGAGTTCCAACACAAAAACCTTTTACCTATGTACAGTCAGTATGTTACAATTTACCCCATACTGTAGGTTTCAAAACTTGCATATATACAAAAGGCTGCAGTGGCTAATAAGTGGTTAAGATGTCTAAACATTTACGTTACGTCAATAAATAAACATATTTGAAAGTGCAAATGCTTTAATTAGATGTTTGAGTCAGTGATTATACTAAAGTTATGATCAACCGCTGCTGATGTTAATCGTAACAGCGTCAAATACCTTTGCAGATTCATGCATAAAATAACAAGCCATACAATAACGTTATCTGTCACCATGATGATTTCTAGTAAAAGCGAAGTATCTTGAAACATATATCGGCAAATTTCGCTAAATATATATTGCAAAATTGAAAAATATTCGATTTTATTTTTAGAATTTCCCAAATATTTTATTCAAATAACCGGAGGTCATGTAAAAGCCTATTCAAATACACTGAGTTGAAAAACAAAGATAAAGAAGGAAAAAATCGGGACCGCAGAATTTTATGCAAATAACCGAAATATTCAAGTAACCGTTATTCGATTATGTGGAGGTATGCCACAATAAGCCCCTCACCTCTAGTTTTAAAGTTCGAAGTGGGGCAGTTGCCAGGTTAAACTGATCATTAATTGGTGGTTTCTTTCTCTCTGGCCTACCTCCACCTCCAAAACCTGGCACATCCGTAATTGACTCTGACAATTAAGACAGTAAACCAAACAAACTAAAGTTTTGAACTTGTGATCGCTGCCCAGAGAATTAATGTTAATTTGTTTGGTCATGTTTCATACCCTATTAACAATCGGGGTGATTACTGTAATGTTGCTAATATTCATGGTGGTTTTATTTTCGCTGAATTCACAGATTCCAGCAAAGTGGCGAAATCTAATGCCTTGCAGAATTTTTCCAAAGTCATCCATGGATTCACTTAGCACATGCTGTCACATAAATGACACTTTTAAATGCTAAAAGATGTTAAGTGAAAATAAATCCCTGCGAATAAATTCCAAACAGTAAACCGTGAAAATTTACACCCGCAAATTTTAACAAGTATACAGTACAATAGTGTTATATGTATTACTTACACCTTATCCTGAACTTTATTTCCCTCAGTTTACTATAACATTAACTCACCATATTCTGACCAAGAACCATGCCAAACTCGCCATCCAGTTCGTGTGACCTTGGGGTCACGGCTCTCATAGCCATCGTACCACTCTGGAACTTCCTTTTGATCTAAGAAATCAGGTTGAAATGTAATTTGAGTTTGAAAAGAAGCAATAATCAAACAAATTCAAAAGAGCAAATATTTAAACAGTCAGTTAATGCTGTTATTCATATACCAGGTAAACACATTTCAATTAAACTTAAAGAATAAAGTAATTATATTTTGCTGTAAAACATTTTTCAATGCAAATAATGAGATACATATCTGCATTGGCTTTAGAGAACTCTGCGAAATCTGAGAATTTCCTCAAATGTTGAGACTCGTTAATTATGGGTATATATACATGGATCAGGGTAAAACCAAAGTCCTTATTTGGGGTGTTGATCAACTTAGTAATACAAATTGTCTTCTATTATTTAAAGGCCAGACTATTTGCAATCAATCAAGTAACTATATATAAATGTAATTATTTTGGTGCAATAAAATTACAGTTCAAAACTATTTTGAACAATTTACCATAACCATGATAATGTATAATGTATATTATATATATTTGATCTATGGGAGTCTGATATAAAGGACTTTTAAGATATATGTAGTCCTGATCCAGAATAAAAATTTTTTTCATGATATCTTATCTTAGTGCAATGACCAATTTGAATATTCATAATTACTTTACTGATGATGTACAGAAAGCATTACTAGCAATATCTTTACTGTTAACCAACTTATTTTCACAGCAAACTAATCTCGCGATTTTTTTTTTTTTACTGAAGGACGTTTTCGCGGAGATTAATTTTGCGATTGTCCTATACTTTACCTGTATTTGAAAAAGTTTTGTGGAGATTTATTTTCGCGATTTTTATTAGCCGTGGAATTTAATCGCATGTGAAAATAATTTGTGTTACAATATGTGTTTGTTTACAATAAATGTACCTCAGCTAAAAATGCATAAGGTTGTTTCTTTCCAAAGTCTGCCTTAGCTGCACACAGGAATACAATACCATTGGCTATTTCACAGTGGAACATGTAACTGTAAAAATTATAAATATAAATCAAAAGTATAACTAAAATAAAACTAAAAATAATTATAGAGATAACAATTTTAAATGAGTAAGAAATTAACAAAATGAAATCGAAAACAAAGTCCAAACTAAAATGTGACAGAAAAATAGATAAATAATATGGACTAACGTTGCCTACCATTCAAAACTTTACAAATTAAAATTTCAAAATAAAATACATGCATGTACACTTAAACCTTGTTTACTTGAAGTTAACTAGACCAATGTTAACACTTTAATTAGGATGTAGTCATTCCATGTTAATAATAAAGTTTACCAGGGGTACTTGAATTAGACTGTGAAAAGTTTAATTAGGACTAGACTGCATGCATGGCCATCAGACCCTAAGTAATGATTAATAAGATTTTCTCAGATGATTTCCTAAACTAGATTATCTCCCCTGCTAAGATCAAGAACCCGACAATCAGACAAAAACTACCAAGCCAAATTTTAGTGTTTATTTTAATAGACTAGAGACAGGTGGTGGAAGCCAGTTAGAGTACCTGAGGAAAGCCAACGACCTGGCAACTGCCCCACATGGGATTTGAACTTGCAACCCAGAAGTGGGAGGCTTGTTGTATGTAACATGTCAGGACATCTTTGATTAATTGATTGTTTATTAAACTTTAAGCCTTACGGCATAAGTACATGTACATCCAAACCTTTTGAATTCTATCTGTGGCCTGGGCCCTTACAGTTGAGACCAACATTAAACCCCTGAAGACACATTTGAACTATTCCCATAAACCCCTAAGACACATTTGAACTATTCCCAATCAAATACAGGAACAGTTCATTATGAATTTCCAGGGGTGAATGAGTGATATGAGTTGGAGCTAACGAGGTTTAACAGTATATGAATATATTATTGTAATAAATGAACTAACACTTCATTAGTTTTTAAATCATATGATATACAAAATGAACAATATCTATATACAGTATATAAGACAAAGAAATTAAACAAAAAAAATTATGATTTCGGAGAATGGCATGCTACCTGTCGGAGCTGTAGGTTGTCTTTCCATCGTTCCGTGTGGGGATGTTTCTAAGTATAGATTCAACTATGGTCTCAAAAGATCCTGCTCCGATTTGGTGACTGCACAGCACAGTGGTGCCATTGGCAACACAGCTGTACACAATAGTCATCTATAAATAGGACAAAAAAATGTGTTAATAATAAAAAATGCCTAAAAGGGCCTGCATCACTCACCTACTGCCTGGCAGTCCTAGTCCATGATTATAAGAACATGTTCTAAGGCCTTTTAATTTTGGTCAATTCATAATATTTTTAGAGAAATATTTCTTAATATGCAGTAGTAAAGGACTATAATGCATGGTTTGTGCCTTTTATGGTCCCCTAATACATCAAACTTCAAAACCAGCTGTTATTCAGTGTAAATTTTTGAATTTCAAATATAGAGTGGTACATCCTTGATACAAATGGCATAAAAGCTGTAACATCGTATAATTGAAATTAGCTGCTTCGTGTTAACCATCCTAAACTTGTATAAATTATGTAAATGTGAAAGTTTTGTCAATATTGACCATTTTTCATCTTTGTATCTTTGAACTTATTTCATACACTTTATTTCCCCTGAAGAAGTGCTTATTTTCAATATCAAGTTTGTTCAAGATTGTGCCCTTTATAGTATCAAGTGTTTTCAATCGTTGTAATACATGTACCCAAAGCAACAGCTAAATTCTTTCTGGATATGATAGGTTTTTAAGATTTGTCATTTTTAATTCCATTAAAGTTCAAGTACATTATTTAGCTTAGTGGTTTAAACTTCATTTTCAAACAATTGAAAAGGGATTATGTTCTAGTTACACATTGGTACAGTTCAATCATAATTTCCTTATATATAAAGTTTGTCATTAAGTAATATTTTGTCCAACCAGAAACTTGCATGTACTGTTCATGTACTGAACAGGAAATTGAAATTAAACATGTGAAGGGTCAATGAATATAAATGAAATTGTTATGAATATATCAGAATAGATATATTTCAAAATTATAAAAAAAAACCCAACAATAACACTAGACCTAAATAAACAAGTAGGTATATTTTCAAAAACTAATAAAAAATATAAAATTGTAAGAAACCTACAGTCGCCAAACATTTACATATATTTTCATGCCATTTCCCCACTATCTAATAAAAAAATACAATGTACACATGTACGTCTAGTTTCACTTTCGTTTTTCATAGCTTTTGTACAGCGAACACGCGCATATATCCTTGATATTGTAATACGAAAATCCTTCTCTCTGTCAGCATTTAAAGACATTTAACAACTTCATAAACGAAGTGATAAGTTTGTACTTCTGCATTGCATACATCATGAATGTGTCACCATAATGTCAACATAGGTTATGGTGTGATTCTTTGATTGGCACGTCACTTCGATCGCCTCTGTATAAAGCACCTGCATGTATTTCGATCCTTTCTTCAACCGTGATGTAATTAATTACCATGCCGACACCTACCTTGGCTCTAAGATCGATGAAGCCGAGTACTTTACGGACACGATCAGCTGGCGAGCATAACAGGAAGAGGGCGTCAATATATTATATATGGAGAGCGATTATCGTCAAATTACTTCCGGTAAATCAAGCAGCCAATCAAAGCACAACAGAAAAATATGTGCCAAGCGGGAAAATTTGAATAGAATAAAAACTATTAAACAGCAGACAAAAACACGGCGCTTATCTGCATATTTGGAAGTTAAAGTGTATATGAACTTGATACAGGAAGTAAAAGATAAGAAAACAAACATTGATAATTATAAAGAGGCATGCTTCCACTCGTGATATCGGCCCGTATCGACTCTGAGTATATAGGTGATCATAGTAGACTGTGTAAAAATGATCTTCAGTTGCAGGTTCCTATTATATATACATAGCATAAGTGGTTCAGTCACCGTACATGTTCACTAATAGGAAGATTTAGATTTCGACTCAATATCATGTGTTTCTATTATTATTATTATTATTACAAATAGAAACCCTTTGTCATGCAAATAGAGATTTAAAATTATTGAATTATATCTGATATGAAACTAATCCAGTACACATGCAAACTGTCTTTCGAAAAATGTCCTTACGCGGCATGCACAATCTATCTGAATACGATGCTACCTTGGCTAGCAAAGTTGATTTTAATCCTAGAGATCCTAATGCGCACATGAGAAATATATCACAAACTGTCCTTATTGTATATTTGTTCATTTTAAGCATCTAGTTTTGAAACGGTCCCTAATTCTCATTGGCACTATTTGCGATTCAGGTAAAACAATTAGAATTCATAGATTTTGTGCATAAACGTAATCAGTAGACGTTCTATTGATTCTAAAATGAACATGAAAATGATGTGTATGCACTGGAGTACGGAAGTCTTTGGTAAGAACACGCCTGAATCTACATCAATAAATACTTAAAGTTAAACATTTATTATCAATCCAGGTCGATATAAAGGACAAGTAACATGTATATAAATATGCATGCGTCAGTTTGATTCGATGTGTTATAAAAATGAAACTAGACATGAATATATACAGTTTTATTACTAGGCATACATATATCGCCCATTATAACATTCAACCTGTATATTTGTCCACTAAACCTGCCTATATTATTAGGCTTTTTAATTTTTTCCCCTAATATATATTATAAAAAAGAAAAAGAAAAAAAAGCCTAATAATATTGGCAGGTTTAGCGGACTACCTGTAGATATGAAATTAATAACCATAAAAAGAGCGTTTATGCATTGATTTGAGAGCTTGAAATATTTTGATTAAAACACAAATAGAGGAAACATGTTTTGTAACAGTAAAGTTTATAGGTGAGCTATATAGATCACTCTAATCGTTAACCTTTTGGAAACCGGCAAATGGTCTAATAGGCCTAAATCACATTTACATCAGTGTTACAACAAAACGGTTCAGGTATAGTTCTATTTACATAATTTATTGTGTTGTTTCTGGAGAGGAGAAAATGTAGCTCATGCTTATTTTAAGATGGTTACCATAGTAACTAAAAACACAACGAAACAAATATATAGACCTGTCCTACCATGCGAAAGATGTAGTTAGTCCATATTTAAAATTCACCTTTTTTTAATTTTTATGTGTTCAGTTGGCAATTAACGGGAGTATGAATGTCAACTCACTAGGACAGTTAGGCAAAGATGAAGCTTGCTAGCGCGTCATGTTGAATTTTCCACTTCATGTTGAATTGTCATGTCCATTTGGCAATTATGTGAGCATTAGCCTATTAGTACTGTCACCTAGAAAACGGCAAATTTAATGAAGCGCGCTTAGCGTTTCATGTTGAATTTGCCGCTGTCCAGTTGGCAGTCATACTCCCATATTTGGCAACTGAATGCAGTTCAATGCTTATATAGATCTACATTTTATGACAACTTTTATGATAAAATCCCAAGAGAGGATAATAAACAGAGACTTATTCAAAACTTAGCCAATACTTCAGCATTTTACCAGTTGTGCCAATATCATTATTCAGATCTAAAACAAATGTTTGATCCTATCGACACTAATTTATTATATCGTATGCTAACATAATCTTTGAATACAATGACTACAAATTGGCATTTAAATGTTTAACATTAATTAGCAGTAAACTCGGTGAACCACCCTCGGAAACCCAGTGTCTAAACTCCACTACGCTCCGTTTATAAGGCCGTAGACTGATTCACGTGGGTAACCGGGTCAACTTGAAATTCTAATTCAAATAAAATAAGTGTCAGATATCTGTATTCATGAACCTGATTGTAGTAAATTTTGCAGAATGTAAAAAAAAAAATCTGCTTTTTTCAAAATATACATTTTATTGCTGTAACAATTAAAAAGACCACAGACTCTGATGTGTAACTATATATGCTCTTAATAATTAGATCAATATCGAAACATCATTGTATTGGTCTAATAACAGTTTTTGCTCCAACTTCCAAGTTACACATACATGTATTGTCCAAATGTTTGTTTGTTTGTCTGTCTGTCTGTCTGTCTGAGTTTTACTGCCCATCGACAACTAAGGTCATTTAGGGCCAAACTATAAGTCATGCATTATGATTTTTGCCTGTCTTAACTAAACCTCATACTTGGCATGTACCCAGTTTATTTGCTATCCTACGATAAGACAAAATGATATATAAGTTGGTTCCATATTGCAAGACAATTAGCATACAACTTGATATATAAAATAAGATCAGTGTGGTGCATTTTAAAAACAACAAAAACATCATACACTTGTACCATACCCATTTAACACATGAAAATGCCCAGACTTAAAAGGCTTACAAAACACTATTACAAACATACAGTATTACACATATAAACCCAATCATTAAAGGATGAGTGCATGTCCTAGCTCCAATTGGATCGAAATATAATACCACAGTGAAAAACAACTGGATTATACAGGAGTGATAACTATACAAAACACTTAAAGATATGTTCAGAAATAGATTTACAACTTATTTTAATGGTATGTGAATGAAGATCAAAATTATAACTGATTCACAAGAACGGATTAATTAAGGTAGCTTTTATGTACTGATTAGAAGTGAATTGAGATAAAAAGACATTCAGTGGAGTAGATGAAGGTCAACATTTAAATTTCATTTTGTGGAATCAAGTGTTCGGATCAGGGATTTATCCGAGTGAAAATCAAACCATTGAGTGAATTTGATCTCACGATCAAAAATGACTTATTGGAGAAGTCATATAAAATTAATGGTTAAAAGAAACATTCACCGAGATTTATTAAGACAACCTAATGCGAAAAAGTAAATTTGCGCGAACTGAAAAGGAACAATCTACTGATGTAAACTGGCTTATCCTATCAACCGAATCTTATTATATAAGGGACACTTCTTAATCATTACAATGGTTCTTTTCACAATAAAAAGCATTCGAAATGATGGCTCAAATCCTCGTTTCAAAGATGAGACGGAAGTTGTAGATTTGACATTACGTGTCATATACATGATCAAGAAGACATACGTTTCTTTCCTGGTTCGCGTGCTGGTATCTTTTGTGCTAGATTTTGCTGAAATTATTTTCCTACTCGCGTACTGGGATATGGGTGGATTTAGTATTTTCCTCTATATTTTCCTACCAATTTATGCAAGTGAGCTGGCATTATTCTGGATCGTGATCTTACCACTGGAAATTCTTTTTCGCTGGTTTTTAAAATTTAAATTCAGCTACGAGACACCACGCGATATGGGCGAAATCATCTTCCTTTATAAAATGCTTTCTTTAACCCATGCGTCAGCGATATTCATCTGTATGCTGGTATATAAAATGGCAGTTTTTAACACTATTGAATTGATACTGTTCATAGTTGTTACACTGGACGTATTTCTCAATTTGGTTGTCATAGCATGCGCAGTAACGATTGAAATCACTTATCTTTATTCCATCCCAGTTATAGAGTTCTTCAAGAGGATGTTTTAATTTTTTACATGTAGACACTTGTACTGGTGTATAGTGTTAATTTTCACAGCGATTTTCAATAGATAAACAGTTGTTTTACACCTCGTCAAGAGTACGACTGTTATTGTTGGTAAACTAGCTGTTTAATTTAATATGAATGTTATAAAACTTTTTGCGCAGTAATGACATACCATTACTGCGCAAAAAAAATGACATGCTATTTTTCTTCAGTAATCTATTGTAAATTGTCCATTCTTTATTTGATGTATTTATGATAATTTTGTCTAATTGTTGTGACGTATGACGTCACTTTAAAGCCTTATACAGAAGAGCATAACCGCCATCAATTATATATGAAAAACTAGTTATGATATATGTTTTTGAATACATATAAACAGTTATCACCGGATAAATAAGTGTATATTGTTACCCGACTCTCTATATTAATGTAAATGAAGTAATATACAGTTGTTTCATGCCTTTTCAGTCAACAGTCAAAACTCTTTCCCGAGGTATTGCGACCAGCCCGATGAACTGTTTCCCTCGACCGGAGTCAGAGGGAAAAAGTTTATAGGGTTGGTCCCTACACCGAGAAAATCTTTCTTATCAGAAGCCCAGTGATAAGTTTACGATTATTGTTCAAGTCACAAATAGTTGTTTCATGCCTTTTCAGTCAACAGTCTCTTTCGGTGTTGGAACCAACCCTATTTTTATAAACTGTTTCCCTCGGCCTCCAGCCTCGGGAAACAGTTCATCGGGTTGGTCCCAACACCGAGGGGAAAGAGTTTTGTGTATACATGTAAGTGCATTTATACACTTATATATCCGATGATAATTGTTTATATTTATTAAAAAACAGTTACCGTAACTGTAGTTTTTCATATATAAGTGTATAATTTCATATATAGTGTATAAGTATATAATTAATGGCGGAATTGCTCTTCCGTAGCCTTATTTTACCATAATTATCCATTTTAGGATATGTGATACTGTGTCACTGATAAATATATTTTAATTCTAAAAATATTTGTCCTCTTTTATTAGTTTAAATGTAGCTTTTGACATCCAATTTTAGATGTTTTTTATGGTGACTGTTTCATGTGGCTGACCTGTATCTGTACATGGGAGTTGTCGATATAGTTATAATTAATCATTATCTGCAAGCAAACAAAATGTTTGGCTAACGTAGGTGATATTCGTGGAGCTGAATGTGCTAAAGTGCAGTTTTAACCAAATTGTTAGGATTTTATCTTAAAGGGTTTGTATTTTACCAACTTGTTCAAGTATATATCCATATTTTGTATATTAAACGTCCTAAGATACATGTGCAGCAACTGGGCGAAAATTTTGACATGTTATTTTTTCTTCAGTACCTGGTATTTAACCGGAAATAAAAACCCCTACTCAGAGAAGAAATAAAGGTCAAAAGTGTGTGGGCGGTCTTATTTGCGGACAACCCGATCTATTAGGACAGATCTTGGATTTTTTAATGTCGTGTCATTGTTGTTAAAGTCGTACGTCAGACGGGATATAGCTAGATGTTCTGGGATTGATAATAATAATAATGATGTATGATTGAAATGAAATCAAATGTCATTACAAATTAAAATATAAACAATACCAGTAGTAATCCTGAAAGTGAAACACACTTAAAACACACACATTTTTGCACGAGTCTCCTGTAAGAGAGAGATAGGGTCTTATTTTCAGATACACACCCCAATTCTGAAAATGTGTCAAAAAAGGGGGGGATCTTATTAGCGGTTAAATACAGTAATCTATTGAAAGTTTAAATGAATTAATCTGTGACAATCATTCAAATGGACAAGCAAACCTGTACATTTTATGATTCCTTATAAACGTTAGTTACGTACATCACAGAAATTATGAACTGTAAAATTCTTGTTTTTTATGCCATATATCTGTTAAGATGGAACATACCTTCAGAAATCACTTTACAAATTACTAATAACACTGTAAAAATGTTAAATGAAATCATTGACCAGAACTTAGCTTCACAGTCTGACCGTATAATGTACTTATTGTGCAGCAGTACTGCAGAATTTATTATTTGTACTTAGTAAAATTAAAACCTATGTGTTGAAAGTATTGTAATTCTCAAAATGTTGGTGACTTTTGTTGGTGAATAACATATCAAAATCTCCTTGATTCCAAAGTATGAAAAATACAGCACAATCATTGTGAACACTTAAATCGTTTTTCTTAAAAATGAATTGTTAGAAGAACTGAGCCAGCTTCTGTGTACTGAACTATCCGTCAAACCTTCCTCTAAGACTTGTTGTATCATGAAGATAGGAGTTATCTCTCCTATACTGTTCCAAGATTTAACACATTGCATACAGGGGAGACCGTCCTTAAATGACCTTAGCAAACTAAACATGAAACAGTTGTCATTGAACAAATAACACAGTTGTCAGAAATCGACACACAAAACAGTTATCATGTAGTATTGCTAAAATACCTGTTGTATCATGAAAGATAGGCGTTATCTCTCCTATACTTGCTGTTACAAGATGTAAGGTGTTTGGAATTTAATCTTGTAATAGGGTAATTACATTGTACAAGATCTAGTATTCTGTTGCAGATATCTGTTGCTTGATCTTCAGAGTTCAATCTTGTATTAGTGAAATTAATGACCTGTGTACAAGATTATTAGGCACAGTTGTCAGTTAACAAAGTAGAAATAAAACAGTTGTCAATTAATAATTAAGAAACATAACAGTTAGTTAACAAACTAGACACAAAACAGTTGTCAGTTAACAAACTAGACACAAAACAGTTGTCAGTTAACAAACTAGACACAAAACAGTTGTCAGTTAACAAACTAGAAACAAAGAAAAGAAGTTTTCATTTAACAGACTAGACACAAAACAGTTGTCAGTTAACAAACTAAACACAAAACAGTTGTCACTTAACAAACTAGACACAAAACAGTTGTCAGTTAACAAACTAGAAACAAAGAAAAGAAGTTTTCATTTAACAGACTAGACACAAAACAGTTGTCAGTTGTTAACAAACTAAACACAAAACAGTTGTCATGTAACAAACTAGACACAAAACAGTTGTTATGTAACAAACCAGACCTGAATCAGTTGTCAGTTAACAAACTAGACACAAATCAGTTGTCAGTTAACAAACTAGACCTGAATAATTTGTCAGTTAACAAACTAGACACAAAACAGTTGTCAGTTAACAGACTAGACACAAAACAGTTGTCAGTTAACAAACTAGACACAAAACAGTTGTCAGTTAACAAACTAGACACAAAACAGTTATCAGTTAACAAACTAGACACAAAACAGTTGTCAGTTAACAAACTAGACACAAAACAGTTGTCAGTTAACAAACTAGACACAAAACAGTTGTCAGTTAACAAGTAACAAACTAGACACAAAATAGTTGTCAGTTAATAAACTAGACACAAAACAGTTATCAGTTAACAAACAAGACACACTAAACAGTTATCAGTTAACAAACTAGTCACACAACAGTAGTCAGTTAACCATTAACAAACTAGACACAAAATAGTTGTCAGTTAATAAACTAGACACAAAACAGTTATCAGTTAACAAACAAGACACACTAAACAGTTATCAGTTAACAAACTAGACACAAAACAGTTGTCAGTTAACAAACTAGACACAAAACAGTTGTCAGTTAACAAACTAGAAACAAAGAAAAGAAGTTTTCATTTAACAGACTAGACACAAAACAGTTGTCAGTTAACAAACTAAACACAAAACAGTTGTCAGTTAACAAACTAGACACAAAACAGTTGTCAGTTAACAAACTAGAAACAAAGAAAAGAAGTTTTCATTTAACAGACTAGACACAAAACAGTTGTCATTTAACAGACTAGACACAAAACAGTTGTCAGTTAACAAACTAAACACAAAACAGTTGTCAGTTAACAAACTAGACACAAAACAGTTGTCAGTTAACAAACTAGAAACAAAGAAAAGAAGTTTTCATTTAACAGACTAGACACAAAACAGTTGTCAGTTGTTAACAAACTAAACACAAAACAGTTGTCATGTAACAAACTAGACACAAAACAGTTGTTATGTAACAAACCAGACCTGAATCAGTTGTCAGTTAACAAACTAGACACAAATCAGTTGTCAGTTAACAAACTAGACCTGAATAATTTGTCAGTTAACAAACTAGACACAAAACAGTTGTCAGTTAACAGACTAGACACAAAACAGTTGTCAGTTAACAAACTAGACACAAAACAGTTGTCAGTTAACAAACTAGACACAAAACAGTTGTCAGTTAACAAACTAGACACAAAACAGTTGTCAGTTAACAAACTAGACACAAAACAGTTGTCAGTTAACAAACTAGACACAAAACAGTTGTCAGTTAACAAGTAACAAACTAGACACAAAATAGTTGTCAGTTAATAAACTAGACACAAAACAGTTATCAGTTAACAAACAAGACACACTAAACAGTTATCAGTTAACAAACTAGTCACACAACAGTAGTCAGTTAACCATTAACAAACTAGACACAAAATAGTTGTCAGTTAATAAACTAGACACAAAATAGTTATCAGTTAACAAACAAGACACACTAAACAGTTATCAGTTAACAAACTAGACACAAAACAGTTGTTATGTAACAAACTAGACCTGAATAAGTTGCCAGTTAACAAACTAGACACAAAAGAGTTGTCAGTTAACAAACTATAGACACGAATGAGTTTTCAGTTAACAAACTAGACACAAAACAGTTGTCCATTAACAGACTAGACACAAAATAGTTGTCAGTTAATAAACTATAGACACGAATGAGTTTTCAGTTAACAAACTAGTCACATAACAGTTGTCCATTAACAGACTAGACTCAAAATAGTTGTCAGTTAATAAACTAGACACAAAACAGTTATCAGTTAACAAACAAGACACACAAAACAGTTATCAGTTAACAAACTAGTCACACAACAGTAGTCAGTTAACCATTAACAAACTAGACACAAAATAGTTGTCAGTTAACAAACTAGTCACAAAACAGTTGTCAGTTAACAAGTAACAAACTAGACACAAAATAGTTGTCAGTTAATAAACTAGACACAAAACAGTTATCAGTTAACAAACAAGACACACTAAACAGTTATCAGTTAACAAACTAGACACAAAACAGTTGTCAGTTAACTATTAACAAACTAGACACAAAATAGTTGTCAGTTAATAAACTAGACACAAAACAGTTATCAGTTAACAAACAAGACACACTAAACAGTTGTCAGTTAACAAACTAGACACAAAACAGTTGTTATGTAACAAACTAGACACAAAACAGTTGTCAGTTAACAAACTAGACACAAAACAGTTGTCAGTTAACAAACTAGACACAAAACAGTAAATTGTGTTGTCAATTAACAAACTAGACACAAAACAGTTGTCAGTTAACAAACCAGACAAGGTACATTGTTGTTACTTTGCATGCATCAGTGAAATAGCTGTAAAAAAGGTAATAGTTCCACTATGGCAAGGAGACACAACACGAATATACCACAGTCTCCCAAACATAGAAAACTTATACCCATCCAACACATTGCATACAGACGATGCAATCCTAAATGAGTTTAGCAATTAAACTATAGACATGAAAGAGTTGTCAATGAAAAAACAAGACAGTTGTCAGAAAATCTGCAGACACACAAAACAGTGAGAGATAGACAAAGATCATCCTGTTGTCTGATTTATCTGATTTTAATAGAAAAGACAAAAAATGGATGCTTGACACAAAAGAACGGATAAGCAGGTCACTGTCTCTAGGCCTGAAGCGCTATACAAGAGCGTGAAAGATAAGACAGATCTGCAGACACATCGTCAATCACTTGTAAGATAGCAGCCCACTAGACACATTAACTGTCTCAATAAACATTTATCTACATGACCTGTTCGAGTTGTCACACGAGATTTATTCACCTTTAAAACAAATATTCCTTTTTTTTCTACTGACCTTTCTACACAATGATCTGATTATTATGATGATTATTTAAAACAATGAGCAAGAGAGTAGACATCACATGCATTGTTAAAACTTTCTCTCAACACTTATCCAAAAATGATGTCAAGAACATTTAAAATTGACTACATGTACTTTAAAATAATTAAACAGATACAAAAACATTGAACTTCCTGTTGCCAATCCTATTTCTATGACTCAAAGTTATCTGGCCCTAGTTGAGGAATTGGTAAAATGTTACATGGTTACAGTCGGCTAGGAAGTAGAGTTGACTGGCATGGTGACGTCGTCATGGATCTAGCCCCACGCCACCAAAACCGTGGGCTGTCTCGGGAAGAATATTGATTATTATAGGTACATTGGGAATCTGGGAACAGATACGATAGGACGGCTAATGAAAGTTAGCACAGCAACAATGGCGTCACAACTTTAATTGAATGACTTTCTGATGGATGGCGTGGAAACACAAGTTACTTAGGAGATTGGCTGTCTGTTAAAAGATTTATTTGCCTCTGAATAGAGTATTGTTATTGAACATGGTTAAATGGGGCATCCAATCACCTAGAACTTGAAGCACTGCAACCCAGAAATTCTTCCAACACTCTCAGGCTTTTAATGACAAAATAGTTTTTTTTTATTAATTGAAATGGAATTCTAAATTAGTGTAAACTGTATTTCTTCATGTCAATTTAATGATTTTGATGACATCGACTTGTTTCAACATTGTTAATGCAGAACGTAAAATTTTGTGGTAAATGTACTTTGAAGTGAAATTTTTATGCAGAATATTTAAAGTATCAAATTTAGTCCTGGGTATCCCATTGACCTTCAAAGGTCAAGGTCATTGGTTTGAACAAACTTTGTATCACTTCACTGCAGTACCCTTTAACTTGGGTTTCTGCATGGAATAGTGAAACCCTCCTTAGCAACTACCTCTGTATAAAGAATACCTCCTCAATATGACCACTTGTTATGGGCTTCAAATGTTTAAAGATGCTCCACTGCTGACAAATGGTATTTTTTCACTATCAAAAACAGGAGCAGACAATTTAGTATTTTTTATTTCAGGTACAAAAGTTACTTACTTTACACCATTACCACCATTGAAAAGTTTGAGCTTCTAATTTTACTTCAAGTTAAAAATATAAAAAAAACAATTAATTGCATACTGAAAAATCTGTAGTACTATATCATATTGGAATGAAATACAGATTGTGCATGCACTAAGGCTAAATACATCATTTTATATTGTTTTTCGTGTTAATTAGAAATATATATATACACGATTAAACACCAATCACTTTGTTCAAATGATGGATATTATTTTGCTCTGTCGGCGATGGAGCATCTTTAATTTCAACTAAATTTGACTTTATAAGTTGACCTGTCTATAAATAACACTTGGCAGTATATGTATTTTTCTTTGTTCCTTGGGTTGTCTAGATGGGTTTGACTGCATGTGACAGTGTTTCTTAAGAGTAGGTCAAGGTCAATTTAAGCTCAGTATGGTCCATAACCATGCATGTAACCAAGCAAATGTATGGTCAGTAATACACGAATTGAGCTAACATGAATTGATCAATAATTAACTAATAGAATATTCACCATGTACAGTGGTCCTGTGATAATCCAGACTCTGATAATCTGGAAAACTCACAATCTGGACGAAAATGTCAGGGAATTTGGTAGTCTGGAAAATTCATAATCTGGACGGTTTATGCTGGGAACGAAGATGTCCGGATTATCGAGGGTCCACTGTATGTAGTATGCTGAAAATTAAAATACACCTATTGGATTTGACATGTAATAAGCACCTCATCCCTACACTCCCCTTTTGATGCCTCAATTTCGCTTAACATGAAATAAATGTAGGCAGACTATTTGATTTTTTTTTGAAAATTGATTTATGACTTACGTTGTGCAGTAATTTATAAAACTTGCTAGTCCAAATTTGGTTCTACTAAATATCCCCTTTATTTTTATCATTTTTTAAAGTTCCCTGTGGGAAACGGCACTAACCATTCTATGTCCTAGTTTTACCTAAAGACTTTTGCTTTTAGCCAAATTTAATGACCTTTGACAATTTAAAAAAAAACCAACAACATGATATATCTCAAATGATGCACCACATAATGGATTTATATATAAAATAGGACATCTGGAAAAAAGTCACTTGAGACTTGAATTCAACTCAACTAATTTTTTTCCTAAGTATTGCAAAGTATATATGATCCCTCTGTTGTATATATATATGTAACAGATCAATGATCCTAATTAGCATCATATTACTATACGCTATTGGTATCATGTATATAGTGACATTTTGGTACACGTGTACCGACTTATTAGAAACTAATACGGAGGCATTCTAACGTTATGCCATCAACCAGGTGGTTTCTTAACAGGGTAATCACAGATAATCAAACGATGCATCTCATCATTTTCCAACTGATTAAAGAATTTGTAATCTAGCTGCATAATGAAAATAAAAAAGAGGTTCAGGCAGGCTGTTGTGGAGCATGCATGAATTCCAGTTGTAACTATAAACCTTTAAGATGAAGTTGTTGAGCGCTATTAAGGTGTCCGACATTCTTAGCAATAACCCTCAATCTCTTGGGTGGTTGAGTGGTTATTGGTTAAGGTGTCCGACATTCTTGCAATTGCCCTCCACTTCTTTGGTAGCCAAGTGGGCAAGTTGACTTACATTCTTACAATTGCCCTCCACTTCTTTGATAGCCAAGTGGGCAAGTTGTCTTACATTCCTATAATTGCCCTCCACTTCTTTGGCAGCCAAGTGGGTAAGGTGTCTGACAATCTTTCAATTGACCTCCTCTTCTTTGGCAGGCGAGTAGTTAAGGTGTCTGACATCCTTGCAATTGGGTGGATGAGGGCTTAAAGTGTCTGACATTCTTGCAAAATACCTCCCTTTTTTTGTTAACTGAGTGGATTAGGTGTCTGACATTCTTGGCAATAGCTTTTTGCCTTTTGAGTGGCTGTTTGGTGAAGTGTCTTGTCATTTTTGCAATAGCTCTGACTATGGAGACCACACAGTTAAGGTCATTAACATTCTGTTAACTAGACTCTGCTCGCCATGTAGTAAAGATGATGGAATTTCTGCTACATTTCAATTCTCTTCACCTCCATATTAGGATAGTTAAGATGACTGACACCTATTTCTAGAAATAGTCCACTTCTTGGTCTTTTAGGTCCTTCCTTCTGGACCAGTTGCTAGGCAATTGCTGTAGGTTGATGGTCTATAAGTGGAAACTCCGGCCTATTTTACCAGATTACTGAACAAATTTATCACATTTCCCAATGTTGTTTAGTTGTCAACAAGATCTATGACAAAAACGACGCAATTTAAACAAAATAGATGTTACTTGTATATGTTTTTATGATTTCCCTCTAGCCATCAGTGTAACTAATCTGCTTTAAGGAGATTATAGACTAAACAATTTTGTTTGAGTTTCCTTTACACTCTACAAATAGCCAGGGTCAATTACATACACTGTACATACTAGGTAAATAGGAAGTCGAGGAAAGCAGAGAGTCTGGAGAAAAAACACCGACCTGTACTTATCACCTAGCTGGAAAAACTGCTTCACATGGGATTGGAACTCAAAACCAAGAAGGTTAATGGTAATAATTAAATAATTAATGTCCAGGCACCATAATTATCTAGCAAAATGAATAAAAAAAATTGCAAACAAAAGTGTCGCGAGAAAATTTCCACATTGTATTTAAATTGAAGGCATTTTTTATTTTACTAAAGTGTCATCAATTTGAAATCACAAGTTTTCACTTTTCATACAATTTCAAGGAATAAATCAACAATGTTTTCTTTGTTGTACAAAAAAAATGAGCTGTGTGTGAAAAGCATATGTCCATATCACATGTTTGGGAGCTCTGAGCCGCTGGGACTTCTCTTACATATCATAGTGATTCTTTCACCAAATAATTGACTGAATTTACAGGCTGCTTTTTTTAGCATGAAAATTGCTAAGTTGTGCTTGAGACCTCTTTGTCTGATTGGGATATTGGCCACCGCGATTTGTCAGGGAACACACGACAGCAGTATATAGACAAGTGTAGAAAAGCCAGACTCATTTTGCCCTCCAATACTGCGTAGTTGTATGGTATCGCCATAAAAAACGGTCATTCATAATGTTTGATCGACCAGTGAATTAACGATGAGAAGCAGACGCCTCTGTATTGTTTTGATGGGAATTTTGTGTCCAAATAGCCCGTTAAAGTAATGCTAGCATACCTTATCTGTAAATCCCTAGGGAGTGGTCAAATCACTGTCCACCCTTTTGGCCCGCCACTTCATCTAATTACAAAAGCAAAAGGTCAAGGTTATATCTGGAATATTTTTTCATTGTTTTTTTGGTAGTGCTACCAAAATTGAAGGTGCATGTGCATTTATCTAGTTAGTTAGGTCACCTGAGCCTTTTGTCTGTCATCGTACATCGCGTCTGTCATGTATCCGTAAACAATTTACATTTTCAACTTCTCCAAAACTGCAGAAGCAATTTCAATGA
Source organism: Argopecten irradians (assembly GCF_041381155.1). Taxonomy (NCBI): domain Eukaryota; kingdom Metazoa; phylum Mollusca; class Bivalvia; order Pectinida; family Pectinidae; genus Argopecten; species Argopecten irradians. Next base: position 30,368,456 of record NC_091138.1, on the reverse strand, counting down.
AATTTTCCACAAACATTCTTCGGCATATGACCCCCATCCCTAGTGGGCTGTGGGAGGGGCCAAAAGGGGTAAAATTGACTTAAAATTCAAAAATCTTCTTCTCCACTTATACAAATGTGGTAGAATCATATACTTTTCATAGATAGAAAGGTCTTAAGGTCCTTTACAAAAATTGTGAATTATATGACCCTGGGTTCTTGCGTTTCTCCCTGGGGAGTGGTTTAAGTTTAATATAGTTTATATAGGGAAACACATTTTTGAGCATTATTTGGTCAATTGTAATAGGAAATTTTTGATGGCCATTGAATCCTATTCACAAACTATTTCCATAACTGAATCCCAGGGGCCTTAAGGGCGGGCAAAAAGGGGTCAAATAAGCTATAACTTCAAAAATCTTCTTCTGAAATTTCAGAAATAGTAGAATCAAATACTCTTTATATATAGATAAAAAGCTAGGTCTTATAGGTCCTTAACAAATTGTGAATTATATGATGGTCTCACCTTTCCCACTAGGGAGGGGGTCAAGTTTACTATTAGTTTATATAGAAAAAACACATTTAATAACATTATTTGCTTACTTTTCATAGCAAATGTGTCAATAGTTAGAATTATTAGCAAGAGATAGAATTTTAACATCACATACACATTGGTCCTGGCCGACCCTCAGGGACCAGAGGGGTGGGGCTAAAAAGGGGTCAAAATTGCTAAAATTTCAAAATTCTTCTTCTGAATTCACAGATTTGATGGAATGAGATACTCTTCATAAATTAAAAGGTCTTAAAGCCCTTAACAAAACTTGTGAATTTCATGGCCCTGGGATCTCAGATTTTCCCCTTCAAAGGAAAAAAAATCTACATTAATAGTTTATATTGGAAAAAACTTATTTATTTACTCAATTTTCATAGCAAATGAGTCAAACTGGTTAGAATTATTAGTCTGAGATATAGCATTTTAAAATATCCATATTGGTCCTGGCCGAAACCCAGGGACAAGAGGGGCAGGCCAAACTGGGTCAAAATGACTAAAATTATTTGATGGAACCAAATACTCTTCATAGATTAAAAAGTCAAAATTATAAAATCACAGACTGACTTCAAGTGCCTGATTGGTCAATATTTAAGTGTTTAAATTGTATATAAAATATGTCTTTGTTTCTTTCTGTATCTGAGCTCAAGTTACCGTTACGGCCCTAGAGAATTATCTAATTGTTTAAGATTTTATGTCGCCTATAATCAATTGTCATTACAATTGCCATTTATATGCAATAGTATACCAGATTTTGGTTCTGGATGAAAGCAGGAGTTCCCAAAGAAAAACCACAATTTATTGCAGCTTACACAAATAATCTGACTAAATTCCTCTACCTCATGAACCTGGCACATCCTCAAATGACCCAGGCTGTAAATTAGAACTTACCTTACATTTATTTTAACAAAAACAAACAGACAAACTAACAAACACAACCTAATGTAAACACAAAACGAAGGTTGACTAAGCTAAAGGCCATGATCAAAGTTCTCTCCGTCACTCTCTTTATTGGACATTTATTGACCACGATTGACGCTGCCGTCTTTTCATTAAGCTCCACGCTGACATCTCCTGATGGCTTGGCTACAAACGCTTCCTACAAGGCCCAGTGATTGCCATCTATATGGATACTACCAAAAGGTTGACCGCTCCTAAAATACAATTATAGCTTTAGCCAATTTGACCACTCCTCAAATACAATTATAGCTTTAGCCAATCATAGGCTTGTTTCATAGTTATGTGATAATTAGATCAGATTTCTGTTTACCAAGATTTGTTTTGTCTATCTTAATGGTTTGATTTTATTTTGCATAACAAAACTAAGACCATTTAACTCTTTGAAGCATGGTATTTACCATTCAAGATATGTATAAAATAGCAAATGAGAAAATTTTGTCATTTTTGGCCAAGTTTTTGATAGTTTTTGTCCTAGAAACAATATAATTCAATCTTGAACAAATATATTTACTGAGAATATGTAGGAATTCAAATACATCTAAAGTAGAAATATAAAGTTTCTTCAAGGATGCGTTTTAAAGTATATGGATCAAAAATGACCAAAATTGACAAGTTTTTCGCATTATTTCTGTGTAATTTATTACCGTAATACCTGAAGCACTTAATGGTGTGGCCATGCAAATCATACCTAATTCTTAATTCAGATGGTTGGCTGTATGCAAGTAATGTGGACATTAAATCAAAGTACCAAGTGACCCCTGTGTGAAGTACTCAATATCCCCTGTATAGAGTACCTAGTGACCTCTGTGTGGAGTACCTAGTGACCTCTGTGTGGAGTACCTAGTGACCCCTGTATGGAGTACCTAGTGACCTCTGTGTGGAGTACCTAGTGACCCCTGTGTGGAGTACCTAATGACCCCTGTATGGAGTACATAGTGACCCCTGTATAGAGTACCTAGTGATCTCTGTTTGGAGTACCTAGTGACCCCTGTATGGAGTACCTAGTGACCCCTGTGTGGAGTACCTAGTGACCTCTGTGTGGAGTACCTAGTGACCCCTGTATGGAGTACCTAGTGACCTCTGTGTGGAGTACCTAGTGACCTCTGTATGGAGTACCTAGTGACCTCTGTGTGGAGTACCTAGTGACCTCTGTGTTGAGTACCTAGTGACCTCTGTGTGGAGTACCTAGTGACCTCTTTGTGGAGTACCTAGTGACCCCTGTATAGAGTACCTAGTGACCCCTGTATGGAGTACCTAGTGACCTCTGTGTGGAGTACCTAGTGACCCCTGTGTGGAGTACCTAGTGACCCCTGTGTGGAGTACCTAGTGACCTCTGTATGGAGTACCACCTAGTGACCTCTATGTGTGAGTACCTAGTGACCTCTGTGATGGAGTACCTAGTGACCTCTTTGTGGAGTACCTAGTGACCCCTGTATGGAGTACCTAGTGACCCTGTATGGAGTACCTAGTGACCTCTGTATGGAGTACCTAGTGACCCCTGTGTGGAGTACCTAGTGACCCCTGTGTGGAGTACCTAGTGACCCCTGTATGGAGTACCTAGTGACCTCTATGTGGAGTACCTAGTGACCTCTGTATGGAGTACCTAGTGACCCCTGTGTGGAGTACCTAGTGACCTCTGTGTTGAGTACCTAGTGACCCCTGTGTGGAGTACCTAGTGACCTCTTTGTGGAGTACCTAGTGACCCCTGTGTGGAGTACCTAGTGACCCCTGTGTGGAGTACCTGGTGACCCCTGTGTGGAGGACTTAATGACCCCTGTGTGGAGTACCTAATGACCCCTGTATGGAGTACCTAGTGACCTCTGTGTGGAGTACCTTGTGACCTCTGTGTGGAGTACCTAATGATCCCTGTATGGAGTACCTAGTGACCTCTGTGTGGAGTACCTTGTGACCTCTGTGTGGAGTACCTAGTGACCTGTGTGTGGAGTACCTTTTGACCCCTTGTGTGGAGTACCTAGTGACCCCTGTGTGGAGTACCTAGTGACCCCTGTGTGGAGTACCTAGTGACCCCGTATGGAGTACCTAGTGACCCCTGTGTGGAGTACCTAATGACCCCTGTGTGGAGTACCTAGTGACCCCTGTGTGGAGAACCTAGTGACCTCTATGGAGTACCTAGTGACCTCTGTTGGAGTACCTAGTGACCTCTGTATGGAGTACCTAGTGACCCCTGTGTGAGTACCTAGTGACCTCTGTGTTGAGTACCTAGTGACCTGTGGAATACCTAGTGACCTCTTTGTGGAGTACCTAGTGACCCCTGTGTGGAGTACCTAGTGACCCCTGTGTGGAGTACCTAGTGACCCCTGTGTGGAGTACCTAATGACCCCTGTGTGGAATACCTAATGACCCCTGTATGGAGTACCTAGTGACCTCTGTGTGGAGTACCTTGTGACCTCTGTGTGGAGTACCTAATGATCCCTGTATGGAGTACCTAGTGACCTCTGTGTGGAGTACCTGTGTTGGAGTACCTTGTGACCTCTGTGTGGAGTACCTAGTGACCTCTGTGTGGAGTACCTTTTGACCCCTTGTGTTGAGTACCTAGTGACCCCTGTGTGGAGTACCTAGTGACCCCTGTGTGGAGTACTATAGTGACCTCTGTGTGGAGTACCTTTTGACCTGTGTGTGAAGTACTTAGTGACCTCTGTGTTGAATACCTTTTGACCCCTGTGTGGAGTACCTAGTGACCCCAGTGTGTAGTAACTGGTGACATCTGTGTGGAGTACCTAGTGACCTCTGTGTGGAGTTCTTAGTGACCTCTGTGTGGAGTACCTAGTGACCACTGTGTGGAGTACCTAGTGACCTCTGTGTGGAGTACCTAGTGACCCCTGTGTGGAGTACCTAGTGACCCCTGTGTGGAGTACCTAGTGACCTCTGTCTGGCATACCTAGTGACCCCTGTGTGGAGTACCTAATGACCTCTGTATGGAGTACCTAGTGACCTCTTTGTGGAGTACCTAGTGACCTCTGTGTGGAGTACCTAGTGACCTCTGTGTGGAGTACCTAGTGACCCCTGTGTGGAGTACCTAGTGACCCCTGTGTGGAGTACCTAGTGACCTCTGTGTGGAGTACCTAGTGACCCCTGTATGGAGTACCTAGTGACCTCTGTGTGGAGTACCTAGTGACCCCTGTGTGGAGTACCTAGTGACCCCTGTGTGGAGTACCTAGTGACCTCTGTGTGGAGTACCTTTTGACCTCTGTAAAGTGTATCCAATCCTGAAAAGAACTATTAGAGCCATTGGTCTTATATCATTTTGTCTAATGAACAAACCCTTCACCATTGTACTCTTAACTTGTTGTCAGATAAAAATACCAAGAAATAAAAGTACATGCATACATAGATTGATATCTTTCCATTCCATCCAATTACCAGGTATCTACATGCCCATAGCTTCTTCTTGTTTTTGTGTCTCCTATTGCTTCCTGATAAATGGTAATATGTAAATTGTTATCTAGAAAAAGTTGGATTCCTTTTTTATCTATTTGGGGTAATACTGTACACTCATTGTTTCCTTCAGAGTAATTTGTAGCCAATGTACGGCTAAAAATGCTCAAAATCAAGAAAAATAAGGATGGATTTGTTGAATGTTGTAAACATCTTATACCTTTAAGTACAATAGTTAAAGATGACCAGGGGAATCTGACCCCGATTTCTTGAAATAAATTCAGTTAAACATTTTAGATACACAAGAAAGAAAACTTAAGTTTTGACTTAATTCTGTACTTTTGTTTTGAGAAATCAGAGCCAGGGCTTAACTCAAATTTCCAAATTATCAATTTTGCTGTTCATAACCAAAACTGTTATGTACACCAGAGTAATATGGCTTACGTATATATGTAGCATTTGACTTGAGTATAATATTTGGGGAAGTTGAAACTTCTTATTTCTTCCTAGAACACCTTGTGCTTGAATGAGTGTGTGATTCTAAAACATAGTTTTGAGAATTTGTTTGTAGAATTTCCTGGCTATATCCATCATGATTTTGCTATGATCCTGTTTTTGTTAGCCATTTAAAAAAAAGAGAACATATGATTGATTATGGTTGGGACTTTAGCTTAACGCCATATGATTTGTGTTGTAATGATGGACTAGCATGTCATTCTATCTGACTTTGAAGGAATTTTTTCTGAGAAGACCCAGATGTTTTTTCATGACAAACTCTTCATTCCTGATGGGGATACACAAAGGGTTTCCAAAAATGGATCTGTAATACCCACAATGGCTTTCATAACTTTTTGAATATTAAGAGGTTATTATATGACAATTATGATATACATCCTTTATCAGCCAAAGGGCCGCAAGCCGGAGGGCTCTTATCAGGTCAAGGGCTGATAAAGGGTGCAATATCAAAATTGTCATATCATAACCTTTTTATCACACATTTTGAAAAAGAAAAGTAATAATTCTAAAAATTAAAAACCTTTAACAAAACTAATGAGCATTTTGCTTAACAATTAAATTCTTAATGAAAATTTTACTGGTCATCAACATTGGCCAAGTTTCATTACCGTACAGTATAGGTTACAGTATACAAATACAGAATACCCACTTAGATAAACGATTTTAAGTACATGTATATATTTTAAGCATAATTAGTAAGGTCCTTTTGAAGGCCTATTATGACTTACTCAAAATTGATAACAACATATTACCGTAAAGGAGATTCATTTCCATCGTCCATTACCAAAGTTAATCAGCCTATGGAAAACAGAGCATAGTGGAGTTAAACACTGGTTCAGAGGGTGGTTCATTTCAGAGTGGTCAGTTTTACAATGAAGCGGACAGAAATTAAGAATTTGACAGGAAAATTCTATGAGTAAACTAATGAACTGTTTAATTGTTCCAACATCTCATTTTGTTTACAGAAGCATACAATTGGTTTTGTATCCAAATAAATATGAATGGCGATGCTTAGTTTCCTGCAATGTGGACATATCTTGTTTGACCTTCTATAATCTTACCTTTAAGACAAAAGTCTTGATCCAATTTCAAATCATGATCAACAGACTATTCCTGATTTTTGTGATCTTTCTCGATCAATAGGTTTATCCAATTGGTTAAACATGTACAAGTTATTTTGAAAATGTCTGCTGTCCAACTTATCATCTGCACCAGAAACAGAATCGAAGCAGCAATAGTAAATTAAGCCGGAGTGAAAAACCCAGAAGACATAAAATCAGCCCCCTGACATATTAGATAAGTATCTCCCATAGGATAAGTATCCGCCCCTAGTGGCATCAAACCAAATCTACATGGATAGGCAGATTTGCCTCTCTTCCATATGTCAAGTAGAATAGTTTGTGTTAAGTGGATGTTCCTATTGCAAAAACAATTTGCTGGAGAAACAGGTCCCAGTCATCTTGGTTCTCATTGAAGTATTTGTGAGGGCACTATATAGGGTCTGGTTGTTACCTTCAGATAACTCATTCTTCTAAGGGTGATATGGCACGATCACTCTATGGTCAATCTGTAGGCGCCTACAAACTCACGACCATTGTCTGCAAGGATCACCTTGGGGGTTCCATGTCTGTATTTGGTGTCTATGATAACAGAAAAAAATCTCACTAGCATCCTTTGAGGGTATCCCCTTCACTTCCGGTCATTTGGTGAGGTTGTCAGTCATGATGATGATATGTTTGTTTACTCTCAAAGTGTCTTTCGGTGGTCCTACCAAATCCATGCCCAACATTCGAAATGCCCTATTTAATTCAACAGTATAGGATTTCAAGATAATGCTGCTTTTAATAACTGGTTTTGTCGTTGACATCTGTCACACTGTCTGACATGATTCTCGACATCCTTCTCAAGAGTTGGCCAATAGTAACATGTTTTCAATTTTTCCTATTAACACCTTAGTGTCCACTTAAGGGTTTTTGTGGCAGGCTCTCAGGTATATATTGACCTCCTCTGGTTTAACCACTCTCAGTAATCCATGTTTCTTGTGATGGTGAAATAGTGTTCCATCCTGAAGAGAAAAAGGTCTGACCCTTTTCCTGAAATTGGCCTTAGTGTTGGGTTCCTAAAAAAAGAAAAAAAAATACATATAAAAAACCTAGTGTATTGACAAAACCAGCTGTTTTAAATATGTATTTTGTAAATACATCTTTTTTCAAACTCTTTCTTTCTGAATGTTACCTGTATGCAAATTTTGAGATTTTTAATCTATTTATCTTTGGAGTTATGTCCCCTGGCAGAGACACAGCATGGTCTATCAAAATAACATGTTATGTGATCTTGTTTAGCGCTCAGCATAAAGGAAGTGGAATGACTGGTTTGCTGTTGTTAGTATAAGTGATCTTTTGGCAGTATGCTTCAGTGAGGTACGAATCAATATAAAAAGGGTAAGTGCTCAACTATCACAAGGAGACATCATGAATATACCGCAACCCTCCCAAAACATACAGACATTCACACACTGAACATAAGTCTTACAAATACATTGTAGTTATACGATACTGGTCATAGGCACATGTAGCTGTTTTTTCTTAGGGAACTCACAATTTTATTCCCCTTCTTATACTAGCTGGCACATCCTCACATGACTATAGTTTGTTACACTGGTGCACAATAAATGGTAGTTCCATAGAACCTAAAATTCAAACTATCTAAACGAACCATTTCTATTGCTTACATACTGTACAGTTGTTCAATTTCCCAGGTGTAAAAATACAAAATTTACTGTTTATAACTTATTCGCAGGGTGTTTTTGCGAATCAACTTTGTAACATTTAAAAGCATCATTCATCAGGCAGGATATAATAATGTGATACTGATAAATTTTGTGAAGGATAAATTTTCGCGAATATGGATGCATCGAGGAAGAAAGCAAAATTAAAACCCTTGAAAATATGAGCATTTAAACAGTATGCCACTGGCCTACAAAGAGTCTCTTCTGTCAAGATCAGTAAGAGTATAAAATTAAGTATTTGTTGGTACTTTTATCATTAGTTATGATCTCCAGAGGGAGAATATATATATATAATTTAAACAGTATAAATATCTCTTCTTTTACAAATTTTCAGCCTCTTGGTACCATACATATGTATATGAAAATGGTCAAGCGGCCGAAAATTTGTAAAAGAAGAGCCATTTGTACTGTTTGTTTTCATAGTAAATCTGACTTTCTAATTGGCAGATTTTTCTTTTTCATATACTATGAAGAAAATATACAAGAATGGAATGTTTTCATGACGTCACAATAGAGACGTCGACGTTGCATATTTATTTAGAAAAAATAATCCATTATAAAATCAATGGAAACGTACTTTTAAATGTATTTTGTGTTAACATGTAGTCTGAAAAATTAATCAAAAGCATTGATGCAACTATTCTTTAACTTCATCGGGTTATGAAGTAAATTTTGTTTGCAAACTTTTGTGAGAATCAGCTACACGGATTCATACAATTTGAAATTTCTTTCATACCACAATGCTTAAATAACACAAACATTTAAATACCTTGCACAACAAAAAGTTTATGCTATATAGTAAATTTATGAAATGCTTTCAGTTCCCTTCACCATTGATTGTTACTTAATTAGGTCAACACTCTTCCAATATTGAAATGATCACTAAGAATTGTGAATAAATGTTAATGTTGTGAAGGATATAAATGCTACACGAACAAAACTGTGACAGCTATAATTGACAGAGGACACAAATCCCCTAAGACAACGCTCACCACTTTTCTTCACAACCATTCTCAAAACAAATTTTAATGATGTGTTCTCAACTTTTGAATTATTTTTCTCCATGACAGCTGACATTCTGGTGCAATTTATTTTAAAAACGAAGATGTTTTTGCTGTGTGTTTTAAAAACTTGTATTTTTGTTTGTCCATTTTTTCTGCTTCTGAATTTTAATGAGAAATTCTACAAGTTTAATGGAAAATGACATTTTTGTAACTTAATTAGACAAAATGATAATTTAAAAGCATTTTAAAGTACAATTAAGCCTGCAAGGAATGCCTCCATTGTCTTGTGATGCCACTTAAAATTTAACTGGTCTGATTGTGTTTTGTGTCCCAATCATTTCAACAAATCCAGAACATCCAGAGTTCCTAATGTAAAATCAAATGACCTTCAGCAAATACCCTAAATGAACAACCTGATGCTAACCTTTAACTCTTGACCCTGAGGTCAAGGACAAGTGATCAGCCTTTTTTGTTTCTGTCAATGATTCTTTAAACCACACAGCAGTGGAATGGTTAAGGTGTTCCGAATTAAATTACCACTATATTCCTCCATCTGTGGGTTATAAGTCTGAATCTCACTCTGTGGTAGTGGTCAGGTACAGACTAATATATTATGTATATATGAGGTCGCGGTAGCCGAGTGGTTAAGATATCCCGATGGTTCCACCAGACCTCTACCTCCGGGTCTCGAGTTTGAATCCCATGTAGGACAGTTGCCAGCGGTCAGCACCTGGCAACTGCCCCACATGGGATTCAAACTCGCAATCCATAAGCCACCCCTGCCTCATCTCTAGAAAGGTATGGGTTCAAAATTCATAAGGTATATATGGACACATAAAATATACACTAAAAATAAAATTATTATCATTTTGTACTCATTTTCCTAGTGTTTTCACTCGAACAGTTATCAATAATTACTCAAGTTTCTGACTTTAGCATACACACAGAGGGTTTAAAATGTGTTAGCAAGACACATTCCAGTAGAAAGAAAAAACAATGAAGTAATTACTAAAAAATGTTGATCCTAATTTATCCAAATTTAATTGACATTATAGTGGTGATAATCGCGAGCTTGCTGATTAGTTCAGAGGCTGTAGGGAAGCAAACCACATTCGATGGCATGTGTTAGCCTTTTTCTGTTTGTTTAGGAGCTGACTTAATTGGATAACACAAGATTATCAGTGTTTTATAGGGAGAATGCCTTCCAGTTATAACAGGATTCTCAGGACAGATGTACTTAATGACCCCACAATGTTGTCTCATTGTCATCTCGTCTCAAAGTGAGGCTTGTTGGTTGCTAGGTGCAGTTAAGTTACCATATTTGATTGTAGCAGGTTCTGCAAAGTAAAAGACACAGGTCATTAAATGTTACATACATAACTATAATTAATTTTTCTGTGTTTTTAACTTTTTGAACTGATTTTATTTTCATACCTCTGAGGAAAAACAAAAATGAATGGCATGAAAACCTGACATTAGTTATGACGTCATAATCACATTGGTAAGGGCAATTTGTTCAAATAATATCCCCAAATTTCACTGAATGAGTTCACCCTGAAGTGAAGAGTTTATTAAAATGAATGACCTTGACCTTCATTCAAACTCAATTATGTTGAAATCATAATCTTGTAATTCGAAACTGATGGACAGATCAGTCATCACAGCCAAATTAATGCTTACATAGTTTTGAACTAGAGAGACGAAATAGTTTTATTACTTTTTTCATTTCAGAATATTTTATTGTCTGATATTAAAGACAATCGGAATTAGGCAACAGGAAACTTGTCTCTCCTTAATTTCTTTGAAGAAGATAGCTGAAGTGAATCCTCTAAAATGAATTAATCAAAATTTGAATATATTCCAAGGCAATTCCTGACTACAAAACACGATTTTATGATGAAAATAGCTATAGTTATAAACAGCTGAAAAAATTATGTCTGCCAATATATTTCTGAATTCTTCAGTTTCCTAATCTCTGAAGACAAATGTCAGAGTTAGGTATATTTGATTTCGCCTCCTAGGACTGTATGTACTGTAACTACAACCAGCTAACAATGTACTGACATGCCCTGGGATTGTAAAACAAGACACTACCATCATCTTTACACACAATCTTGTTTTCTTAAAAATCAATACTTAAACTGATTACAAGATGAGGATTTTTAAAAAAAAAACTTGAAACCATTGACATGTAGCAGTCAATAGGAAATGAATCATTTAATTGTATGACCCAGATGCTGACAACCAATCTGAGAGTTGGTTTTCAAATTAAATGGTGGCCTGATTGTAAATTAAGAGACAGATCTAGAACAAGGCCAAATCAGAAATTACACAATTGATTAAACCTCATACCATGACATATGCCCTCTCACTCAGAATGATCTGGGGAGTTCGTCCAATTTTTTATTTTTGAATTTATCCCCCCCTATTAAATAAAGATTTAGTTAAAACATATTTCTGCACTGAACCAATGTACTTTTGAATGAATAAAGTGATCAGATTCAGGCTTAAGTGTTCTCAACAAAGGTTAAGGATTACCCTTAATAACTAGAGCCCAAAATATTTCCTGTGTTTAGGATCTCTTCTGCTAACCAAGGTTTAGGATCTCTCCTGCTAACCAGGGTTTAGGATCTCTTCTGCTAACCAAGGTTTAGGATCTCTCCTGCTAACCAGGGTTTAGGATCTCTTCTGCTAACCAAGGTTTAGGATCTGTCCTGCTAACCAAGGTTTAAGATCTCTCCTGCTAACCAGGATTTAGGATATCTCCTGCTAACCAAGGTTTAGGATCTCTCCTGCTAACCAGGGTTTAGGATCTCTTCTGCTAACTAGGGTTGGGTTTAAGATTTCTCTTGCTAACCAGGGTTTAGGATCTCTCCTGCTAACCAGGTTTTACATGTAGAATCTCTCCTGCTGACCGGGGTTAAGAATCTCTCCTGCTAACTAGGGTTTAGGATCTTTTCTGCTAATCAGGCTTTATAATGTCTCCTCCTAACCTGAAGGACATATATAGGAACTCTTCTGTTTACAAGGGCTTAGGATCTCTCCTGTTAACAGGGGTTTAGGGTATACCCTGTTAACCACTGAGCAGGAAATACTTTAACCCTTGAATGACTTTTAGAAAAGAGACTAAACCTTACTAAGGCTTAGTTATCAGAAGATTTAGGATCTCCCCTGTAAACCAGAGCTCACTACCCTGTTAGCATGGATCATCTATGCTTCTAACAAGAATGCTGACCTGGGTGAAATCTGCATGCAGTACTTTTGTTCTTTTGTTATATCAACAGAAACCTAGCATACTTTGAAAAGATGCTGATGAATGTTACTGGCAATTAGCTGCTGCAGAAATCTACAGTATGGTAAACCCTTAGTTAACAAAATAACATACGTATTGATGGACCAGTTCGAATTATCAAAAATTAAGCTTCAGGAAAAAATCGTGAGTTCGAACTATCCAAGTTGAAATTGGTAAAAACAAGTTTTGCATATACATGTGCACGTGGACAATGCCCCAAACAGCACCATTCACCATCGTGGCCTGGAATTCACATAGACGTCCGTTAACTGAGATAAAAACTTTATCTAAACCACAGAAAACCTAGTTAGATCTATGTTATTTTACGTAAAAAAAGTGTAAATTTATTTAATTACTTTTTTTAGTTAAAGAACGTCTGGTTGCATTTACGAAACTGCTGTAGGGCCTATTTGTTTACATTCAGTTCTTAAAATTAGGTCACAATCGCACTGTGACTGTCAGATTGTCCGAAACCCGATTGATTATTGTCCGCTTTTAAAATTACGTAACTAGTTTTAACCTGATGAAAAGCTACGTATTTATTGTTTAATTAACCAACACGTGGATTGTTTTGGCTGGAGCTGAATATGTAATCACACCCACTTGCTGTGACCCAGCGGCTGGCTTTTGATACCTCGTAACTGGCCTGTCCAAGCCAGCGTGAGGCACATGCATGTTTACAGGTAGGGGAAAGTAGTCAAATTTCGGACACCTTAATAGTAAAACCTTTGTATGCTTGAAACCTATCCACATACCCCCATAACTGAGGTATGAGCAGAAAGTGAATTTTCTTTTCTTGCATTTATCACTTGAAACTCGACACAGATACTAAATTTGTGTTATACCAGGCAAAAGTAATCAGCAATGTATAGCTGTTCGAATTTCAGACAGGGGTGGTCATAATTCGGACATAGGGTGTTCAAATTTCGGTCAGCAATTAAAAACCAATTAAAATAAGTATGATTTTCATATAAAACATATATATTGTTACATAATCATGAATTTCATGTGAGCAAATGTATATGTATTGAAATAAAAAGTTTGTTGAGTTTGTTTAGTTAATATAATATATATCTTTTTGTAAATTTCATCATATATACCCAGATTTTGGGCTCAATGTGTAAGAACCCTTAAAGGCTTTAGCTGATAAACATGTTCCCTTGTCTACTTGCACTTTTATTTCTAGGATGTAACTGGTTACCCTAGTTACTACTTCTACTTTTTTATTAATTTTATAACTAAGGAAAGCTCTGAATTACTAAAATCCATTCAGAACTTTACAAATGTTACGAAAATCAAACAATATTTAAGTATTTATCGATTAATTTTGACTGTTCCAAATAAGGAAATTTTCATGTTAGTAATGGGTGTTCAAATTTCGGACACCAAACTTTATATAGGTATGGTGATGGTTAATTCCCCACTGTATTGTTTATTTTTTACTCAAAATACAATAAAAGGATGTGTTTAAACAAAAAAAAAAATAAAAAGTTTAATGAACACACTGAATAAGACATGTTTGACATGGAGTTCCATATTGCGTCATTTGATCAGTTCATTTTTGTATATTCAACCGCAGGAAAGGTCGCAGTCACATATTCACATTCAAACTTACCATACAAAATATAATGCTCACATATCTGTTCTTCAATCTTGTTAATTTCCAATTTGAAAGTAAAGCATAGGTCAGTTACAATGACTTTTTATTAAATATCTGGACTATTTCATGAGTTTTTAAGTATTTTCTAATTACTGTCCGAAATTTGAATCCGTCCGAAATTTGACTACTTTCCCCTACAGGTAATTTAACACCTTGATCGGCTGACTATTTAAGATAGACTGAATGCATATTTTAATGTCGACTTAAACTGATATCTGTATCTAGATTGGACACAACAAACATTGGCGTTTTTCCTCCACGTGTTTCCATCAGGTACAGCGAATTTAAATACATGTATACATTGTTGGGGCCTAACTAAGATTAAACATTTGGCCTTGCTGTTTTGTGTAGGATATATTGGCATAAATAATTTTCATTTATGACTTAAAATGTTCATTACCTAACTGTCGTATGGTCATTATAATGATCATTTATACAATCTTTATTCCAAACATCAAAACTGTTGCAATATGCAAAATATATCACCTTTTTTGGGGACCCCATTGAGCCGATTTGCCGACAAAATTCTTATTTTATGTCATAATTTGACGTGTTCAAACTATCCCAAATAGGTTTGATTATAAAAAGTCAGTTTTCAGACTATCACTAGCTAAAAATTACTGTTTTGCTGGAAAAAAAATGCGTGTTCGAACTATTCGGCGGTTCGAACTAACCGTTGACCTGCAACAGTACATGTACCTGACAACTGTACAATGTGAGCCTTGTATGTACTTTAACAACAAAACCACTGTTGCTTTGTGGCAGAGGGTCATAAGTGGTGGAATATGTCAGACACCTTAACCACTTTGCCAATACAGTCATATAAGTTCTTATTAGCCGAGTCACAGTACCAAGAATGTGCTATCACTAGTAAAAAAGGATCTGTAACAATGATGATGAATATTTCATAAGTACACAGAGACCATCCCTGATTAAACATGAAACTGACTCAAATATTAGGATGTGCAGTCAGTATATCTAAATGTTCAGATGTCACTTTAATTATGTTAGCTGTTCCCCTATTAATTCAGTGTTCCTCCTCTCATTAATTGTGTGTTTGTTCCCTCATTAAATAGATGTTAACCAATTCATTAGATGATCCCTCTTTTATTAGGTGTTCCCTCGTTCAAATAAGGTGTTCCCACATTAATCAAATGTTTCATCACATTAAGTGTTCCCTCTTTATAATTACATGTAGATGTTCCCTCATTTATCAGGTTTTACCTCATTAATTAGGTGTTCAATTACCATAGGGTTTCTTTATGATGGCTAAAGAGCTTTTCCTATTAAATATATGTTTCACAGAAAAGTTCTATTCCGTTCCTATGGACCCCAACTGAGGTGTTCCCTAATCTATTTGATGCTACTCAATAACTAGAACAGGTGTTCCTTGATTATATAATTACCTCACATATAACGATTCTTTAATCACCTCTAGCTGTTCTCATGTTGGCTATGTGTTCTATTCTTGTCAGAAGTATACAGTAAGAGTTATCTCCCTTTGCTTGAGAGAGTGACTATCTGACAATGAGATCCTGGAATTGGCACCAAATTAAGTTATATGATTCAGAATGCATTTAAATTACCCCTTAAACACGGTGAGAGAGGAAAACAGAGCTATAAACTAGGCTCTTCAGTACTGCCACAGTAAAACAATCCAAATCTGATTTACACCTCGAAACAAATTATCGAGCCAGTCATGTGTGAACGGCTGAGATTCTCATGCAGATCACACACCCTTTTATACCTTGAACTTGTGTTATAATACAAAAAAAGGAGAAGAAAACTCTGTATTGAAATTATGTTTTCAAAGTATGTTATGTTCTGTATAGCGTCAGCCCTAAAACCATAAATCAACTCCGGATATCTTCGCAATACTGTCAAGTGATGCGGTCTTCCTGTATTAAAGCAGACCTGCATGCAAGCTTATTTAAACCATTAGCTTTTTTTTCTACAATTGCCTCCCATTTTAATTGGACGGCTATAATTACAGTGCTGTGGAGCTCTCCCATAAGAGGTTTACAGTGTATTCTGTTGGAACACTAATTGTGCTGCCGTTGCATAACACCGTTTCTCACATGACAAGAGGTCGAATCATGTGATTTCACGAGGAGCTTTCAGATTGATTTTTCCATAATTGAGATATTCAGCATTCTTCAAGATAGGATAAACCACAGGAGAAAAAAACCCGCCGAAGCTGGGCTGTTACGCCATTGATCCGATAGAAACGCTGTATATAAACGAGTATCTAGTCTATGCTGCCTTTACATTATTAACTCTACTTTTAATTCGACCGCCAGAGCGGATTCTGTAAAAACAATTCTCCAATGTAAAGAAGCACATCTCCGAGTGATGTTGGGCAAGGAATTGATTTCTTTGCTTTGATAGACTTCCTGCACTCAGTATTTACTGATGTTTTAATGACAAGGATACAACTGAAGAATGTCTCTTTATTTGAACGCTACAAAGAAACAGAGTTCAATATGATTCTCCTACTTGACTTATACCATTTGTTAAGAATCTTTTTTATCACATTTTGTAATCAAATAAAAATATAGTTAAGGATGTATGCTACCTTGCTCAGTTGCTACCTTGATAATTTTAAAACAACCAAATTTAAGTTAAAGGTATATGTTAGCAAGACATTTTGCACCAAAAGGTCTCTAATATGTAAGACAAATCTGACACAGTGGCAGCCAGGCAGCCTTTAGTTACTTGCATTTTATTTATATTATACACAATCACACCATTGGAGAAAGCTTAGTGGTTAAAGTGTCCTAATTTTCTAACACCATCTATTTAATATGTTTGATAGAATAAATATACGCCCTTCATCTCTAGACTGCAGTGGCTGAGTGGTTAAGGTGTCTTACTTTCTACCACTAACCCGGCCTAGGCCTCCATCTTTGGACCATGGTGACTAACCATTAAATTGTGTTAGTGGCTGAGTGGTTAACATGCCTTATATTCTTCCTATAGCCCTCCACCTCTCGGCTGCAGTGGCTGAGTGGTTAAGGTGTCTGACATTTTACCTATAGCTCTCCACCTCTCGGCTGCAGTGGCTGAGTGGTTAAGGTGTCTGACATTTTACCTATAGCCCTCCACCTCTTGGCTGTAGTGGTTGAGTGGTTAATGTGTCTGATATTTTACCTGTAGCGCTCCACCTCTTGGCTGTAGTGGCTAAGTGGTTAATGTGTCTGATATTTTACCTGTAGCCCTCCACTGCTGGATTCCAGTGGATGAGTGGTTAAGGTGTCAGACATTCTACCCAAAGCCCTCCTCTGCTGGGTTCCAGTGGCTGAGTGGTTAAGGTGTCTGACATTCTACCCAAAGCCCTCCACTGATGGGTTCCAGTGGCTGAGTGGTTAAGGTGTCTGACATTCTACCCAAAGCCCTCCACTGATGGGTTCCAGTGGCTGAGTGGTTAAGGTGTCTGACATTCTACCCATAGCCCTCCACCGCTGAGTTTCAGTGGCTGAGTGATTAAGGTGTCTGACATTCTACTACTTGCTTTCCACTTCTTGACTGTGGTAAAGTGGCTCTGACATTCTAAGCATAATGGTGTCATAGTTTTTGCATGGCAACTCAAAATAATTTCTAGTTCCTGATACTCTTAACATCAAAACTTGGTTCATATTTGAATAATAACCAAGTTAATATGAAGTTACATGTAAACGCTACCAAGACTAAACCATTTGATAATTATTCCTTGTAGAACTTAATCAATGTGCAATTGATGGTTGTTTTACGTCCCTATAAGTGCATTGGTGAAAAAAAAGATTGCCTCTTTATAACATACATTTGACAAAAAACGTTACAAAAGGCATATAGGAAATTACACTGAATAAGAAACTGATTAAGTTTTGTTTTATTCAATTTATTTTTCATCAGGATATGTTTTATACGGATAAAAAAGAAACAGCTAATCCAATTTTCATTTTTATTTTGCGACAGTAGGATGAGTTTGGTCTGCGTAATTTAATTATCATCATGATAGAGTCGGAAGAGCAATATCCCCTCCTCGCATCAATATTTACTGCAAATAGGACTTCTTTGAAAGATTTATTGGAGGTTCTTAAAAGTCCTGAGAATCTGATCAATTTCATTATGGCTACCGAGGCCTTATTGGTGGCTTAATCAGTTTTCGTAGCTGAGATCTCTTCGATTTGGCTGCTCTTGCCAGCCATTACAATTAAGAAGAAGGAACCTTTGAGTTGTCTTGGATCCTAATCATATCTATTTGCTGTAGAAGAGGTGACAAGTTATATCCTGTATCCAGTGATAAGGTATTTACTGGCATCGCTGAAAAGCCAGGAAATAAAGCACTTTGAGATGACACATCCTAATGATAATTTTTTGTTTGCTTGTTTAGTTTTACTTCTAAATCAACAGCTACCATTTAGTCAGAAATTCTTGTGAGAATAATAGTTTTGTGATTTTCTGGTAATGGTGTAAAGTAAGTAACTTTAGTAACTGAAGACAAACACTAATTCGTCTGCTCCTGTTTTTGATAGAGAAAAAAAACTATTCATCAGCAGAGTAGAATCATTAAAAATTAAACAATTTTGTTTTGACTAAACAAGTTTTGAAATGTTTGACCTGCAAAAATCACTTGCTATATAAGGTACAATATGATCCATTCAAGGTGTGAAAGGTTTTTTGAGAATGTGAAGATGAGAGTTCTCGGAGAAAAACCACAAACTTACAGTCAGTAATTTCAATCCACTCATGATCGAAACATCCCATAGGAAGCAATTCCATCATGCAGTTCAAGTTGGAACTTAGATTTGTTCATGTGGCAATATTTTAAAATGGATGGAAAACAAGGAACAAATTAAATATAGTGACCTTGATCTATGTCATTTCACATTAAAACCAAAAAACAAACCATAATCCGTAAGCTGAATGAATAATTACAAAGTGAAGCCTGTGATTTTTCTAAAAAATATAGATATTGGATATACTATTGACAACTCATAATAAACATCCCAACAAAACGACTTTTGTACACAACCATCATGAGTATATACTTTAGTGGAGAAACAGTTTGTGAAGTAAACTTTTTATTTTATAAAAACCTTGAAGATTGTTTCAAGAAATCATTGTGATAAAACTAATATTCTCTCTGATGCTAGTCTGAAAATGCATTTTCAGAGGAAAATTATTTATAAACCCCCGATGCACATATATAAATGTCCTTCATTTTGTCTAACAAAAGTGAAAACAAAAACAAAGATATAAATGACAAAGTTCATCTTTATTGCACTAGGGGCATCATAAGATTTGTTTCAATATGTACCTTCCAAGGCCATGGTAGCGTAAACAGTTCCCATAATGCATTTCTATCATCTAAGGTCTGCAAAATTAATAAAGTTATTACGGATGGTTGTCAGGGACGCTGATCGGGTAGGGGCCGCGGTGGCCGAGTGGTTAAGATGTCCCGACATATTACCACAAGCCCTCCACCTCTGGGATGCGGGTTCGAATCCCATGTGGGGCAGTTGCCAGGTACTGACCGCTGACCGGTGGTTTTTCTCCGGGTACTCCGGCTTTCCTCCACCAACAAACCTGGCACGTCCTGACCCTGGCTGTTAATAGGACGTAAAACTAAACAAACCAAACGCTGATCGGGTCTAGATTTTTCACCAGCCAGCCTAGTTAGCAATTACATTTTTGTCTTTTAATGGAAAGGCCAATCAGAGTAAATAGAGAGAAGATGCAAGTCATTGCCATAGCTAGAACACCAACGATCTGTCATCTGTAACCCAAGACATCATATTGATCCCCGGATATCCACATTACCAGAAACATCGTTACAAATAGCAAGCCTACACGTCACCACCTCATCTCCATGTGACAAACGCTCCTCATTACGCGATGTCGCCCAAACGTTTGTCCAAATAATACAGGCAACAGAACCTCATCAACTCTAGCTATCATTACACTCTTTACATCTATTGGTCATTTATACAACTGGTCAGTTGTACTGATGGGTCGACTGTTGTATTGGTCAGTTGTACAAGTGGTCATTTTTACTACTGGTCAGTTGTACTGATGGGTCGAATGTTGTATTGCTCAGTTATACATGTGGTCATTTTTACTACTGGTCAGTTGTACTGATGGGTCGACTGTTGTATTGGTCAGTTGTACAAGTGGTCAGTTGCACTAGTGGTCAATACTACTTGATTGATTTGTTCAAATGTACATGTGCTATTGGTCATTTGTGTTAGTGGTCAGTTTGGTTCTGGTAAGCTGTATCGATGGTCAAATATTAGTGTGGGACTGTACTTATGGTCATGTGATTGTACTGATGGTCAGATGTATTGAGGGTCAGTTATATTTGAGGTCAGCTGCACTGGCTTTTAGTTTGCTGGTGGTAAAATGTACTGGTGTTCAGTTTGGTTTGGTGCCAGTTGTCTTAGTGGTCAGTTATATTGGTAGACAGTTGTACTGCTGGTCAGCTGTAGTGGTCAGCTGTACTGGTGGTCAAGTTTACTGGTGGACAGTTGTACTGGGGGTCAAGTTTACTGGTGGACAGTTGTACTGGTGGTCAAGTTTACTGATGGACAGTTGTACTGATGGACAGTTGGACTGGTGGTCAAGTTTCCTTTTACTGATGGTCAGATGTACTGATGGGCAGCTGTACAGGTGGTAAAATGTACTGGTGGTTAAGTTTACAGGTGGTCAAGTTTCCTGATGGACAGTTATGCTGGTAGTCAAGTTTACTGGTGGACAGCTGGAATGGTGGTCAATTTTACTGGTGCTAAGATTACCTGGTGAACATTTGTAATAGTGGTCAAATTTACTGGTGGACAGTCCGACTGGTGATCAAGTTTACTGGTGGACAGTCGGACAGGTGGTCAAGTTTAGCGGTGGACAGTTGTATTGGTGGTCATGTTTACTGGTGGACAGTTGTACTGGTGGTCAGTTGTACTGGTGGTCAAGTTTACTAGTGGACAGTTGGACTGGTGGTCAGCTATATTGGTAGACAGTTGGACTGGTGGTCAAGTTGTACTGGTGGTCAGCTATATTGGTTGACAACTGGTGGACAGTTGGACTGGTGGTCAAGTTTAGGTTTACTAATGGTCAGATGTACTTGTGGGCAGTTGTACAGGTGATCAATTTTACTGGTGGTCAAATATACTGGTTGGCAGTTGTACTGGTGGTCAAGTTTACTGGTGGACATTTGTAATAGTGGTCAAATTTACTGGTGGACAGTTGTATTGGTGGTCAAGTTTACTGGTTGACAGTTGTACTGGTGGTCAAGTTTACTGGTGGACAATGGTACTGGTGGTCAAGTTGTACTGGTGGTCAGTTATATTGGTGGACAGTTGTACTGGTGGTAATTTTTACTGGTGGACAGTTGTATTGGTGGTCAGTTGTATTTGTGGTCAGTTGTACTGGTGGTCAAGTTTACTGGTTGACAGTTGTCCTTGTGGTCAGTTATATTGGTGGACAGTTGTACTGGTGGTCAAGTTTACTGGTGGACAGTTGTACTGGTGGTCAAGTTTACTGGTGGACAGTTGTACTGGTGGTCAAGTTTACTGGTGGACAGTTGTACTGGTGGTCAAGTTTACTGGTGGACAGTTGTAATGGTGGTCAAGTTGTACTGGTGGACAGTTGTACTGGTGGTCAGTTGTACCGGTGGACAGTTGTACTGGTGGACAAGTTTACTGGTGGACAGTTGTACTGGTGGACAGTTGTATTGGTGGTCAATTTTACTGGTGGACAGTTGTATTGGTGGTCATGTTTACTGGTGGACAGTTGTACTGGTGGTCAAGTTTACTGGTGGTCAGTTGTACTGGTGGTTCAGTTTACTGGTGGTCAAGTTTTACTGGTGGACAGTTGTATTGGTGGACAGTTGTACTGGTGGTCAAGTTTACTGGTGGTCAAGTTGTACTGGTGGTCAAGTTTACTGATGGACAGTTGTACTGGTGGTCAAGTTTACTGGTGGACAGTTGTACTGGTGGTCAAGTTTACTGGTGGACAGTTGTACTGGTGGTCAAGTTGTACTGGTGGTCAGTTGTACTGGTGGACAGTTGTACTGGTGGTCAGTTGTACTGGTGGTCAATTTACTGGTGAAGTTGTACTGGTGGTCAAGTTGTACTTTTGGTGGTCAGTTGTACTGGTGGACAGTTGTACTGGTGGTCATTTACTGGTGGTCATACTGGTGGACAGTTGTACTGGTGGACAAGTTGTACTGGTGGTCAGTTGTACTGGTGGTCAAGTTTACTGGTGGACAGTTGTACTGGTGGACAGTTGTACTGGTGGACAGTTGTACTGGTGGACAGTTGTACTGGTGGACAGTTGTACTGGTGGTCAGATTTACTGGTGGACAGTTGTACTGGTGGTCAGTTTGTGGATTGTACTGGTGGTCAAGTTGTACTGGTGGTCAGTTACTGGTGGACAGTTGTACTGGTGGTCAGTTGTACTGGTGGACAAGTTGTACTGGTGGTCAGTTATATTGGTGGACAGTTGTACTGGTGGTCAAGTTTACTGGTGGACAGTTGTACTGGTGGACAGTTGTACTGGTGGACAGTTGTACTGGTGGACAGTTGTACTGGTGGACAGTTGTACTGGTGGTCAGTTGTACTGGTGGACAGTTGTACTGGTGGACAGTTGTACTGGTGGACAGTTGTACTGGTGGACAGTTGTACTGGTGGTCAAGTTTACTGGTGGACAGTTGTACTGGTGGTCAAGTTTACTGGTGGACAGTTGTACTGGTGGACAGTTGTACTGGTGGACAGTTGTACTGGTGGTCATGTTTACTGGTGGACAGTTGTACTGGTGGTCAAGTTTACTGGTGGACAGTTGTACTGGTGGTCAAGTTTTAACTGGTGGACAGTTGTACTGGTGGTACGTTGTACTGGTGGTCAAGTTTACTGGTGGACAGTTGTACTGGTGGACAGTTGTACTGGTGGACAGTTGTACTGGTGGACAGTTGTACTGGTGGTCAAGTTTACTGGTGGACAGTTGTACTGGTGGACAGTTGTACTGGTGGACAGTTGTACTGGTGGACAGTTGTACTGGTGGTCAAGTTGTACTGGTGGACAGTTGTACTGGTGGTCAAGTTTACTGGTGGACAGTTGTACTGGTGGTAACAGTTTACTGACAGTTGTATGTTACTGGTCACAGTTTTACTGGTGGTCAGTTTACTGGTGGACAGTTGTACTGGTGGTCAGTTGTACTGGTGGACAGTTGTACTGGTGGTCAGTTTTACTGGTGGCAGTTGTACTGAGGTCAGTTTACTGGTGGACAGTTGTACTGGTGGTCAAGTTTACGTGGTCAGTTGTACTGGTGGTCAAGTTTACTGGTGGACAGTTGACTGGTGGTCATGTTTACTGGTGGACAGTTGTACTGGTGGTCATGTTTACTGGTGGACAGTTGTACTGGTGGTCAAGTTTACTGGTGGACAGTTGTACTGGTGGTCAAGTTTATGGTGGACAGTTGTACTGGTGGTCAGTTTACTGTGGACAGTTGTACTGGTGGACAAGTTGTACTGGTGGACAGTTGTATGGTGGTCAAGTTTACTGGTGGACAGTTGTACTGGTGGTCATGTTTACTGGTGGACAGTTGTACTGGTGGACAGTTGTACTGGTGGACAGTTGTACTGGTGGTCATGTTTACTGGTGGACAGTTGTACTGGTGGTCAAGTTTACGGTGGACAGTTGTACTGGTGGACAGTTGTACTGGTGGACAGTTGTACTGGTGGACAGTTGTACTGGTGGTCAGTTTACTGGTGGACAGTTGTACTGGTGGACAGTTGTGTGGACAGTTGACAGTTTATGTACTGGTGGACAGTTGTACTGGTGGACAGTTGTACTGGTGGACAGTTGTACTGGTGGACAGTTGTACTGGTGGACAGTTGTACTGGTGGACAGTTGTACTGGTGGACAGTTGTACTGGTGGACAGTTGTACTGGTGGACAGTTGTACTGGTGGACAGTTGTACTGGTGGTCAGTTTAGTGGACAGTTGTACAGTTGGTCAGTTTACTGGTGGACAGTTGTACTGGTGGACAGTTGTACTGGTGGACAGTTGTACTGGTGGTCATGTTTACTGGTGGACAGTTGTACTGGTGGTCAAGTTTTACTGGTGGACACTGGTGGTCAGTTTACTGGTGGACAGTTGTACTGGTGGTCAGTTTTACTGGTGGACAGTTGTACTGGTGGTCAAGTTTACTGGTGGACAGTTGTACTGGTGGTCAAGTTTACTGTGCTGTATGTGACAGTTGTACTGGTGGTCAAGTTTACTGGTGGACTGGTGGTCATGTTTACTGGTGGACAGTTGTACTGGTGGACAGTTGTACTGGTGGACAGTTGTACTGGTGGTCAAGTTTACTGGTGGACAGTTGTACTGGTGGTCATGTTTACTGGTGGACAGTTGTACTGGTGGACAGTTGTACTGGTGGACAGTTGTACTGGTGGACAGTTGTGCAAGTTTACTGGTGGACAGTTGTACTGGTGGACAGTTGTACATGCTGGTGGACAGTTGTACTGGTGGACAAGTTTACTGGTGGACAGTTGTACTGGTGGACAGTTTACTGGTGGACAGTTGTACTGGTGGTCAGTTTTACTGGTGGACAGTTGTACTGGTGGACAGTTGTACTGGTGGTCATGTTTACTGGTGGACAGTTGTACTGGTGGACAGTTGTACTGGTGGACAGTTGTACTGGTGGACAGTTGTACTGGTGGTCAAGTTTACTGGTGGACAGTTGTACTGGTGGACAGTTGTACTGGTGGACAGTTGTACTGGTGGACAGTTGTACTGGTGGACAGTTGTACTGGTGGACAGTTGTACTGGTGGACAGTTGTACTGGTGGACAGTTGTACTGTGGACAGTTGTACTGGTGGACAGTTGTACTGGTGGACAGTTGTACTGGTGGACAGTTGTACTGGTGGACAGTTGTACTGGTGGTCAGTTTACTGGGTGGACAGTTGTACTGGTGGACAGTTGTACTGGTGGACAGTTTACTGGTGGACAGTTGTACTGGTGGACAGTTTACTGGTGGACAGTTGTACTGGTGGCAGTTACTGTGGACAGTTGTACTGGTGGACAGTTGTACTGGTGGACAGTTGTACTGGGACAGTTGTACTGGTGGTCAGTTTACTGGTGGACAGTTGTACTGGTGGACAGTTGTACTGGTGGTCAGTTTACTGATGGACAGTTGTGGACAGTTGTGGACAGTTCAGTTTACTGGTGGACAGTTGTACTGGTAAGTAGGCAGTTGTCATGGTGGTCAGTTTACTGATGGACAGTTGTACTGGTGGTCAAGTTTACTGGTGGACAGTTGTACTGGTGGACAGTTGGTTGTACTGGTGGACAGTTGTACTGAGGTCATGTTTACTGGTGGACAGTTGTACTGGTGGTCAGTTTACAGTTTTACTGGTGGACAGTTGTACGTGGACAGTTGTACTGGTGGACAGTTGTACTGGTGGACAGTTGTACTGGTGGACAGTTGTACTGGTGGACAGTTGTACTGGTGGACAGTTGTACTGGTGGACAGTTGTACTGGTGGACAGTTGTACTGGTGGACAGTTGTACTGGTGGACAGTTGTACTGGTGGACAGTTGTACTGGTGGACAGTTGTACTGGTGGACAGTTGTACTGGTGGACAGTTTACTGATGGACAGTTGTACTGGTGGACAGTTGTACTGGTGGTCAAGTTTACTGATGGACAGTTGGACTGGTGGTCAAGTTAACCGGTGGACAGTTGTACTGGTGGACAGTTGGACTGGTGGTCAAGTTTACTGGTGGACAGTTGTACTGGTGGACAGTTGCATAAGAGGTGGCATGCTTACTGGTGGACAGTTGTACTGATTGGTGGTCAAATTTACCGGTGGACAGTTGTACTGGTGGACAGTTGCATAGAGGTCATCTTACTGGGGACAGTTGTACTGGTGGTCAAATACCGTGGACAGTTGTACTGGTGGACAGTTGTACTGGGACAGTGGACTGTTGCATAAAAGGTCATGCTTACTGGTGGACAGTTGTACTAATGGTCAAGTTTACTGATGGACAGTTGAACTTGTGGTCAAGTTTACTGGTGGACAGTTGCCGACTAGTTACTAGTTGTACAGGTACTGGTGGCTACCTATATACTTTGTAGGTAAAATATCTGTATTATCCAATGTAAAGCTCACCCTTTGTTATCCAAATCCTCAAAAGTGTTCAAAATATATCCAGTCATTCACGAAAAAAGATTTCAATGAAATATTTACAAGATGGATATTGCATTTATTGGCCTGAGTCCTCTGAATTTTAGAAATCCTATTTTATCACCCATATAACTATCTTTGACCATCCTTTAAAGATGCTCCACCGCCGACAGAGCATAAATGATATTCATCATTTGAGCAATATTAATCGTGTGTAAATATGTCTAATTAACACAAAAAATAATAAACAAATAGTTTATTTTGCTTTTAGTGCATGCGCAATCAGAATTTCGTTCCATATAGCATATAGCGCCACAGAATTTTTTCGGGATGCAATTAATTATTTTTCATATTTTGAACTTGAAGTAAAATTAGAAGCTCAAACTTTTCAATGGTAGTAATGGTGTAAAGTAAGTAACTTTGTAACTGTAGAAAAATGCTAAATCGTCTGCTCCTGTTTTTGATAGTGAAAAATTACCATTTGTCAGCGGCGGAGCATCTTTAAGAAAACTTTGTGGAGCTGGTCAATGTTTAATATTTTGACCTCTGAGCTCGTATAGCTGAAATCTCCAACACATTAATAATCAGGGCCCATTGATTTAAAACAGGCATATTAAATTTCAACAGTAATCATGATAAAATTATTTTTGGAAAAGCATGTCAGAACTTCCATGTTACAATACCTTAATATCTTTCTATTATAATCATTTATATGAAAATGATGCTCACAGTAATTTAAGCATTTAGAATTTTTTTTCACAAATTAAATGATTTATGATAATCATCTTTTAAACAATTCTGCCCCGAATAAACACAAGAACCACTTAAATTCACTTCATCATTTGGGTATTGATGAAAATTTAAATCTACAATTAAAATATTTTGTGTGTACAGACCTGAGGTAAAAATCATACAAAAGGAGACTGTTTGGAGGTATATAAATAGACAAATCTCAAGTGCTTTTTGGAGTGGAATCACTGACAGATAGAGCGGTTTAGACCTTCTCATGATGTATGGCCTACAGCGATGCCGCTGGTTGCTATAAAAGCGTTATAGGTTTTCAGCAGGCTATATCACCAGATAGACAAGGCTACTACAGAACATTGCACACTTCCCCAGGCCTCAAGTCATGCTATTTGTGGGCAGGTGGTACAGATAATATTGGAATATATCCATTGCCTCGGTACAATTTGTAGTCCAATATGATATATTTAGACAAAAAGGGAGACTTTAGGAAGAGCATGCTCAAAGCTTGTTGTAAGAGTGATCTCCCTTACCACCAAACCTTGCAGATGTGCGAGTTAAATCTGGCTCTATGAATCTACATGGACAACACTTTTATTATAGAGGGTTGACAACCTCTGTAGGTTTTATTTCTTAATCCTTTGTTTTTCTTTATTTTATTACAGTAATATTTCAATGCTTTAAGATTCCAAATATAATTTGACATTTTTCTGCTGTTGATATTTGATGAATTGGTTTTGTAAGTAGATAATATATAAGGAAGCCTCCCCCACATTGTAGAGAGAATTACGACTTTGTCAGGAAAACATTTAAATTAACTGTCGCTCGGCAGAACAACAGAACTCAGAGAAACCACAGAAATCTTTACAGATTAAACATGTAAAATAGATGGAAAATTATTGCTCTTTAAATTCTTCTTCAGCAGCATATAAAAACGCTTCATCTTGTTAGATTTTAACATCTAATTCTCCAATGACTTGGATGTCTGAAAATAATTTTTGATTTAATGGTAATTTCAGTGTACATCTGATATTTATCTTACCAGTTGAAATTAAATCTGAAGCTCAAGATTAGGTTTTAGTGTTTCAATTAAAATCGTTAACATTTATTTAAGAGTCTGATCTGACAAGAGAAACAGTTCAGCAAAGTTTGGTTGTCAATATAGCTTTTCACCGACGTGCTATTGACTTAATACTACAGAGCATTCATTGACGTCAATTACGGCCTTGTGTTAATTTGTTTGAACGAATTCACTTCGAGAAGCGGAAAAATGTTTTCAAATGTGTTCATCAGATCATATGCGATTTTTGCAAATAGGATTTTGAAATTAAAAAAGGTTTCAGTAAACCTTTTAAATAGAAATGTTTGAATTTATTTGAATTAATCTTTAGACATGTTTACTTTAAACTGTGTAAATAGCTTTTCACACTACTGCCTTTATCGTCACAATCGGGAATGTCTTTTAGAAATTGAATTGAGCTGAGTTAGCTGGAATTTCATATTCAAATAACAGATGCAACAATATAACAATTACTTTAATGAGGGCATCAAGCACAAGATGAGAAATATTAAGTACATTTTAAATATGTGCAGTACATCACACACATGTACAGTACATCACACACATGTACAGTATATCACACACATGTACAGTACATCACATTAATGTATAGTGCATCACACACTTGTACAGTACATCACACAAAAGTATAGTACATTACACACATGTACAGTACATCACACACATGTACAGTACATCACAAACATGTACAGTACATCACACACAAGTATAGTACATTACACACATGTACAGTACATCACAAACATGTACAGTACATCACAAACATGTACAGTACATCACACACATGTATAGTACATTACACACATGTACAGTACATCACACACATGTACAGTATATCACACACAAGTATAGTACATTACACACATGTACAGTACATCACACACAAATATAGTACATTACACACAAGTATAGTACATCACAAACATGTACAGTACATCACAAACATGTACAGTACATCACACACAAGTATAGTACATTACACACATGTACAGTACATCACACACATGTACAGTACGTCACACACATGTACAGTACATCATACCCATGTACAGTACATCACACACATGTACAGTACATCACATACATGTACAGTACATCACACACATGTACAATACATCATACCCATGTTCAGTACATCACACACATATACAGTACATCACACACATGTGCAGTACATCACACACATGTGCAGTACATCACACACATGTGCAGTACATCACACATGTGCAGGACATCACATCAATGTACAGTAAATCACACAAAAGTACAGTATATCACACACAAGTACAGCACAGTACACACATGTACAGTACATCAAACAATTGTACAGTACATCACAAACATGTACAGTACATTAACATATGTACAGTACATCATACACATGTACAGTACACTACAAACATGTACAATACATCACATAAATGTACAGTACATCACACATACGTACAGTACATTACACATATGTACAGTACAACACACACATGCACAGTACATCACACACATATACAGTACATCACACATATGTAAATTGAATTAAGCTGAGTTAGCAGGAATTTTATATTCAACTAACAGATGCGACAATATAACAATTTCTTTAATGAGGGCATCAAGCACAAGATGAAAAATATTAAGTACATTTTAAACATGTGCAGTAAATCATACACATGTACAATACATCACACACATGTACAGTACATCACACACATGTACAGTACATCACACGCATGTATAGTACATCACACACAAGTACAGTACATTTCACACATATACAGTATATCACAAACATGTACAGTACATCACAAACATGTACAGTACATCACACACAAACACAGTACATCACACACATGTACAGTCACCACACACAAGCACAGTACATTACACACATGTATAGTACATCACACACATGTACAGTACGTCACACACATGTACAGTACATCACACCCATGTACAGTACATCACACACATGTACAGTACATCACATACATGTACAGTACATCACACATACATACAGTACATCATACCCATGTACAGTACACCACACACATGTACAGTACGTCACACACATGTACAGTACATCACAAACATGTACAGTACATCACAAACATATACAGTACATCACACACATGTACAGTACATCACAAACATGTATATTACATCACACACATGTACAGTACATCACATACATGTACAGTACATCACACATACATACAGTACATCACACACATGTACAGTACATCACACACATGTACAGTACATTTCACACATGTACATTACATTATCATAAATATGACAGTTTCATGCAATAAGTGTTCATCACATCATCAGATTTACAGTACATCATCATAAAGATTAAAATCAAAATGTTGTTTTAAAAAGATCAAAATATGAAATGGTATTCAATTATTCACAAATACAAATTTGTATATTATTATAATCTTCATAGAATAAAATATTCAAAATAGGGATTGAGGCGTAGCAGATTTTATACTAGCTGCTAATGAAATGTGTAAAGCGTAATATAAAACCAGCCAGCAGACTATGAAATGTTTTTATATACTTTTACTTATATGGCTGTTAAATCCCTGTTATTCAAAAAGGCTTTTTACTTGATTTAATACAATTTGTAGTCGACAATAAATCGCAGACTTTTACCCAATGCTGTGACAGCCAAGTAAGCCAGGTATTCTATCAATTTAATTGTAATTTATAGCTTTTAAAACATCAAAGAAGGAAGCAGTGTCGAGGATAAAATATTGCCATTCACAGTGGTGGTGTGACGCTAGTTTATGTTCTATTACCAGATGACATTGCCTTGACAAATCTGCCCGATAAGAGTATATATCAGAGAACACGAGGGGTGTATTATGTACCAGGTATGTATTCCCTCCCAATAGGTAACATATATATACCTGTGATTACAGGTAAAACTAGCACAGGTAGTAGCATGATATACACTTTCCACTGTTATAGGCCAAAGAACAGGATCCAACTCGTGAACTTTGTCAGTCAAATTAAAACGCATACTTATCACTGCTGTAATATCTTGGTTACCAATCAAGAGTTGATAAAGGCCTTTGTACCCAGCCTACTCTGGCCCGAAACAGAACGCTGCTCGAGCTCTAGTACACTAGATTTATGCCATTGTTAGAGGGTCGGGACAATCATGTAGCATATTGTTGTTAAGAATAACTTTTATTAAACTAATTCCAATACACACATATATTTTATAAAAGGCAGATATATGTTTCATTAGATTTACGGCCGCGATAGTGGAAAAGTCAGGGTCGGTGATATGTTTGAGAGTCTAGGTTTGCGATACGTTAAGTGTTTTGAGCAAATGTATTACATTATGTAGACTTACTAATGGTCTATAAACATATCCAATCGAGGTAATATATATCGTAGACATAAGTTTGTATATTGAATCCTAACGTTTTGCTTTTAATTCTATCAGTTACAGAGAATGACATATGCACTGAGCGGCTTTTGTAAGAATAAAGTTAATATTTATTGACTTCATGAGTCCTTCACCAATCGCCTCCTAAATCAGTATCAGACCAGCAAATAGTCAACAATCAGGTATATGACTCTATCAGTTTAGTATCTATATAGACTTTGGAGGGTCTGAGGTGGACCCCTGACTTAGTCACACCATTTTCTCACTCCTACTACAAAAATACTCCTCATAAAATTCTTGAAGAATTACTTCTTTTGTAGAATCTTCAGCATTTAAAATTCTAGACATGTCATTGTTGTTTATCTTAAACCAACAAATGACTTTATTTTCAGATTTTTCATGTAAATTATAAAATTAAACATAAAACTTAAAAGGTTGTAATAGATATGATCAAACATATAAAAACTAAAGAAATCTGCATGTTTGTCAAAAAGGTCTCTAAATATGGGAGAGATATTACAAAGGTTAAGAATCAAGTAAAAAAAGGTCAAAGGTCAAAGGAAAAGGGATGCCAATGTAATGGTAGTAGAGTGTATCATTAAAGGTGAACAAACAATGGAGACATTTGTGATAGTACTAAGGTCAAAGGTCAGCAGAAAATGAAGAAGGACACAGAGACCTGAAGAATCAATTTTGAAGTATTTTAGCGAAATTTTTTTGATAAATAGTATTAAAACGTTATTAAGATCATGAAATGAGTAAACAAACAGAGGGATCATGAATGGAGGTCAGGAAACAAGTCAAAGGTCAACTGATTTATGTAAAGAATATGAAGGTCAAAAAGGCAAAGGTCATGCAGGAAGGAGTCAAAGTCAAGTCTATCA
This sequence comes from Argopecten irradians, assembly GCF_041381155.1. NCBI lineage: Eukaryota > Metazoa > Mollusca > Bivalvia > Pectinida > Pectinidae > Argopecten > Argopecten irradians. The sequence goes on along the minus strand of NC_091138.1, from coordinate 30,336,053 downwards.
GCATTGAAATGATATGGGGATAATCTTATGTAAACCAAGGTTGAATGTACTTGAGGACCAGTCTAGATTATTAAGGCTTGACTGTGGGTACACTCTCTGGTAGATGTCTGTATTCTAACCCTATCTATACTTGCTATTGGATTTTTGGAATGTGACGATGGCTCCAGCATGTTGGATATACATGCAGAGTCTGTAAAATGCCAATATTTCATGTCAATTACAAAAGAACAGCTCTCTTCTCAGACGCATGTAACTAGCATCAGTCACCCCAGAAATCAATAAGACAAACCTACATCTTGCTTTCATAAATATTTTAGCACTTTTCTGTGGCAGTTTTATCACATTCTCAACAAATGTAACTTGAAGTAAGAGTATTGTCCCTTCCCATATGGACTGTCTAAAATCAGAGCAGATTGAAGCAGACGACAAATTTCTGGCAACAATGAAAGCCATGAGTTTGAAGCACTTCAAACATCCACAGATAATGCTCCAACAGAAAACATTTTCAGGGCTACTGTTTCCAAAATCAATTTCAATGGCAATTCTACACAATATCGTTCTAATCCATTTGAAAATCAGGATAAAGATTTTTTTCTTTAATTGAATTTGATTTTTCTTTGTTAATATTCAATTTCACAAAAAAAACCCACCAAAATTCAAATGATTCAATTAAGCAATGAGATATTTATGCATTAATCAATATTCATGAATATTGTCATTTCATTAATATTCATTAATGATTTTCTCTTACCGGAAGAAATTTGTGTCAATTCATCAAAACAAAGCAGGGCCTTGGTTCCGAGAGAAAGTAAATTGCCTGACATTCATTGTATGGAATATAGCCCAAGCCTCCATCTATGGGCTAGGTTAGCACAGTGGTTAATATGTTCAAGTTCTATTGACAGCCCACCATCTGTAGGTAATGTCAGGATATTGGTTACAGTGTCCGACTTGACTACTAACATTTCACCTCTGAACCATTGTGGAAGAGTGGTTAAGGTGTCAAGGTCATTCACTTGACCTTTGTAGAGTTAAAAATGAATCAAAGTCATTCACTTCACAAATTTCTTGTGTTGATTCACTTCATCATGATTCTTGCTAAACAGCATGATTTTGAAACTTTTGGTTAGTAAGAAGTAGCTACCGGTATGCAAATTAACCTTTGAGACATTGAATGTAGGTCAAGGTCATTCATTTCAACAAATTTACATCTATTATCCATATAACACTATGATAAGTAATGCATGCTAAAAGGACCAGTGTCATATCAGAGAACCTCATGATTTATGAATAGCATCGTCTAAGAAAGATTTTACCATATTTCTGAACACTTTGACCTTGAATATATATATATATAGAGGTCATTAAGGTCAAAAACAGAGGTCATGAAAATAAGTGATATATCTTTCCTATCAGTGTGTATTGGTAGACTAAGGCTCAGTGTTTGCATGTGTACTGAATAAACAGTTTATTTGTACACACAAGCAGCCAGCACAATATCAACAAACAAACCATGTCAATAAAGCCATACTGTTAAATCTAATAGTGTTACTAATAGTTGATCCACAGTGACAGGTTGTCATATCAGTAGGTCTTTCAATTTTAATCTTTAAAAATTTGCTTTTATACAGTAATCAATAGGACAGATTGGGACAAAATATTTAGCTTCAAGCACTTTTGTCTTAACATCATTGAGCAGTTGATCGATTATTTTAGTTTGATGTCTTAATGAGCAGCCAGGGTCATTTAAGTACAAAAGCCAGGTTTAGCAGGTGAAGGAAACCCAGAGTACCCGGAGAAAATTATCGAGCTACAATCTGTACCTGTGGCATTATAACTGCTCAAATGTAAGTAATTGTACAATCTAGTACCTCATGTTAAGTAGTATCAAAAGCATCCCCAAATAAGGCACTGTTAATGCTATTAAGTATGTGTACCCAGGTAAGAAAAGTAAATTGCAGGAGCCAGATGGCATTATCCTGTAATATATATATTTCGGCAGTAAATAGCTGTGAAGGTGAGGGGCGCTGAGTGGATGTGCTAGAACGTAGACTTACCTGATAGCGTGTAATGACAAGTATCACACCATTGTTTGACAAACTTCTTTAACGATAAAATGTTGCCGAACAAAAGTAAATATTGGGAGTAGGGTCTCACCCTCAGGTGCGAGGAGTCAGATGGGGTCCCAAATAGGGGAAACACCTAGCTTTAACCTTCTACATTTAAGTTCAATTCACACACTTGATTTAAAGGAAAAATAATAACAAGTTATTGTTACTCTAAAATCAAGGTTTGTTTAACATAATTCTCCGAATAAATATACGGGTGCCGATTTTTAGAGCTTCCATCTTTTATCCCGTTCAGAACCTAAAATTTGGCTTTTTGCCAGACAAACATACAAAAAGATTTGGTATCAAGTGATGTTCTTTCAATTGGATTCGCAATTGATCATGCCTCTCAGGAGAATCAACTTTCCGCTAATGATTTGCTTGAGTATCAAGGTATGTAGACACGCTGTTTAAAACCCTGAGATATATTTGTAGGTATTTTAATGCCATATGCATTTACTTGTTAACTGAATACAATTTGGATGAGTTGATCTTGTGAAGCATCATCCTCCCCCCTCCCCTCCCCCATCACCCAATACACCACTTAAAACCATTTGATTGGATTAGAATCTCGTGCTTATTCTATTAGCCAAACAGAAGCCTGGGTCACTGAAAGACTTATATTTAAATAAGTCTAGATCCTGTGATGACATTCTGCACGAATCTGCTTCTAAGCAAACAATATCATTAAAAGAATTTTATTTTTATTAAAAATCCATGGATATATCAGACAGTTTGTATAACTCTAGATATCAAACGAGGGATATTTTATATTTGCTGATAAGCTTTTCCATTTGTTCAGAGGCAATTATTTCAGGTATATCATATACCTCGATAAGATACTAGACTGCAATCTCTGATAACAGATCTAGAATCTGATCATATCTCCGAGCAACACTTTCTAAGCTCACAGCTACATACAATGACACAGCATATCTTCAGTAATTATGATTTTTTTTTCCCTAACTTCCGTAAGTGATCCGTCTTTGCTTTTCACCTGGTCATGGATTAATAGGCTCAGTAATCTATATACAAATATGCATCATCATCTCCTTTTCAGCTTCAGTAACTGTATAGCTTATAGCTTTAATTTCACTTAATATTGCAATCTTCAAGACTTAGGACTGGAACAGTTCATTCAAAACAAATTAATCTTAACAAGGTTTAAAATAAAAGACTTTCATGGCTGAAGTGGCTGAGTGGTTAAGGTAATGGCCTTCATGACAGGGTTGACTAAATCAATCCTGGATTTCCTTCATGGCTGCAGTGGCTGAGTGGTTAAGGTGTTGGCCTTCATGACAGGGGCTGTAGTGGCTGAGTGGTTAAGGTGTTGGCCTTCATGACAGGGGCTGTAGTGGCTGAGTGGTAAGGTGTTGGCCTTCATGACAGGGGCTGCAGTGGCTGAGTAGTTAAGGTGTTGGCCTTCATGACAGTGGCTGTAGTGGCTGAGTGGTTAAGGTGTTTGCCTTCATGACAGGGGCTGTAGTGGCTGAGTGGTTAAGGTGTTGGACTTCATGACAGGGGCTGTAGCGGTTGAGTGGTTAAGGTGTTGGCCTTCATGACAGGGGCTGTAGTGGCTGAGTGGTTAAGGTGTTGGCCTTCATGATAGGGGCTGTAGTGGCTGAGTGGTTAAGGTGTTGGACTTTATGACAGGGGCTGTATTGGCTGAGTGGTTAAGGTGTTGGCCTTTATGACAGGGGCTGTAGTGGCTGAGTGGTTAAGGTGTTGGCCTTCATGACAGGGGCTGTAGTGGCTGAGTGGTTAAGGTGTTGGCCTTCATGACAGGGGCTGTAGTGGCTGAGTGGTTAAGGTGTTGGCCTTTATGACAGGGGCTATATTGGCTGAGTGGTTAAGGTGTTGGCCTTTATGACAGGGGCTGTAGTGGCTGAGTGGTTATGGTGTTGGCCTTCATGACAGGGGCTGTAGTGGCTGAGTGGTTAAGGTGTTGGCCTTCATGACAGGGGCTGTAGTGGCTGAGTGGTTAAGGTGTTGGCCTTTATGACAGGGGCTGTATTGGCTGAGTGGTTAAGGTGTTCGAATATATAACCACAAGTCCTGCACATCTGAGCTGTGAGTTAGAAATTGATTTGAAACAGTTACGTGGGGTATCGGCCGTAGGTCTATGGTTTTTTCTCTGGGTACTTTAGTTTTGTGCTAGTTTCTTAACTTGGCAGGTCCCTAGGTAGCTGGAATAATCATAATGAAGCAGTCAACACTGTTTTCTCATTCATTTGCCCACTAAAAAACACAAATATATTATATATAGAACACTGATATGGTCGTGGTCAAATACAGTTAATTACAAGTTCATTTTATAACTGATTCTTAAGTAGAACAAACTTAGACTACAATGTTACATGTACTCAAACCATTTTTGTTAACTCAAGAAGCAGTTCAACAGAAGCATTGTATTACTCCAGTGGTGTTGAATATTGGTCAAGGTGGGTCTACTAAAAATTTTTTTTAATTAACTGCATGATGCTACAGCCATCGCTCATGCTGCTACAGCCATCGCTCATGCTGCTACAGTCATTGCTGACCAAATAAATCCTCATATGTGATATATTTTTCAGAATGTATATAAAGATAAAGATTTCTCCTGTGTGATGCTGTTTTTGAAGGTCAAGGTCAAGGTCGTTCCTTTGAACAAGTTTATTTTAAGTTCTGCATACCAATCATCTATATACACAATGTCTGTGTGTTTTGGTTATCTAGAAGAAGTTTCTTGAAGGGAATTAAGAGTTAACTGTGACTTAATGACAGACCTACTGAAGAAAGCAGCATGCTGCACTGTGCCATATGCACAGTTAATAGTAATATATACAAGATGAAATCACAAGCCATCACACATGACAGAGTCGTTAAAGTCCGACAAGTTATGATAAATGAATTAGCCCAGTCACACTCTATGTGTCAATGGTAAGCCTGCATAACAGTTAATGTAAGTTCACAGCTATCTAACGGTAGCAATTTCTTACAGGTAAAGCACTTGATGTTTTATGAGTTACCCGTCTCTCTCTCCGCGCCCGATGTGAAGTGTATGCCTGATCAGCAGCACGTTTATCATACATCCGGAGATTGTGCATGTTGATAAAACCACCATTGGTTGAGCTAACCCCCACCTGGGGTGTCAGACAACTTGTACACACAATAAAAAGCATAATCTTATGAATTTGCACAGACATCCCACCCCATCTTCTTTCTTGATGCTATTTAGATTTGAATGGAGCATGTCAGACTGGGGTCATCATATTGATAAATCACCGTTCTGCTTCTCTGTCTTCTGACTTCGAATCTCTGACTCCATACTGGAAATCTAATTATAGGTGAAGTATAACGCACCTGTGTGTGGCTGGGTAAGAATCGTTAAAGGTGTGACTATACCATCCATCACCTGTGCACACCTGGACAAAGGGTTAAAAAATGCTATTCTAGGTAAATTCAGTTATAGATACAGTCAACACACAAAAATGCTGAGAGTTCAAAGTTTCCATTCCTGTCATCGTACTTCCCTCCAAAAAGGGAGCCACATTGCTTCTGTCCTTATTTTCCATGATCAATCACTTGTTTTCAACTCTAAGTGATATGATATATATGGTAGTCATACTTTCGCTGTAGTTGTTGTAACAATGGCTTCTATTACAGAAAACTTGTCTATAAAGACCACCCAAGAAACAGAAAAAAATGTTCATTATAGTCAAGTGGTCTTTATACACAGGTCAAATTGTGTTGAAAGTGTCTTTATGGGACCTTAAAATTTGATCTTATTAGGTGATAATTAAACAAAGGTAGTCTCCAAGACAGGTTTTACTGTACCATATTCGCCATAATTATGCCCCTCTTCCTATAAGCATCCCCCATCCCCTTTTCTGGAGAATAGTTGAAGTTGTATAAACTCCCCCATCCCATGGATTTAACAATGTTATACAACATGTGATGCCTCTAACATCGTCACTGTATCCCATATTACATGAACTTGTGAGTTTTTTACATGTGAATCATGCCATAATAATAATGTGTCTCAAAGGTTAATTTAGGCATATGCATATTTACTGTAACAGATAATGTGTCATGAGTACAAAAAGAGTTAGAATATGGCTGACATTTTTAATCCACAATTTACCTTTTGGTTCACTAATAAGTGTCTTTTTGTTACAATTTTTAAAATGTCCTGGGCACTAATTAAAATCGAATATGGTATTTGCACTATTTTAATCATGACCATTACCAGATTCCTGCCAGTATCTAATAGTTGTGGGGGCTCAGATGCACCGAAATATTTGACATGACTTTCTTGTGGAAATTTTTATAATCAGTGTTGTTGTTCTAGAACAGATTACTCCTTCAGAAATTACCAATATCTTCTTTATCACAAGTTTTTTCACAGTATGTATAAGCACAGTTTGTTTATAAACTTGTACGCTGAAATCCGAAATTTTCCTAGAAGTTTCATGTTATTACCGTTTTTTTATCCATTAATTAACCTGCTCAACGCCATATAACTGGGCGAAAATTTCGACCTGCCATTTTTTATTAAGCTGTAAAATCATTCTCTATTGTTTCCCCTGTTAACACAGACAGATCTCATCCCTATTGTTTTCCCTGTTAACACAGACAGATCTCATCCCTATTGTTTTCCCTGTTAACACAGACAGATCTCATCCCTATTGTTTTCCCTGTTAACACAGACAGATCTCATCCCTATTGTTTTCCCTGTTAACACAGACAGATCTCATCCCTATTGTTTTCCCTGTTAACACAGACAGATCTCATCCCTATTGTTTTCCCTGTTAACACAGACAGATCTCATCCCTATTGTTTTTCCCTGTTAACACAGACAGATCTCATCCCTATTGTTTTCCCTGTTAACACAGACAGATCTCATCCCTATTGTTTTCCCTGTTAACACAGACAGATCTCATCCCTATTGTTTTCCCTGTTAACACAGACAGATCTCATCCCTATTGTTTTTCCCTGTTAACACAGACAGATCTCATCCCTATTGTTTTCCCTGTTAACACAGACAGATATCATCCCTATTGTTTTCCCTGTTAACACAGACAGATATTCCCTATTGTTTTTCCCTGTTAACACAGACATATCTCATCCCTATTGTTTTCCCTGTTAACACAGACAGATCTTATCCCTATTGTTCCCCCTGTTAACACAGACAGATCTCATCCCTATTGTTTTCCCTGTTAACACAGACAGATCTTATCCCTATTGTTTTCCCTGTTAACACAGACAGATCTCATCCCTATTGTTTTCCCTGTTAACACAGACAGATCTCATCCCTATTGTTTTCCCTGTTAACACAGACAGATTGTCATCCCTGTTAACACAGATCTCATCCCTATTGTTCCCCCTGTTAACACAGACAGATCTCATCCCTATTGTTCCCCCTGTTAACACAGACAGATCTCATCCCTATTGTTCCCCCTGTTAACACAGACAGATCTCATCCCTATTGTTTTCCCCTGTTAACACAGACAGATCTCATCCCTATTGTTCCCCCTGTTAACACAGACAGATCTCATCCCTATTGTTTCCCCTGTTAACACAGACAGATCTCATCCCTATTGTTTCCCTGTTAACACAGACAGATATCATCCCTATTGTTCCCCCTGTTAGCACAGACAGATCTCATCCCTATTGTTTCCCTGTTAACACAGACAGATCTTATCCCTATTGTCCCCCCTGTTAACACAGACAAATCTCATCCCTATTGTTCCCCTGTTAGCACAGACAGATCTATCCCTATTGTTCCCCTGTTAACACAGACAGATCTCATCCTATTGTTCCCCTGTTAACACAGACAGGTCTCATCTCTATTGTGTCTCCTGTTAACACAGACAGATCTCATTTCTATTGTTTTCCCTGTTAACACAGACAGATATCATCCCTATTGTTCCCCCTGTTAACACAGACAGATCTCATCCCTATTGTTCCCCCTGTTAACACAGACAGATCTCATCCCTATTGTTTCCCCTGTTAACACAGACAGATCTCATCCCTATTGTTCCCCCTGTTAACACAGACAGATCTCATCTCTATTGTCTCCCCTGTTAACACAGACAGGTCTCATCTCTATTGTGTCTCCTGTTAACACAGACAGATATCATCCCTATTGTTCCCCCTGTTAACACAGACAGATCTCATCCCTATTGTTTCCCTGTTAACACAGACAGATATCATCCCTATTGTTCCTAGGTTAACCAAGTACAGACATTAAAAAAATTCCACAATCTTTTCCTTGTCCTTTGCTAACAACCAAACTAATGAAAACAGCAAGTGTCATTCTATGTCAAGTTATTCATCCAGTTCTCACAAACATTATGTAAAAATGAAGCACGTTATCTCAGTCAACAAACAATTGTAATTACAAATAAGGTCTCTTTTCAAACCTATAAATCAACATGTCATTCATAGCATATCAATGAATGTTTCATACCTTTTGTGATTTTCACAATTGCATTGCATATGTAAATACTTAGCCGCCAGCAAATTTGTTTTGATAAAACAGAACCGACCCGAACTTGATTGTCAAGATAGTATTATATTTAAAGCCGGTTTTTTAAGCCTTGCCTTGACGTTTATTTCTGTCTACGCTCTTATTTTCAATAATTGATATTTTTTCATACACCGAAATCTAACATGTTAGTTGATGTCATGAATATTTCATAGGCTATCACCGCCACAGCTTCCTTCCTACCGTCACAGCGCAGTGAGAATTGCCATACATTTACACTGAGTCTATGGAGTTATTTCAAACCTACCCTTTGCTGACAAGATATCTATGCATACAAGGTCATGGAGAAAAATAAAAGTTTTCCTAAGGGCCAAAACGTATTTGGTTTGTTGTAAAAACTACACACTATCAAGGATACAAACACATTATCATGTTGTAACTGGGAGAAAACAGAACCATAGTTGTCATTTATACAGAAATCGAAGATCAACATCCATATTGGGTGGTTTCTTATGAATAAGTCTAGATTAAACAGAGGTGGAGATTTTTCTTTTGATATGATGAACAATTTGGACCGATTCAAATTCTCAGTGACGTAAAAATACAGGGGTTTCAAGATCTGAAAACGACGTTGGTAAAGTACAATTAACTGTCAATTAGTCCCATCATCCAGTGATTACGATGTCACGAAACTCGCATCAAATGATGACGTCATAATCACAGGATGGTGGTACTTATCTAGGGAGAGGGCTTATATAGGCATAGCCTGCTGCCCAATCCCTTTTAAATCAAATGATTTAATAAAAATATTTTGAAATGAAATGGTGGGACTTATCGACGGTAAGTTGTACTTTACCCATGTTGTTTAGGGATCTCGAAACCCCTGTATTATAGACAATTATTGATTCAAAAAGGTCTTGAAATTTTAAGTCTTAAAAACAGTTCCTGGGTTAAAAATTTGCGAAGCCCACAAGAAAATTGGTTTATACTTTTATTGTTATGGTCACAAGGAAAACGCAAGGTCATACTTTCAATGTCAAGGACTAATGGAACCTAGTCAATACATTTGTCCCCAAGGTCAGGTCCATACCTTTTATTTCTCAACGGAAATAATGATGAAAATTCATTCAGGGGTTTTAGAAAAGTAGCATTTGATAGCCAATCTGATCATACAGACAATGATGAATGTAGCAGAAACTAGCAGACTAGTTCTTTAAGATTTGCAGATGGTTTATAAAAAAACAGAAATTTCAATCTCTGTTATGACTGTAAAAGAAAATTACTTTCTTTAACATCCATAGAATATCAATTCATCAACAACTACAGAAATAATATCACTATTAAATAAATTGAAAGGTTTGTTAAATTGTTCTTTAGCGTTTTATTGTGTCATGTAAATGTCTTTCGCCCTTTCAACAATAACTAATGATCGTTAAACCACTTAAAATGTTCTCAGATTCCAAATACTATATTGTGCTGATTTGTGTTTGTTTATTAAATGTTGTAATTTATAGAGTGGGACATGATAACATCTCGTTAATTTTGAAATCCTCGTTAGATTGGGATTAGCCAATCAGGTGCTAACAGAGTCTGTGTGTTTACAGTTCAATATGGTGACACTAGTTTGTCTGTCTTTATTAAGTCTCCATGTTGTACTCCAATCTCTAAGTGGTCCCCCTCCTCACCCATGATATAGCTGTTGTAGTAAAAGTAGAACAATACAAATTATCAATTGACTCAATCAATCATCGCCACATTAAATGCTGTCGAGTTTTGAAGGTTGTGAATCATTCTGTAATATGCCACAGCTTGGTGATGCGTTACTGGCATATTTTCAACTTTTAGGTAATTTGATTAATCAGTTATAGATCAGGCCATGTAAAAGCTTTTCATTGTATGAGTTGAGATTCTCCACAAATTAACTGATTTATTGTAGCTCGAGTTTGTAGTTGAGCTGTTATTGTTCCTCTGTAAAAGGGTGATATTGATCCCAGCAGTCTCGCAGCGACATCAGAATCGCTGGTGAAGAGGCAGGTATCGTTAGTTAGTCACTCCGACAAAGAGCAATATTTCTCATCAATATTATGCTGCGAATTGTGTACATATACACTCGGCCTCTATAGGACAAAGGCATCGCCTCGCGCTGCTCTGTAGTCACTTAATTCTACTTCCCGGTACATCCCAATACATTCAATATATCTCATATCATAATGTATTGCTCAATGTTTTTGTATGTCACCTTTAATATCTCATATCCTTAATGCATTGTACATCATCAACATCCCAATGCATGTAATAATCCATAACTGTACTATTGTAAATGGCTAAAATATTTCAGATTCTCTAAAAATCACAAATTTTCTGCAACATCTTATATTCTTTAGAACACCTCTAATGCTCTTGTATATATCCTGCCCCATCACCTCTCACATCCTCTCCCACTTCTCACTTCTTTTTGAAACCTTTCACATCGTCTTTCATCGTCTTACATCGTCCTCTAGCACAGACAACTCTCACATTCTATTATCTACCACATTTCACATCCTCAGCAACCTCTCTCTTATAATCTGACACCTCTCTCATCCTTTGATACATCTCACATCCTCTTCGACACATACCTGTCACACCTGCTACTTCTTAAATCCTATGCCAGTCACATCTCATATTCTCTGTAACTTTTCAAATCTTCCCAGACACTCATCCTCTGCTACCCATCACACCCTAATAGGTCTCACATCCTCTAATATATCTCAGATCTTCTCCTACCTCTCACATCTTCTGACATTTCTCACATTCTTTGCCATCTCTCATATCCTAATTTTCACATTCCCTGCCACTTTTCATGTCCTCTACTACCTCTAATATCCTGACACATTCCCTACCACTTCTCACATCTTCTACTACCTCTTACATCCAGGCACTTTCCCTGCCACTTCTCACATCTTCTACTACCTCTAACACCCAGGCACTTTCCCTTCCACTTTTCATATCCTGTACTACCTCTAACATCCTGACACATTCCCTACCACTTCTCACATCTTCTACTACCTCTTACATCCAGGCACTTTCCCTGCCACTTCTCACATCTTCTACTACCTCTAACACCCAGGCACTTTCCCTTCCACTTTTCATATCCTCTACCACATCTAACATCCTGACACATTCCCTGCCATTTCTCACATCCTCTACTACCTCTAACATCCTGACACATTCCCTGCCACTTCTCACATCCTCTACTACATCTAACATCCTGACACATTCCCTGTCACTTCTCACATCCTCTAACATCCTGACACATTTCCTGCCACTTCTCACATCTTCTACTACCTCTAACATCCTTACACATTGTCTGCCACTTCTCACATCCTCTAACATCCTGACACATTCCCTGCCATTTCTCACATCCTCTACTACCTCTAACATCCTGACACATACCCTGTCACTTCTCACATCCTCTAACATCCTGACACATTTCCTGCCACTTCTCACATCCTCTACTACCTCTAACATCCTTACACATTTTCTGCCACTTCTCACATCCTCTAACATCCTGACACATTCCCTGCCACTTCTCACATCCTCTACTTCCTCTAACATCCTTACACATTTTCTGCCACTTCTCACATCCTCTAACATCCTGACACATTTCCTGCCACTTCTCACATCCTCTACTACCTCTAACATCCTTACACATTTTCTGCCACTTCTCACATCCTCTAACATCCTGACACATTCCCTGCCATTTCTCACATCCTCTACTACCTCTAACATCCTGACACATACCCTGTCACTTCTCACATCCTCTAACATCCTGACACATTTCCTGCCACTTCTCACATCCTCTACTACCTCTAACATCCTGACACATACCCTGTCACTTCTCACATCCTCTAACATCCTGACACATTCCCTGCCACTTCTCACATCCTCTACTACCTCTAACATCCTGACACATACCCTGTCACTTCTCACATCCTCTAACATCCTTACAAATTACCTGCCACTTCTCACATCCTCAACTACCTCTATCATCCTGATACATACCCTGTCACTTCTCAATCCTCTAACATCCTTACACATTCCCTGACACTTCTCACATCCTCTACTACCTCTAACATCCTGACACATTCTCTGCCACTTTTCATATCCTCTTTAACCTCTCACACTCTCTTCAACCTCTCACACCTTCTTCTACTTCTCACATCCTCTTAGACTTCTAACATCCTTTTCCACTTCTCACACTACCCCATACATCTCATATTCTCTACCTCCTTCTGAAAAGTTTTACTTCTGGACGTACATATCTCACACAACATATCTGACAGCCTCTTATACACATCTTACAGCCCGTGACAGATCTCATGTCCTTAAAGTAGTTATTCAATTCAGGACCACCTCTGATTCACTACTTCAAATATTGTCCTTTTGACAGTTAAAAGGCAAACAAAGGCCTGTTTATTGAATAATTATCGATTATACTGATATTGAAGCCAAGTGACTGGAATTTATTGTGAGAAGAGCTGAATAATGGTATGTATTGATGTATCATGGACAGACATATTCTCATTATGGACTTAAATTACGATAGTCGAAAGGCGGCAGCGAATAGTATTGGCTTTCTGTGACCTTCAGTACATCAAAACCTGATGCTGTGAAATTGAGATTTATCCAGCGAGAGAAAATGAGTGGATTCCACTTATTGGATATCCTAGAACGCAGAGCACTGGGTCGGTATCATCGCGGAGGATCTGTCTCCGACAAGCAAACACCATTACTACATTGATTTGTGCCTGCATGCAAAAGTGAAAATCAAATTTGACAAGTTTTTTATGGTCCATCTCAGACAATGACAATATGTAGGCTGAGGGTGATAGACAGAAGGGATAAACTGGATGATAGACAGAAGGAATAAACTGGATGAAAGAAGAAGGGATAAACAAGTCTGTGTGTCACCGTCTTCAACAGGCTAATCTGGTGCATCCATCTGTCTGCTGAACCCTACCAATCTATAAGGGGAATTCCCTTTCCAGTGTGTACATTGGGAGGCATCCCTCTCCAGTTTGTACATTGGGCGGCACTCTCTCTCCAATGAGTACACTGGGGGCATTCCCTCTCCAGCTAGTACATTGGGAGGCATTCCCTCTCCAGCTAGGACATTGAGGGGCATTCCCTCTCCAGCTAGTACATTGAGGGGCATTCCCTATCCAACTAGGACATTGAGGGACATTCCCTCTCCAGCTAGTACATTGAGGGGCATTCCCTCTCAAGCTAGTACATTGAGGGGCATTCCCTCTCCAGCCAGTACATTGAGGGGCATTCCCTCTCCAGCCAGTACATTGAGGGACATTCCCTCTCCAGCCAGTCCATTGAGGGGCATTCCCTCTCCAGCCAGTACATTGAGGGGCATTTTCTCTACAGCCAGTACATTGAGGGGCATTCTCTCTCCAGCCAGTACATTGAGGGGCATTCCCTCTCCAGCCAGTACATTGAGGGGCATTCCCTCTCCAGTCAGTACATTGAGGGGCATTCCCTCTCCAGCTAGTTCATGGAGGGGCATTCCCTTTCCTAACCCAATACCTACCTTATTTTCAGGAGTATATTAAAACTTATTTCTATGAAACAGTAGACATGAACATTATTTGGATACTGAAACATTGATAAGGATTATATCAATTAAAATTACACTAATTAATACAGTTGACAATTAATAATTTGAGATGAACATTTACCACATTAATATTTTCATGATCAAGGCTTTAATTCCACCAATCATACTTTATCTATCGATGTTTATAATTTATTGCATTATCACCTACATGACTCAGCCTATTTGTTTCACTACCTTAATTAGTGTTCTGTCTGTGTGAACTGAAAACTGGTACTACATCATATATCATATATACAGATGTAGATGTAGATATAAATTGCATCAACCTCATAAACCCACTAATTGAAAAGTTAGTTACATTTGAGCAATAAACAACTAATCCACACTCAACATATCAACCAATCAAAAACTTGGTTACATTTGACCAAGAAATAACCAATAACTATATATGTTACATTTAACCCCATAAACCATCCAATCAAATGCCTGATTACTTCTAAGCAATATGCAACCAATCAAATCAGTTACATTAACCTCATAAACCAACCAATCCAATTATCTGTTACATTAAGCCCAATAAAATGTCCAATCAGAATGCGCAACAATGTAATATCTAAATAAATAATTATATAAATCAATAAAGAAATTGACCTATAAGGTACTCTGTAACATTTTATTCTGTGAATCACTAGCAAATAAAGAATGTGGAAAATGATACTGTCATTCAAAAACTTAAGATAAAAATCTTTTGAGAACTGTGTTCAATCATACTGACACAGGTATTCAAAATATTCCATTATGTAAAACAAAATTTATTTATAAGCGAGCTATCAAGCTTGATCAAACCACTAGAATCTCTTATAAACTTCAGAGTTTGCCTTGAAGGTCAAGCGGATGCAAGGTTTAAAATGGTATGGAGTAATTTCGCTATTCATAAAACAAGATATTGGATTTTGATTGGCACAAGCGCTTGATAAAATGCAGCACATATTGAAGAAATTAAATAAACGATTTTCAGAAGAAAAGTAACCGAAGCATTAAAGTCAGAATAAGTTGACTTCATTACAAAACAACTTTTTCTGCTCATCTGTTAAATGTTTAGTACAGAAGAAAAAATCAATATGGTTTTTGACTAGCTGAGGAAACTTTCATCATCTAAGTTACAAATACATGTCAGAAGATAGCTTGTTGGAGCCTGTGTGTAGATATTAGAATCTGTCCCTTGGCTCATCTCACTGCAAGGGATCTGTATGTCCCTAGGAGAGCGAACATCACTGAGAGGAATATGTATGTTACTTAGAACTCTTGTTCACTAAGTGGTACATGGAGTTCATATCAGTTAGAGTTCTTCTCAAAAAGAGCTGTAAGCCAATGGCTACCCAATACCCTTCATCCCTAATAGCCTTTATTTGAAACAATCAAGCAACCAAACAATCTTCCACTGTGTTTCCATGGTAACTATTATTGTTGCATTTTATGTCAAATTATAGACATCTATATATGTTACAATCATTGATAAAAAATTGTTCAAAACCATAATCAGTTATTTGCTATTTCACAAAACCCGTGCACAGTAACCTGGTTACCACGGCAACCAATAAAACGGCAAAGAATACCTGCATACATTTCTACTCATAGTTTCCAACATTGCTCAAAAAAGTTCCATCTAAACTGATTCAGTTGTTAAGGACAGACAGACAAATTTAAAAGCTGATCTCTGAGTATACCCACTAATTACTTTGTTGCAGTACGTTAATTATAACGAGGGTGCATAAAGACATTATTTAAAGGAATATCTAAGCAGCACAGAGCTCAACTCACTGAGGCTTTGTGGAAGAGTACTAATTGCAAAGAAGAAAGAATTTGAATTTGATCCAGACATAAAGACAAGATTTCTTGGGCACCAATTTAGGAGAAAGAGTAATAATTTGACTCCTATTTAGGACAAAGGGTGTGAACCTGATTCACTTACATAGGACCAGACTCCAAGTGGACCAATTAAGGACAAAGGACATCAATTTGATCCTGATTTTGGACCAACATAATAATCAAATACATCAATTTAGGACAAAGGACATGAATTTGATTGTGATTTAGGACCAGACTCCTTCCTTGGGAACTACTGGTAAGACAGACAGTCAGACAGATGAGCTATGTTGTGGTGAATTTCAGACATATCAGATTGACAAATATCCTGTTCACATTCCTCATTCTCCCAGCAGTTCTTTTGATAATGACAGAGATTCTATATTAATTCAGTCAACTATAATAGATTTAAATTTCAACTCTCTGAAGTTGGTCTTTCTCTTTCAAGTGCAGACCACTATCATACCTGGGGGTCAAGTTTTGGAAGTCATCACACTTTCGTCTCCCCTTATCTGATACCCAACACTATATCGCCTTACCGCCATGCTCGCAAATATCGTCTCAAGTTTCACCGTTGAACAATAAATCTGACTAATACATTCTTTAAACACACTTTAAAAACTTCAGTAGTTATACAACTGAACAAAGCAGACAAAAAAGCTTTTAATCAACTTGATTTTTTTGATCAAATATGTAATATCTAGCTGTTTGGAAGTGAACAAAAGAGCTGTGTTTGATAAAATACCAGTCATGTTATCATTCCTTTGATGAAAGTAAAATATTTAATAAGTATTATTAGATTACTTATAAAAAAAAAGGATTTTTTAGTAAAATCTGTTTTATATTACTCAACAGTAAATATTGCTATTGGAAGTATTAGAAAAGATTAATTTGGTGACAATTAATTAGTCTTTGACTAAAGGTAAACATAAGGTTTTAAAGTACAGCAACCAAAATCAAAATCTGAGAAGAAGAAATGGAAAAGTAGAAGAACAGGGAGAAAAAGACTGCTTTGAGTCACATACAACAGAAAGTAACCGAAACAGACAACATTGAGTCATACACTACAGGAAGTAACAGAAACAGACAACATTGAGTCATACACTACAGGAAGTAACACAAACAGACAACATTGAGTTATACACAACAGGAAGTAACACAAACAGACAACATTGAGTTATACACAACAGGAAGTAACACAAACAGACAACATTGAGTTATACACAACAGGAAGTAACACAAACAGACAACATTGAGTTATACACAACAGGAAGTAACACAAACAGACAACATTGAGTTATACACAACAGGAAGTAACACAAACAGACAACATTGAGTTATACACAACAGGAAGTAACACAAACAGACAACATTGAGTTATACACAACAGAAAGTAGCACAAACAGACAACATTGAGTTATAAACAACAGGAAGTAACACAAACAGACAACATTGAGTTATACACAACAGAAAGTAACACAAACAGACAACATTGAGTTATACACAACAGGAGGTAACAACACAGACAACATTGAGTTATACACAACAGGAAGTAACACAAACAGACAACATTGAGTTATACACAACAGAAAGTAGCACAAACAGACAACATTGAGTTATAAACAACAGGAAGTAACAGAAAAAGACAACATTGAGTTATACACAACAGAAAGTAACACAAACAGACAACATTGAGTCATACACAACAGGAAGTAACAGAAACAGACAACATTGAGTCATACACAACAGGAAGTAACACAAACAGACAACATTGAGTCATACACAACAGGAAGTAACACAAACAGACAACATTGAGTTATACACAACAGAAAGTAACACAAACAGACAACATTGAGTTATACACAACAGGAAGTAACACAAACAGACAACATTGAGTCATACACAACAGGAAGTAACACAAACAGACAACATTGAGTCATACACAACAGGAAGTAACACAAACAGACAACATTGAGTCACACACAACAGGAAGTAACACAAACAGACAACATTGAGTACACACACAACAGGAAGTAACACAAACAGACGAAACAACACATTGAGTCATACACAACAGGAAGTAACACAAACAGACAACATTGAGTCACACACAACAGGAAGTAACACAAACAGACAACATTGAGTCATTCACAACAGGAAGTAACACAAACAGACAACATTGAGTCATACACAACAGGAAGTAACACAAACAGACAACATTGAGTCACACACAACAGGAAGTAACACAAACAGACAACATTGAGTCATTCACAACAGGAAATGAAGAAAGTAATAAAATTGAGTCATTTTTTTGCAATTAGAATTATCGGAATCTCATAGCATCATGGATTTGTCAATCACATAGAATAAAAGTCTCTTAACTCAGCCACATGGAGATCCTTTGGCAGATCAGAGCAAGATTTCTTTATATATTGATCCTGGTGACCTTGTAAAATGGCCATTAATTTAACAGTCTAGATAGATGATCATCTCACTATATATAAACTAAGCCAATATGTTTTCTCCATAGCAACTGACACCTGATGATGACCAAAGCTATGGGATAATATATAGAGCTATGGCACCTAGTAAACTTTAAAATATAGACTGTTAAATACTCTAATAGATGAGCACCATCAAAAAGCTTCAAAAGAGCTGATCAAAAGCATTGGAGACCTATAAAAAGATAAAATATAGAACAGTCGCATTTATCACCCATTAAACTTGTAAAATGAAATTTTCATTCTTCACATTTTCAAATGAACACTCTGAGGTACAATAAAGACATAAATACATAGGTAAGTATATAGGAAGCCCGGAATTAGATATGACATTTGAGTGTATACGCCTGCACCTTAACTCTGTAGCCGATCAAGGTCTGCGAGGCGTTTTCAATACCAATAAATATCAACACACTTGAGAGTGACTTTGTCAACATGGCTGCTGACGCTGTCAAGTCGGTACAGCACTTCGATATCACTGCATTTAATTCTTCTAAAGGGTCTTTATATACAAGCGATATTCATCATATCAAACGCTAAATGGATTCCCCGAACCTTATGCTGTTTACGACACTTCAGTGTTCGTGAAATTGTATTTACATTGAGATATTGATGATTCATCATATCTTGTAATTTTTTTTTACCGCCTTAAAACATTCAATAAACACAGTGAAATATCTTGAATAAAAAAAATTGTCAAATACAGGAGGCAAAGTATGCAGTGACCTTTAAAAACATTTACATGCATTAGCGACAGTTACTGGTATTTTTGGTAACAAATTTTCTCATTTATGTGTGTGTTTCTGATTAAGCAAAGAATGAGATTTTGATAAGAGTACATAAGACAATCCTATACATACAAATTTTGATGACATAAGATTAAAATAAGTTTGCTAATTACTATATAAAAATAAAATTTAAATCTGTGAATATTCAGTATAACATGTTACATTTATAGATTTGCTGATGTTACCTTGATAATTCAGATTTAATTTTCATTCAAAACTGCTAAATGAGAAGCTGATAAGAGGAATATGGTTACATGAACTAACGTTAATATACTGTGTGCATAACAGACTTAACATTGTGTACCCAGAATCAGAAATCAGGAGTACAAGTTACCTCCCCTTACACATGTCTCGTCTACCTGTGTTTCAGCCCAGACAGGTGAGACAGAGGATAAGCTATACGACAACGGGTATAATCTTTTATCTCCACAATAGAACGGTCTACAAACACGTCACCCGACCCCAGGTAACATACAGGTAGGTTATTAACGAGAAACATCACCTAGCTAGCGCTTGCGAGGAGATATATGTTATTAAGTGTTCTCGGGCTGCATCGCTACTTGTTGTAATCGGGTAACAGATACTATGGACATCCACACAATCAACCTTAAGGTGTTTTTAGAAATGACTGCAGGAATAAAGTAGGGTTATTGACAAAGGTTAATTTCTGTAATCGATAGCTCCGTTTATGTCCTATCCTGATACAATATCATACTACTAAACTAAATTATTTCCCAGTCAGAATGCACAGACGACAAAGCAAATCAATAAATCTGTAAGCTACCTGTAAGGAAAGTGCTTGTTTGGCTCGCTCTTCCAGGTCTAATTAAACATAAGGCAGGGTAATTAATCATGAAAAGGCAATTTTATCAACCGTACATTTTTTTTATATGAATCCTTTCATTTTGTAATGCTGTGTAGTTATTGAACGCATAATATACATCCAGTTAATTTTGTATCGGTGTTTAAATCATTTGTCTGATCTTTATGCCAGTACTTATTTAGAAAATATTGCAGAGTTTCACATTCTATTACTAAGTTTTATCATCTACATTATGTACCTATCCGGTAGCAAGTTTAAAACCAATCAGGCTCTGACTGCAGGTCCATGGTTGTTTTACTGGGGTACTATATTTTGCTTTCATCATACTAATTTAGCATATCTGTTAATGACCCTTGATTAATAGGATATAAACTAAATTCAGCCACATTACTGTATACTGTATATATTATACATAGTGATCGTATGTGTGCTACAATCCCTACACATACTTGATATATGTTATAACCTTGAAAGAAAGTCAAGGTCATTCATTTAAACAAACTTTATAGTCCTTCACCTCAGTCACCGTTTTCAGATGACCATTTAAGCACATATGGGCCTGATGCTTCTTTTCAACTTTTAAGAAAAACACAGGTTTCACATGAAGATCAAAGAAGTAGAGAATTGAAACATGTTTATACTAGTGAAATTCAAAAATTTATAGCTATGGATAATCTATGAGAATCAAAACAGTTCGATAACATTACTGGTCCTTGAATTCATTGAGATTAGTTTAATATTTGATAAATCTAATCTGCTTGTAAAAGTACATATCAAAGGTGGCGGACTTAAGCTTCTGTGATCATTGTAAGTAACTTGACAGCAGAATATCTACAGGGAAGTCTTCACTTAAAAAAGTCCACTTCAACCTATTCACCCCTATTATTTCATAATGAACTGTTCCAGTCTTAAGAATTAGAAGAGTACAAATGAGACCTCAGGGGTGATTGAGTTAGGATGTCATGACACTGATGCTGGCAGCTTCCAGACTACTGGTTACTACTGTAACAGCTAAACAATAATTGGATTGTAGCCAGACTAAAGTTCCTCAGCTGGTCGATCTTAAATCTATTGAAATGATATTTCCAAATCTTATTTCCTTTGATGAAATGTTTCACAAGCCAGTAAAACATAAAGCAAAACAATAGAACTACTAACAGAGGTGATAGGCTATTGTTGTAATATCAGGCACATTAACTATTGCAAAAATGGCCCAGAGGTTGAGACAATGACACAGAGGTTGAGGGCGAGTGGTATCATGTCAGACACCTGAACCACTAAGTCACTATGACTCAGAGATGGAAGGCTAGTGATAGAATGTCAGACACCTTAACCACTTCCCCACTAGGACCCAGAGTTGGAGAGTAAGTGGTAGAATGTCAAACACCTTAACCATTTGGCCACAGTGACTCAGAGATGGAGAGATACAGGTAGAATGTCATACACCTTAACCACTCAGTAACCATGACCCAGAGGTGGAAGGTTAGTGATAGAATGTCAGACACCTTAACTACTCAGTCACCAAAACCCAGATGTCGAGGGCTAGTGGTAGAATGTCAGACACCTTAACCACTCAGCCACCAAAACCCAGAGGTGGAGGGCTAACGGTAGAATGTCAGACACCTTAACCACTCAGTCACCATGACCCAGAGGTGGAGGGCTAACGGTAGAATGTCAGACACCTTAACCACCCAGTCACCATGACCCAGAGGTGGAGGGCTAACGGTAGAATGTCAGACACCTTAACCACCTAGTCACCATGACCAAGAGTTGGAGGGCTAACGGTAGAATGTCAGACACCTTAACCACTCAGTCACCATGACCCAGAGGTTGGGGGCTAGTGGTAGAATGTCAGACACCTTAACCACCCAGTCACCATGACCCAGAGGTGGAGGGCTAGTGGTAGAATGTCAGACACCTTAACCACCCAGCCATCAAAACCCAGAGGTGGAGGGCTAACGGTAGAATGTCAGACACCCTAACCACCCAGTCACCATGACCCAGAGGCGAAGTGCTAGTGGTAGAATATCAGACACCTTAACCACTCAGCCACCAAGACCAAGAGGTAGAGGGCTAATGGTAGTATGTCAGACACCTTAACCACTCAGCCGACATGAACCTGAGGTGGAAGGCTAATGGTTGTATGTCAGACACCTTAACCACTCGGTCGACATGACCCTGAGGTGGAAGGCTAATGGTTGTATGTCAGACACCTTAACCACTCAGGTCCGACATGACCCTGAGGTGGAAGGCTAATGGTTGTATGTCAGACACCTTAACCACTCAGTCGACATGACCCTGAGGTGGAAGGCTAATGGTTGTATGTCAGACACCTTAACCACTCAGCCGACATGACCCTGAGGTGGAAGGCTAATGGTAGAATGTCAGACATCTTAACCACTCAGCCGACATGACCCAGAGGTGGAGGGCTAATGGTAGTAATGTCAGACACCTTAACAACTCAGCCACCAAGACCCAGAGGTGGAGGGCTAATGGTAGTATGTCAGACACCTTTAACCACTCAGCCACCAAAACCCAGAGGTGGAGGGCTAACGGTAGAATGTCAGACACCTTAACCACTCAGTCACCATGACCCAGAGGTGGAGGCTAGTGGTAGAATGTCAGACACCTTAACCACCCAGTCACCATGACCCAGAGGTGGGAGGGCTAGTGGTAGAATGTCAGACACCTTAACCACCCAGCCACAAAACCCAGAGGTGGAGGGCTAATGGTAGTAATGTTAGACACCCTTAACCACCCAGTCGACCATGACCCAGAGGCGAAGTGCTAGTGGTAGAATATCAGACACCTTAACCACTCAGCCACCAAGACCAAGAGGTAGAGGGCTAATGGTAGTATGTCAGACACCTTAACCACTCAGCCGACATGACCTGAGGTGGAAGGCTTAATGGTAGTAATGTCAGACACCTTAACCACTCAGCCGACATGACCCTGAGGTGGAAGGCTAATGGTAGTATGTTCAGACACCTTAACCACTCAGCCGACATCACCCAGAGGTGGAGGGCTAATGGTAGAATGTCAGACACTTAACCACTCAGCCGACATGACCCAGAGGTGGAGGGCTAATGGTTGTATGTCAGACACCTTAACCACTCAGCCGACATGACCCAGAGGTGGAGGGCTAATGGTAGAATGTCAGACATCTTAACCACTCAGTCGACATGACCCAGAGGTGGAGGGCTAATGGTAGTCTGTCAGACACCTTAACCACTCAGTCACTGTGACCCTGAGGTGGAGGGCTAATGGTAGTAATGTTAGACACCTTAACCACTCAGCCGACATGACCCAGAGGTGGAGGGCTAATGGTAGAATGTCAGACACCTTAACCACTCAGTCGACATGACCCAGAGGTGGAGGGCTAATGGTAGAATGTCAGACACCTTAACCACTCAGCCACATGACCCAGAGGTGGAAGGCTAATGGTAGAATGTCAGACACCTTAACCACTCAGCCGACATGACCCTGAGGTGGAAGGCTAATGGTAGTATGTCAGACACCTTAACCACTCAGCGACATGTACCCTGAGGTGGAAGGCTAATGGTAGTATGTCAGACACCTTAACCACTCAGCCGACATGACCCTGAGGTGGAAGGCTAATGGTAGTAATGTCAGACACCTTAACCACTCAGCCGACATGACCCTGAGGTGGAGGGCTAATGGTAGAATGTCAGACACCTTAACCACTCAGCCGACATGACCCAGAGGTGGAGGGCTAATGGTATATGTCAGACACCTTAACCACTCAGCCGACATGACCCAAGGTGGAGGGCTAATGGTAGAATGTCAGACATCCTTAACCACTCAGCCGACATGGACCCAGAGGTGGAGGGCTAATGGTTGGATGTCAGACACCATGACCCAGAGGTTAAGGTGGAAGGCTAATGGTAGAATGTCAGACATCTTAACAATCACTCAGCCGACATGACCAGGCTAATGGTTAATAGTGGTAGAATGTCAGACATCTTAACCACAGTCAGCAATGTCATGACCCTAGAGGTGGAGTAGGGCAAATGGTTAGTAATGTCAGACACCTAGACTTAACCACTCAGCCCGACAATGACCCAAGAGGTGGAAGGCTAATGGTAGTTATGTCAGACACCTTAACCACTCAGCCGACATTGGACCCTGAGGTGGAAGGCTTAAGTGTATAAAATGTTAGACATCTAACCACTCAGCTGACATGACCCTGAGGTGGAAGGCTTATGTAGTAATGTCAGACATCTTAACCACTCAGCCGACATGACCCAGAGGTGGAAGGCTCAATGGTAAGTATGTCAGACACCTAACCACTCAGACCTGACATGACCCAGAGTGGAAGGCTAATGGTAGATATGTCAGACACCTTAACCACCTCAGCCAGACAGTGACCCCTATGAGGGTGGAAGAGCTATAGTGGATGTATGTCAGACACCTTAAAACCACTCCATACCTACACTGACCCAGAGAGATGGAAGGCTAGTAGTAAAAAAATGTCAGACACCTTAACCACTCAGTAAGGACATTCCCAGAGGTGGAAGGCTAGTGGTAAAGTTAATAATGTCAGACACCTCTACACTCAGTAACAAAAGTCAGACACCATGTTACCAAGAGGTGGAAGGCTAGTGGTAATTGTCAACACCTTACACTTCAGTAGAACAGAGGTGACAGAGTGTAGAGGCTACACTGGTAAGTGGTAAATGTCAGACACACCTTAACCACATCATACACAAGAGGTGAGAGGCTAGTGTGAAGAATGTCAGACACCTTAACCAGTTCCCAGACAATGTCAGACCCTTAGAGGTGAAGTCTAGTGGTAGAAACCTGTCATGTCAGACACCTTAACCACTCAGTATACATGTACAGAGAGGAGGAAGGCTAGTGTTTATAAGTCAGAAAACCTGTCATACACTTGTTTCAGAGTGGAAGGTATCTTAACCTCAACCTCAGACACTTGGTTTCCCAGAGGTGGAAGGCTAATGGTAAATTGTCAGACACCTTAACCACTCACTAACAGTGGTACCCAGAGGTGAAGGGCTAGTGGTAGTAAATGTCAGACACCTTAACACTCTCCCAGTAAAGACCCAGAGGTGGAGGCTAATGTAGTAAATGTCAGACACCTAACCACACACTTGACAGACAGAGAGTTAAAGGCTAGTGGTAAATGTCAGACACCTTAACACTTCATACAGACCAGAGTGGAAGGCTAATGGTAAAAGTAGAACACCTCAGACACCTTAACCACAAGGGCTAGTCAAGTCAGACACCTCATACACTTGGACCCAGAGGTGGAAGGCTAATGTTAATAAGTAAACACCTCACCTAACACTCAGAGGACAGGAAGGCTAGTGTTTAAATTCAGACACCTTAACATGACAGACACTTAACCACCCAGAGTGGAAGGCTAGTGTAAATGTCAGACACCTCAGAACCACTCAGGTCACTGAATGTCAGACCCTTAGAGTGGAGGGCTAGTAGTAGTAAATGTCAGACACCTCATACACTCAGTACAGTGACCCAGAGGTGGAGGCTAGTGTAAAAGTCACCTTAACACCTTAACACTAGAACAGTTGGACACCCAGAGGTGGAAGGCTAATGTTTAAATGTCAGACACCTTAACCACATCAGGAACAGAGGTGAAGGCTAGTGTAATGTCAGACACCTAACCTTAGACTGGAGAGGAGGTAAGTAGTAGTGGTAAATGTCAGACACCTTAACACTAGTGGTAAAATGTCAGACACCTTAACCTACACCACCTCAGGTGGAGGGCTAGTTAAAATGTCAGACACCTTAACTTAACTCACTAAAGGACAGAGGTGGAAGGCTAGTGGTAAAATGTCAGACACCTTAACCACTCAGGACTGTACCAGAGGTGGAAGGCTAGTGTAGTATAAATGTCAGACACCTAACCACTTGGGTAGTAATGACCAGAGGTGGAAGGCTAACCACTGTAAATAGAGTCAGAACACCTCAACACTTGGCAGACATCCCAGAGGTGGAAGGCTAGTGTTTAAAATGTCAGACACCTTAACCACTTAGTCACACAGACAGACCCAGAGGTGGAAGGCTAGTGGTAAATCAGACACCTCAGTCAGGCTACATTAAGTAACACCTTAACCTTGGCAGAGAGTGAGGGAAGGCTAGTAAGTAGAACCAGACACCTTAACCACAAGAAGGAAGGCTTAGTGTAATGTCAGTAGAACCTAAGTATGTCAGAAGTCAGTGGTTAAAGTCAACACTCATAACCAGAGTGGAAGGCTAGTGGTTATAAGTCAGAACACTTGTCAGACACAGAGAGTGAAGGCAGTGTAAAATGTCAGACACCTAACACACTTGGTCACCATGACTCAGAGGTGGAAGGCTAGTGGTAGAATAATGTCAGACACCTTAACCACTCTCAGTAGACAGTGTTATAAGTCAGACACCTCAGACACTTAGTGACCCAGAGGGGAGGGCTAGTAGTGTTAGTAAATGTCAGACACCTTAACCACTTAGTGGAAGGCTATGACCCAGAGGTGATAGTACACTTGGCTAGTAGTGAAGGTAATGTCAGACACCTTAACCACTCAGTACACATGGACCCAGAGGTGGAGAGCTAATAGTTAGTAGTGTCAACACCTTAACCACTCAGTCACAGACCCAGAGGTGGAAGGGCTAGTGTTTATAATGTCAGAACCAGAACCCTTAACAGTCACTTCCAGAGTGAAGGTAGTGTTAGAATGTTAACACTCATACACCTTACCCAGAGTGGAAAGTAGTGTTAAAATGTCAGACACCTTAACCACTCAGTCAACCTGACCAGAGGTGGAAGGCTAAGTGGTAGTAATTAGACACCTTAACACACTAATACACAATGTATAGACCCAGAGGGTGGAAGGCTAGTGTTTATAGAATGTCAGACACCTTAACCACTTAGCACAAAAGACCAGAGGTGGAGGGCTAGTGGTAAAATGTCAGACACTTAACCTTAACACTTGGTTCCAGAGTACTGGAAGGCTAGATAATCAGTAGACAACTCAGTTACCACTAGAGATGGTAGTTAGAGAAATTTCACACACCTAACACACTGACCCAGAGATGGAAGGCTAGTGTTTAAAAGTCAACACCTCATACACCATTGACTTCCCAGAAGGTGAAGTTAAGTGGTAAATGACACCTAAACTAACACAGTGGAAGGTGTAATTTAGTAAGTGTCAACACACTTAACAATAAGTCAACACTCATACTTGACACCAGAGGTGGAAGGCTAGTGGTAAAATGTCAGACACCTAACCTCATACACTTGGACAAGAGGTGGAAGGCTAGTGTTTAGATAAGTCAGACACACCTTAACCACTCATAGTATCAAATCAGAGTGGAGGCTAGTGTAACATGTCAGACACCTTAACCTTGGCTTCCCAGACAGAAGAGTTAGAGGTGGAAGGCTAATGGTAGTAATGTCAGACACACCTTAACCACTCAGGACACTTGACCCAGAGAGTGGAGGGTAGTGTTTAAAAAATGTCAGACACCTTAACCACTCAGACATACAGAGTGTAGAAGTTAATGTGGACACCTAGACACCTTGGTCAGACAAAGGTAGACACCTTAACACATGTCAACACCTCATAACCTCAGGACATAGTACAATGTCAGACACCTTAACTAGAGTAGAGTGTAGAATGTCAGACACACCTTAACACCTCAGAACAATGTCAGACACCTAGAGGTGGAAGGCTAGTGGTAAAATGTCAGACACCTTAACCACTTAGCTACAGTACAGAACAGAGTGGAGGGCTAAAACTGTAAAATGTCAGACACCTTAACACATCAGTTTGACCCAGAGTGAAGAGTTAGGGCTAGTGGTAGAATGTCAGACACCTTAACCACTACACCCACATGACAAGAGGTGGAAGGCTAAGTTAAAATGTCAGACACCTTAACCACTTAAGTCAAAGGACAGACCCTAGGTGGAAGGCTAGTGGTAAAATGTCAGACACCCTAACACAAGTCAGACACCTTAACCACATGTTGAACAGTCAGACACCTTAACCACTCATCAGAGAGTAGACCAGGTATAGTGGTAAAATGTCAGACACCTTAACCATCTAAGCAACAGACCAGAAGGTGGAGAGGCTAGTGGTAAAAAGTGTCAGAACACCTTATACCACTAAGGTTTCTTACAGACAGAAGTGGAAGAGCTAGTGTAGTAAAGTGTCAGACACCTTAACCTTAGACTTGGTTTCTCACCAGAGTGTAAGTTAGTGGTAAAAATGTCAGACACCTCAACACTTGGCTTGTCCAGAGAAGACAGTGTCAGAACACCTAAACACTGTGTAGACAGATTAACACATGGTAAAAACAATGTCAGACACCTAACACTCAGGACAATTCAGACAGAAGGTGTAGAGTTAGTGGTAAAATGTCAGACACCTTAACCACACTTGGTCAGACAGAGAGGAAGGCTAGTATTTAAATGTCAGACACCTTAACACTTACACTATGGTTCAGTCAGAGGTGGAGAGGCTAGTAAGTTAAATCAGACACAAACACCTTAACCACACTGGCACCTTCCCACAGAGGTGGAAGGCTAGTGTGTAAAATGTCAGACACCTTAACACTTAAGGTCAGAGAAGGTTAGAGACAGAAGTCAGACACCTAACCACATAAGTAGTAGTAGAATGTCAGACACCTTAACCACTGAAGACAGTGTACAGGAAGACAGAGGTGGAAGGCTAATTTAAAAAATGTCAGACACCTTAACCACTCAAGGTACCCAGAGGTGAAGGCTAGTGTGTAAAGTCAACACCTTACACCTGGTATCAGAAGGTGGAGGCTAGTGTAAAAATGTCAGACACCTTAACCACTCAGGACAATGTCCTTAGACCAGAGGTGGAAGGCTAGTGTTAAAATGTCAGACACCTTAAACACTTGGTATAGAAGAGGTGGAGAGTCAGAGTGTTAACCTATCAGACACCTTAACACTTGGTCAGAACAGACCAGACTAGGGCTAGTAGTAAAATGTCAGACACCTTAACCACATCAGTTAGTACAGAGGTGGAGACTAGTGGTAAAATGTCAGACACCTAACCATACACTTGGACCCAGAGGTGGAAGGCTAGTTAGTGGTAAAATGTCAGACCTTACCTCAGGACACTTGACCCAGAGGTGGAAGGCTAGTGTTTAAAATAAGACACCTTAACCTTGGTTAGTCAGATGACTAATGTCAGACATAACTTAAGTCATAAAGTAGACCTCAGACACCTTAGACCCAGAGGTGGAGGCTAGTAGTGTAAAATGTCAGACACCTTAACCTTATACCTTGGACATAGAAGAGGTGGAAGGCTAATGTAAAATGTCAGGACACCTTAACACTTGGCTTCACACTTAGTTAGAATGTCCAGAGACCACAGGGTGGAGTGTTTAATAAGTGACACACCACATCACTTGGCTTCCCAGAGACCTTAACCAAGGCTAGTAGTTAGTGTAGAAGTCAGACACCTTAACCACTAGACACAGAGTAGGAAGGCTAGTGTTAGTGGTAAAATGTCAACACCTTAATACACACTGGACTTCCCAGAGGTAGAAGGCAGTGTTAAATGTCATAACACCAGACACATTTCTCAGAGGTGGAAGGCTAGTGTAAAAGTCAGACACTTAACCACTCATACACAATGTCAGACAGAGGTGGACAGTTAGCTAAAGGAACACTAGTCAGACACCTTAACCAACACCTCATACACATTGGTTTCCCAGAGGGTGGAAGGCTAGTGTTTAAAGACACCTTAACACCTCACACTAGTGACATGGTTAAGGACAGAGGTGGAAGGCACACAGTTAGGTGGTAAAATGTCAGACACCTTAACCACTCACCTCACTAGGACATGACTTCAGAGAGGTGGAAGGGCTAGTGGTAGAAAGTCAGACACCTTAACCACTTCAGGACCAGACACCTTCCCAGAGGTGGAGAGGTAGTGGTAAAAATGTCAGACACCTTAACCACACTTGGTCAACATAGACACCTTAACCTAGTAGTAAAAGTCAGACACTGACACTTAGACCCAGAGTGGAAGACTAAAGTTAAAAATGTCACACACCTTAACACATGGTAAAGTCACAGACCTAGAGGGGATTAAAAGTGGTAGAAATGTCAGACACCTTAACCCTTAACCACTGTGATGGCTAGTGGTTTATAATGTCAGACACCTTAACACCTTCTAGACACTGAGAGGAAGTGGAGGTTAGTAAGTGTAAAATGTCAGACACCTTAACCACATAGAACAATGTGACATTCAGAGGTGGAAGGCTAGTGTTATAAATGTCAGACACCTTAACCACTCAGACCCAGACATGACCCTAACTTAGGTGGAAAGGCTAAAAAATGTAGAATAATGTCAGACACCTTAACCACATAGGACCGACTTGACCAGAGTTGGAGGGCTAATGGTAGTATGTCAGACACCTTAACCACTCTAGGCCGACCATGGACCCGAGGTGGAGGAGAGGCTAATGTTATAAATGTCAGAACATCTTATACACTCAGCGACATGAACCCAGAGTTGGAGGGCTAATGGTATAATGTCAGACACCTTGAACCACTCAGCCGACATGACCCAGAGGTGGAGGGCTAATGGTAATAATGTCAGACACCTTAACACTCAGGACACCCAGACAGGTGGGTAGGGCTAATGGTAGTATGTCAGACACCTTAAACCACTCAAGCCCGACTTGACCCAGTGGTGGAGGGCTAATAGTAGAATGTCAGACACCTTAACATTCAGCCGACATGACCCAGAGGTGGAGGGCTAATGTTATAATGTCAGACATTTTAACCAATCAGGTGGAGGCTAATGGTTGTAATGTCAGACACCTAAACCACTCAGTCAGCCGACATGACCCAGAGGTGGAGGGCTAATAGTATAATGTCAGACACCTTAACCACTCAGCCGACATGACCCAGAGGTGGAGGGCTAATGGTAGTATGTCAGACACCTTAACCACTCAGCCGACATGACCCAGAGGTGGAGGGCTAATAGTAGAATGTCAGACACCTTAACCATTCAGCCGACATGACCCAGAGGTGGAGGGCTAATGTTATAATGTCAGACATCTTAACCACTCAGCCGACATGACCCTGAGGTGGAAGGCTAATGTTATAATGTCAGACATCTTAACCACTCAGCCGACATGACCCAGAGGTGGAGGGCTAATGGTAGTATGTCAGACACCTTAACCATTCAGCCGACATGACCCAGAGGTGGAGGGCTAATGGTAGTATGTCAGACACCTTAAACCCATTCAGCCGACATGACCCAGAGGTGGAGGGCTAGTAGGTAGAATGTCAGACACCTTAACAACTCAGCCACCAAGACCCAGAGGTGGAGGGCTAATGGTAGTATGTAAGACACCTTAACAACTCAGCCACCAAGACCCTGAGGTGGAAGGCTAATGGTAGAATGTCAGACATCTTAACCACTCAGCCGACATGACCCAGAGGTGGAGGGCTAATGGTAGTATGTCAGACACCTTAACCACTCAGCCTACATGACCCTGAGGTGGAGGGCTAGTGGTTGTATGTCAGACACCTTAACCACTCAGCCGACATGACCCTGAGGTGGAAGGCTAATGTTATAATGTCAGACATCTTAACCACTCAGCCGACATGACCCAGAGGTGGAAGGCTAATGG
Organism: Argopecten irradians; assembly: GCF_041381155.1. NCBI lineage: Eukaryota > Metazoa > Mollusca > Bivalvia > Pectinida > Pectinidae > Argopecten > Argopecten irradians. The sequence goes on along the minus strand of NC_091138.1, from coordinate 30,304,226 downwards.
TAGTATGTCAGACACCTTAACCACTCAGCCGACATGACCCAGAGTTGGAGGGCTAATGGTATAGTATGTCAGACACCTTAACCACTCAGCCGACATGACCCTGAGGTGGAAGGCTAATGGTAGTAATGTCAGACATCTTAACCACTCAGCCGACATGACCCAGAGGTGGAGGGCTAATGGTAGTAATGTCAGACACCTTAACCACTCAGCCGACATGACCCAGAGGTGGAGGGCTAATGGTAGTAATGTCAGACACCTTAACCACTCAGCCGACATGACCCAGAGGTGGAGGGCTAATGGTAGTAATGTCAGACACCTTAACCACTTCAGCCGACATGACCCTAGAGGTGGAAGGCTAATGTTATAATGTCAGACATCTTAACCACTCAGCCGACATGACCCAGAGTTGGAAGGCTAATAGTAGAATGTCAGACACCTTAACCACTCAGCCGACATGACCCTGAGGTGGAAGGCTAATAGTAGAATGTCAGACACCTTAACCACTCAGCCGACATGACCCTGAGGTGAGGGCTAATGTTATAATGTCAGACATCTTAACCACTCAGCCGACATGACCCTGAGGTGGAAGGCTAATGTTATAATGTCAGACATCTTAACCACTCAGCCGACATGACCCAGAGGTGGAGGGCTAATGGTAGTATGTCAGACACCTTAACCATTCAGCCGACATGACCCAGAGGTGGAGGGCTAATGGTAGTATGTCAGACACCTTAACCATTCAGCCGACATGACCCAGAGGTGGAGGGCTAATAGTAGAATGTCAGACACCTTAACAAACTCGGCCGACCATGACCCAGAGGTGGAGGGCTAATGGTAGTATGTTAAGACACCTTTACCACTCAGCTGACATGACCCAGAGGTGGAGGGCTAGTGGTAAAATGTCAGACACCTTAACCACTCAGCTGACATGACCCTGAGGTGGAGGGCTATTGGTAGTATGTAAGACACCTTTACCACTCAGCTGACATGACCCAGAGGTGGAAGGCTAATGTTATAATGTCAGACATCTTAACCACTCAGCCGACATGACCCAGAGGTGGAAGGCTAATGGTAGTATGTCAGACACCTTAACCACTCAGCCTGACATGACCCAGAGTTGGAGGGCTAATGGTAGTATGTCAGACACCTTTTACCACTCAGCCGACATGACCCTGAGGTGGAAGGCTAATGTTATAATGTCAGACATCTTAACCACTCAGCCGACATGACCCAGAGTTGGAGGGCTAATGGTAGTATGTCAGACACCTAAACCACTCAGCCGACATGACCCAGAGGTGGAGGGCTAATAGTATAATGTCAGACACCTTAACCACTCAGCCGACATGACCCAGAGGTGGAGGGCTAATGGTAGATGTCAGACACCTTAACCACTCAGCCGACATGACCCAGAGGTGGAGGGCTAATAGTAGAATGTCAGACACCTTAACCATTCAGCCGACATGACCCAGAGGTGGAGGGCTAATGTTATAATGTCAGACATTTTAACCACTCAGCCGACATGACCCTGAGGTGGAAGGCTAATGTTATAATGTCAGACATCTTAACCACTCAGCCGACATGACCCAGAGGTGGAGGGCTAATGGTAGTATGTCAGACACCTAAACCACTCAGCCGACATGACCCAGAGGTGGAGGGCTAATAGTATAATGTCAGACACCTTAACCACTCAGCCGACATGACCCAGAGGTGGGAGGGCTAATGGTAGTATGTCAGACACCTTAACCACTCAGCCGACATGACCCAGAGGTGGAGGGCTAATAGTAGAATGTCAGACACCTTAACCATTCAGCCGACATGACCCAGAGGTGGAGGGCTAATGTTATAATGTCAGACATCTTAACCACTCAGCCGACATGACCCTGAGGTGGAAGGCTAATGTTATAATGTCAGACATCTTAACCACTCAGCCGACATGACCCAGAGGTGGAGGGCTAATGGTAGTATGTCAGACACCTTAACCATTCAGCCGACATGACCCAGAGGTGGAGGGCTAATGGTAGTATGTCAGACACCTTAACCATTCAGCCGACATGACCCAGAGGTGGAGGGCTAATGGTAGTATGTCAGACACCTTAACCACTCAGCCGACATGACCCAGAGGTGGAGGGCTAGTGGTAGAATGTCAGACACCTTAACAACTCAGCCACCAAGACCCAGAGGTGGAGGGCTAATGGTAGAATGTCAGACACCTTAACCACTCAGCCACCATGACCCAGAGGTGGAGGGCTAGTGGTAGAATGTCAGACACCTTAACCACTCAGCCACATGACCCAGAGGTGGAGGGCTAATGGTAGAATGTCAGACACCTTAACCACTCAGTCACATGACCCAGAGTGGAGGGCTAAGTGGTAGAATGTCAGACACCTTAACCACTCAGCCACATGACCCAGAGTGGAGGGCTAATGGTAGAATGTCAGACACCTTAACCACTCAGCACCACATGACCCAGAGGTGGAGGGCTTATGGTAGAATGTCAGACACCTTAACCACTCAGTCACCATGACCCAGAGGTGGAGGGCTAGTGGTAGAATGTCAGACACCTTAACCACTCAGCCACCAAAACCCAGAGGTGGAGGGCTAATGGTAGAATGTCAGACACCTTAACCACTCAGCCACCATGACCCAGAGGTGGAGGGCTAACGGTAGAATGTCAGACACCTTAACCACTCAGTCACCATGACCCAGAGGTGGAGGGCTAACGGTAGAATGTCAGACACCTTAACCACCCAGTCACCATGACCCAGAGGTGGAGGGCTAACGGTAGAATGTCAGACACCTTAACCACCTAGTCACCATGACCAAGAGTTGGAGGGCTAACGGTAGAATGTCAGACACCTTAACCACTCAGTCACCATGACCCAGAGGTTGGGGGCTAGTGGTAGAATGTCAGACACCTTAACCACCCAGTCACCATGACCCAGAGGTGGAGGGCTAGTGGTAGAATGTCAGACACCTTAACCACCCAGCCACAAAACCCAGAGGTGGAGGGCTAACGGTAGAATGTCAGACACCCTAACCACCCAGCCACCATGACCCAGAGGCGAAGTGCTAGTGGTAGAATATCAGACACCTTAACCACTCAGCCACCAAGACCAAGAGGTAGAGGGCTAATGGTAGTATGTCAGACACCTTAACCACTCAGCCGACATGAACCTGAGGTGGAAGGCTAATGGTAGTATGTCAGACACCTTAACCACTCGGTCGACATGACCCTGAGGTGGAAGGCTAATGGTTGTATGTCAGACACCTTAACCACTCGGTCGACATGACCCTGAGGTGGAAGGCTAATGGTTGTATGTCAGACACCTTAACCACTCGGTCGACATGACCCTGAGGTGGAAGGCTAATGGTTGTATGTCAGACACCTTAACCACTCAGCCGACATGACCCTGAGGTGGAAGGCTAATGGTAGAATGTCAGACATCTTAACCACTCAGCCGACATGACCCAGAGGTGGAGGGCTAATGGTAGTATGTCAGACACCTTAACAACTCAGCCACCAAGACCCAGAGGTGGAGGGCTAATGGTAGTATGTAAGACACCTTTACCACTCAGCCACCAAAACCCAGAGGTGGAGGGCTAACGGTAGAATGTCAGACACCTTAACCACTCAGTCACCATGACCCAGAGGTGGAGGGCTAATGGTAGAATGTCAGACACCTTAACCACCCAGTCACCATGACCAAGAGGTGGAGGGCTAATGGTAGAATGTCAGACACCTTAACCACTCAGCCGACATGACCCTGAGGTGGAAGGCTAATGGTAGTATGTCAGACACCTTAACCACTCGGTCGACATGACCAAGAGGCGAAGTGCTAGTGGTAGAATATCAGACACCTTAACCACTCAGCCACCAAGACCAAGAGGTAGAGGGCTAATGGTAGTATGTCAGACACCTTAACCACTCAGCCGACATGACCCTGAGGTGGAAGGCTAATGGTAGAATGTCAGACATCTTAACCACTCAGCCGACATGACCCAGAGGTGGAGGGCTAATGGTAGTATGTCAGACACCTTAACCACTCAGCCGACATGACCCAGAGGTGGAGGGCTAGTAGTAGAATGTCAGACACCTTAACCACTCAGCCACCATGACCCAGAGGTGGAGGGCTAATGGTAGTATGTCAGACACCTTAACCACTCAGCCACCAAAACCCAGAGGTGGAGGGCTAACGGTAGAATGTCAGACACCTTAACCACTCAGTCACCATGACCCAGAGGTGGAGGGCTAGTGGTAGAATGTCAGACACCTTAACCACCCAGTCACCATGACCCAGAGGTGGAGGGCTAGTGGTAGAATGTCAGACACCTTAACCACCCAGCCACCAAAACCCAGAGGTGGAGGGCTAATGGTAGAATGTCAGACACCCTAACCACCCAGTCACCATGACCCAGAGGCGAAGTGCTAGTGGTAGAATATCAGACACCTTAACCACTCAGCCACCAAGACCAAGAGGTAGAGGGCTAATGGTAGTATGTCAGACACCTTAACCACTCAGCCGACATGACCCTGAGGTGGAAGGCTAATGGTAGTATGTCAGACACCTTAACCACTCAGCTGACATGACCCAGAGGTGGAGGGCTAATGGTAGAATGTCAGACACCTTAACCACTCAGCCGACATGACCCTGAGGTGGAAGGCTAATGGTAGTATGTCAGACACCTTAACCACTCAGCCGACATGACCCAGAGGTGGAGGGCTAATGGTAGTATGTCAGACACCTTAACCACTCAGCCGACATGACCCAGAGGTGGAGGGCTAGTGGTAGAATGTCAGACACCTTAACCACTCAGCCACCAAGACCCAAAGGTGGAGGGCTAATGGTAGGATGTCAGACACCTTTACCACTCCGCTGACATGACCCTGAGGTGGAAGGTTAGTGGTAGTATGTCAGACACCTTAACTACTTAGTCACTATGACCCAGAGATGAAGGGCTACATTTGGAACATCACACACCTTAATCAAACCAGAGCCAGACATAATTACCACTCATAAAGCGATCTAATTAAGCAGGTGGTCGTTATACATAGTAAGTCCCTTATACAAGTAATATAAGATTTTGATAACTGTTAACCAAAATGTAAAGTGTAAAATGTAGTGTATTAACATTATAACGTATTGCAAATGTAATACTCCATCATTAGACATTAACATTGCCCGAGTTAGAGTGACGTAGGGTTCTCGCGACACGACCTTTGGTATTTAAGTTCATCATCATGTTTTCAAACCCTAATTGCTTGAGAGACTGTAGTTTATGATTAGTTTCTATATGTTACTGTGGGGGTGTGAACAAATAGGAGGATCAGCCAAAGATATTATTGTCCATTATTCAATATGACTATAAATCCGAGTTTAGCTTGATGAATAGGTCTATATTTATATATATATTTGGACGTCAGAGTTGATGACGATGCTTAGAGAATAAGCGTATCAGGGTGTAAATTAAAAAATAATGTACAAATGAAATATAAAACGTTGTCACTTAAGAAGAGCTAATAGCAATGTCATACCTGTTGTGATACTTATACCTGTAAATACATTAACAACATACCTGTTGTGATAATTATACCTGTAAATACATTAACAACATACCTGTTGTGATAATTATACCTGTAAATACATTAACAACATACCTGTTGTGATAATTATACCTGTTAATACATTAACAACATACCTGTTGTGATAATTATACCTGTTAATCCATATACCTGTAAATACATTAACAGCACACCTGTTGTGATAATTGTAACTGTAAATACATTAACAACACTTTCATAATTTTCCATAATGAAATGAAAACTGTCTTCCATGAGACCAACTTTGTTTGCTACCATTGTCCATATCCAGTAGTTTAGGAGAACAGCATTAGATGTTTACATATTGGCAGTATTGATTGTTTACATGTTTAAGTACAGTGTTAAATGTTTACAATATTAACTGTTTACAGCATTAAATGTTTACACCCTTAAATGTTTACACCATTACATGTTTACATCATTTAATGTTTACAGCATTAAATGTTTACATCATTTAATGTTTACAGCATTAAATGTTTACAATATTAAATGTTTTACAGCATTAAATGTTTACAATATTAAATGTTTACAGCATAAAATGTATACAACAATAAATGTTTACAGCATTAAATGTTTACAGCATTAAATGTTTATAATATTAACTGTTTACAGTATTGAATGTTTACAGCATTAAATGTTTACAATATTAAATAATTACAGCATTAATTGTTTACATAATTACATGTTTACAGTATTAAATGTCTACAATATTAAATGTTTACATCATTAAATGTTAACAGCATTAAATGTTTACAATATTTAATGTTAACAGCATTAAATGCTTACAGTATTAAATGTTTACAATATTAAATGTTTACAGCATTAAATGTTTACAAAAATAAATGTTTACACCATGAAATGTTTTCAGCATTAAATGTTTACAGCATTAACTGTTTACAGCATTAACTGTTTACAGCATTAAATGTTTACAGCATTAAATGTTTACAGTATTAAATGTTTACAGCATTAAATGTTTACAGTATTAAATGTTAACATCATTAAATGTTTACAGCATTAAATGTTTACAATATCAAATGTTTACAGCATTAAATGTTTACAATATTAACTGTTTACACCATTAAATGTTTACAGCATTAACTGTTTACAGTATTAAATGTTTACAACATCAAATGTTTACAGTATTAAATATTTGCAACATTAACTATTTAGAGTATTAAATGTTTACAGCATTAAATGTTCACAACATTAAATGTTCACAACAACATTAAATGTTTACAGTATTAAATGTTTACAGTATTAAATGTTCACAGCATTAAATCACAGCATTAAATGTTTACAGCATTAACTGTTTACAGTATTAAATGTTTACTGTGCTGTAAGTTGCTGTGGGGGATCGTATAATAATAACTGGATTGTGTCTGGGTAATTAGATGAACTTTGGTACACATCAAGAATAAGTTATCACTGTGATTAAATCAGGGGAGAAATCTCCTGTCACTGATTACACTTCTATCGATTCTACTCACATGCTTCCCAAAGCCAAATGTCAAATTTGATGCAGCAGTGATTTTCAAATTAAGAAAAGAAAATCGGTAAAACAATACGCTTGAAATGTCAAAATCAAAACCCAATAACTTTTGAATCATTATTTAATATTTTTTAATTTAATTTTTTTTATTTGTTTATTTCTATTTATTGTCATTTTTTAATTTATTTATTTTTGATGATTAAAGTCTAATAGAATGTGTCAATAATGTTTGTTTAGATTGTTATGACATAGCTGCTCTTACAGTCGGCTCTCTATTCTGTCGCTCACCTTAGGGACAAAAACATTTAATCAATAACATTTTACTGGCAAAAACGTTCACTGATCCATCCTAGAGCAAGGAGACTAGAAATCAACAACCGCCATCATCTCATCCTTATCCACACCAGGGGCAGGCAGCCACGGTGTTAGTACTAGTCAAGTGGAGAGCTAGATTGCCTCACCGCCAGCTAGCGATGCTCGCCAACTAATAGGAACCCTATGATTGGGCAATATCGCAAGCTTTAGCGCAGCCGGCACAAATACCATTTCCTGGTCGCGTTAATGTGATCCAATGTTTAGTGTGCTTGTATTGGTACATTATTTAGCTGCAAAACAAATCCTGCTGTCGACTTGTTTGTTCCTGAGCTGTCTGGGTTTGTCAGCGGTGCAGCCGCCAAGCCCCTTTAGCGGCATCCAAAGATGCCACACAGTGTGGGCACAATAACTCACCTTATTAATCAATCATATCATTAGCCGATCACCCCAAACTCCACATTTAGAAGTATACTCTCGGCTATAATTGCGGGTTAATTATCCGGCTAGCTAAGCTGAATCTTGTCACTGATCCCACAATCATTACACCACAGTGTATTGTTCTAACTGTTGGAGAACAATGATCCATCGATATTTAAATGTTTTATTATTGGCAGTTCACATCCAATATTAAGCCAGTTAGCATGGATAATTGATGGACAAAGAGTGTGCTAGGAAGGTGGACAATTAGGAGGGCTTGAATTGGAGATCAGTAGCAGAATTTAAAATGCAGATGAGGGCATTTAGGTAGAGGCGTCATAGTCAAAAGGGCAGTTAAAGGGTATCTTTATAGGGCTGACGAGGGCGTCAAAAGGGATTGGGTCACCAGCTATTGAGATTAAGGAGATGTTGTAAACAGTTAATGATCTATCATTAGGATACTAAAAGGAGTTGATACATGATTAAGGTGTTGTTCAAGCTATCTCTTAGCGTGTGAACAGTTAATTGGATAAGAATGGCACAACATGGTTGATTAGTTTAACGTTCTATTAACAGCCAGGGTCAACTAAGGACATGTTGCATTTGGATGGTGGAGGAAAGCAAGAGTACCTAGGGAAAAACTACCGACCTGCAGTTGATCAGTATCTGGCACCTGCCCAACCTGGGATTCAAAATTCTGACCTAGAGGTCTTGTGGTAATAGGTTGGGACATCTTAACCACTCGGCCACAGCGGCCTCTGGTGATCAGATTCAGTTAATAAGAATATCAGTACTCTTATAAATAGGTTGACCCCAAATCCATATCAGGGAGGTTCAGCTGTCTTGTTATCATTTTTGTTTGTGTTTCAACTCATTCTCCCCTGAAATTTCACAATGGACTGGTCTAGTCTTTTGATTTAGATGAGTCTAAATGTATTTTTAGGGTGAATGAGTTACACAGTAACAATTACAGTCATAACAGGACAGAGTTCCAGGAGAAAAAACACCAATGGTAGTTTTTCTACAGTGATATTCTTGATAATCTTTCTTTTCAGAATATTTTTGGCCAAAACCAGATGAATGAATGACAGTAGTAATGGTTATGTGTATTATAACATTAAAATTAGAAATAGTCTCATTTAATTTGAAAGTTTTAGTCCCCCTTAGAGAACGTTATGTTTTAATAACTTCAGTGAAATTCTTATCTTAAAACACAAATTCCTTACAATCAAATATGTCTCGCCTCAAACAGCTGGATAGAGAACATTTCTCAACAAAGAAATTGTCGGAAAATTCTTGATGACTTAAATCATGACATAATTTCAAGTCGGCGTGAACTGTTCCTGCTGTTATTGTGACAGATTTTTCAATGTGGTGTGGGGCCCTCTACACACCAAACACGAATATAAGTATACACAACTAGAAACAGATAATGGCAGGATGTCAAAAACTATGTTCATGATATCAATGTTTTTATTTCTCTTGTACACATGCAGGTCATTATACTTGACCTACGGGAACTAGAATTCTTTAAAGATACAACTAACTTCCAAAACAAACAAATGTTACTAAGGTGATAGGCTAATCACAGTTGAACATAAATCTTTAAATCATCTCAGGTTCCAAAATGGTCAATTTCAACTAATTTTGACCAGTGTATGAATATTGACCACTAAGCAATAGAGACTTTTTTTGTTCCTGTATTGTTTTGTTTTATAAGTTTAATGTCCTATTTAAACATCCAGGGTCATTTAAGGACATGCCAGGTTTGATTGTGGAAGAAAGCCAGAGTACCCGAAGAAAAGCCACTGACCAGTGGTCAGTATCTGACAACTGCCCTACAAGGGATTTAAATTCACAACCAAAAGGCTTGAGGTAATATGACTGGACATCTTGTTCCTTACATGGTCTTTATAAACAGGTTTTATTTTACTTCATCATATACAAGTCAAAACAACATTTGGCACAAGTTTTCATTTCTTGGTATCATAGCTATTTGAACTCACACGACAGTAAACATGCAAAAGCCTGTCAAGTATTCTCATTATTTCATTTATTTTTATAACTTGTTTATCCTAACACTAACAGATATTGATATGTCATAAAATGTAGTCGCTTCCTGTTGATTAACTGTGGCCAAGTGCACAACATAAGTGTAACACTTCACCCCAAATACTTAAGTGCCAAATCTGGTTCATTTGGGCTGCCGTTTTTTTATATCTTGGTTAAAGCATATAATTTTCTATCAAGATCTGGCTGTCAATATCTCCTTTAATACAGTAGCATCTCATTATGATGTTAAACCTACACGATAAGATCAAGAAAACAAAACTTAAGTAGGCCAGGAAATTTGGAAGATATTTCAAACAAAAGGTATTCTGGGATTAATTCAGTATTGTCCATATTATCTGAAAAATATCTAAGGATTAATTCATGAATCATGATATAAAAAATCTTCATACAAAAGCTTCTTATATACTTAGAATTTCAAGGAAATTGCCATCACAAACTTCTAATACTCTAAACGTGGAAATTTACACAAGGGAGAAACTGTACCGTTTAGTTGTTACTTACAATCATTAAGTGGAAGCAAATGGTACAATTCTTGCATCCTACTTGTAGGGCATACATAGTCAAGGTATTAACTGAAATGAAAAAGAATTAATATCACACCATTATATCAAAAAATCATTTTAATAAATTCACTGAAAATGTTGACGTCAAGAAATATTTGTAAGGGTATTGTTTTATAGAACGGCATAAAGACATTCTGTAGATTCTGTTAATAATGAATGATAGCATGTCAAGAATTCATGGCAATAAATACAAAACAAAACTGTTTACCATGAGAAAAGATAACAGTTTAAGGGAGCGTGTCTATTGATATATATTTTACTCCAAGTAAACAGGAAAACATGTTCGTTTCAGGTGTCAGGTGGACTCTCGTCATAACCATATCAAAACTAGGTGCATACTTGTGAAAATGTCCCTGCCAAGTATGTGCAATATGGCTGCACACGAAACTGGGAGAAATGGCTTAATTTACAACAGCTACATTTTATCACTGTGTAATGATATGTGGTGCGTGAAGATAATTTGAAATTTCACCAATAATAAGTTACAGATGTGGTTCGGGCCATCAGTGATTGATGTGGGGCGCTCCATGTGTGTAACTCCTAAGCAGCATCAATAACAGACAAACTAGAGCGGTGTAACTTCTGTCAGAAACCTTATCTATGGACAATCATGCATTTGTTATAGCAATGGTTAATTCAATATTACACTCAAATGATTTCAGGGTGAGAAGACAATAGAGCAATTAAAAGTTATGAGAAGCCAAAGTAAGCGTTCATGAGTATGAAGTTCATCGAAGACAACCAGAAATAAAAGCAAAGTCAGATTTCAATATAATCATAATATTTATTTCATAGTCTAACATAGAAAGTCAGGAAGTTCACCAAACACACCACAGAACTGACTAGATCACCAAACAAATAATAAGCATCAGTCTAGCTCACCACACACACAATACAACTCAGTTCACCAAACACACAATATAACTCAGTCTTAAGTCTAGTTCACCAAACACAATACAATTCAGTCTAGTTCACCAAATACAACACAACTCAGTCTAGTTCACCAAACACAATACAATTCAGTCTAGTTCACCAAACACAACACAACTCAGTCTAGTTCACCAAACACAACACAACTCAGTCTAGTTCACCAAACACAATACAATTCAGTCTAGTTTACCAAACACAATATAGCTCAGTCTAATTCACCAAACACACAATACAACTCAGTCTAATTCACCAAATGCAATACAACTCAGTCTAGTTCACCAAACACACAACACAACTCAGTCTAGTTCTCCAAACACAATAAAACTCAGTCCAGTTCACTAAACACACAATACCACTTAGTCAAGTTTGCCATATACATCATTGACATCAGTAAAGTTCGCCATGCACAAAAAACCACTTAGTTAAGTTCATTGAACACAATACAACACAGTCTAGCACATCAAACATACAATAAAAATACCATTTTTGACCCAATAATCGCCCAAAGGGTTTAAAAAAATGAAAAGGTACTAATAAGATGAAATTTGTGCACATCTTTACAGTTTTGTGTAGTTTTGGTCTTTGATATTGCCTCGGTAATTGAAATCAAGGCCTCAGAAATTGGGAGGGGCGCTTATAGGGACACGGGTGTTTATTGGGTCAAATACAGTACGTCTAGTTTACTTTATGCATAACAGATCTCAGTCAAATACTCTGAACCAGCTAAAATACATCAATATCGCAGTTGTGAATTAGTGATTATACACCCATACAATTAAATCTTCACCACTCCTGTGTGCTACCTTAAAATGACGGTTCCCATAAATAGAGTAGCGGAATGTGTTGGTGACTTTATTAAGTACCGAGGAATTAATCCGCACTTCTTCCTCCCTCACGTAACAGTGCATCAGGGATAAAATCTCAATTTGAACAAGTCAATAGAATAAACAGTGATTTCAAATGTTCTGCGATAACCTTTCATTCAACAAAATGGAAATTAATTCATGTATATTTTCTGCAAAGCACATCTCCTTGTGTCCACAAAAATTCTAATCAAATACAATCTGGGTAATGTTGAAGATGATAGAAATTAAAGTTAGAAGAAGCTTGGTCACAAATCAGTTGTCAGTGTAAGATTTCCCCGTTTTCCTTCCCGTAGTTGCAATCAAACAGTGACGTTTTTATGCGCTTGTCCGGTGCTCAATACAGCTTGGAATTTGACATGATAGATTTAATTCATTGAACGAGAGAAACCCTCATGAAGTCATCAAATATTGATGGAGCAATCTTGTTTCTGTACACACGGTAATAAATACTTGCCCCGCAGCAGTTGTGCAGTGCTGTTTATGCTTTAACGAACAATTGAAATCATGATGCCAAAACAAGTGTATTAAATTCATTTGGGTTTTTATTTTCTGCAAATGCCATGACAGAAATTAGAATTCTCTTTTTTTTTTTAAAAACAAACAAAGATAGAGAAAAAATACAATTAGAATCAGTTCAGAATTTTCCTGCACTTGAACAATGTAATTATCTTATTATTAATTTCCCCTCCAGTTTTATACGCAATGTTTAATCAGAAAACAACTCATTCATTAATGTCGCTCTCAGATCCTCGTGTTTATTTTATGTTATTGTTTTCCAATACATTCCTGTTTTAATAGCATTGTGTCTCTCAGTGATTCACATCTTCTGTTGACATGAGTGACTCCATATTATGATATAATCTGTAGTACAAATATCTATACAGTCCTCAATATTGACACATTTTGTTGCCGTCTGCCTTTGCTAATTTTTCTAAGCATCATTTATATAATTTTTATTACCTTTCTGTTACTGTATTGTAGAAATTTTACACTATTTACACAAAGGACTTTATCCGTAACATTTGGTGTAGATATCAAACTATTTTGCAAAAAGTTAACAGGTGTATTATTTGTGAAAATAAATCAAATTCTTTCGAAGGAGAGTGGGGATAAGAGAGAATTCAATAAACAGAACTGATTGATCAGATAATTGGTACATATTATTACTCTTTATGTCTTTGATACATGTTCTATAAAACTGGAGTCATGTCAGTGACTTACTACAAGTAATGTTCCACTGGCTCCTCAACCTCTGGGTTCAAAGTTTGAACCTTACATGCGGTAGTATTGAGGTACTGACTGCAGGTTGGTGGTTTTTATCTGGTACTCTGGCTCTCCTCCAGCCCCTTAACCTAGCACATCCATCAATGACACTATCTATAAACAGGACGTAAAACAAAGAATAACACTACACAGCTTGTACAACACCTGTTTAACTGTCGTATACTAACAGTATAATCAATACTTCAGCTTACATGGATTAAAATCACTAATTATGAGAGTTATGTCCCTTGGTTGACTATCATTTTCAGCCCATTCATTTACCTCATAAGAAACGTTAGTTACATTGTAAGGTGAAACTTTGAATACATTTTTATACGATGTATGCAACATGTGATCATAAATGTTAATCAGATATGATTTTTACTAAATTTCTTTAAAGCTTTTATGGTCTATGACTTTCTCTCTTTTTGTCATAGAAAAATCATTGAAAGTGTTCTACATATATTTCTCTGCATCTCTGAGTGTTGAACATTCCATATTTACCAACTTTTGTTATGTCAAGTTTGTATCCACAAAGTAATTCAGTATATATCATTATTTTTTCTCATGTACATGCATGGTTAGAATAGCCGGAAGTCTCCAAGCTTTTCCAATCTATTCTGATCTGTATAGGTATTACGGATGTTGGTCACTTGATACAACTTAGCAGATTCTGATCTGCAAAGGTATCCACAATGTCAGTCACATGATGCAACTATATTACCCAAAGTTTTAAACATGGTTGCTTTATGGGAAATAACACATCCATACTGGGGGTGGGGGTGGGGGATAGAGGGAGGGAGGGAGGGGCATAGGAAACAACCCCTACCGGGGATAAGGTAGGGGAGGGAGGGGCATAGAAAACAACACATCCACACTGGGCTGGGGTGGAGATAGGGGAGGGGGAGGGACAAAGGAAACAACCCAGTCATACTGGGGTATGAGAACGAGGTTGGGGCAAAGGAAACACCCTATCCACATTGGGCCTCGGACTACCCAACCCCTATAGTTGTAAGTGGCCACCCTACTTAACCCTAATCTAAAGGGAAATAAACTGGTAGTGTTATGTTAGTATATCACTTTCTATAATTGAATATCAGTGCTTACTTCCTGTCACCACTGTACAAAAACCCTTCAATACTGCACTGCTGTATGTATTACCAACAATGTATAAATGTACACAATATGATGTATAAAAGACACACTAACATATTAGCACTATTGCCCATCAGCATTGGAATGTTATAGGAATTAAGCCACCATCGAGGCAGCCTGTCCTCATTGTGTCTGCTATTACTAGTGCTGTCCCTCATTAGGACCCAACTATCTGCTGTACATGTTAGTAACCTTCAACACTCCTGGGAATATTTCTCACACATTTTGCTGTCTATAAATTTTTTTTTATGTTTTTGTTTCTTTTTTTGGTTGTTGATGTAACCAACATAGACTCTTGTTTTCTTCTGCTGTATCGGTTTTTAATCAGTGTTGGTGCGTGTCTGTCGTATAAAACGAGGAACAGATACAGCCATCAAAACTCAGGGGTGTTCCATTATAAGGACACTTCTCTACAATTCTCTGTTTTCCATTTGTTCAGCCCATTGCAAATTCTGCAATATAATGATTGCATTCTATCATAGGTCTTTACAGCTAAGTTTTACCTCACCACCACCAACAAACTCCTTGCCAGGGCAGGATTGGGTAGGGTAACGTTTGTTTAACATCCTTAAGGGTCATTAAGGAGGGTTAAGGATGACTGCAACCTGCCAATGTAGTATGAGGTGGAGGAAAGCAGGAGTACCAGAAGAAAAACCATCATCTACGTCATGCAGTAAGGATCTGGTCACTGCCTTATTATAAGTGGGATTAAAAAACTTGTATCTCAGAGATGAACGGCTGTGTGGTAATATGTTAGCAAGACGTCTTAACCACTCGGCCACTGCTGAATAAAATATTTGCAATCTTTGTAAATTCGCATATTAAGAATTAGTGACATCAGAACTTGTAATTGATTTCTTAAGCCTATTTGATGATATATAGTATAAAACAATATATCGGCCAATTAGAAAGCCACATCTTGACTGACAAAAAAAATCATAACATTATGTAAATGGAATTTTTTTTAAGACTATAGATGGAATTCAACATTTCCATGGGTTATTCGGAGCACATACACAGAATCAGGTAGTTGTTGGATTGATGAGTTAGCAAGATGGAGCCAACAAAAGGTAATATTCTGGACATGTTGTAACTCTAGATGGGCACATCCTTCTGCCTTCACAAACAATTAGATAGTCCATTGACACTAATGCTCCAATACAGGTCAAGTAAAATAGAAACAGCAACAAGCAAATCCTCAATTCAAATCAGTGAGTGAGGGTCAACAAAAAAAACCTCCATCTCTAAGCGACAGAGAGGGACAGCTAATCTGACAAAAGGTGGACGGAGAACTCATCAGGCCCGCCACCTAATGTGTCAAACGCAATTTCATGGATGAAGGCCCGATGCTTTCTGCTGAATTAATAGACTCCTCGGCCAGAGTGAACTATGTCCACAAAATAAGCTTCAGTTTGACCAGTAGTCGGATACACAGCACTCGTTCTGAATTTAGTTTGCTGATCAAAAACTGTTTGTCTTCAATGTTAAGATTTGCCAACATTTTAGTAGGTTAATATTACATGTAAGTCATATGTAAACAAGAGGTCCATGGAGCAATTGTTGAGAATTCCATCTTTGATTTGTGGTAACAGTGAATAAACAGTAATACTCTTCCACTAACGCATCACCTCTAATTTGCAGTTGCCAAACCACCTCTGGGCCTAGTGGGAAAGTGGTAAAGGTGACTGGCATTCTACCACTATAGGCCTACACCTCTAGGTCTAGTGGGAAAGTGGTAAAGGTGACTGGCAGTCTACCACTAGGCCTCCACCTCTAAGTCTAGTGGGAAAGTGGTGAAGGTGACTGACATTCTACCACTAATTCTCTAACTTTGTGTCCTAGTGGGAAATTGGTTAAGGTGGCTGACATTCTACCACTAGCCTTTCACCTCTGGGTCCTTGTAGGAGAGTGGTTAAGATACATGTATCTGACATTCAACCAAAAGCCTTCCCCCTGTGGGTCCTTGTAGGAAAGTGGTAAAGGTGTATGACATTCTACTAATAGCCTTCCCCCTCTGGGTCCTTGTAGGAAAGTGGTAAAGGTGTATGACATTCTACCAATAGCCTTTCACCTCTGGGTCCTTGTATGAAAGTGGTAAAGGTGTATGACATTCTACCAACAGCCTTCCACCTCTGGGTCCTTGAAGGAAAGTGGTAAAGGTGTATGACATTCTACCACTTGCTCTCTGCCTCTTGATCCTTGTAGGAAAGTGGTAAAGGTGTATGACATTTTACTAATAGCCCTCTACATTGCGGTCATAAGTTCAAAGCCCATGCACATGGAACAGCTGCTAATTTTTTGTTTTTCTGGTTTCTATGTTCCATTCAACAATCTAACTTGAGAGTGCAAAAACCGTCTTGTTCAGAAATTGATCTGGTTATTTTTGTAATGTATCTAAACTGTGGCATTCATACCTATTCCTTAATGTCTTTGGCAAATCTAAGCTTTCAAGATTTTTACTGTGTAGGACCCCCAGGGAGGGACCTGGCGACAGGGAAAGGAGGTTATCCAATCAGGTGTCAGTGTGGCTGAAATATACACACTTTAACTATCAGGAGAATAGATACATAATTCTATACTTAAGTGTACTTGTATATTAAGTTTGTGTTTCTGCACACAAAGTATTGACATTCAAACATCTGCGAGACATGTGCAGTATTTTCTAATTAAAAAACATTATCTTTGGAGTTTGGACACCTGTTTGCTTCACAATAGTCACTTTGATCCAAACAAGGTATAAAATATATTTATAACTCTACTACTAATGTTGACAAAAAATTCTAGTCAACATTCATTAGCACTATTATCTTACAGGCCACACAATGGTTTTCATGGTTATTGAGAAGACGTTTTACAACATTTTTAGCATATTTATAGCCTACAACCATGAATGAGAACCAAGATCATTCATTTTCAATAAAGCTGAATGCTAACAGCTAACATTTGCCTCCCCTATATGCATTGTGTTGAGTTTAGTGAGTGTTTTGGAAGGCTGTAGTATGTCAGTATTGTGTCTCCTTGTGGTAGTGTGTTTTGGGAGGCTGCGGTATGCTGGTGTTGTGTCTCCTTGTCTCCTTGTGATAGTGTTTTGGGGGGCTGTGGTATGTCGATGTTGTATCTCTTTGTGAAGTATTTTGGGAGGCTGTGGTATGTCGATGTTGTGTCTCCTCGTGATAATTTTTTTTAGGATACTGTTGTATGTCGGTGTTGTGTCTCCTTGTGATAGTGTTTTGGGAGGCTGTGTTATGTCCGTGTGGTGTCTCCTTGTGATAGTGTGTTTTGGGATGCTGTACGTGATATGTCGGTGTTGTTTCTCCTGGTTGAAGTATATTTTGGGAGGATGTGGTATGTCAATATTGTGTCTCCTTGTGATAGTGTGTTTTGGGAGGCTGTGGTATGTCGGTGTTGTGTCTCCTTGTGATAGTGTGTTTTGAGAGGCTGTAATATATTTGTGTTGTGTCTCCTTGTAATAGTGTGTTTTGGGATGCTGTGGTATATATCCATGTTGTGTCTCCTTGTGATAATGAAAATCTTGTCCTTTTTATAGTACTATCTCACTAAAGCATGCTGCCACAAACATAAGACAACAGTCAGCCTGAAGCAAAAAGTGAACCAGTGTCCAGGGTGATATTAGAATGAAGAAAGTAATTTAGAAAAAATGAAATGATAAGATCCCAAGGTTGACCACCTTTTATGATCATGTAAGTAAAGAAGCCAACATTTACAATTTCGAAATGAAGTTGACCTTTCACACATGACAAAATGACTTGACCTTGACCTTTAACGCTCAATGAAAACATCAACAGTTGCTAGTCTGTATGACATAAGTTATATTATTGTTTGGGTACGAGACACTACAAGGAGATACTAGACATACAGAAACATCAAATGCCACTTAAAGTCAATTCTTCCGACTCAATAAAGAAGCTGAGACGTTTCCAAACAATTTCCCAATGATACCTATAGCCAACTGTGTGTATAGGGCTACATCTCATTGATTCCAATTTATTGCATGTCTAGAAGGACAGCCACCAGACTCTCCCGAGCATTTCACAGGATACTACATCCCAACTACTCATCCACGATTTCCTGCAGATTTACTGTCTCCCTCTAGTTACTACTAGCATCTACTACAGAAAATCTCGCTTCATTAAAATCCTCACCTTAACAGTCCTATACAAAAAGTCTTTTCAGTCTATGGTCATACATCCTTCTAGTTCTATTGAATGTCTTGCATCCTGCAAGTACTGCATAATATCTTACATCCTTCTGGTCTTACCCAAAATTTTACATCCTTTTAATCCTACCCAAAATCTCATATCCTTTTAATCCTTCCCAAAATCTAACAACATCTTTCCAGTCTTACCCAAAATCTCACATCCTTTTAGTCCTACCCAAAATCTTACATCATTCTAGTCCTACCCAAAATCTCACATCCTTTTAGTCCTACCCAAAATCTCACATCCTTTCTAGTCCTACCCAAAATCTCACATCATTTTAGTCCTACCCAAAATCTTACATCATTCTAGTCCTACTCAAAATCTCACATCCTTTTAGTCCTACCCAAAATCTCACCTCATTCTAGTCCTACCCAAAATCTTACAGTCCTTCCCAAAATCTCACATCATTCTAGTTCTACTCAAAATCTCACATCCTTTTAGTCCTACCCAAAATCTCACATCCTTTTAGTCCTTCCCAAAATCTCACATCATTCTAGTCCTACTCAAAATCTCACATCCTTTTAGTCCTACCCAAAATCTCACCTCATTCTAGTCCTACCCAAAATCTCACATCCTTTTAGTCCTACCCAAAATCTCACCTCATTCTAGTCCTACTCAAAATCTCACATCCTTTTAGTCCTACCCAAAATCTTACATCATTCTAGTCCTACTCAAAATCTCACATCCTTTTAGTCCTACCCAAAATCTCACATCCTTTTAGTCCTACCCAAAATCTCACCTCATTCTAGTCCTACCCAAAATCTCACATCCTTTAAGTCCTACCCAAAATCTTACATCATTCTAGTCCTACTCAAAATCTTACATCCTTTTAGTCCTACCCAAATCTTACATCTTTAGTCCTCCCAAATCTACATCATTCTACCTACTCAAAATCTCACATCCTTTTGGTCCTACCCAAAATCTTACATCCTTTTAGTCCTTCCCAAAATCTTACATCATTCTAGTCCTACTCAAAATCTCACATCCTTTTAGTCCTACCCAAAATCTCACCTCATTCTAGTCCTACCCAAAATCTCACCTCATTCTAGTCCTACCCAAAATCTTACATCCTTTTAGTCCTTCCCAAAATCTCACATCATTCTAGTTCTACTCAAAATCTCACATCCTTTTAGTCCTACCCAAAATCTCACATCCTTTTAGTCCTTCCCAAAATCTCATCTCATTCTAGTCCTACTCAAAATCTCACATCCTTTAGTCCTACCAAAATCTCACCTCATTCTAGTCCTACCCAAAATCTCACATCCTTTAGTCCTACCCAAAATCTTACATCATTCTAGTCCTACTCAAAATCTCACATCCTTTTAGTCCTACCCAAAATCTTACATCATTCTAGTCCTACCCAAAATCTCACCTCATCTAGTCTACCAAAATCTCAATCCTTTTAGTCCTACCCAAAATCTCACCTCATTCTAGTCCTACTCAAAATCTCACATCCTTTTAGTCCTACCCAAAATCTCATCATTCTAGTCTACTCAAAATCTCACATCCTTTTAGTTCTACCCAAAATCTCACATCCTTTTAGTCCTTCCAAAATCTCATCTCATTCTAGTCCTACTCAAAATCTCACATCCTTTTAGTCCTACCCAAAATCTCACCTCATTCTAGTCCTACCCAAAATCTCACATCCTTTTAGTCCTACCCAAAATCTTACATCATTCTAGTCCTACTCAAAATCTCACATCCTTTTAGTCCTAAATCCATCAAACTCAAAATCTCACATCTTTTAGTCCTCCCAAAATCTCATCTCATTCTAGTCCAACTCAAAATCTCACATCCTTTTAGTCCTTCCCAAAATCTCATCTCATTCTAGTCCTACCCAAAATCTCACATCCTTTTAGTCCTACCCAAAATCTCACATCATTCTAGTCCTACCCAAAATCTCACATCCTTTTAGTCCTACCCAAAATCTCACATCCTTTTAGTCCTACCCAAAATCTCACATCCTTTTAGTCCTACCCAAAATCTCACATCCTTTTAGTCCTACCCAAAATCTCACATTCTTTTAGTCCTACCCAAAATCTCACATTCTTTTAGTCCTACCCAAAATTTCACATCATTCTTGAACTATCCAAAGTCTCAGTTCTTTGGAGCTCCTAACAAAATTCTCATTTCCTTTTTATCACAAAGTCACATCCCCTTTTAGTGAATTCATTATCATCACACCTACTTATCTCACATAGTCTCACCTCATTCTAGACAAAATCTCACATCTTTGCCTTCTAAAAATGACATTTACCTGCCAATGACATTGTCAAATACTTTCCAACTCAAAATCTCACATCCTCATCCATCATTCATATCTCACATCTTAGCCCTGTTCCTTAAATCTAACATTCTGGCACTTAATTGAAAACTCAAAATACAAAAATTACTTCTCATTCTCAAAATCTCACACTCTAGTCCTACTGAAAATCTTCTCTCCAAGTCCTACTCAAACTCTTACATTCTTCTTATCATACTCAAAGTGAATAAATGTCATCTTCTCAAATAAAATCTGTCATCCGCTAAAAATCAGTCAATTTACAAAGAAAAAATAACATTTCTTTGGCTTTGGCATGAAACCTTTAAATTTCCCTGATAAGTATAGAGGTATATTTAGACAATCGCTATCAGCGATCATAAAAACGGTTGTGATTTCCTTCTCTTTACAATTTATATAAAGTCTCCTTTAAAGCAAATTCACAAACGAAAGCCATGGTATATAAAAACATTTTTCTTCAGGTGTAACCAAGCGAAAAACACTAATTTTAATGTACACACTTGTAAATTTTTTTATAATCTGATAAAAGGACAGGCTGACTTTCACAGTGACTCCGCACACGTTTGAAGTGATCCCCGATTGCTGATTTCCTCTCTACCGTAATAAAACAGCAGTCGCTTATTTAATATCCACTGTTTACAGTGCATATAGTTATCCTGTTTCAATATCAACGCTCTAACCCGTGTCATATTTTTATATGATTGTTATGAACTGATAATTGATCTCTTAGTGAAATTGCAATACTTTTAGCAACTGCTATGTGTATATGACGGTTAAATAAACATTTAAAAAAAAAAAATCACTTTCACGAAAGTGTACCAGGTAATGAGTTACGCAGATAATAACTCTAAAAGGTAGAGCTGTTTATAAAGGTGTTTTATATGAATTCCTCTTATTTAACAGTAATAAATACAATTTGACATCACATGAGTCGCACAATGCGTAGAGTCGTAGCTGATAATGTGCGAGGATCGTGGGCCGTCACTATGGTGTATTATAGAATTGTCATTCAATGAAAATTATACTGTTTGAAAGGGATCTATTGATTTCTGGCTGAGATAATCTAGGCAATGGCAACTTGTAGTATTGTTAAGCATTGAGAGCGTCACAGTGGGCCCAGACACACACACTGGATCAGCACTCCACCAACAGCCAGTGCGATACATGTCCTTCACACAGGCGATCCTTGCTCCATGTGCTTTACAACTGTGTTGGGTAGATAGACCCATTGTGCACTATCAACAACATACACCGAGTTTTAGTCTAATTGATAATTGTTAATGAGTCAGGAGATTCCTCGCTCTGGAACTATCGCTGTCATCATCGCAGTTCACAAAATATACATTTACCTTGGAACCAATCAATTGTGGTGATTTTTTCTTCTCAAAGACCTGCACTTTGTGAATCGGAGTGATTTTTTTTTTTTGCAGCGGGCCGTTTTGAGTCATCAAATAACTGATTAAGAGTGACAGTGAACTGTATGACCATCGACCCATCCAAGCCCAAACAGCTGATGTGCTTGCGCCAAAGATCAGAATTAAGTGCCCTTCCTGCTACATCCCGTGTGACAGAAGAGGGGGAGACTGCATAAACAGTCATCGACAGCCAAGAGCGAGATAACACCTTAACGAGCAGGTACTTAAAACAATTAACATTAATCTCACAGCTACTCCGCCTTTTTGCCTGTAAATATCGTGCCGACCTGTATTATTTCTCCTTTGGTTGTCGCTTTATCAGTTGTTTAAACATTTCACGCTTTGGTTTAATTAAGTTAAGAGATTCTCAGACTTAATTTTTTTTTTTTTTGCTAATTAACACAATTATTTAACAGGTGAGAATTAAAATTTAACTGGATATCCACTTGTACTTTAACTGACTAATATCACAGCTTTAAGTCTTATTCCTTGATTAATAACCGCTTTATCACATAGTCAATTACAAGTAAATGTATCATAATTTGCCTTCGCTCTTACTTGTACACACAATTAGTTGAGGATCAGTGTATATAAAGACGCCTTTAAAGGTATGGATTTTGTAGTCCTTAAGTAAACAATCAGGTTGGTACAGATATAGGCCAAAAATTTAAACGTCAGCTGATTTAGCGACGATATTTACACTGTTTTGTTGAAATTTTACACATCAGCACTTAATTGAATTAGGGAAAAAAAGACAGCATTCCTATCAAATTTTACCATTTTTATTCATCATTCCCTTAAGAAGATGACTGAAATTATTAACAAAGGATGAAAATTATTTGAAATCTATTTCAAATTTTTTTGTCAGTCACAGAAGTTTGAAAGTATCTAATATTTCCATACACTTGTGTTCAGATATTGAATAAGTCTATGTACTTGAAGGTCACACATCTCCAAACTATATGTAATCATATAAGCAGATCAGCTTTCAAAGTTTTTGTTATATGATGTGAAAACAGTTCAACAAATCATTGAAAAGGTCACACATAGTTTTATCAGAATACCCAATATCAATTAAGGAGAGAAAAACTTACCGAAATGTTTAAGTGTTTTCCACCACGCTGGCTTTTCTCAGTACCAACTTTCTTTCAGCAAAGTCATTAATCATTTTACATTTAATATCCAAATTTACAATGAACTGCCAATGACACATAAACTACTAAAATTTAAATCTAGTAAAAAGTAATTAAATAAATGACATTGGAAATGATTTTCTGAATTATTTTTAGCAGTGAAATAAGAAAGTGGGTTATAGCACACAAGTACAGCTTATGAGGTTTCAAAACACAACAGGGTATGTACACACATGTACAGGTATATAATGTACCAAAGTATGTACACATGTGTACAGGTATGTAATGTACAAAATATGTACACATGTGTACAGGTATGTAATGTATCAAAAAGTGTGTACACATGTGTACAGGTATGTAATGTATCAAAGTATGTACACATGTGTACAGGTATATAATGTATCAAAGTATGTACACATGTGTACAGGTATATAATGTATCAAAGTATGTACACATGTGTACAGGTATGTAATGTACCAAGTTATGTACACACATGTACAGGTATGTAATGTATCAAAGTATGTACACACATGTACAGGTATGTAATGTATCAAAGTATGTACACATGTGTACAGGTATATAATGTACCAAATTATGTACACACATGTACAGGTATGTAATGTATCAAAGTATGTACACATGTGTACAGGAATGTAATGTATCAAAGTACTTACACATGTGTACAGGTATATAATGTATCAAAGTATGTACTCATGTGCACAGGTATATAATGTATCAAAGTATGTACACATGTGTACAGGTATATAATGTATCAAAGTACGTACACATGTGTACAGGTATATAATGTATCAAAGTATGTACACATGTGTACAGGTATATAATGTATCAAAGTATGTATACATGTGTACAGGTATGTAATGTACCAAGTTATGTACACATGTGTACAGGTATGTAATGCATCAAAGTATGTACACATGTGTACAGGTATGTAATGTACCAAGTTATGTACACATGTGTACAGGTATGTAATGTATCAAAGTATGTACACATGTGTACAGGTATGTAATGTATCAAAGTATGTACACATGTGTACAGGTATGTAATGTATCAAAGTATGTACACATGTGTACAGGTATGTAATGTACCAAGTTATGTACACATGTGTACAGGTATGTAATGTATCAAAGTATGTACACATGTGTACAGGTATGTAATGTACCAAGTTATGTACACATGTGTACAGGTATGTAATGTATCAAAGTATGTACACATGTGTACAGGTATGTAATGTATCAAAGTATGTACACATGTGTACAGGTATGTAATGTACCAAGTTATGTACATATGTGTATATGTATGTCATGTACCAAAGTATGTACAAATGTGTACAGGTAAACTATTTATCAGAGTACGTACATAAGTGTACAAGTGAATACACATGTGTACATAAATAATGAAGAATCAAGATATAATAAGATATAAAAAGTTTCAGTATTTATTGTGGAATTTTAACTTGGCTTGTAGTTGTCTTTTCAATTTTTCATACATTTCAATAGGATCACACTGAAGAATCCTCCATTTTTGACCATCTCAGCTGTATTTTCACAACCTAGCTGTCATATGCATCAAATCTTAAAACAAAGACAACCTCTTGTACTATAAATTACTTCCATCCCCGAGGATACTTGGGCACATTTATTGATTTTGTTTGCCAATTTTTTTGTGGCCTCAGTTCATCCTACTTTGTCATTGACCTCTATTCAGAATCATGTATATTTTGGAATATTACAACTGATCATGAGATGAGAAGATGAAGTGCGAGTATATATGATAAAATATCTTGTAAGATGTCATAAGCTCTATTTATATCTTACCAAATGTCCTTTAAATTCTGTTGTAAGTTTTGTTTTTAGTGCCTATAAAGACCACCCAAAGGACAACAGAAAAATTGGTCTCTATAGCCAAGTGGTCTTTAAATAATGGCCTTTTGGGACTTAAGGAAAATTTTCTCTTAATAATGGGGTGGTTTTATACGCAGCTTGTAGTTGGTAAGATTATACTACACTGTACAATAACCAATATATTCTTCAGGGGAATGGTTGGTTAGTATATATCCTATCAAGACCTGGTCAAGTAAGAAGCAAGATGCATGCACTAATTTGTGCTTGTGGTTTGGGAGGCTGCAATATATTTGTGCTGTGTCTCCTTGTGATAGGAAGTCTTGCCCACTTTATAGTGTTATCTCATTGAACCATATTATGTTTGCCTATGTTGAATTTCCCATTAAATGCCACAGTCACATTAGGCTGTGTCAGTTAAAGAGGTGGATAAAAACTGAGTACCAAGGGAAAAACCACCAACCAACAGTCAGTACCTGGCAACTGTCCCAAGTAAAACTTATTACTCTGAAGAGAAGAGCTAACTAAATATGTGGGAACATTTCATCCACTAGGGCATCGCTGCCCAAGACACATTCTGCCAGAGACATTGAATAGCACACCCCAAAATACAAGATCCCAAATCTATCTCCTTTTTATGATCATGCATAGGAAGGGTTCTAACTCCTGACATGCAGAGGACATGAAAACATTCATATGCTGCATGTGAAAATAGAAAGACAACCATGCACTTAATTAACTTGAAAAGAGTAATGTTTTATATGCTTGATCTCTTTTCCAAAAGGACCATTGGTAACCAATTTGAGCCAAGCCCATTTCCAAAATCTTATTTGATTTTCAGTTAAGGGTATATGCTGTATTCCATAAACCTGATTATAGACATATTACACTTTAAATTACCATTCAATCTCAAAATTGTTTTGGATTTAAGGGTGTATGCACATAAGACTTCCATTTTGCTATGTCTAATGGTAGTTTATGTAGGTAATGATCGTTAGCGTAGTTACAAATTGATATGCAGTTACTGCACAATATCAGAACAGAACAAGAATCAAGGTTATTTTACATAGCAACAGTCATCAAAAGGTCAACTTTACCATTATTTTCAATGATAAATGAAGGAATAATACTTGTCGCTGTTGGAGACAACACATCTACGACAGCGCTAGGATATGTACCCAGGTGGAGCCATGACATAACTACCCTGTAGATCGGTGGGACGATACAGGGGTAGATGGGGCGATAGAGAGTGGCTCGAACCTCATTAGACGTGGGTATACACTGCCAAACACAACCCCCTCGCCACCAAAATGCTCTATAGCTTTTTGTCAAAACATGTGAAAATTAATCCAAGGTAAATGAAGTGCTATCTGTGGATTATAGCGAGCTTTGCTTTGACTGACAGGTGTGCCTGTCCAGGTGACAGCGAAGTCGTAGCCCGCCGCTAGCTCACCGCACACCGACAGGCTAGTTCTCACCCCACAAATTTCAATTTTAACGCAAGTACAAGTACCCCGCTATTGAGAAGTCTGAATTGGGAAGATTATAAATTTGACAATGAACAGCAAAATGAGTCCAGTGGTCACTTGGAGGTATAAACAACAACAATGGGAGAATAGGGTTAGGTTTAGGATAACCATCGGCTAACCACAACAGCACTCTTAATGCCCGCTTACAAGCCTTATTTAGTCCAGTTACAAACCAATACAATATTCATAACAAATAGACAGGCGTCATAAAGACCCTACTTAAACAAACATCTGCAGGAATGATCTGGTTTGATTACAAACAACCGTTAGTTAGTGTAAGGCCGAGTACTTATAAAGTCTCAATCCTGTTTTGTGGTCAGTCAGTGATAAATTAATGTCTACACTCCATTTATCACTACTGTCCCTCAGTACTAATTCTTGAAAGGTGCTTAAAAATCAAACAATTTCATCCTTAATAACTTCCAATAGATTTTATCTCTACTGTGAAGGTCAATTTATGACACTTTGTGTACATATACCAACAGTGTGTATGATCTTGATTTGAATCTAATTCCAGACATATTGTTGATAAAGTTGTATTTTGCTCTATTATTTGAACTGCCAAGCTGCAAAAGAGACAGCCTCAAATCTGTGGCCCTTTGGTTTAGGTGTCTGACATTTGGTAGCATAGGACCATGGGCTACTTGGTTAAGGTGACTGACATTTGGTAGCATAGGACCTGTGGCCCCTTGGTTAAGGTGTCTGACATGTGGTAGCATAGGACCTTTGGCCCCTTGGTTAAGGTGTCTGACATGTGGTAGCATAGGACCTGTGGCCCCTTGGTTAAGGTGTCTGACATTTGGTAGCATAGGACCTGTGGCCCCTTGGTTAAGGTGTCAGACATTTGGTAGCATAGGACCATAGGCTACTTGGTTAAGGTGTCTGACATTTGGTGACTTAGGACCTGTGGCCCCTTGGTTAAGGTGTCTGACATTTGGTAGCATAGGACCTGTGGCCCCTTGATTAAGGTGCCTGACATTTGGTGCCTTAGGACCTGTGGCCCCTTGGTTAAGGTGTCTGACATTTGGTAGCATAGGACCTGTGGCCCCTTGGTTAAGGTGTCTGACATTTGGTAGCATAGGACCTGTGGCCCCTTGGTTAAGGTGTCTGACATTTGGTGACTTAGGACCTGTGGCCCCTTGGTTAAGGTGTCTGACATTTGGTAACATAGAAACAGTGGCCTCTTTGTTATGGTGTCCAACATTTGGTAGCATAGGACTTGTGGCCTCTAGGTTAAGGTGTATGACATTTTGATGGCAAAGGACCTGTGGCCCCTTGGTTAAGATGTCAGACCATTGGTTGTCCAGGTTCTGTGGCCTAAAACCTGTGGCCTCTTAATTAAGATGTCTGACCATTGGTGGCCTAAGACCTGTGGTCTCTCAGTTAAGGTGTCTGACCTTTAGTGGCCTAGGACCTGTGTCCCTTTAGTTCAGGAGTCTGACATTTGGTAGCCTAGGACCTGTGGCCCCTTGGTTAAGGTGTCGAACATTTGGTGGCCCAGGACCCATGACCCTTTTGGTGAGGTGTCTTTATAAGATATTTGGTCGGCAGGTATCTATAGCTTCTTGGTTAAAGTGTCTGACATTCTATCGACAACCCTCCATATTAGTTTTAAATTGATCGTTAAATAGATGGATCAGTTAAATATCTTTAAAATACCAAAAATACTTTCAATAGATTGAAGTAATCCCATTCCATATTAAAATTGCAATCAACCTAACAAATTAGTTACTTGAGTGAATCACAGGGGTACATTTTCTGTCCTGGAATTGTTTTTTAGTCTCTGTAACCAATCTCTTTAAAATATCCAGACACGATTGTTACATAACAAGAAATGGTAATGAAAGCTTTGAGGCCTATATGAGGCTATGTACTTCCCATAGATTGATGGTTTTCCTCTGAAAACTCCAACTTCTCTTGTTCACCACCAAAATTCTAATTGCATTTTGATCAAAAAAAAATCTTGTCCTTCAAAAGTGTGTTTATTGAAAATCTGGTTTCAATGAAAATATAGTTTTATTGGGATATTCAATTTAATGCCGTCCTCATTGGCCAGAAGTAAAACAATTAGCAGTAGTTCACTGTTAATTTAAACTTCTTATTATATCAAAAGAATATAACAAATAGTTGAATATGATATGCTTTCATTTACTATAAAAACTTTAGTCAGGTATCATATCAAATCTTTAGGTTAATATATTCTATCAAGTACACATGTAGCCGATTTTATAAATGATTCAAATGCGGAAAAATTGTAACACCATTTCTGGATAAACAATTAATATTCAGATGTCTCTTTAGAGATGAATCTTAGATGAAGATACTACAGCGACTGACAGCAAGATTCACGACAGGTCGATACGACAGCGTAAAAATGCTGAATTAATGATGACTTTACAGTTCCTATTTTACTCGACGATAACATCGTATTGAAATGAGTTATAATTTATTAATTAATTACCCGGTCTTGATTAAAGGAGCATGTGATATGAAGGCAGCAGTGACAAAAGATTCAGACTTGTTATGGATACCGTTACCTAAGGAAATATTTAGTGGTTTTATATAACATTTTAATGGCAGTTATATCAATATAACAACAATTTCCCATTATCAAAAATACATAACATACAAATGCAGACATGCATTTGTCCATTATTTGAGACTGTGATTTTTTCATATCATCAAACACAATAGTATGATGACAATTTAATTTCATACACACGAACCTGCATTTTCTATCTTTATCATTCATACGAATAGTAATAATCAACTAACTTTCTTTTGCAGCAACTAAATTTTGTAATTTTTGATTTCGAATTAAATTTCTGATTGAATTCGTGTAGATTTATTTTTGAGAAATGAAAAATTTATTGTAATTTTTCTTCAATATATATTTGGTATTTATTTATCAAGATAAACTTTCATAAAATCACTTGGGTCGTGAATTTCATGAAACTAAAACACACACAAGAAAGAAAGATAATTTGCAGTAATACATAGTTCACACATATGCAAAGTGGTTACAGGTTAGGGTGTATAATATCTTGACAGTTGTGACTCTTAGTTCAAGGTCGCATAGGGCAGTTGGCAAGTTCAAGGCCATGTAGGAGAATAACTCTAAGGTTGGTTGTTTTTACCTGTATGACATGTTGACCAGTTGTAGACCAACACAAATCTCTGACATCATGATCTATCAGGCAAGGTGGCCTAGTGATTAAGGTGCCAAAAAGCTTGTCATGTCTTTAAAGAACCAAAGTAGTACAAAAATAAATGTACAAATAAAAGCCAGAATCCTCCAGCAAGTTGTCTCCATCTTTGATATTTAAAGATTGATTTGAAAAAGTATATCTGAAAACATAAATAATAACCCTAGTGTTATACATGTGATAGCTATCTCAACTTATCTAACTTATTGTAGACTTCCCGTGGTACGCTCAGTAGGACAGAAGTAAAAATATTTTGAAGTTCTGATAATTTTAATTTTCATTTGAAGAACAAGAAACGCCCAAACCTTGTAGAGTTATGTGTATGATATGAGTTGATCTACCAATGTAACAGTAAAGGAAAGTTGATAGAGCTCATGTCTCGGTGATTAGGGAATAAGGGACATTTTATTAGAATGTCTAAATATATATTGTGGACTTTGTGGTCTATGCAGTATTATCATGTCATCAAATAAAAGTAAAACATGTTTATATGTTAAATATACAATGAATTCATAGTTATAACATTGCACTTTTCATTCCTTGTTTATGAAGATTCATATAAGGAATTGGTAATGTGTGCATAACAAACTATAGGTTTATAACAAAGTAATCTGGTTGCATTGTACCCAGAGGTTTGATATATTAACATGTTTTACGGTATATTTGATCATGATGACTGTCTTACCCATTTCTCTGTAGCTGTGTGTCAATCAGTCTCTTCAAGTAATAAATTAAACATTTGCATGTGCCTCAAAAATTGGCTGTAACTACAATTTTGTAAGGTTTAGCAAAAATACAACAGGAAATATTGATATTCCTGAGAAACTTTGAAAACATTAAACAGGAGTTATCTCCCCTTCTCAGACATTAGTTGTAACCAATTTATTTTTCAATTGTTGGAATAAATACTATACATGTTTGGAAAGGCTTACAAATTTTATAGTGGGAATTCAAGATGCACTGTTCAGATTCAAAAGGCTGCAATCAAGTTGGAAAGAAACAGAGACAAATTGGCCAGTCACTTTTCCAATAACCAAGGGTCAGTTTACATATAATAGCCAGTGGTCAGTTTACCTAATAGCCAGTGGTCAGTCTTTACCTATCCTAATCACCACCTAGCCAGTGTTTGTAAATGTTGGTGTACCAATAAATAGCCTGTGTTGGTGTGTAAACTTGTTATGACTGACTGACCACTAAAGGCTCCCAGTGGACATACATGTCCAGTTGTGTATTTAGACTGGACAAGTTAATCTGCTCACCTTAATGTTTGACCTATACTCTTTATTGAGCTATTTATGACCCTACAACTGCCCTACAAACTGACCATCCACCCAATACACATCACAGACTACTAGAAACTATACAAAATCTTTTCAAATTAGAAATGTTTCAATCTTCAATTGGAAGATATTGCATTGTTCATAATATTAAATGCATGCTCAAAATATTTTAAAGTCAGATGAAATGCTCAAATAGAAATAAGAAGCAACATAAATATACTCAAACTGTTATAAAGAGCAAGATGACTGCTCAAAATGCTATATATTTCTTTAGAGAAATGTTCATAATGTTTTTGGACAATGCTTGTAATGCTTTGGAGTAAAAGAAATCGCTTATATAAGCACTGCAGAAATGGAAAAATATTTGTATTGTTAGAAATAAAAGAAATGCTCTAAGTCATATTGGGACAGACAGGAGTGCTCAAAATATTGTATAGGTTATAGAAAAATGCTCAAAATGATTTCAGGAAACAGAAAAATGCTTGATCAACCTAGAGAAATGCTCCAAAGTACTCTAAAGAAACATAAAATGCTTGATCAACCTAGAGAAATGCTCCAAAGTACTCTAAAGAAACAGAAAAATGCTTGATCAACCTAGAGAAATGCTCCAAAGTACTCTAAAGAAACAGAAAATGCTTGATCAACCTAGAGAAATGCTCCAAAGTACTCTAAAGAAACAGAAAATGCTTGATCAACCTAGAGAAATGCTCCAAAGTACTCTAAAGAAACAGAAAAATGCTTGATCAACCTAGAGAAATGCTCCAAAGTACTCTAAAGAAACAGAAAAATGCTTGATCAACCTAGAGAAATGCTCCAAAGTACTCTAAAGAAACAGAAAATGCTTGATCAACCTAGAGAAATGCTCCAAAGTACTCTAAAGAAACAGAAAATGCTGATCAACCTAGAGAAATGCTCCAAAGTACTCTAAAGAAACAGAAAATGCTTGATCAACCTAGAGAAATGCTCCAAAGTACTCTAAAGAAACAGAAAAATGCTTGATCAACCTAGAGAAATGCTCCAAAGTACTCTAAAGAAACAGAAAATGCTTGATCAACCTAGAGAAATGCTCCAAAGTACTCTAAAGAAACAGAAAATGCTTGATCAACCTAGAGAAATGCTCCAAAGTACTCTAAAGAAACAGAAAAATGCTTGATCAACCTAGAGAAATGCTCCAAAGTACTCTAAAGAAACAGAAAAATGCTTGATCAACCTAGAGAAATGCTCCAAAGTACTCTAAAGAAACAGAAAATGCTGATCAACCTAGAGAAAAATGCTCCAAAGTACTCTAAAGAAACAGAAAATGCTTGATCAACCTAGAGAAATGCTCCAAAGTACTCTAAAGAAACAGAAAATGCTGATCAACCTAGAGAAATGCTCCAAAGTACTCTAAAGAAACAGAAAAATGCTTGATCAACCTAGAGAGAAATGCTCCAAAGTACTCTAAAGAAACAGAAAATGCTGATCAACTAGAGAAATGCTCCAAAGTACTCTAAAGAACAGAAAATGCTGATCAACCTAGAGAAATGCTCCAAAGTACTAAAGAAACAGAAAATGCTGATCAACCTAGAGAAATGCTCCAAAGTACTCTAAAGAAACAGAAAAATGCTTGATCAACCTAGAGAAATGCTCCAAAGTACTCTAAAGAAACAGAAAAAATGCTTGATCAACCTAGAGAAATGCTCCAAAGTACTCTAAAGAAACAGAAAAATGCTTGATCAACCTAGAGAAATGCTCCAAAGTACTCTAAAGAAACAGAAAAATGCTGATCAACCTAGAGAAATGCTCCAAAGTACTCTAAAGAAACAGAAAAATGCTGATCAACCTAGAGGAATGCTCCAAAGTACTCTAAAGAAACAGAAAATGCTTGATCAACCTAGAGAAATGCTCCAAAGTACTCTAAAGAAACAGAAAAATGCTGATCAACCTAGAGAAATGCTCCAAAGTACTTTAAAGAAACAGAAAATGCTTGATCAACCTAGAGAAATGCTCCAAAGTACTCTAAAGAAACAGAAAAATGCTTGATCAACCTAGAGAAATGCTCCAAAGTACTCTAAAGAAACAGAAAAATGCTGATCAACCTAGAGAAATGCTCCAAAGTACTCTAAAGAAACAGAAAAATGCTTGATCAACCTAGAGAAATGCTCCAAAGTACTCTAAAGAAACAGAAAAATGCTTGATCAACCTAGAGAAATGCTCCAAAGTACTCTAAAGAAACAGAAAAATGCTTGATCAACCTAGAGAAATGCTCCAAAGTACTCTAAAGAAACAGAAAAATGCTTGATCAACCTAGAGAAATGCTCCAAAGTACTCTAAAGAAACAGAAAAGCTTGCAAAATGAAACAGAAAAATGCTTGATCAACCTAGAGAAATGCTCCAAAGTACTCTAAAGAAACAGAAAATGCTTGATCACTAGAGAAATGCTCCAAAGAAAAGAAACAGAAAAATGCTTGATCAACCTAGAGAAATGCTCCAAAGTACTCTAAAGAAACAGAAAATGCTTGATCAACCTAGAGAAATGCTCCAAAGTACTCTAAAGAAACAGAAAATGCTTGATCAACCTAGAGAAATTCTCCAAAGTACTCTAAAGAAACAGAAAATGCTTGATCAACCTAGAGAAATGCTCCAAAGTACTCTAAAGAAACAGAAAATGCTTGATCAACCTAGAGAAATGCTCCAAAGTACTCTAAAGAAACAGAAAATGCTTGATCAACCTAGAGAAATGCTCCAAAGTACTCTAAAGAAACAGAAAAATGCTTGATCAACCTAGAGAAATGCTCCAAAGTACTCTAAAGAAACAGAAAATGCAATAACTAACCTGACATTTGCTCAAAATGTTGCATGTATCCATAGAAACGCTTAAATCCTAAATGGAAACAAAAGGAGAATTAAATGCTCAAAATCGTAAATGGAGCAAGAAAAATGTTCTAATCGGTACATTTGTATATAAAGGTCATAAACATACCAGATAAATTGTCAAAATAATCGAAGAGTCAAGAAAAATAAACATATCCTATTCTAATGCCTGTCAGGTCAATAAGGGGAACTATAAACGACAAATAAGATCAAGAATATATATTATATCATTTTATGTTATATGCAAACTAAAGTTCATATATCATCATCCAAGATTGGTATCAAATATCAACATTGAAATAAAAAGATAAGAAATTTATTCCAGTTACACAAAAGTGCAATATTTACAGCTCCCAATGCCTATCAACTATGATGCTTTATATAAATCTGCTCATGATTTGAACCAAACAACGAGAATTTTATCTCAAATTCTAGATATTCTGCAAAAACACCATCTTACGAGTTAAATAATACCACAACTTCATTCGAAATACATTTTTTTGCACTTCTCATTTATTTTATCTCAAACTTTTTTACAAAACTTTAAATGAATCTGAAAATGTGTTTGATGTAAATAAATCAGAAAATGTGGGATGATGTAAAAAAAATTCCTTAAGACCTGATTGTGGTTGTAAAAATACCGGATTTAAATCAATAAACACCCAGGGTGCTTGAACAGTTTTTTCTTTTCAAAAATTCAGGTTTTTTATGGGACCAAATTTAGACCTTTCACAAAATTGTTGCACAAAGAACTGAAACAAATAAACTATAATTTCAGTTTGTTTTAATCAGTGGTAAAGGTTTAAATTAATTGAGGGTAAATTAATGGCCTTGAAAAGGTGGAAAGGGTAGCAATATGGATACAAGGGCACTTATTGGATTGGATACGATATCAAAAATAAATGTACAGATGTAGAAGATATTTGTCAGTCTGCATCTAGTTAACAATGGCTACTTAACATTGACAATTACCAAAGCGGTCAAAACTAGACGTTATAACGCTACCAACCTATTCCAGTCGATTTGATATTAATTAGCATATCGATATGGTTTGTTACAATAAAAGAAATCAAACACATCTGGCTCCAAATGTCCAAAGAATTTTAAACGGGGAGAAAATCAAGGATACCTTTCATTGTCTATGTGTGATTTTATTTGAAGAAACACATGTTCTTTGACAAGGGGACCATTGGTCAGCTTCTGTATATTACAATAAGCATTGATAACATTATGGACATTCTTCGATTATCATCATTGTAAAGTTTTAAATAACACATAAAAGCTCTTTTTCGCCAAAAGGTAAAATCATATTAATTTGTCAAATTTATTATCTGTATTTAAGCAGGTAAATAATGAGTTAAACTACTTTCTATAAGATTTGTGAAAAGAAAAATATTAAATGGTATCTTCAGGAATTTAAATTGATCAAAAATAGATTTAATTGCATTGTGACATTCTTAAACATAATACATGCCCTATACATTTTTCCTCTTTTCAGGAGAATGAAACATGAAATATTATGTAAATTTAATGTTAACTTAACTGAACTCTTTCAAAAAAATGGAACTATACATGCACTTATTTTTATATTAACTTATACTTTGTCTTATGCACAAAAAAATCTTCACTTTTTAATTGGACTATAATCACCCATTAAGCAGGTAAAATATAATTAAATTTTATTTTTAACTCTAAATATGACACACAATCTATTTTCTTGCTGTTACTACTGTAACAAGTCACCTTTCATGTCTGTCCTCGTAAGACTAAGTACAAGTCGTGACGTCCCCCTACCTCACGCGTACCTCACACACGATGAACTTGAAGTGACATCTAAATCCTAGACACATTGTTCATCAGTTGGTTGAAGTTGTCAGTTTGCCACTTGTACATACTCTTTAACAGCTATACGAACCTCTTCTGACTTTTTATATATAAAATGAAGCATGCTATGCATGTTATGATTAACTTTCACTTTTGCCTCTCTTTTTATAGCTTATTAGCAATGATATGCTAGCTGTCTTGTACCATACAGGGTCATGACAGCCAAGGTGTCTGAAATTCTACATCATTATAAGAACTCCGCCTCTGGATGATAGTGGCAAAGTGGTTAAGGTGTCTGACAATTATACTACTAGTTATCCTTCACTTCTCAATTTCAGTTTGAACCCATGCAGTCATGTTGGCAGTTGACAAATACTGACTGTAGGTTGATGGTTATTCTCTTGGTAATCTGACTTTCCCTTAGTTCCAAAACCTGACTTGCCCTTCGACCTTACCTGGCATTTGGATATTTACCGTAATTGAATAAACCATATCTTAGGTTACCGTGCATTTGTTATCATATATAACACATTTTTTTATAAAGCTCAGATTATCAGGAAATATAAATTCAATATTTCTTACTTTAAGATACCAAGTAGCCGCTGGAAGTTGACTATGAATATAGTATCCCAAATTTTGAATTGAGTTAAGGCTGCATGTATGTCACCGAGCTAACACATCATGTCCCTTAACAAAGATTTGAGTTAAGGCTATATGTTACATTACATACAACTTTAATTTTTATGTTATATCATGTTCCCCACACTCTGCATCAATTTAATCTTTTAATATGCTATCTAAACAAATTTTATCCCAGATTAATATCATAGATTATCACAAGTAATTCACTCCATCCCCTAGTTAGAGTTATCTCCCTTCAAATTATTTTTAATAAATGATCAATATCACAAAAAGTGTCATGTTTAAGATAAGACAAGAGATTTGTGGTATAAAATCTTATAAATCAATGAAGATATCAAGAAGATATTATATGCAAGTACAAGATGCATTAACAAATTACACTGTACTATTAGCTTTAGGTTATTGTACAAGAATTAATATCTCTAAACAAAGGATATAGTTTATTACACCCTTTTTATCCTTCAGATGTGCCCTTGTTCATCTCAACTCACACTCACAGTGATACAATTTTCACCAGTAGCTTTCCAAAAACCATAGAAAATGTTTGATATCTCTGAGTGATTTGTCTCCAAATCCCCCCTATAAACAGATCACAGTCTCTAGGGACCAGTCCCAGTACACCATCTACTAATAAGCAAAATTTACATGCTAGAAATTGAATTATGATCTGATGGTCAGACATTCTGGTCCTGATACAATTACAACAACAAGCTGGACAATCCAGGACAATGGTGGTCATTTAATTGACCATCCATTTGACTGGTGATGGTGAGGGTTTATGAGGAAATCAAGCTAGTGATTATTGGAAATGAGGCTCAGAGTATCCTTGTTATCGGCAACATCAGGACCATGACTGCTGGTGCTAGGACAGATCCGCATCAATAAATCACATTTTTATGAATAGCGAGATTTCATGCTAAGTTTAACCGAATTCTGAGGCCTACTGACAATATGTCATTATTGACAGAGTGTAATGAGTGGGAAAATCTCTGACAACAAAAAAATGGAAATCATTTACATATTTGTGAGATTAGACAAAAAGGAAGTTACATAGGTGTCATAGGCAACACAAAAACGTTACACAAACTATAGGTGTATATTGTGAAGTCACCATGAAACAATTAAATAATATTAATACTTTATACAGGTACTACAAAAAAACGACAGTTTTGTTTTGTAATGATGTCAACACCCATGAAATATTCATCAATAACAAAAGTGTGATGATTCAGGTGCTTTTCCATTAATTACAGTTGATTGATTTAATTGCTTATATAGAAAAACTTCGTTCAGATTTTATTTTGTTTATTTTTTATTTTCTACTTGTGAGAGATTGGCAGAGAGCTAACATAAAAATTCTTTTTTAATGGACTACTTTTAAATAAATATCTAGAGCTCTCGCACAACTAAACGATTAGTCGGTGAAACAACACTGAGTAATAGGTATAGTCATGGAGGTGGTATACCTGTAATTAATTAACTACATGTAACTTAAATAAGACATTCTGATGGGTCAACACTTACTATGAATATAATTGATATGTAGTTATTTTAAACAAATTTGATCACCAGTGCTTCTGAATTAAAATCAAACACCAAATTGTGATATATTATATATAAAACCATTAAAATCAATTTCTCATCAAAAACAGCAAAATAAGCAAAACATTAATTTGACAAATGTCAATAAAGGTAAACAAATTATTGATTATTGACTGATTACTGACAGAATTAACAGAATCATTTGAAGAATATTGAGTAATCACAAATCAAGGTTATAAATATTTGATATTAAACATTTAATTCCAGCATTAACACTTTATTCTGGTGCATTAAATCATCAATTAAAATAAATTTTATCATTTAATACATATTCAATGATTTTACCATGAATGATGAATTTTTTTTTCTAAATGGACATTAAACCTTGTAATTAACATTTCAAAATATTTCACAGAATTTTAAAGAATATAATATCGTATTAAATCATCACCTTAAGGGATACGATATCATTACTAGATATTTATCACTCCGAATAAAAAGCATT
This sequence comes from Argopecten irradians, assembly GCF_041381155.1. NCBI lineage: Eukaryota > Metazoa > Mollusca > Bivalvia > Pectinida > Pectinidae > Argopecten > Argopecten irradians. Next base: position 30,265,267 of record NC_091138.1, on the reverse strand, counting down.
AACATTGCATTAACACTGTATTCTCAATTAGAAGAATATTACCACTAGATTAACATTTAAATCTGTAATCAATGAGAGAACATCAGACCGAAAGTTAATCCGAAATCAAGAAATGAAGAAGTGCTTCCTGAAGACACTTCGGAAATAAAGACGACCTGATAGCGATCGTGAAGCTGTGCCCAGTGTCGACCTGTTTGCCTATGAATCAATACATTAGGCGAGTTGATCCATTAACAGAAAAAACTGATATAACTACGATCCGATCCACTTAGGCAAAATCAATAGCAAGGATTGGTTGATTCACTGAAACAAAATATGTTATGACAGCATAGAAATAAATAATATCACTTTCAAACAGATTACGCTCTTTGAAAATTCAATCAATACAAATAGCTTTGGGTGAATAAACTATCTGGTGGAAGAGATTTCATATTAAGGAGACTGACACATTCCACAAATTATCTCCCCTGGACTGTGATTCATTTCTGTTGCTTGTTTGGGATTTTTAGGAGTGGTGTTTCTGCTATTTTGATGCAATTAAAATGTTAAAACAAAGCTAATGATTATCAGAGCTTTGTGAGTGATTGGATGGTCATTTTAGGGTGGGGTGTGTAGAGGAAAGTTAGAGTTTTCAATCACAAAACTTCAAACGTGTGACCGTGACTGATAGGTAGATTGTAAGTGATAAGAATGTCAGACACCTATGAAGGGCTATCAGTAGAATATTAGACACTTGTACCACAATACAACCACAGACTAGGGGTGACTTAATTAGGGGTAGAATGTCAGACATGTTAACCACAAAGCTACTATGGGCAAGATGCAGAGAGTTTGTGGTAGAATATCAGACACCTTAACCACCCACCCACTGCATCTCATAGATAAACAGCTATATGTACATAGTGTTGAAATATCAGACACCTTAACAACTCAGCCACTGTGTCCAAAAGATAAAGAGCTAGTGTTCAAATGTAATATACCTTAACCACTTAGCCACTTTGGCCCACAGGTGGAAAGGTATCGCTGAAATGTCGAACACCTTAACCACTCAGTCAATATTACCCCACAATAGATACTTGTATATATATACCAGGTGTAGACTATAACCTATACAATGTTTGATCTGTATACACCTTAAAAACAAAAAATATATATAAAAAGACTGATGTTATGGCTGTATGATAGCAGGGAGAAGGAGGGGGAAGGGGCAAGAAGAAGATGGTGGGGCTCAGGGAGAGGGAGGAGGAATGCAAAGGAGGGTAGGGGGAGGCAGAAGGAGGAAGGAGGGGTCTAAGGGAGGGAAAAGAGGGCATTGGGAGTGGAAAAGGGAGGAAAGAAAGGGATGCAAGAGGGAGGGAGGCGAAGAAGGAGGAGGTGGAGGAGGAGTGAGGGGGACAAGAAGTTCTGTACTATATAACCAGTTAGATGACACACCAGTATAGAATTTGATATAGGAAGGCACTAATTGGCCTGGTGACTCTGTTAATGATGTTGGTCTGATCAGGACTTAATGTCCCAATTATTACAGATCCACATATTGAACATGTTAGTGTTCCCTCACTTTTATGACAAGCCTTTTCAGTGTTTCTGCTAATGACTGTCCTGTTGAACATAGTATCTATCTACAATCCCTCTATCTACAATTTATCTACAATATATCGTACTAACTTATAGTCTCAACTACTGGGTATAAAATCATCTAATGTATTCAACATCATTTAGGATCGAGCCCCAGTGGCACTATAGATATTGTTTTAAATTATTGGGGTGGGGCGAGGGCTTGGGAGGAATTATTAGGACAAGGGGAACATCATCTACAACCAATGCATTTGATATTGATGACAAAGATAAAAAAGATAATTTTTTAAACAATTATCTTGAATAATTAAGCTACATCAAATAATGTGACAACAAGAACGATTACATTTACTTCAATACTTTCATAGAAAGAATTTGGTTTGGGGTTTTATGCTTTACATCCCAGTAACTGGCACATATTGCCATGAGCATAATGATGTCTTAGGAGATGGAAAAAGCCAGAGTACCAGTAGAAAAATCAACCAACCTACCAACTGTCTCATATGTACATGTATTTCAAATTTATAACCCAGAAGGTTGGAGCGCATAATTAGTAGTAGAACTTTGATCACCATTTTCACTAACTTTTTAATGCCATTAATGAAATGTTATTGGCTGCTGTGGCTGACCACTAGTCCTCCACCTCTGACTTTTGTTTTCCAATCCTATATGAGACAGTTGCCAAGTAATCAGGTATGTACTAATCATAGGTCGGTGGGTTTTTCCTGGATACTCTGCCTTCCCTCCACTTTTCAGAGCCTGGAATGTCGATCCTTAAATAATAAACAAATAAATAAACAATGATGAAACATATTCACATTTATTTTCATTTCCTTCAGAGGATGATTCCTCTTTTGGACCATTATTCTTGCCACTTTCCTCTAACAACCGTAATTGTGAATGGAGAGCAGTGAAATGTTAGCATTGCTGCCATACATCATGTAAATTTGCTGTGGGCCCTGATATCTGGACATCATACACAGGCCTATCAGGAGCCCAGCCCGCTGGTGTTTTCACTTCATGCCAGTTATCAATCCGCATGGGCTTCCTCAAATGTTCTTTAAAACGAGAGTAACATGATCAAACGGTTTGATAATTCAAGACTTAAAGCTTTAAATCAAAACTTGGTTTGGTAAGATTTCTCGGCCCAGGCGAATGATCTTCCACTTAAATAAAAGTCTCTGTGAATTACTTATGTTCATGGTATGTATATGGTAGCCCCAGTGACCCCTGACCTGTACCATTTGACCCCTACAAGTGTGGGTCAGGGGTGGGTTGGATTCTACTATCTGTAACCACAGGAATCTGATTTAGATCTGTTCCTGGTTTGATACAATAAAAGGATTTGATACAGAACTTGATTTGATACAATAAGAGAAATCTCTCATTTCCATCAGATCTTGATTTGATACACTAAGAAAAATATCCTATGATTTCAAACCAACTTCTATGATAGTATAAGAGAAATTAAATATATGAGAAATCTCTTATTTCCAACAGCTCTTAATCTCACAAAATAAGAGAGATCTCCTTTGATATGATACTATAAGAAAAAACATCTTATGGTTAATTCAAACAGAGAATTCTCCTATGATTTGATAATTGAGATAAATCTCCTTTGATTTCACATAATAAAAGTAATCTGTTTGTCCATCAACTCGTTTGATTCAATTCTCAGATGTCCAAACTAATATATTAGTATCTACTATCAAAGTTGAAGAGTTCTAACAAGTTTCAACAAGAGGCTGAAAGGTGTAAAACTAGCCCCCACCTGAGAAGCTTTATGATGTATCACAGGTGAGGTCTGGCCAGGCCAAAGAGGCTGATAGCCTAACAGGTCAGTCTTATCAGTGGGCCCTGATTGATAGGTTTGTTGTGAACTGCCCTTCCCTGTTAAACACTTGTAGAGTGGGGCCTAATTAGGGGAAATCAAGTTGATTATGTCTCTGTTTACAGTTCCATTCCTCACAGTTGTTACTTGATGTCCTACACTAGTAAAACAGGGGGCCTAATTAGGGGGGGATCAGTAGAGATACCAGTCTGATGTTTACATGAAGCTATCTGCCTGGCTGATGCTTGTTACCCAGTGTGTATGTGGTGGGCAACACTTTCTAATTATTTCACCAACTCTGTGGGGCTGCACTTCCAAAACATCTCAAAATGTGTACAGATCTGTTTTATAATCTCTCCAAATGTCCCAGATATATATGCCTGTAAAACAATATCACGCTTTGCATTGCTTCCTACAGTGTTTAGATATTGGTTAGATTGTGATTAGGATAAGGGATTGGGGTTAAAAATAAACAGTTTCCATTAACAACCTGTGTGGATGTGTATTAACTCTGTGTATGCCTCACAACTTGCGATGTAATATATACCTTGTAACTTTGTAACTAGCTCTGTTGAATATCAGGTACTGAATCAGTAAGTTTACTTTACAATCTCTCTTGCAATGTTGGTTAAGTTCAACCAGCACCAATGCAATCTATCTTTAAACTTCCTTGTATTTCTGAACCTGTTTGTTTGTAATTTAATTATCAAAAACTTCTTCTTTGACTTTCATTTGGTTACAACTGCTCTTCTGTAATTACTGAACCAGGCTCTAACATTCTGATATTCTTAAAACTTATCCTGACGTCTTATCAACTTCTGAACCAGTAAGATGTGATCCATGGAAAACTTTGACCATGCATCACATTTGAACCGGTAAGATTTTTAAAAAAAAAAAACTTGCCATTGAAACTAAAAAGAGAAAGAGTTAATGATGTTTTATGACCATCAATCCCCTTAAACTGTTCAACCAATGAAATTGCAAATCTGCAAAAGGTCTACATTAATACACAAGGTTGGTTCTGAACCAATGAGGTTGCAATCCAATTTGAAATGCTCTTTAACTTCTAAACCACTGGTGTTGCAATCCATTTCGCACCTCTCTAAGACATGCTGGAAGGTTCAAAGTTATTAAGCTTATCTAGACATCTTAAAGCTTCCTCTGTCTTCTGAATAATTATACTTATTTGAACAAAAGAGATAATAATTAAATCAGAACTTTCCTTAAGTGAAAGAAACAAGTGAATAATATCTTATATCTCTCTTAAACATGAACCAGTGAGAAAGTAGCTCTACAGTACCTCAGAATCAGCGAGAACCAATGCAGTTGCAGTCAAACATAAAACCTCAACTTCTGAACCAATGATACTGCATTCCATTTTGCAACTCTCTGAACCAGTAAGACTGTAAACTTTATATTGCAACTCTTTCAACTTAAGTTCCTGAACCAGCAAGATCAGAAAATCAGTTTGTCACTCAACAAAACCTGTGAAACAGTGATGTTTGAATCCACTTAGTAACTCCCTAAAACTTCTGAACCAATCAGATTCCAATATAGTTTGTCAATCAACAAAACTTTTTGAAGAGTGAATCCTTTCTCTGAATTCAACAACAAAGTTGCAAAACCATTCTGTAGCTTCCTGATCCTCTGAATCAAACAGAGTGCAATCCATTTTCAAACTCTTTAAAACTTTTGACAAAACAAGGTTGTAATTAGCAATTTTTTTAATGAAATAATCTTAAATTTATAGGCTACCATCCTCGTGTCACAAACTCTGAAGAGTAAAATATATATACCTAGACATGTTTATGGAGCAAGAATATAAATTTAATATTTTTTGTCTAAATTTGAATAAAAATGATAGACACATCAATACCGTATGGTATCAAATTCATTTCACTGAAAACATTCTGTCATAAAGCTTTTTGAGAACAGATGAGCGTTGGCATTAGGATGTCCCCTGTTGGCCTGTTATAGTTGGTAGAGCCTACTTGAGCATGCTTTGTAAATAAACTTCCGCAAATGGTATGAGGTCTCCAAAGAGACAACTGCAACAACAGAAAAAAAATGTCACTTTCAGACGCGGTGGCATAAATCAAATTAAGGCACTGAAATCATGCGTACTCCAACAAAAGTCATTTTCAAAAAAACAAAAATAGATAAGAAATAAAAAAAAAAAATACCAGACATGATTTTCAAAGGGTAATAGAACATCAGCAATAGGATCGTTTTAAGTTTGTCGAAGGCGATATTTGTCTGGTTAGTATGACTAACACCGGGAACTTTAGGTCACAGTTTAGCGATCTGCTGGCCAGATAACAGAAGACATCTGACAGACAACGATTGTTTCTCTGAACTAATAACTATGGCATATGTCTCAGCGAGCATCATCACATATCCCATCCCGCTCTTGCATCAAACCTAGTGCAATTCAATTTCTAATTCCAAAATATCTTAATTAAATTCAGAACAAATCTCCTGATGCAACAGTATGCCATCTGTTTTACAGCCGAGCAGACGATATCATACTAAGGGCCGGTTTTGTTGGTTTTGTCGGGATGACCTTACAAATAATTAATTCACAGTTTTCTATCTTTCTTCAAAAGCCATCTATCAAAAACGGAAGCAATTAAAATATCCAAAATAAAACCTAACACAATTTGGAAATGTGGGCCGACGAACTCCAGCACATTCAAATACAGATAAGATAATTTTGTCACAAAACACATTTTAAGGTCTCTCCGACACTTCTGAAGGTCAACATGGAGAGGAGTTTATAGAAACATATAGAAACTATTTGTAAATACCTATCTAGTATCTAGGCTTGTATATATATATATAAGTTTTTAGTATATATAGGTTTTTATTGGGCAAAAACATAGTCAGAGGCATGTAAGTGATAAACTTAGGTAACTATGGCTTCTTCTAGTTGAACCTCATTAAGTCATTCACCCCTGAATATCTATAATGAACTGTTCCAACTTTTGTTTTAGAAGACTTCATATTATCTTCAGGAGAGAACAGGTTAACCCAAACCTCAGGTTAACTCAAACTTAAATAAATCAAAAACTTAAAAAAAAAAAAAAAAAAAAAGTTTAAATCGTTGTTTCTAAACAATGTACAATAAAATTAAACCTGCCTTAATTAGCAGCCAACTCTGTATAAAGACCACCTGCTTAATAAGACCACTTACACAGAGGGAGCCAAGTGGTCAATTTCAACACAATGTGTCTTATGAGTAAACCAATCTAGAATACTTAGAGAACTCAAGGTGTTTCTGTGGATGCACCAATTTCAATTTAACAAGGATTGTTTGTACAAAGGATCTCATGCACATTCCATAATGACTATCAGGACCAGGACTGAGGAGTAATTAAAATATTCTGACCAGTTACCACAGCCCCTTCACCTGTAAGTCATGAGTTTGAAACCCACATATGACAGTTGCCAAGTACAGATCAATGTTTTTTCTTTTGAGAGTCCTACATGGCTGGGTTTGTTTATCAGAACAGATTAAGTACTAATTCCACAAGATCCACTAACTGTCATATCCCCTATATGATCCACTGTCATGATTCCCTAATTCCACATGATCCACTGACTGTCATATCCCCTATATGATCCACTGTCATGATTCCCTAATTCCACATGATCCACCAAGTGTCATATCCCCTATATGATCCACTGTCATGATTCCCTAAGTATTTCATACACTCACCACACTCACAAAAGAAATTGAATCAAATTTCACAAAACCACTACGCATTCAAAAGTGAACCAAGTTAATTTGCAAACTTTATAACGTTTCTCTTTGTTAAGCTGTGTACAATGTTGGCCGAGTCCAAATCTTTAATTCAAATTTTCTCATGGATTCATTGTACAGCTATGGGCCTATGTGATCTGTAACAAAGAAGTTTTATTTCTATTCCGAAACCAGTTATAGACTGGTTTTGTCAGCGAATAATTAATACTGTTGACTTTCCCCTTTTGCTTTTGTATAAAATATAATTTATTCATTATTTATCTTAACATAAATCTCACTGACAGAGTTGCTTTTGTCCAATATTGAATTGTACTTCTTCTGGCTTTGTCAGGGATTTAAAAAACAAATTTCAGTTTGGTGATAGAAGAAAACAACAACTTTGCATATACTATACTTTCACTAAAATATAATTTTGTATCCAATGAAATGGTTCAATGGGCCCGTGATAATGACCTCCATCTAAGTGAACAGATTAGAGATAGACATCAAGAAACTTTCAGTCCATTAGAGACATTACAAAATTGATGTGAAAGACCATCACATTGACTAAAGCCTATCATTCTAAGACTTACACTTTGAGAATTAATTGTATTTGAGTTTGACCTCTACTTGTAACCTTGACCTGTATATGCAGCTTTGACTTCACCATGCAGTATGCCTCTGACCTCAATATGATACCTTGACCTCTATCAGTGATTGATGACATTTATCTCTGTCCTTGACCCCTATATCTGACACTAATCTCTACTTGAGTCCCTACTTATGACATATCTATAATTTCTGAATTTCTTGGTTGCGTTTTCTGTGACCTTGACCTTTGACTATAACCTTAACTGTAAACTATTGTCATCTATGTCCTTGACCTATCTTTGGTTTCTTTTGTCACCTTGACCTTGACCTTATTTGGTTTATTTTATTACCTAGTAATAATATTTTGTAAAAATCATAATGAGTTTTTTTTTACATCACACATTAGCTAATAACCTCAATCAATGACACAAGCCAGACTTTCAGGTACTCAGTAACACATACATTCTTGATACCTATAAATACAACATGGAATTCAAACAGTCTAGCCATAGTTGCCAAATAGACAGAAAATATTCTTAGCTGACAAATCTTAAAAGACTTCCACATATTTATGTAAATTAAGGATGGAATGTGGTGGGGATTTGAGTTACACCTGAAATAATGTTAGAATGTTTGTAGTGTGAGATAAATACAGGTAATATTAACCCCAGAACACATCCTGAATCCATCTCACACCTGTATTCACACCACTTACAATACACAACAAAGGGCACATTACTCTGTATCATCCTCCCGCTAGGTCACAGGTCACTGTATACATGTCATGCTCCACTCTGGGGTTAAAGGTCAGCATTAACATGTCAGACGTATATGAATTTAGAACAGCACCACCGGTGGGGTTTTAACTATTATCTTATGAATGTCCTGTCAAGGTTTAACTACGCTCATCTACATCATAATTACACGTTTCACATACTAATTAATATAAATCCTCTAGACTGGCCTACTACATGTCTGAGTTAAAATTACATAATCGCACTTTTCTTACTGGAATGTACTACACATGTATGAATACTGAAATTACCTAAATTGTATAATCCAAACACAAAATTGTAAATTCACATGTATGTATACTGAAATTATCTATAATCCAAACACAAATTCACATGTATGTATATTCAAATTACCTATAATCCAAACACAAAATTGTAAATTCACATGTATGTATGCTCAAATTACCTATAATCCAAACACAAAATTGTAAATTCACATGTATGTATACTCAAATTATCTATAATCCAAACACAAATTCACATGTATGTATATTCAAATTACCTATAATCCAAACACAAAATTGTAAATTCACATGTATGTATAATCAAATTACCTATAATCCAAACACAAAATTATAAATTCACATGTATGTATACTCAAATTACCTATAATCAAAACACAAAATTGTAAATTCACATGTATGTATAATCAAATTACCTATAATCAAAACACAAAAGTGTAAATTCACATGAATGTATGCTCAAATTACCTATAATCCAAACACAAAATTGTAAATTCACATGTATGTATTCTCAAATTACCTATAATCCAAACACAAAATTGTAAATTCACATGTATGTATACTCAAATTACCTATAATCCAAACACAAAATTGTAAATTCACATGTATGTATTCTCAAATTACCTATAATCCAAACACAAAATTGTAAATTCACATGTATGTATTCTCAAATTACCTATAATCCAAACACAAAATTGTAAATTCACATGTATGTATTCTCAAATTACCTATTATCCAAACACAAAATTGTAAATTCACATGTATGTATTCTCAAATTACCTATAATCCAAACACAAAATTGTAAATTCACATGTATATATTCTCAAATTACCTATAATCTAAACAAAAAATTGTAAATTCACATGTATGTATTTCAAATTACCTATAATCCAAACACAAAATTGTATACCTATAATCCAAACACAAAATTGTAAATTCACATGTATTTATACTCAAATTACCTATAATCCAAACACAAAATTGTAAATTCACATGTATGTATAATCAAATTACCTATGTTCAAAACATAAAATTTAAATTTTGCTCTTCATTTAATAATTCATCACAGCTATCTTTAATCGTGGCTGGATCAGATACCCGAAGCAGAGATATATCAGTAAACATGTGTTTAACTTTATTATGTTCCAGAATCAATAACACACAGTGTTATTTACTACACAAATCAATATCTTACATTCCCAGCACTTGGTTATAGGTTTCTTATAACAGATGTTTAAACATAACAAATTATGAATAGCTTTATTAAAACTCAGGAGGAAGACTAAATAAATATTTGTCGATACTTCACTGTCACACTGTAAAATATTACAAACCAGATTTTTATAAGTCTTAAAATACAATTGAATTAAGAATTGTTTTCTGATATATAATCAGTATCAAAATTTATCATATCTGATAGGTACATGTTACTATTACACTATAATATATTACAAACCAGATTTTTCTTTCAAAGGCCCACTACCTTTCCAAAACGACTTTTGAAAAGAGATTGATTAATTTGATAAATCGCAAAAGTTATCAAAATACCGTTAATACTACATGTATCATCACCTTCTGAACTGATTTGATTAAAGTAAATAAAATGTTAATTTTCATAACGCGGGTCGTCTTATGTTTCCCGTAATTGTCCTAAAGACTCTCTACTGTTATCATATATTATGCAAGAAATTTTGCTAATGTTTGGTTGTGTAACCTCATCTTAGGCCATCGATTGGTATATAATTTCTGATGTTGCTAAAGTTATTAAGAAACTTTTATGTTTTGCTCCGGAAAGGTAGTGGGCCTTTAAGTTTTAAAGTTCAATTGAATTAAGAATTGCTTTATAATATATAACAGGATTAAAATCAATCAGTTTCTGATTGTACCACAAAATGATTCAAACCAGTATTTTCTGACATCTCACTACAATTTTGTACTTTAATAAGATTTTAACCTACATGTAATTTGATGGAATAATACTGAAAATAGGTCTACTACTATTTAATTCATCAGAAACCACAGCCTATAATTTTCTTCCTAGATCCTTTAAGCTCCCTTTTATGTCCCTGACTTTCTACTCCATAAAGATAAATGTCCCCTTACAAAGGACCCATCACTAGCCCCTAGCTAGCTGTTCATCGTGACCTCTACGTCCCCTCAGCTTGCCCTGTGAATTTCACACATCAGTCTTGAGAGGCAGAAAATTTGATTGATCTAAAGTTGTGAAGAGAGCTGCTAACTTGCGACTCATTACTCCACATGGAGAGCCATGTATAGAATTTCACCCTCATTCCCGGGTTCATATGTCTGTACACATACAAAGCTGCTAAGGTGATAGCCTGCACAGATGAAAAAAGAAATCTCTCCATTTAAACTAGTACTACCCTGATGTATCTACACATTTTTTATGTTGTCTTTAAGTAAATGAGTGACATGTGATTGTGTTATGGTGTGTGTACCCCATCCGCTGAGTTGAGGGAGGTATGCCCCATGAGCCTCTGTGTTTGCATTGTTCCGTGGGGTGAGAGAGATTTATTTAGCAATTGGTGAGATTGTTATCTCTGCGGAATCCGTTATTAAGAAGTCAACAGTTTAAACACCAGGGTTTATAGAGGAGGCTTGTTCCTGGCTAAACTCACTTGGAGCGGGCAATGATATTAGGATATTATCACATATATAGACACTCTCCGGGATTAGTACGCCAGATTTCACGCATTATCAGAGGTAGGACAACACCGTACAAGTCTGTGGGTGAGTGATCCAATTGTGTGACTCTGTATAATATTAAATCGCCAATGTAGATTTATTAATTACTTTAATGTAGACATTTATACAAGTTGGAAAATTGACAATTGCACTGGCGGGACAACAGGTCTTTTAACTTTGTTGTATATTATGTATTGTTGTTTCGGGGTTTAATTATACGGCCGAGGTAAATAGTTGGGGACAGGTAGTGGTAAAGTATAGTGTGATAGCTAGCCATTGAGGGTACTGTATATATATATATGTACCTGTGTTTTGGTGAGAGGCCCGCCTTCAATACTCCCGACAGGACTAACATTTAGTGCTACACATCCTAACAGCTTCGTGTGTCACCTGTCTGGTGTATACCTTAGATCTCGTTAACAGGTAAATCGCTAGTATTTAATACAAATATAACATTTACATACCGTGCAAGTACTATAAAATGCCCTGATGAGCCTGGCTGCTGGCTGATGACACTGTCATGCATCGCGCATCAATCACAGGTGTACACAGGTTAATTGTTTTTATCCTCACCCTACATGTTGTATAACTAGGAATTACAGGTAAGTTAAACTGCTCGTCTACCTCTTTCAGTCCATCAATCAATTGCCTGTCAATTAATTAAACACATTTATTACATAATTAAGCAATTATCGTTTCATCATCACATTTTTTTCTCTTTAATTGAACGGTAAATTTAGTCATTTGCATAGACAGAGAATATATTTATTTCAAATTAACGTAGTGAAATTTTTGCTAAAATGTAAATTCAATAATACAATATGAATATGACGGAACTGTCACATTTGAGCGATTACAGATCTCCCTAATTAGTATGAAATTACAGGTGTTCATTTGTTAAAATTTCAGATAAACTACAAAACAATAGAAAATTTATAATCTTGGAATGTGGTGAAAACTATTTTGATTTTACATCAATAAATCTATAATTAGCTTTCGAAGAAAACATTTACATGTAGTGTAATAGTCACCCTACATTCATATTGTAGCTTCTGTATCATTAGCAATTAATTTTATAGATACCATGTTCCACAATCTGCAGTTGTGCCATTCCACCCAAAAACATCCTCCCCTTACTGTGAAGATACTAACACAAAAACAATGGAAGCATCTCCTTGTTTTTATGCATTATGAACAACAAAAATTAAAGTGTTGTGGTTTGATAAATGTGAATAATATTATTCTTGTCACGATCACACATACTTACTTCATGAATTTTTTTTATTTAAATTAACATCCATAATTTCGTCAAAGTGTTCCACATCAAACAAATTCCAGCCACCCAGGTAGCTGATTTTAGTCTATAGGTTACATTTCTTTAACATTTCAATTTCTGTATCAACTCTTTTAATGACATGTTATATCTGTCATAAATATCAAATTATCTCAAATAAAACTGTTTTTCAAAATATTCTGGAAGTAAACACTGACAAAATTGTAAACTGTTTTTTTATACCGTAAATATTTTAAAACTCTATTTATTGTCCTATGAACTGTGGATGTGCATAGCCAAAGTACCAGGAGAAAAACCACCAACCTGAAACTCACTTCAGAGCATTCACAGAGTAGTCTCAATAGATTTGATCACTGGAAGAATTTACTCTTAAGGCTAGGGATTATCTTTGTAGAAAATAATTGATTGATTGATTGATTGTTTGATTTATTGATTATTGTTTGATTGATTGATTAACATCCTTGTTATAACCAGCCTAGGACACAAAATTGATACCCAGAGTTGATAGAACCCTTTCTGCTCCAGTTCCACACTCCATCTCTCCAACTATCCCCTTCCCCCACACTCTCCGCCCCTTTCCCCGTCCATTTCTATCCTCTAATGAGAGATCTATCCCCCAACCTGATCCAGTTTGGAATGGAGGGGTCCTTTTTATTTCCTTCTTTGGATCCTCCCAACACTGCCCCAGCCCGCATTTCTCTCCAAAGAGGAAGGGGCTAATCCTACCACATAACCAATGAAGCTAGGACCCCTACTCTCAATTTAGGAGGGACCCTATACCCCCAGTCTCCATTGAAGAGCGACCCTACACCCCTCCCTACCCCACTCTCCATTGAAGAGAATACTGGTACAGCCAGAGTATCAACTGTCAGTTGAGAGACAGTAACAGGTGCAAATCCCCTCTTATCTTCCCATATCTGTTGAATCTTCTGCTGTTTGTTTTGAACTTGAGCATCATTCCCTTTCCCTGATCCTATCCCCACTCCCCGCCACTTAATCTTGTCTTCCATTAGTTTTCCCCATTAGTTACCCTTGTCTATTCATGTATACCAGTAAAGCATGAATTTTTCTTTGAATCGTCTAAGATTTTCACACTATGGAATACTACCAATTTTCTTTCTGATAACCAATGTTTTAATCTGGAAGATACAATCTTAAATGGCTGCCAAAATCCAGTCTAATAATTAAAACAGAAAAGTATAACCCTAAAAATTTTATAAACATTATTCTTAACGATGAAAAGGATATTTTGATTCAGGAAATTAAGCATTATCAACAGAATCAAATACCATGTACTCTAAGTCAGTAAAGCTATTCACTGAAAATTTCATTATCAAATTGTGAATCGTCAACCTCAGTATTAGCATGTCTAGCAAACATTACACTTTTCATTCAACAATTTGAATTTCAATCAGTCACCTATTGTTTTGACAAATTTTATCTAATGCAATATACAGTATAATTAAAACAAGAATTTGAAGTTTATACTTCTTGAATTGCAGCATAATCAACTGAAGTTATACCATCATAATCTTACACAATTTTCTGAAAAGAAAAATACTATAGTAGGGGTACGATGATCTTTTTCAACGCAATTTTATTTGCCATGAATAATTCAAAACCTACATATAGTTTTGTAATCCATTGTAATATCTTCTTTTGCTGTTGTATTTGACAATTGCCTAAACATTTTTATCATATTTTGCTAACATCAAAATCATTGTCTTTGCAACAAGAAAACCACAAATTATCTGGCCTGATTCACATATGTGGTGGGATAGATGAATCAATTAATGAACTTAATTAGCTTCACCTAGCTAATTAAGAAATATGAGTATTTGATACTTTATGATTATTATTAACAATCAGTATGAATTTGATTAATGATGAACATTCTCCAAGTTATTACACAACATTATCTTAAGTTATGTTATATATTTGAAATCAAATGATAGCTGTAATGCATTAGTATTAATCTATTAATAATATACTTCTATCATTTAACGAGATTAACATTTTATACACTGACTACTGTTGAAACATAAATAAGGTTTCTGTAATGCGTAATAAGGTTATGTTGTAGACACGTGTACATTTCAGTTGTACATTTCAGTTCAGCCAGCTGGTTTTGCTTTATTTCATTTAATCAGTGATCTGAATATGTATGATTTTCAATAGAGAACTAACTGTGGGTAACACCTGTTACTGTGATGGGGATGGTATCAGGGCTTGTGTAATGTTTGTAAGTCGATACTGATTACTGGGACAGAGCACTGATAACAGTAGCATAACACAGGTAATTATCTCTGGAAAAGGCAAAGAGGGCCTGTTGTATCATATAGGTAATTATCTCTGGAAAAAGTAGAAAGGGCCTGTTTTATCATATAGGAATTATCTCAGGAAAAGGCAAAGAGGGCCTGTTGTATCATATATGTAATTATCTCTAAAAAAAAGGTAAAGATGGCCTGTTGTATCATATAGGTAATTATCTCTGAAAAAAAAGTAAAGAGGGTCTGCTGTATCATATAGGTAATTATCTCTGGAAAAGGTAGAAAGGGCCTGTTGTATCATATAGGAATTATCTCTGGAAAAGGTAAAGAGGGCCTGTTGTATCATATAGGAATTATCTCTGGAAAAGGCACAGAGGGCCTGTTGTATCATATAGGTAATTATCTCTAAAAAAAGGTAAAGAAATCTCTGGAAAAGGTAAAGAGGGCCTGTTGTATCATATAGGTATAAATTATCTCTGGAAAAGGTAGAAAGGGCCTGTTGTATCATATAGGAATTATCTCTGGAAAAGGCACAGAGGGCCTGTTGTATCATATAGGTATAAATTATCTCTGAAAAAAGGTAAAGAGGGCGTGTTGTATCATATAGGTAATTATCTCTGGAAAAGGTAGAAAGGGTCTGTTGTATCATATAGGTAATTATCTTTGAAAAAGGTAAAAAGGGTCTGTACACATATAAGTAATTATCTCTAGAAAAGGCAGAAAATGCATAAACACATATATGTATATCATCTGAAAAAGGTAAAAAGGGCCTGTACACATATAGATAATAATGTCTGGAAAAGGCAGAAAGGGCCTGATATATCATATCAGTAATTATTCATGAAAAAGGTTAAAAGGGCCTGTACACATATAGGTAATTATCTCTGTAAAAGGCAGAAAAGGACCTGTTGTATCATATAGGTAATTATCTCTGTAAAAGGCAGAAAAGGACCTGTTGTATCATATCGAAGATTATCTCTGAAAATAGCAGAAAGGACCTGTTGTATCTTACAGGTAATTTTCTCTGGAAAAAGGTAGAAAGGGCCTGCTTTCACAATAATCAAACACAAAGAAATAGCCTACCTCTACACAAACTCGAGTTTCCCTCTTCTAAAAGGTATTTCAGGGCTTTCTTTTAAAGTACAAAAGAATACAGACTCTAGTACATGTCCACTTTTATACTGTGAAGTATATAAATTACCATCCAGTTGTTATCCTGTAAACATACACATCATCAGGTAATTGACCCCTTACAAATGTCTACAGTAAAAATAACCACAAGAAAACAAGCCTAACTATTACAGTATAAACAATTATAACCAGTGCCTGTACTGACCACACGTCTAATGTATTAGTCTTGCTGTGACCACAAACAGCCCAATAGGTATCTTTCTCCCATTTTTTGAGATTTTATAACCTAACAATGACCTATATATCTAGTGAAGCTTAATTTGACTTTGATTTTTTTCAATCATTTTTAACCATTTAAATTTCTTTATAAGAACACTGACCAACTGTTAAAATTCTTTTCCTCAGAAAAGTATTTCTACTTCATCAGTCTTTACATTGATTTTGACATTTTTTTATTTGTGTTTGCCATTTCAAACTTTGATTATAAATCCTATATAATGTGAGGCAGTTACCAGGTACTGTATGTAGGTCTGTGGTTTTTCTGCAGGTACTCCAGCATTCCTCTACCTCCTAAACCTGGCATGTCCTTAAATGACCTTGACTGTTGATAGGACATAAAACCAAACCAAAGAATTTAATTATTATTCCTTCCAGTCCTGATATTGAGTTTGGACAATTGTTAAAGGTTTTGATATAGATTTGTTTTGTGAGCTGATACTACCTGTGGGTCCAGTATTCCTATACAGGACTATAGCTGATGAGGTAAATACATGTTGTATCTTTCTCTGGTTTTCAAAGAGACATTTAACTTGTGTCAAGTCATGCATGAACTCACTGTCAGATTATCACTGACTGATGTGAGAGTATGTCAATTACAGCTTGTTGGGGTGTTAAACCATATACAGGCTTCACAATACACATTGTAAAATGTTTCTACAGTATGTAAATATAGAGTATAATTCAGATTGTACAGGTATACAGACTGTACAGGTACATAAATTGTACAGGTATACAAACTGTACAAATATACAGACTGTACAGGTATACAGACTGTACAGGTATATAAATTATATAGATTGTACAGGTATACAGATTGTACATAATGTACACACAATATTCAGATGTATATATAGATACAGATTGTACAGGTATAGAGATTATGTCAGGTATATATAAATATACAGTATTCAGATTGTACAAATGTACACATTGTACACACATATCTAATACGTAAATTGAACAGGTTTATTTTGTACAAACATCTATAGGTGTACGTACAGTTGTTTACATATGTACAGGTGTAGTAATATTGTTTATAGGTGTATCTAACAATGTACAGGTGTATCCTTGCATACAACTTAAAGTGTACAATTATATCTATAAGTGTACAGGTGTAACAGGTATTAAGTATATATAAACAGGTAACGGGTACATCTAACTGACCTAGTTTGTCTGTTCTGATGGAATATTACACAGTTGAAGGTGATCACTATCTCACATAAACACAACTTTTAATTTCCTATGTTGACACACTCATCCAAAAAATCCTTTACCGGAGCAAAAATATCTGTACAATTCGCCTTCTATTGTTCGGGGTGTATAATTTTAAGGTCGGTAAGCATGTAACACAAAGTACAGGATGATGACTTTACCAAGCAATAAATCAATAAGGGGTACATTATACCTATAACGCTATTTGAATTTATATTGTGGTGTATTCCACAATGAATTCACATTGAAATGTCAATCTTATAATAGGTTACATACTTTCAGTATTCTCTCAGAGTTATAACTACTTACTTTTGATTGTTAAACATATTACTATATAGAGTATCTAGGGTAAGTTTTGGTGAATTTTATGGTAAAGCTACACTAATTCTAACAGGAAAATCACAATAAGTTATCATAAAGGCTGCTACATTTTCAGTTATCAGGGAAATGTTTAATTATTATTATTTACTGAGATAACTTTACAGTGAACTACTGTTATTTGTTGAAAGAATTTCCATAATATTTGGAAAGCATTGATTTATCTCTGTAACTTATTTATATTTATGGGTTGGGGTGGCAGAGTAGAGATGTTCTGACATATTACGTTACAATATTAAAGATCATGCTGGGCTATAGCCTTGAACTGAACATAGGTCTGTGGTTTTACTCCAGGTACTCCGGCCTTGTTCCAACCTCTGAAATCTGGCATGCCCTTAAATGATCCTGGCTGATATAATACTATTGGTTTCATTTATCAAAGGATTTAGTGAGAGAGGTAGCTGAATTTAGTAGGGTATCTACTGTAGTAGTTAATGACAGACATAGGTAACGGTGGCATGCAGTACAGGGTGGGTGGAGGGACCGAGGTGGGGTGTCCAGGAAACAGCCAGCCGATCGGCACACTGATAACATATTTTTTATTTTCAGAAAAGGTCAAAGGTCAGCGATGATGGTAGAGAAAAGAATCTGTGTAATCTTTGTGGTGACGTTTGTAATCACCTCTTCCTGCACAGATATCATTTATCAGGCCTTTATTTACTCTACTGTCACTTTACTATAAATTTAGAGATTCAAACAGATAACAAACAAATAAAAAATCTGGAGCATAACTGGAAATCATTGTTGGCGCGTTGTGTAAGGAGTTTGGTGGCGGTGATTATCCGACCTAGCAGATCAGGTGATCAGTGCTTACCTGTACTTCTGGTTCAGAGGATACTGGCGGCAAACATTTACACCACTTCAGTCGAGACAACAACTTGTAATGGTGGTTTAAATCCTATTTTCATTCACACTGGAAACTCTTCAACTGTAAATAATTGAAATTAGTTTTGTAAACACCATGTAGTGAAATTATATACACTGAAGTTTTATTCATGGTAAGACGTACATTTCACCTGTAATCGTACATTTCACCTGTAATGATACCGAAATGAGGTAATATGATTGAAATAAAACAGAACAAAAGCAAAAGGTTTCACCCAAGTAATTTAATATTTCTCTAAACAAAACCACAGCACTGTGTATAATTTGAAGGATTTATCATTGTATAATGGACTACATGTTTGCCTGGACGAAAGCACTATCTAGGTGCACGCCCACAGTTAGACATGTTTGATGTAAAGTTACGACTTTGAATGACCTTGACATTTAAAGACAGTGTAATTTCATCTATGCTCATCACCAGTTGTCCCTAGCCATAAGTTTCTATGTTTTTCCTTTGTCTACACGTATAGGCTTATACAGTTTCAATTCTAATTTATTTAGCCTACATCCAAATCCCAATGGTGAAATAATATATTTTATTTTCACAAATCAATAAAAATGACTTAATTTCAGCTTGCTATTCTAACGCAAGTACTTTAGCCTTGAGGTTATGAAATCAGTAGAAAAAGTGTCTCCATTGTCCATGTTTCAGCAGTATGGCTATACGATCCACTCAACAGCAACTCCTTCCTATAAGGATATGTGCTTAAACTTCTACCAATACTATAAAATCAATTGTTCAGATTATAAAGTTTAACCATTTTTCTATCTGTTCAGAGTATACAAGTAAACCATTTATCTACCTGTTTATATAACACAGGTAAACCATTTATCTATCTGTTCAGATTACACAGGTAAACCATTTACCAAAATGTTCAGAGTATACAGGTAAACCATTTGTCTATCTGTTCAGAGTATACAGGTAAACCATTTGTCTATATGTTCAGATTACACAGGTAAACCATAAGTCTATCTGTTCAGATTACACAGGTAAACCATTTACCAAACTGTTCAGAGTATACAGATAAACCATTTGTCTATCTGTTCAGAATATACAGGTAAACCATTTGTCTATCTGTTCAGATTACACAGGTAAACCATTTGTCTATCTGTTCAGGTTACACAGGTAAACCATTTATCTAACTATTCAGATTACACAGGTAAACCATTTGTCTATCTGTTCAGATTACACAGATAAACCATTATATATATATATATATATTTGTTCAGATTACACAGGTAAACCATATGTCTATCTGTTCAGATTACACAGGTAAACCATTTACCAAACTGTTCAGAGTATACAGGTAAACCTTTTTTCTAACTGTTCAGATAACACAGGTAAACCATTTATCTACCTGTTCAGATTATACAGGTAAACCATTTATCTAACTGTTCATATAACACAGGTTAACCATTTCTATCTATTCAGATGACACAGGTAAACAATGTATCTACCTGTTAGATTACACAGGTAAACCATTTACCAAACTGTTCAGAGTATACAGGTAAACCATTTGTCTATCTGTTCAGATTACACAGGTAAACCATTTATCTAACTGTTCAGATTACACAGGTAAACCATTTATCTACCTGTTCAGATTATACAGGTAAACCATTTACCTAACTGTTCATATAACACAGGTTAACCATTTCTATCTATTCAGATGACACAGGTAAACAATGTATCTACCTGTTAGATTACACAGGTAAACCATTTACCAAACTGTTCAGAGTATACAGGTAAACCATTTACCAAACTGTTCAGATTATACAGGTAAACAATTTATCTACCTGTTCAGATTACACAGGTAAACCATTTATCTACCTGTTCAGATTACACAGGTAAACCATTTACCAAACTGTTCAGAGTATACAGGTAAAACATTTACCAAACTGTTCAGATTATACAGGTAAACAATTTATCTACCTGTTCAGATTACACAGGTAAACCTTTTACCCGCCTGTCCAGATTACACAGGCAAACCATTTATCTAATTTTTCAGATAATGTAAGTAAATCATTTGTTTATCTGTACAAAATATACAGGTAAATCATTTATCTACCTGTGTTGTTCAGAGTGTCCAGAATTCATATATATAAATCATTGTTTTTCAATAACACATGTGCATTCCACATTACAGGTCATTCTCATATTTCTTGTTTTTGTTGCAGTATTTTATCTGAAACTAAAGTTGTGGTTGGTGAAAACAAATGACAATGCCATGTTTTTATGTGTACAAGGGTAAGGTGTGATACAGTAAGATGTATAAAAGCAGACAAACCACAAGGTAATGAATGCTAGCCAGGACAAATACTTTTTGTTGTAGTAGATATACAGGTAGCAGAATTAACTTGTCTATCTTCTGACCCACAGCAGAGGTAATATAGAGAGGAAAGCCAGATAATTGAGTAGCAATTTGCTGCCTTCTGCTGTATGTACCAATATAGCTGAGGACATAGGGTTATTACCAGACAACAAGTGCACACTTCATAAATAACAGAGAGAAAATAATGAAAATGGATTTCTTATGTAATACATCAAGGATATCATGTTGTATAACTTATTAATGTAGCATTGAAAACAATTATTTTGGGACACATTTTGTATTAAAATTTCAGTTACCAAGGTAACAATATCATGGCTCAATAAAAGAAACAAAATCACTGTTTCTATGGACACAAAATCACTGTTATTAGGACACAGCATTTGTGTTACTAAGGACACAAAATCATTGTTACCAAGGACACAAAATCAATGCTACTATGGATACAAAATTACTGTAACTATGAATACAAAATCACTGTTACTAAAGGTACAAAATTATTGTTACTATTGACACAAAATCATAGTTACTCTGGATACAAAATAACTATTAATATGGATACAAAATTACTGTTACTAAGGACACAAAATCACAGTTACGTTTGGATACAAAATCACTGTTAGTAAGGATACAAAATCACTGTTACTAAGGACACAACATTGTTGTTCCTATGTATACAAATAACTATTCTTATGGATACAAAATAACTGTTATTAAGGACACAAAATCACTGTTACTATGGATACAAAATAACTGTTACTAAGGATACAAAATCACTGTTACTAAGGACACGAAATTGTTTTTCCTATGGATACAAAATAACTTAAACTTTGGATTTAAAATTTCTGTTACTATGGATACAAAATCACTGTTTCTATGGTAATTAAATCACTGTTACTAAGAACACAAAATCACAGTAACTATGTGTACAAAATCACTATTACTGTGGATGAAAAATAACTGATACTAAGTATACAACATTAGCGTTCCTATGGATACAAAATCACTGTTACTATGGATAAAAAATAACTGATACTAAGTATACAACATTACCGTTCCTATGGATACAAAATCACTGTTACTATGGATGCAAAATCACTTTTTACTACGGATATAAAATCACAGTTGCTATGGATACAAAAGTGTTGTTTCCAGACTATGGACACAAAGTCGCTGACAGTATTCAGGAAAAAAAAACCCAGAAAATTCTGTGACAAAGGAAACAAATCACTATTATCAAAAACACAGAAATACTGTTGCCAAGAAAACTGCATTATTGTTCCTAAAATAACAAAATTGTTTACAAAATTGTTTACAAAGGTATGTGCCAACATAAGCAATTAAAATTTCATGTTCACTTAGAAATAACTTTCCAGTCAATGACCTTTTAGACACACTGTTTCTCTTTAATGTCAATGATATCACTATCTTATATTTATACAATCTCAATGGCTCAATTGCTATCAATCATGAAGACATATACCCGACTGTTGCTAATATTTGTCTCTCTATTGGGGAAGAACATATTTTTAATTTTGCCAATTCTGGCAAAATGTAATTTACGATATATTTTTCTCATTTTTCTCCAAATATTTGTTTGCAGAAACTTCTAAGATTCTGTTCTTTATACCTCTGATCTGCGTTTAAGAAACAAATAGTTGTCAAAGATTTGTATAAATCTAAATTAGATCAGTCGAAAACCAAATAACAGTGCCATTCTTGTATGATTCTGTGTGCGCAGAACAAATACTTGTCTTAGATTTGTATAATTCGTATCTTTCCAATGGCAATTTAACCCCACCAATTATTGAATTTTCCCCCCTGAAATCAGCGTAGGAATCTGAACATTAGAAGCACGAGGGACCAGCTATATCTTCTCATATTGATCTTTCTTCTGTGGTAAATAAACTTGTAAGATGTGTTCGTAAGATTAAAGGCCTGAAATATTACCCCAAAAAGGCAAAAGCTTGATTTTCAGTTAAAGTACAGTTTTATTGCTCCCAAAGGCATGCTTTAGTAAGCCTCATGAAATGTAAGCTAGGCCCATTTTTGGTTTAGTTGTATTCAGATTTTTAATTATATCATGTTTTCCTATCTATATTGTCTTTTATTGAGTTCTACAAATGTGCAATATCTGAGAATGTACTCTTTCACAACATGCAACAAAATTTTTTAGAGGGAATTGAAAATGATTTGTTGAAGATTTTTTTGACTTTAAAGCAGTGCAGAGCAAAGAGAAAACTACAGAACTTCCTTTTATTACAACTTATTCATGTATTCATCATTTTAATTACACTCACAGTTCTTGGTATATTAGAACTTATTTGAATGGCTGAAATGCAGCAGAAGACTCCATTGCTTAGTCAAATCCACTTGTTATCCACCCATTCATTTCAGAAATATGCATATAACATGGCTGATTCTGAATACTATGCTTTACCAATTTTTAAAGTCACCCTTAAATAACTTAAACAAATAACAATATTTCATCATTCAATAATGAAAGATAAGAATAAAGAGAGAAAATGAGACATGACAGGAAGGGGTGTGACTGAAAGACATAGGTAACAACTTTTGCACCCATTTTGATGAAGCAACAATATGAACCCATTAACCCCTGAAGACACAATTAAGCTCTTCTAAATCAAAGACTAGACCAGTCCAATTTGAAATTTTAGGGGGGAATAAGTTAAATCCAAATGTGTGCCAAGATGCAGAATCCATAGACAAAGGAATGTTTGGTATGTTCTAAAATGCTTTGACTTTATTACAGCAGATTTAATGACTGTATTAAAATAAAATTGTATTCTTATATTTCTTTCTCTTTTACAGAAATCAGCCAAACTAGACCTTGATCAGGAGCCATTGACCAACAATAGAGTGATCCAAGGTAAGCTTTAAGTCATATAGACAAAGATAGGTGGTGTATCCAGGTCCTGTTCAGAAAATGATGTGAACCATATCAAATCAACTTTCAATCACAGCTACCTTATTACCAGTGTGATTTAGTATCCCCCCTCACCCCCAAAAATGAACTTAACATGCATTTAAATGGTAGCTATTCACTTAAACTCACCATCCAATGAAGATATCAAAGCTGTAAGGATCACAGTTAAACTCTTCTAATTCTGAAATCAGAACAAATGATTATGGAATAACGCGAAGAGTAAAATTATATTTCTGTTACATTAGCTGCCTTTGTGTCTACTATCATCACACTAGTATCATCACAGAATCTGCCACTCACAAAATCAAAATTCAAATTGCAGGATGCTGTTAAGTGTGAAATGCACCAAAATCAAACACTTCTAAACTGTATGCTGTGTAAAATGTGGGAAAATAAATATACCACCAAAATGTGTTTCGTGTGAAATGCACAGAAACAAAATGGTGAAAGTGTGTGTATGCAGTGTTAATTAGTGCTGAAGCATATAAAAAGTGTGAAATGCTCCAAAATTAAAATACCATGAAAACTGTAATGTTAGCAGTAATTCAATTATCAAATTCTTGTAAGCCCATGCTGCATGCTTCAGAGCAGCATCATTCATCAGCCTGTACATGCCACAGCAACATATCCTGTTCCCATGTTAATCAGGGTACAGCCATACTGCCACAGAGTAATAATTACAATCAGCTGATTGACTAATTACTTAGCTAATTGATCCTAAAACAGGAAGTAGTTACTTAAGTGACAACGTTCTGGTTTTAACGTGGTGTTTGACAGTTGTATAGGAGGGCGAAGCCACCACATAATCATTGCTACAACCGTGTTTATTTAGGCTGGCGAGAAATGTTGTAATGTGGAATTAAGTTGTTGGAATTGTCATAACTGGCGCTTGTAGGGCCTAACATGTACTTAGAGCTGGGAGCTTAGTGTACACACAGACAGAGATCACGACTAGAAATCATTAACAGGCTGATACACACACAAGTCATAACTTCTACCCTCATTTCATGTTTATAATATCCCACTCCCCTAACCCCCCCCACCACAAAAAAAAATCCACGTAGTTAAACTTGAACAAAAGCATGTTGTCACTATTAACAAAAAAAAATCAATTAACGGTAACTGAACAAAGCATATGTCACTATTCTAACGGCACCTAAGCCTTTATTCATAATAGTTTTTCTATTGTTAGTACATAAAATTGCACTTCAGATATGAGTATTCAATATCGAGTTATAATGGTTTAGGACTCCCAAGGAAATATAAATGTTCAAAACTAATATTTTACATCTCTTACATAATGACAAGTATCGTATGTTATGTTCATACGATGCCTTGTGGACTTAAATGAATAAGTACAGATTTGTCAATACTTTTTTTTTAATGCTTTACACAATGTAATGATTAGACAATAAATATTACCCTTTATCCTGACACAAATGATCAATTTGGTAAATTTTACCTTTTAGTTAATTCTGACTATGCATAATACAGAGTTATCTGTCCTTTTGGGTAGGTATTGATTGTGACATCATCTATTTGTGAGTTACTTTCACTTTGCCAATCATGTATGTAATTTAAAAAAAACATTGCGTTATTTTCAATTGGCTGGGCAAAACCTTTATTTGAGCAATGTGTAAATATTTCTTTGCCATGGAATGCAGATATACAGCTTACAGGTTCACGAGATGAAGCTAAACTGTGAGGAAAAGAAATTATCTTGACCAATATTCAAGGTCATCCAGGTCAAATATTTAAGACATTGACCTTGTTGTCCTCAATTAACTGTTATTGCACATAGCAGATTCTTGTAATTAACTCACTCACCCCTGAAATCCCTTGATGAACTGATCCAGCCTTTGAATTTTAAAAGTCCATATGTGTCTCCAGAGGAGAATGCACTAAGACATTTAGTGATGAGGATACATAATCAGATATTTAAGGCATTAAATGTTATTTTATGACCTGTGGATTACAGATATAAAGAGACAAATTAAGACCTTTTATAATAAAATTGATGATAAATTCATGGAAAACATGTCAGATCATTACAGTACCACTATGGTTATTTGTGATGGATAATATCATCCTCAATAATTTTTTTAGAAAAATACTTATATGCAAAATTGAAACAAAAGATATTCTCCGACAATAAGAGAAGGATTATTTACTCGATTAATTAAGTAAAAATCCAAGATGGAGACATGGAGCATTGAAATAGCCACCCCTGTTTTCAGGATGATCTGCCGCATCAGTTACATAACTGCAACCATAGAACACAACTGTGACACGATTCTATATCGCCATAGCAACCTAGGTTACACAAGATAAAAAAACCATACATATATATATATATATATATATATATAGCATGTGTCAAGGAAGTAAGGTCTCTAGCCTTCAGAACTGTCAAATGTAATTGTGCTCCTTAGCTTTTGTAAGTCACACAACACTGTTAAGACAAGCTGAAGGAGGTCACAGAAACACCATATACCAATATTGTTAGAGTAACAGTATGCTCTGTAGTTAGTGAGCCAGTGCATTAATTTCTCAATGATTCAATTCCATTATTTTTTAAAGCCTTTCTCCCCCTCTGATCCTTGTGTAGTAATTACCTCCATCAGCCATTATGTTAATAGTATCATTACTTTACATCACAGACTAAGGGGGGGGGATTTATGGCACAATTCAACTGTATAACTCATATCATCAAGTCATCAGCAGATGATGAGCTGAGTGTCTGCCCTAAAATAATAACTGAATTTGACCTTGAAATGACCTCTGTATACCGACATTCTGACTTGTGTATACTGACCACACACCTTAACCTGTGTATACTGACCACACACTGACCTCTGTATACTGACATCCTGAATTGTGTAAACTGATCACATCTTAACCTGTGTCTACTGACCACCATGACTTGTATTTATATAATGACCGCACTGACCTGTGTACACTGACCACACCCTGACCTGTGTATACTGACCAGACCTTAACTTGTGTATACTGACCATACACTGACCTCTATATACTGACCATATCCTAACCTGTGTATACTGACCAAAACATGACATGTATCTATATAATGACCACTCTGACCTGTGTATACTGACCACACCTTAATCTGTGTATACTGACCAAAATATGACCTAAGTATATTGACCAGACCCTGACCTGTGTATACTGACCAAAAGGTGACCTGTGTATACTGACCACACCCTGACCTGTGTATACTGACCACATCCTGACCTGTGTATACTGACCACACCCTGACCTGTGTATATTGACCACACCCTGACCTGTGTATACTGACCACACCCTGACCTGTGTATACTGACCAAAATGTGACCTGTGTTTATCGACCACACCCTGACCTGTGTATACTGACCACATCCTGACCTGTGTATACTGACCACACCCTGACCTGTGTATATTGACCACACCCTGACCTGTGTATACTGACCACACCCTGACCTGTGTATACTGACCACACCCTGACCTGTGTATACTGACCACACCCTGACCTGTATATACTGACCACATTTTAACCTGTGTATACTGACCATACCCTGACCTGTGTATACTGACCATACACTGACCTGTACATAGTGACCACTCTGACCTCTATAAACTGACCATACCCTAACAACAATCCTATGTATTGTCAATATTGAGGTGTTGATAGCTGGTATCATGAGCTTGACTGTCCATGCCCTGACCTCTGATTAATTTGTGTAGTGCTGGGGTGAGGAACCTGATACTTTAATAGAATTCTGCTGTCACTTGTTGTACAGGCTTATCAGCAGGATATAGCTTCCAATACTTGTATGCCTAAGAATGTAGGAGGCCCATTTAGGATCTATAATCAATGATAGTCATAGCACAGCAGTGGTGTTGTTATAGCCCTGTAACATCAGCCTCAAAAATCACATAATTATACACAATAAACCCAAATCTAATTAGCAATAAACACTTGATATTTAAACTTTTGATCATTCCAGGAATGAAATATTTTAATATATCTCCAATGACATTATATTTACCATGGTATGTCACCATGTTCCCAATAAATACTCTCAGAAATTATCTACTTGATACAATAAACCCTGTCTATAGAGACAACCCAATAGACAGAGAGAAATGGTCTTTATAGCTAGGTGGTCTTTATACACAGGTCAAACTGTGTTAATAAAACTGGCTACCCAGGACCCGGAAAAGTGGTCTGAATAAACAGGGGGTCTTATACAAGAGTGGTTGCCTAGGCAGGTTTCGATGTAGTTATTGAAACATTCAAATTATGCTAGTGGTTGAATGACAAACAATGGTAGGGTTAGTGGTAGGTATAAATCATAAACCCTTCAACCACTGTGGCCAGAAGGTAAAGAGCCAAACGTTGAAGGGATGGTGACAAAATTTTGTAAATCTTTGTTACTATCACCAAAAGATGGAAATATAACACCACACATTACTCATATCTGTGGGTTTAATAAACAAAAAACAATCTGTGGGTTTGATATTTGAAGTTTGACCCTTACACCACTTTGCCACAGTACCCTATATGTAAAAGCTAGTGGTTGACTTTGGGACACATGAACCACATTGCCACCGCGACCAAGAGGTGGAGTGCAAGTTGCTGATTATCATACACCTTAACCATTCCATCAGGGTGGCCCAAAAGTCAAATGTATGAACATCGGGCACCTTCACCATTTCTCCACCCTTGCCCCTTTATACAAATAGTATTGACATGATGTATGTTTCCAGCTCAATCTAAATAGTACAGCTCTTTCTGGCCATAAAAATTGGCCTCAGAAGTCATCTCTGGTGACAAAATCTATAGACTGGAGTTACAAAGCATGGCATTTATGAAAGCAGTCTAGCAAGAGACATTGTTCTCTCGTGAGAGTTTTCAGTTATAGTCATATGCCAGAGAAGAGCTCAATTTCCTACGGCAGAGACCATAGGAACATGATCGTCTATTGAGGCGCAAGTTCCATCCTCCCTAAAGACAACTTTTTAGTGAATATGTCTGGAAGAAATTTGAGCATAAATGCATCAAACACATGTATGTGCATTCAAACAATGATATGGTGAAAAAGTGAAGTCATCGAGTTTCAATAAAACTCCAAAGTTTTACATACATTGTTATCTTGATGTATAATATCACTACATGTACATCACTTTTGATCAAACATATTTTAGAAATGATTTGTGTGGCAGCATGTCATTTCTACAGCTAACAGATAGCTTCTTAAGCAGGTCTTTATTTATCATTTTTTCTTCAATGTTCAAGATTCCAATAAAAAAAAAAATTTAAAGTTTTGAGTAGTTCATGTGTTACATTCCAACACTTACTCTTAAAGTCATTCACCCCCTGAAATATCATTATGGACTGGTCTATTCTTTTATTCAGAGGAGCCAAAGCGTGTCTTCAGGGAGTGAATAAGTTAGAGGAAGAGGGGTTACATTCTTCCACCTGTCAACATCATTTGGGCCAAGATGGCCAGGGCGCATTGAGTGGATAACTACCACTAGCCATTTACCTATATAGGTTTAAGTGGCTGAGTGGTTAGGGTGTCTTACATTCTATATCTAACCCTCTACTACTGTAACAAGACTAAATGGTTATGTTGTAACATCTTAAGAAAAGGCTAAGGAGTTGTTATTGTGGTCTGACATTCTATCATCAGTCCTCTTCATCAGCACTGCAGGCTAGTGGTTTTTCTCCCAGTACTCTGGTTTTCCTCTCTTCCCTTAACACTTTAAATGTCGTTATAGAACACAATTTCTAAATAATCATACCAAAGATCTATGACATTTAAATTTTTTTCAGCAGAGCAAGTTTACACCCTATGAAAGGTGATGTGTTTTCTCTGGGTACTCCTACTCCTGTATTCCTGCATCACCAAAACTTTCCATCTCCTTAAATGACCCTATGTGCTAAAAGTATGTTTAACAAAACAAAACCTTTGAATGAGAAAGATCAATCAGTTGATCAGGATGAGAGACCAATATGATGATGACAGAGAGTCTGTATCACAGGACTGTACATAGAATGGGATAGTATGGGCCATTCCTCCCATCATCTGACCAGCAGCCATTAAATCCCTCAGACAAAACTTGGTACTGCCACACTGTGAAATATTGATGAGGTATTGGTTACTGTGTAAGTCACCTCCTCCTGTTTACTGAGATGTATCATAGGAGATGTCAGGCTGCACATGGCCCTTACAGTCTGTTCATGGTTGTCAATCCATGACCTTCAAATCCCTCCCTCCTGGGCCTCTATGTAGAAGGCCAATAACACAAGCTGTCAAACCCCTCCATAAAGAGCATGTTTTGAGGCAGTTATTCCTCAACGCTTGTCAAATCAGGCCATCCAATAGATTTATATGAGGCTAATAACCGGACAAATCACAGGTTTTCATACAGTGAAATGAATACAATACCTCAAATGTATTAGTATGATTCAATGGAATGAGTGAAACCCTGACAGACATTGACTGTACTATCTGATCTGTAGGATTGTGTGTAGTGTAAAGGACAGAGATTAGGGCGAATTTGATCTTGTGTTAGATACTTAATGGGTTGCCTTAAAACAAACTGTTACAGTGCTATCAATCATAGACAAGGCTTGTCAAAATATCAACACATTTATATATCAGTCTGTCAATAAATGATTGTGTAGTTCACCATTGATCTAGCTGTTAGTAGTTTGATGAGTGTGAAGTTAAAACAAGGTCTATCTTGTAAAACAGTCATCACTTTGGTATCCACTGTGAAGACTGTCTTCGCCTCCCCACTCCTTCCCCCTCCTCACCCCTCACTCTAATAAACTCTCCCCTCCCATAGGTCTACACTCCACCTATGTATTTTTCTCCCTCACTACCCTCTCCCCCTCCCTCCTCTATTATACCTTTAGCATGAATTCTCCTCCTCCCCCTTCCCCCCCCCCATTCATTCCCCCCATCACTGGTGCCCCTCCCTTGGCTACTCTACCTTTAACATGTTTTGTCCCCCCTCCTCCTGCTTCCATGTTTGCCCCCCCCCCCCTCTGCCCCTTACTATGTACTTCTTCCACCATCCCCCCTCACCTCCCTTCCCTCCTCCATTATACCCTTGCCTCCCCCTCTAATCTCTGTCTCATCCATTTAATCATCTTTAGCACCTAATTACCTCCTACTCCCTCCTGACTGTTTTGTGTCTTTTTCTGCTCTACATCAATCTCTACTTGGCTTCCCCCTCCTTATAAATCACCTCTTTATCTTGTTTCTTCTTAGGAATCCCCCAATTCTCCCCAATCTCCCCTCCTCCTCACTTCTCCTTTCCTTATTTCCCCACCTCCTCCTTTCCCATCCCTCCCTCCCTCTCAAAACTATCTTGCCTCTTCTCCTCTTTAATCAAAACAAACTTTCCTTTTTTTCTCCTTCCTTTTTACCTCTTCTAATCATTTTCTTCTCTTGTCTTTTCCTTATTCCAACACTCTTTTCTTCATTTTCTTTCTCCTTTCCTTTCTTTCACAAGGCATCAGTTTTCTCCCTTTTAGTCCCTCCTTCCAGTCTCCTTATTTCTTTTTTTTTTTCAA
Organism: Argopecten irradians; assembly: GCF_041381155.1. Taxonomy (NCBI): domain Eukaryota; kingdom Metazoa; phylum Mollusca; class Bivalvia; order Pectinida; family Pectinidae; genus Argopecten; species Argopecten irradians. The sequence continues at coordinate 30,233,472 of NC_091138.1, read as the reverse complement.
TTACACCCATTTTCATTTTCTCATTTACTAAAAATTTTCTTTTTTTCTCTCTTTTTCCTCCTATCTTCCTTTCCCCGATCTCACTCACTCCCATTTCCTCCTTAATGAGTTCCTTCTATGTTCCTTTTCCTTTCTATTAAATTATCAAATTTTCCACATTTCAATTTCCTATTTCTTCTTTTTTCCTCTATCTTTCTTCTTTCTATCTTTCCCCCTTTTTATCCATTCTTCCTTTTTTATATTTTTTTATTCTTCTTTTTTTTCTTTTCTTCTTTCTTCCTCCTATCTTCCATTTGCTCTTCCTCGTTTTCTACCAGTACTGTATTCGACCCAATAAGCGCCCAGGCCACTTACAAAATTGATGAAAATGAAAAGGTGCTAATAAGTCAAAATTATTGCTAAATTTATACCGTTTTATGTAGTTTGGGTCCTTATTTATGCCTGGGCATTTGAAATTGAGGCCTCAAAAAGGGGGAGGGGTGCTTATAGGGACATGGGCGCTTATTGGGTCGAATAGGTATTTGTTTTATCCTTCTATTCCATTTCCCATTCCAGTTCCCCCCTCCCTTCTCTCCATCCTTGCCTCTTTCCCTCTCTATATCCCTACACCCTCTCCCTCCCCACAGAAAGTGCCAATATGACCTGCACCATGACTGAGAATATGACAGACATCTGGGCTTCTTATATTTTCCCTGCATAACTTGGACAGATGGTAATAGCAATTAGCACAATGAATCACAGACAGAGGCTGGCTTTAAATTCAACTAATTCCGTGTTTAATGCATAGTAAATTCTCACAAAACCCTGCACAATTCTAGTTATAGACACCAGGACACATAGTAGACAAAGAGTCCAGTGTTTTTGTCCAGTTACACAGTGTTAGGAATCTTCAATGACATGGCCTCTTAATTAGCCTAACTGCAGTAAGTGTCAGGTGTAAATTAACTAGTCAAACAAATAATTACTTTGCCTAATTAAAGAAGATACAAGCTCATATCTTTCTCTGCAATGATCAATACAAAACAACTAATATTAAAAATTAATTAGCAGAAATTAAATTTCAATTAAAATTTTGATATCAATTAATGAAAGATATTAAATGGACTCGTACATGTCAAAAGGTTCAATATTTGAAATAACATATAAGATTGGTATAATTATCAACTGCTGAGAGTATTTATATATAGAAATCTGTGTTATAATAAATATCACTAAAACATTATATCAATTGATTTCGGTGTTGATTTCTACTCCAGTGTAGAGATTTATGACTTCAATAACAATATTTCTAGTGCTCAAGTTACAAATTTTCGCTATGACAATGCAAAAACTGCTGGAGAGTTGATTTCTTCCTTGTCTGCTGAATGACTCGTCAGTTATGTAAAGATTTGTGTGCAAGGCATTTTAACAATTCAGAGGCTTATTATATAAGATCACAACTGATGATCCAGCAGATTTAGAAGATAAGGAGTCGGCCAAAAGTATTGGCTAATTCCATATCTTTACTAGTTTCGTTTCAGGTTTGATATAAAAATTTACAGACACGTCAAGAAATATATGCTCATTCTTTTGATAATATTTTGAAATTTGTCTGTAAACTATTTCAATGGATTCTTTAAAAAATATTTTTCCAGACAGATTAACATTTGCTAACCAACATCACATTTTTGTTAAAGTGTTTAAATATCTATGTGAACTTCAGGAAAAACAATCACAAGAAAAATCCTTTAACATTGTCAGATGAAAAAAAAGACTAAATACAAACTCATGTGTATGAACTTTCAATAAAATTTGTTGAAAAACAAAGCTATAAAAATCATTTGAATCAACGTCAAAATGCATGAAATATATACCCAATAGCGAAAATATTAAGCGTATAATACCCCTAAAAACATCTAAAGACAACAATAAAATCAGGACCAATCTTATTTTTCCTGCACTATCTTCAGACTGATGTAGCAGATATATCTTTTATGGTGACAATTAAATTGACACAGCAGCTTGGATTGTCCAGCTCAGGAGATCAGCTTCAGCAGCCAGTCAAGCTATCTATAGATTGTCTACTGTTTACTCTGAAATCCAATAAAGCAGTGGCCCTGATATGATGCCCCTACCAGGGCCTCTGGTGATGCTATCAGCTGATCAGAGTGGTATACTAGTTATCAAGTCATGTACACAAAAATCAATACATTTACTAAATGTTTATCCTTGCCTCTCCTATGAACAGGTATTTACCAGTGAATATAACCCAGTGACCCCATGTAAGTTTATTGGAAGGCCAGCTGTGTATTAGTACCTGTGGCTATTGTAGCTTACAGAGATTCAGTGAAGTGTACTGTAAATAATGCTAATTGATGAGGAACACAAAGGATAATAAGTATGAAAAGATCACTAATTATACAACCTAAACCTCTCTATATTGACCACCCCTATAAACAGTCCACCCCTTTATAATGTCCACCCCTATATATACACCATCTATATCTATTAAATACATTCTGGTAATAAGAGTAAGACATTTATATTGAAAACCTATCTATACTGCCCATCTCTATATGCTGACCACTTTTATATACCTACCACCCATGTATACTGCCCACCTCTATATACCAACCACTTCTAAAACTGACTACCCATATATACTGCCCACCTCTATATTCCAACCACTTCTATATACCGACCAACCATATATACTGCCCTTCCTTACGGACCATGCATTCAGTCCAAGGAACGTTGGGACATTTTTCACCCCTATATACTGACCACCCCTATATACTGACCATCCATTCCATTTAGTACAGCAATAACAATTAGAAATCTGCCATAACATATAACATACTTATATTTTTTGGTAGACCTTTCTATACTGGCCACCCCTTAACTCCCTCAGATGGAAACAATTTCATTCTGCAAGAGTTATCTTTCCTGTCTCAGGGTAAAGGGGAAGTCCCTGAGTAGTACCCTTGGGTTATGATTATCCGGGTCAGTAGCAATGCCTCGGCTCCCAAAGGAGCCATCAGATGTCTAGTCCTAGACATCATCCATTACCCTGCAGACATTGCATGGTGAACAGTAATTTGAGATGTACTTAACATTGGCACCACATTCCTTATTTATTTAATTTCTCCGTCACAACAACCGTTAAATAAAAAGTTCTGCAACAGCCGCAGCAGCAACAACAAGACTTGTTTACCGCTGAAAAACTAATTTCATCACAGGTAGCGCGGCTTCTAAGCCACAATCCATATATATATATATATATTGATAACCAATACAATGAAGACCTCATCAATAAATTAACAATTTATGAGGGCTATGCAATATTGTACTTGCCCAGATAATGACTACCAGAAGTATCATGTCATTGCATGCATTATAGATGTACCTCGGAGATATAAATCTCAGTAAAGTGCCTATGTGGAAACTTACAGAAAAATCCTATATGGTACTTAAGAAGGTTAGGGCCTGCATATTTTATGTGAATTGATAACACAGAGGATTCAGAATGTATCATATGTACCTTATCTAAAGCATCAGGGCACACACATTATAAAGTGTTACACTTGAGAGCTTCACGTGTTTGTTTTACGTAAATCAGTAATATTCAATTTACGGCTGTGTGATGCGCAGGCATTACATCGCTGTTGCGTCAATGGATGCCTCTAGGAAAGATAAACCTTGCTTTACGATAGCAGACTAAAGTTCTGTAACCGACGGAAAAAAAAAGAGAACATATTTATAAGATCTCAATTAATGGCTCTTGTGTATTGTATAAAGTTGATGAAAAGTATTTTGAATAGCTATAGTTACTTTTCATTAGGAACCTACCGAGAGCCCACCCCCACCCCCATCCCCACCCCCTCACAGAACTTAGCATGTTACTAATCTGTGATGTGTGATTCCAGTCAGGATATCAATATTTATTACACTTTAATCTGATCCCACAGATGTACATCTTAGACACTAACCATGAATTCAAGTGTGAAAGTCACAGGTATACTTACAAAATAAAGTTATTACAACCAAATCTCTCTACCTCAAAAACGGGTCTTATAAAAATCTTCCATAATACCCAATCATTTTTGTGAATTAAAATTTTTCATTGAGAAGTCAGGTTTATTGCTAAGGATTTAACTGAAATTAAAGAAAATCTTCAAATCACTGGAGTTCAAATTCCTTTTCTTATGTAACTTTTTCTTATCATCAAATTACCAGAATTAAAATTCCTTTTCATTTGTAACTACATTTATTTCTTATTCTAAATTTACATGTAAATGACTTGCATTTTATTCTTTATATGATACACTCTGCTAGAAATATGAATGTATCTTGTGAATTAAGATTTTGTCAGATAAAAGATGTCCAGACAAACCGAAGCCACGCATCAATCTATGACCTTCACGCGACTTTCATTACCATATAAGTGTCGGCAGACAATTACAGACAATGACATCACTCTGAGAATAGATAGGACAACCACATCACTACATAACAATGATCCAAACACCATTCTTCTCCTAAATATACCTGTCATCTCAATTATATAAGTGTGAACTCTCTAAATAGGCACGTGTTAATTACAGTAAACTGTCTTAGGTTTCCACAAGTGTTAGCCACTTAACTAGGATAGTTAACACAGGAATCTAAGGTATATATGTATCTCTTATATATCACAGACAATTTAAATAACTTAAGATATTCCAGGAGTTACTTTCACTGTTGTAATATTCCAGGAGTTACTTTCACTGTTGTAATACCTAACGCCTTATATATCACTAACAATTTATATATCTTAGTGATAACATCCTTGATATTCCAGGGGTTACTATCACTGTTGCAATACCCACCCCCTGGAATTATGTCATAGAAAATATGAAGGCTCTGGGTTTGACAACAGATGAGACAGATAGTTTGGTCCTTTGATGCATGATCAAAAAAATTGAAGAACAGTACACAGTGATTTGTGATTTATGTGACTTATGGATTTGAAGTTGGGCGTTGCTCCCTATATAATCTTCAAAGTAAGACTTTGTAGGCCAGTGATTGGTAAGTTTATTTTCTCTTGAAATGCCTTGAATTTTTCTATGATATAGTCCAGGGGTGGTATCTTAACAGTGAAAGTAATCCCTAGAGAATCGAGGATGCTTTTATATCAATATCAGTGTAATCGAGGATGCTTATATATCAATATCAGTGTATCATTCTAATTATGAGTGTATCTTCGATAATATTGTATTGTCATAGAAATCAGTGTATCTTGGAGATCAGTGGGGGGGGGGGGGGGGGGGGGGGGGGGGGGGGTTATCGATGGCCAGGAGGTAAAGAGTCTCCATATATTACTATAATCCTTCCCTGTACCACTTGGTTTCGAGTTTGAATCCCACATGGAGCTGTTGATATTGATTGTAGGTCAGTCATTTTTCTCTGGGTACTCAGACTTTCCTCTTCCTCCTAACTAAACTGCCATGACGCATCCTTGAATGAGCTTGGCTGTTTATGGGATGTTAAACCAAACAAACCAATAGATATATAAGTGTATCGTAGTCTTTTTTGTATGACATACAGACTAATATAAATTTTAGTAAGATGAGTACATTGCCTGATCTGTTTATAGATAGAGCGATCACTATGCCAACATGACATGATCAAGTACCGTCAGTACACCAATACAGGCCATTTACAAACCTGTTTACTCAATAATCCCATAACCAGTGAACAACTTTCTGTACAATGCTCTCCGCTACAAACAGATTATTCTTCCTAAGTAATATCTTAGTAATTCAACCACAAACATGACATGTGTAACAGTCGCTGACGGAATTACTGATCCAAGCCTTTTACAACAGGTCTCAAGTAGATCTTTTTTTTCTATGGTTGCTATACGAAATGCTTTATCAAGCATCTTATATTGATTCTGATATCAATGGATAACGGTGTATATCCAAGTGCTTATCCACGATGTTTGTTAAATAATGTAACAGATTTCATAAAAATCAATTTTCACCACTAATGTGGTGTGACATATTGTGTCTTTGTGGCTGTACACGTGTAGTAGTAGCTTTTGCTTGAACATCACAATTTCCAAATCCGTCTCTACTGTATGTCAAGTACACATAATACAGGGAAAAAATTATCTTTTCAAAGTATTCACTATAATTCTTTCCCAGTTAATCCAGTTGTTATCCTGAAAACATTTGCTTTAATGTGACTTGGCTCTGCACGATGTCTCATAACAATACTGCAGAATTTTTAATTTTTCTTTTTAGTTATGGAACTTTTTGCGAAAAAATACTTAGATTGTTTCTAGAAACCACAGGGCCTAAACTTGTTCAAATGTCTAAACAAATTATGCTTTTCATGTGAATTAAGAAAAAAAAAAACATTTTTGCCATACATGAATATCTAAAGATTTTTTTCTAAAACTTTTGCTTATCTGTCAAGACCAACACTTAAGATATTTTTTTCAAAGATTATCAGTTATATTGAATAATTAAGACTAATTAACGATAAACCATTGGTGATTATATAGATTATCTAGAGTACCCCTGTGTTCCCACACCCAAACAATACACCCCCATCTTTGTATTGTGTATGTCCCTTTTCATCAGTATAGTTCACAGTCCCAGTGAAGGTCATCTAAGAATAGCCCAAGCTTTAAATCTCAACTTTTGACCTTTATCAATCAATGAAGTGCATATAAAACCGCCATGGATGGGATAGAGACATACTGGACCACAGTGTCCAGTTCAGTTGGGATGACCAGTCACTATATCACATAAAAAATTATATTATTCCCTGAAGACACATACAGACTATTCTAAATCAAAGATTAGACAAGTACATTATGAAATGTCAGGGGTGAATGGGTTATAAATAATTATCATTGAGTAATTAGAGATGAGACTGACATCACTAATTTGATTAAGATCAGCTGCAAAAGCAAATTAGAATAAAAAGGCATCACCAATGTTATAAAGTTTGATCAAAATATAGAACAATCTTCAGACTAAAATAGCTTCTTCACTTCACTTAATTTTGATTATCATTTGGTAATTACCCATTATGAAAACCATGTACATGTATTTACAATAGAGCTCGATTTTGGGGTTAAGTGGTTAAACAGGTCTTAAAATCTACCACTATTTTGACCTCAAATTTGCCAGTTTTGAGATCAAAATGGAGAAGTTGCCAACTAATTATCTGCAGGTTGATGGTTTCTCTCTGTGAACTCTGGCTTTCCGCCACCATTAATCCATGGTGCATGTCCTTAAATTAACCATAACCAAACTAAATTCTGGGCTATGTATCAGTAATTAACGACTGCAATCTCAAGTGTTTAAACAGCTGTATTATTATGAAGTTTGTAAATATTTAATATCAGTCATGGATTGATCCTATTCAGTCTGCTGTGAAGTATATACTAAATATCTGTCTGATGTCCTCCACAAACTGAACTATATATACCAAAAATACAATGATCAAGAAATTCTGACAATACGTGTTAGTGTATGACAGGATTAATTTAATAAATTAATCTTGTTAATTACATGTTAAACTCTTTTAAAATAACACACTAAGAGAGGTTAGATTATACATTGTTACAAAGCACAGATGACCTTGGCCCATAAGTCTCTGCATCCCCACCCCACCTCCTCCCAACCCTGCTTTCCACCCTCCCATATCAACATCCCTCTCCCACATCCCTCTCATCCCCACCCCTCTTCCTCCTCCCGATCCTGTCTCATATTAATATCCCTACCCCTCTCCATCTCCACCTCATCTCCCTCCTCTCCCCATCCTGTCTCATATAAACATCCCCAACCCCTCTTCCTCCTCCCCATCCTTTCTCACATCAACATCCCCACCCCTGATATTCCCTACAGACCACCTCCCCACCCTCTCCCTCCTCCTCAACCTCTCTCACATCAACATCCCCACCCCTGATATTCCCTTCAGACCCCCTCCCCCCCCACATATCCCACTAATACATGTTGATGTCCCAGTGCCAAACATTAGGTCACCCTAACACATGAGGTTCAAAATTGTTCCCTTGTTGGCTTCTAATGTTGACAGAGAAGGCTTCATAAAGACAACCTTTATATATCAATTAGCCAGAGCCATGTAGGGTGATTTATTGGCGGTGGTAGTTAAGTGACAGACAAAACTGCAGTAGTTGTCATTTTAGTATGGAAATGAGGTCTGGATTTGTGCTAAGCATTATCACAGTGTGTGTATATCACAGCCGTCCTAGATACAGTAAAAACCGTCACTGAAGCCGTGTCAAATAGGGTGTCAAATAGGTGACGAGGGCTTTTTAATTAGTAATATCATAAGTGGCTAATTCATGACATTAATTCAATAGCAGGTAAATTAGCCGGGACAGGTATATAGTTTACGTCATAAACAGCGTACAGGTACGGGGTATTGTTACAAATGTCGTCAATCAGCCACAAATAGATTTAACAAACCCACGATTTTTCTGTATCAAACTGTACTTCTGATTTGTAAGCCTGTTCAACACTATATGGTATGTAATTTGATGTACGAAGTTGATCACAATAATGAACATTGATAACGATCAAGTGGGTCAGCTATCAAACAACACCAGTCAGTACTATTAAGCACACCATATCATCAACAGAAGATAAATGGGTTTAGTATTTATATATATACCCATACATCTATCACTATTAACATATATTTTGACACCTTACTGGCATATACGGTAATGATTTCACAGATTTTTAAAATTCAATTTTGCACACCTCATAAAGTGAAATTATTAAAATCAATCAAAGCTAAAGAAAACGTCAAAAATTGGAAACACTTTAGGCTGATTTTCAGCTTCAAAATTTCAATTATTTTCCCAAGGTCATAAAAGGCTAAAACCAAACATCTTGAATTCTCTGGTTTCTAATTAAATAAAACAAAATTAATTACCCCAGGATAATGTCCTCTGTTTTATTGGTTAATGTTTACAATAAAACTGCTTGTTATTGTTTTGATACACAGTGCATCACATTTATAACGAACACACTTTTCATACTGTAATACTAAAGATATAAAAATGTAAGCAATTTCCTTAGTCCTGAGATGTTTGTTATAACCTTATACCATCACCATGTTTTTTTGTACAATGAATTAACTTCCAAAGTCAGAATTATGAATTAGAATTTACATGCATATCTAAATTATAATGTATCATTTCATCAAAATCATTGAAATATGTTTTTTTTTCTAGTCATTCATGTCTTGAATTATCAATCTTTTGTTCAATCATTCACAACAAGTTTTGGTATTTATTAGATCTACTTAAAGCTTGATTACAATATCTTCCATTAACTATTCATACATTTTGTACTTATACAATTGACATCCGTGACAAATCCTAGAAAATTTAAAACAACTGTATTAAGTCTAAATCATCTTTTCTATCTTGTATACAGTAGAACCTGTCATAGCCACCACCTCTGTATACAACCTCTGCTTAAAACCATTTTTCTTGGGTCCCAAATGACCAATTTCCACACAATTGAACCTACAGGTATATAAATACCTGCCTATGAAGATCATTTTCCCTTTGTCCCATAGGTGGTCTTTATAGCCAAATGGTCGTTATACACATTGTAAACTGTGTGGAAATTGTTCATTTGGGATCTTAGAAAAGTCCCAAGTTCATTTTCCCTCTGTTCCTTGGGAGGTCTTTATAGCCAAATGGTCCTTATACACATTGTAAATTGTGTGGAAATTGTTCATTTGGGATCTTAGAAAAGTCCCAAGTCCATTTTCCCTCTATTCCTTGGGAGGTCTTAATAGCCAAATGGTCGTTATACACATTGTAAATTGTGTGGAAATTGGTCATTTAGGATCCTAGAAAAGTCCCAAGTCCATTTTCCCTGTCCCTTGAGTGGTCTTTATAGACAGGTCGGACAGGACATGAATTCTGTAAAAAGAGGTCTATCGTGCATGGAATACAGTCGGAATTGCAGATTACATTGGCAGATTACGGGTCTCCAAAGTGTCCTCAATTTGCTAGAACATAGATATATGCTCAGGGTCAAATGCCTTGTATCAGTACAGTCAGGTGTCAGACAGGCGATGAAGCCACTAATGAGATTACAAGAATTCCTGGGTGCATGTGCTGGCCAGATCTGTACTTTCATATGCACTTAAGCTACCATTGTCAACTAATCAATAATTATAAGTGGATGTTGACATTGATATAGCCTTGGCCTAATAAATGTACAAGCCAATTTGATTCTAAAAACATTTACCTAATTAAACAGAGATCACACAGAGAAAATGTATGACCTTGATCTTTAAATCTAAGATAATTCCATTAAGATTTTAACTATGCTCTAATAACTAACATTCTAATTTGAAAATATTGATCAAAATCAATGAAGAAGCGAAGCCAATAAGCTCTTAATAAAGAATCAGAATAAAAGATACAAACGTTGAGAACACATCAATGACCTGACCTTCATTTGAAATAACTTCAGTGACCTTCATTTTAACTCACATAGTGAGATGTAAAACTAACATTAAAAGAAATTTTATCAACAAAATTTATCTTGAAACTAAGTTGCTGATGTGTTCATAAACATAATTTCTATAAACAGTAACAGTGGAATATTGTTGAAAAACTGCAACTTTTCTGATGTCAGATTAAAACTTTGAAAGTTGATGGACATTGCTGAGTGGCTGACATACTTGATTTTTGTGATATGTTGATTGTAAGCAACATGAAAGTCAATCTGACCTTGGTGGCTGTCCCTAAACATCAGACCCACATGTTTTATCAAACTGTGATTCCTCTCTGTGTCCCTTGAGATAGCCCTAAACACCCAGCCAATGAATGTCTCGGAATTTCACCCCACTTAAGTGCCACAGGGCATCATCGTTTCCTGACCTGCTAACTTGATGAAGCTGTCAAATGGTCTTACAAAATCACATTTCTTATACCCCCAAAAATTGATGAAAGTCATATTGCAGACAAATTACTATAATTATGTCGTCATAAATGTCTCCTGCAACGCTCCTTGTCAGCCCCTGGACAACTGGAAGGCAAACAAACTCCATCCACTCCCTATATATATATATACCTCAATAGTGTTGATATCACTTTTGCCGATATTGCCTACAATATTTTTTACTTCCCATTTGTCCAGTTAATCGATGAATTCCTCCGATGGATATCCCACCAAGGCGGTGACCATCCTATATGTGTTTCGGCTGCTGGGACTAATGGGTCATTCATCTGAATCATAGTGAGTGTCATTAACCATGTTGATGGCTAGTGTTCTGTCTGGCCTGTTATGGTCGAAATGATTCATCAACATTGCTACATAAATACTGACAAAGTCTCTTAGATATTACAGATAACAACACCTAATCTCTTGTTGGATTACTGTTGGCTAATAGTGAAGGTGCTCAGAGATATAACAACTAACCAAATAAAAATTGATGGTACCTCTGAGTTCTGAGTTCAAAACCCACGACGGATATTTGCCATATACTGACTGATGGTCAGTAATTTTTCTCAGGAGAATATGATTTAATCTGATTTTATTCCACCTCAAAAATCTGACACTTCCTTATATTACCCAGATCTTTAACTCATTCAGCCCTGAAGACCCATTTGAACTCTTTTAATTCAATGACTGGAAAAGGTCATTATGAATTTTCAGGGATGAATGAGTTAATATATGGGTGTAAAACCAAAAGAAACGTACCACACCAAACCATTGTTACCAGCTACGTGTATTAATCTTTTATCCAATACAAAAATTGACAACAATTTTTTGGTATCTTTTTTATTTTTTTTTATTTTACTTGTACTTTCTTCAACTTAAGACTTACAATATTAAGGACTTGTTATCTAGATACAGTAAAACAATAACTCATTGTTAAGGAAATCATTCAACTATCAATGTCAGTTCAAATGATATTGGGTTATAATGACGTAAACAATATTCTTTATCATATTAAATGCATGTAAATCATTCACTATACTAAACACATTCATTCTATTTTAGCAAATGATTTCAAGATTTCCCTTTTTATTATACAGCTGAAAATAGCTTCTAACCAGACAACAGCAAAAATTGGAACCCTGTTACAGGCTTGTTATATATATCACAAAAGCCCTCAGCATTGCCAAAACCTAAATTCAGACAAGCAAATACATGTGTACAGTCATATCTAATTCAATGTTCTCAGACTCATGGGCTGTAATGGAATCAAATCTGTTTAATAAAAAATCAAAACAGTTTATTTACTTCTTCTATCCTTATCTAAATGTGTGAAATTACTTCGACTGATTCAATTATGCCCGACATTTTTTGTTCGGGTATAAAAAGCAGAGAAAGTGTAGGGAATCATTTGAAGCATTTGCGGTAGACATCTATGTTAATGATGTATAGCCATCAACAAGTCCCTCAAGTAATAACACATTATCCAGACTGAGGGCACATTTTCACAGCTGTAACTTTCTATCAAACCTCGCTCAACATGGCCCCGCAGAGCTCCACTCTGGCAACACAAGCCTGTGTTTACCCCACCACATAAACCATCTGATTAAAACCATATTTCAGGAAAAGAAAGTTTGCAAGAGAAAATGTTATCTGTTACAATCTTAATTTGAATAAAAGTTTGTGTTAAAGTGCAATGTTTTCAACATGTAGACCCCCAGGAACATCTAAATACATTGCTACCTACTTTTACTTGTCTGTAAAAATCAAAACGTTTTAAGACCATCCCGGATTTATAACATATAACATTTCTTCAGCACTATACAGATCCACAGAGGTGCAAGACTCAGGGGAGGGCAAATGTATATTTATATCCAAATCAGATACAATGTCAAGGTCAGATTGTCTGAGCTCTTTTTATTGGACTTGGTGTAACCTTTCTCGGTAGGTTTCCCTGGAACCCATTATCATTGCCAATAATGCTCCATTGAGCCAACAAGCTGGGCTATTTTCTTCTCCTGTTGATTTTGTTGTTGATGATTTATATCACTTCCCAACAATTACCATTGCCTCAAATCTACGTTAAACCCTGTCTTAACCATCACCTCTGTTTAAAGACCACCTGCTTAATAAAGACCACTTCTGTATAAAGACCACCTGCTTAATAAAGACCACTTAGCCAGGGTTTCAAATGATCGATTTCAATGTAATGCAACCTGTTAATGCAACCTGCTTAATAAGACAACTTTCTCAAGGTTCAAATAGTTGATTTTAACACAATTTGACCTGTGTATAAAGACAACTTGGCTATACAGACCATTTTTCCTTAGTCCATTGGGTGATCTTTATAGACAGGTAACAAGGTCACAAATGTACTTGATTACAATGACAAATATTAGATTACAGTACAAGCATAAATTTATTTTGGAGGGCCCAAATTTCAGTACATCAGCGAATTCAAACAGCCAATCAACACAATGATGAATATAAGTGAATATCAAACACTTCTACTAGATATAATAATAGTGTGATTGGAATAAATTTGTATGTGGGAAAGCTATAAAATAGCTCAAATAACCACCAAAACTAGTACGATTACAGTAAGTTAATTAAGTTAATACATGAGTCAATCTATGCTGGATTTAGTCAAAAACAAAGTCTTTGTAAATTCTTTGTCCATCATATGGCACAAACAACAATTTTCAAGAAATGATATTTTTTAAAGACAAAGTCGCCATATCAATCATGCAACTATCACACTTGGAAAATATTTTTCTGTATTAACGTGCGGAGAATTAAACTACAAATAAGATAAATGCATTCCTATCTGCATGATATCTGATGGAATTAACAAAAACAAACTAGAATTTATAGAGTTGTTTAAAATTAGGGCCTGATCGAATACTGTAATAACTGCAAAACGTGAAATAAAACAAATCTCTTTGATTGTAGAATGGCTGTGCCCGGTGGGAAATTTGTTTTACACCAAATTGAATCAAACCGAAATCAAATGTTATCTGCATATTAAGCTCAAACAACACTTGGCATAAAGCTAGGACTTCATTTTATAATTGGAAGAAAACGCTAACCAAATAATCACTTAAAATCATGGGACTTACTACTTTGGAATTGCTTTTCCATGTTTCTATTCTCTTAACTGAACGTCTGCTTAGAAAACCGAAAAAGTGTTCTGAACACAACCTCCCTCTTAAGTGTTGTAGGTTTTTTCATCGCCCAACTTCCACATTATGGATCTCAATCAGAAGACCAAAAAAAATTTAATGCATATGCTGAAATGTTATGAGGTTTTTAAAAAGAATTTATGCATAATCATTTGTTTTGTCTATCCAACTTTTTTATATAATTGTTGGCGCTGCCATCAATGCCAATGCTTATTTTCACCTTCCTCAACTATTGTTGAAGGCAAAAGCAATTTTCGATAAGTTCGTCTATGAATTAAAGAGGGATCTAGTGATTTTGTATTGTTTTCAGGCGAGCCTTGACAAAGCCCTTATAAGCTTATATTAAAAACTGCAGGTCCGTCAGAATTTATACTTGAAGTAATTACTTTAATAAAAGTCAAAGCTGTATATCCGTATAAACCAAAACATGCTGCCTAGACCAAAATTACAATATTTAAATCCTCATTCTTAAATTAAAAGCATTTTTTACATTCTTGTTTCTTTTCTTATTTCAGTTTTCCTCCTTCGACTAACCTTCACCATTTACCATGACAATGAACAATGGATGACCTTGGATGTATAAGTGAACTAAATGAGTGACCTTTGACCCCAGTACTGTGGTTAAGATGTGAAAGACAATGTAGTGGCAATGTTGTGCCCAGTGTGGTAAAAAGGCTATGAGATCCCCAGACATTCTTCTGTAAGTTTTAAACTATCAGTCCAAATGCTTGACCACTGGTCAAATGTCCCTAGCAACAACGCCATTACGGACATGGAGCGCCACATCCAGCAGACGGTCGACAGACTCCACTGTATCAAAAACGTAAGTTAGGTTTGGATGTACGATGTCTGACTGAAATCAGGGATTTTCTTTATTTTCAAAATTTGAAGTTGACTTTTTAAAAATTCTATCCTGTCTAAAATAAGAAAAAGGTGTCTATGTGAAAATGAGTGGAAAATTTTAATGGGGATTCATGTTTTAACCATGATTTTTCTTCAAAAGAAGCTGGTTGATATGATAAATGTTTCAGACTACATATGATTTCAAAATTCACAATTTTGCTTACTGCATGGTATTTTTTTACCTTTCTTCAAAATACTCATCTAAATAAGTTTGATTTTCACCGTTCGAAAGATACATTAGCCACAAGTTATATTGTACAAGAAATTGTCTATATAAACATATATCTAAATGTTTAAATCTCTATATGAAATTGATGTGACAGAGTGGGACAGACATGGATTCCATTAATCCTCCTAAATTTCACAACAGCAGCATGTTATATTGCCAATTGGGATCTAATATTTAATCATTGAGCGTATATTGTTCTAATTGCTAATTTCATTTAAACAAACCGTTTCCTAGCTTGCATATCAACATCTAGAAATTAGCAAAAGGATGATTAATTAATTTACAAAATATATTTGCTGACTGAAATTGGTTTTCCATCGTGATTAGAGCAGTAAAACATCTCAACATTAAGTACACAACTGCAAATAATATTGAAATCAATTATTGAGTGGCGGGGAAAAAAAGAACAATAAAAAAACCAACATCGAAATCAATGTTTCTATTTTGGCTTTAACCAGAAAGAGAATTAAGACAGAAGCAGTTCAATTGCAATTGTCATGCTAGTATTCCATTTTAATGTCAATTTTGATTGGGTTTCAGCACTTGTCTACGCCTGCGGGGTTCCAAAATGCAGCAAGAGAACTACTGGAGTGGTGCTCCGACATGCGAGCGTTCCAAAAGGCCTTTGAAGATTCTCTCATTCAATGCCTAACCGTAAGTTTGTTGTCAAGGGGCGACAGATCATTGGTTTTAATAGTGACAACAGCAGCACTACAATTTATTGGATTGGCAGCAAAACAAAATGATTAAATACCAGGCATATGCTCACCAATGAATTTCTAAGTACAATAATCTATTGCCTTTGAGACTATAAAATGGTCATGAATTTGTAACCTTGACCTATTGACATCTTACCTTGAATGACCCAGTTTGTAATTACTGTAGTAATTTAGGAATACATTCTCCATTTTATAAAGTGTTTGATGACAATCAAGACCTTTTGCTAGGGGGCCCCAGTGGCTAAGGGCTTTACATGTCTTGATACATTTCCAAAAGTCCTCTTATTCTTGGTCGCGAGTTTGAATCCTGCCAGATACTGACAGTAGACCAGTGGTTTTTCCCTGAATACTCCGGCTTTCCTCCACTTCCTAAACATGGCGTGACTTTAAATGACCTTAGCCACTAAAAGGATGTTAAACCAGTCCAACCGACCCAAACCTCTAATTAGCTTCTTAGCTTTAAGCTCCGTGTCCGAAAGGTTATTCAGGTCTCAGAAATATTCTTTCACCAATTTTCAACCTACAGACTCACACTGGCAGACATACATTCTACTGTGACCAGCCTCTGACCCCTCAGTGGTGGCAAGCATAAAAAAGAGGGAAATTCCAAAGAACTGACAGATTGTTGATTGCTTTTTCTGTGGGTACTCTGGCTTTTCTCCAACACCTAAACAAAGCACGTTCCCAAACCGACCCTGGTAAACGATATTATAAAATATACAAAACAATTTAAGCTAAAAGGCTTAACCCATTCACCGCTGAAGATACATTTAGATTCATCTACTTCAAAGACTGGAATAGTCCATTTTAAAAGTACAGGGGTAAATGAGTTAAAACAAGAGCATTAAAGTAGAATCTTTGCTGGCATCTTATTTTCTCCAGGTCACATTGATTATGATACTAATCAATGCCAAATAAACAGAATCTGAAATAAATCAACTTTGTTCTAGATTAGACCTGCTGTTCATTGTGTCAATAAATGTCTTCCAAAACTATAGGAAAATACTAGCAGATTATAGCCTTTAGGTAGCTCTACAGCCCTCTGCCACAATAGCGGTTTACCAGCACAAGTGCACTTGTGTTGGACTACCGGTGCAGTTGTAATGAGATAACAGGGATTATTGAATCACAAGTCAACTTATGCGAGGAGGCGTCCTAATTTGTGGGTCACAATTTGCAGTAATCTAAGAGCGACGAAAATAGCATCTACGCGTGTAGGTGGTATTCCGGATTGTTAGTATCTCAACAACCTGAATACTTTTGTCAGTTGATATTCTCAGTACTCAAAAAGAAAGCCGATATCAAGAAACAAGTGTGGAATTATTCAATCGCCATTGTTATTTTGATACCCGCTTTCCCCTGAATTACAGCTACCTTCCAATCCCATTGTCATTGAAATGGTTGTATTTCAACACTCATTCAGATTCACTTAGAAGCTTTTTATATAATGAACAACAAGGAGCTCATTGAAGCTGGCGGTCCAGTTCAAGCTTTTAACTGACCTTGATGTTACTTAATGAAGCGGTTAGCAGAAGGACAACCTGATCCATCCCATTGTCGGCTGAATCGCTAGACGGCTTTTGTCGAAGGCGGGGGTGACAGAAGTGCAACTACATCGAAAACAGTAATGAATCAGCCTCATTTCCATATCACCTACAACGCTGGGCAAAGCTGGTCTATGCTGACTCAGTGTGTAACTCATTCTTTACTCATTTACCCCCGAGGATACTATTGGACTCATCTATTTCAAATACCGGCACAGTTCATAATGAAAATTCAGGGGTAAAAATACTTAACATCAAACCATAAAATTTGAGTAATAGCACCACACAATAATGCAACAGTTTTAATTTTCCGTCTCTGGGTTGATCATAATGGCTTTCATAATATAATAATATTGATCTGAGCATGTCATATTATCTTCATGTCTCGTTCAGTACTCTTAAATTTATTGACTTTTAACTGGATTAACATATCTCTCACTGTAATTTCTTTCAAACATAACCATTGTTTAAACAAGAATATCTCAACCAATCTAAATCCACTTTGCGAATGTTGAATGGAGTTGTATCCCTTGTTAAGCTCTTAAGCTGACAATTTTTATGCAAGCAATTCAATAGTAATGATCTTCTAATTGCTTCTGAAATTTAGAAGGACCTCCTGAGGGCCCATTTATCATCTTTCAAGTCAAAAATTCATTGGCAAATTTAGTTTGAATTAATTGAGATTTGACATGCTGCCTTTCCACGGAATAAGGTGGGAGATATACGAAGCTCACATGGGAAAGCCCTGATTCCTGGTTTTATATGCGTTTTAGGGCTTCTATGTCCATCTTAATTAAGATAGATCAGTTCAGTAATACCAAACCGAACCATAATATCATATCTTTTCCGCTGTCTCTCCAAAATCTGACCCCTGTATCTCGAGACGGAGAAAATTAACAAATTGCTTTTGGTAACTGGATATTGTGTTATTCAGCAAAATATCTTAGCCTAGGGAGAATAACATATAAAGAGATATGGTATATAAGATTCTATATCAGTTTTCATAGATCATATATGTTAATCAATTTGTAATTAATCCTCCAGGAGGAGGATGTTGTTGTCGCCGCTGATCACACGTCAGATAAGTTTATTGATTGATGACCAGGAAACGGTCAGCGGTAAACAGTCGCAGACGTCCTACTGGTAATTGTTTAATCAAGGTATTTAATAATGTCAAAGCTGCAAATAAAGTTACCATTAAATCCACGTCCTCTACAGCGAATGATGAACAGTACACTTGGGGTCACTCACACGACAACCTTATTAGGATGCCGATGACTTTCCCGAGAATGATATCGATTGCTGCGGAGGACAGGGTTTATAGGCTTCGGTCATATCATTTATTTGTGAACGTCTCTTCAGCACTCATTTATCACGGTGTGATCAGGCATATGGAAACACGAAATTAACCTTCTTTCTGGCGAACATCTATCTGTATTGTCAACAGCGCATCCCCAGGAAGTTGACTACACCAAATAAACAGTGGCAAGATGGTCGTAATGGTTACAAGTGAACAATACCATCACACCACTCTTAGTGTTGATTGGCTACTTCTCTTATATACATCAATACATCTCGCTGTAATACTAGCTCGCCTAACCGCCTGTCAATTACCCATCCCGGCAATTACAATGAAATGAACGCAGCGCTATGTAGGTCAAAATCCTATATGGCAATCAAATATTTATGCAGGATCAATACTGCAATAGTTTTAAGGGGTGGAAATTAAATGACAATATTCAATTATATTGGCGCCTTTGGAAGTGTGGAAGATTTGTTTTATCAAATACATAGAATTTGCGATCTCACTAGTGCATCAAATTAACAAGAGCTCCACCAGGCCTGCACCGCCAATCTGCTTCTTCAGGACTCTTGATTATATTGAAGAAGTTCTTGATGTCTTCTTCATCGTGACCATATCACCTTGACTGCTTGAATAACACTCAAGGTTTACAATTTGAACATTAATAAAACATGAATTTTTGGCCAAACAGGTTGTTGACTCAATAATCCCATCTTTGACCCCAAGTGACCTTGATTGGATGTCAAGGTCATCAATTTGAATGTTCTGGAAGCAAATTTTCCAAGCAATGATACATTCCTATGTTAGTTTTTCTCGGCCTCCTAGCCACAAAATTAAAGGCTTTTGTATATTTTACCCCTTTGACCTTGAAAAAATAATAAAGGTCATTGATTGATTTGGTAGCCTTTATCCACAAGATACTATGTGCCCAATATCAGGTCTCTGAAACTCTTCTTTATAGATAATCTGTCTTAATATTTTAGTATATTTGACTATGTGAGCAGAATAGAGGTCAATGTCATTCATTTCAAGAGTTGATAGCCCTTCTTTTAAGTATTATACAAGTCAGGTCAAAAAGATGTTATCTGAACTGTTTTCAATAGCCTAGACTGGCCACGAATCTTTAGAATGTTAAAAATATCACTAAATTTTGGCTGATTATTTTTGTCTCTGTGACATCTTCTGATTCTAAGTTTCAAACTAAGGGGAGATAATTTGGTATTAGGACTAGTCCTACAACACAGCATAGGGTCTGGTGGCCAATCTAGCCATAGCCTTGCAAATTATCTGCATGGCTTTCTAACTGGAAACCAGAGGTGGAGGGCTAGTGGTAATTTCATTAATTTGTAGGAACACCTTGAATACTGCCACCAGGGGTCACTGGGGTAAAGTTTTACCTATAGCAGGGGTTAAGGTTTTCATACAAGGTTATCAGCCTTTGACCTTAGTGGTCATCTCACTTGAGGAAGAATTCTTTCTCATCAGTGTCCGGGTTACTCTTTATTATACAGCAGATTCCCTGGAGGTTTGTACCAGACACACCGCCCAATTTTCTCTACACAGAAAAAACAATCACAGATTTTATACTGTCGGAGTGTTTTGTGCATGTAATTACGATTTTGGCAGATAATCAAAGAGTAACCAAACTTTGTAGTATAGGATGTTAAACCGCTGATGAGTATGGGTGGGAGTTATGACAGGGGCTACACTACGGAATTCTGTGTAATGTTTTTATGCCTCGAGCCATTCCACGAATCTTCATTGGAATTCTACTTGGTGTTCAGACGCGGGACTTACAACAAGTAAAAAGTAAGAGCCCCTCATAAACACTGAATTCCTCCCCGATCAGCTTATAGACTCTAAACTAGCAAGCAAAAAAACGCTCTTATGATGATGACTTTCATCTCATTCATATTAATGATGACAGTGCTCGCCTCTGCACTGTTACAAGAGTTTGGGGATCCCGGACTGAAAATTCTACCTCAGTACCACAGGTTTAATATGCTATTAACAGAACACTGGGTCTAACTGTTCTACCTACAACACTTCATCATCATCGAGATAAAAAAAGAAACTTCTACAGGATATAATTAAAACTTCCTAAACATTCCAAAGTGAACATGGCTCTTAAAATGAAACTTCTTAATTTAAATACATTCTGGAGAATGTGATTTTCTTTTTAAAGTTCGGGCAAAAACACATATACGCACTTAGATGAAAGATAATAAAGAAGAAAATCATTTTCCTGGTTACATAATACCACTTTTTCCTTATCACTTATGAAGAATATATATATACTTCAATTTAAATATTGACAACAGGGAATTCTCCAGAAGTATTTATAATTCCCTCAGCGGAATTCAATCTAAAACAAATATATCACATGTTTTTGTGATGTATCAACATGAGGCCTGCGTTGGGGCTATAAATCCTATTAGAAGTATACACGTTGAGGCTTTTGTTGTATTATGACAGATATCTGTTACAGACTGGTTTCAACACTTCAGTCACAGTTGTTTCGGCCTTTCATGGCCTGCCCCTGATCCTGTTTGATGCCTCTGTCAGGTATCAGTGGCCCCACAAGTCGCTGATCTCTAGCATCACACACTAACACTGCTTCACAGCTCAGGTTCTGTCTCAGTTATCTCCCTTCCCACAACACTCTTATGATTGAAGCATTGTATTTATACAATTAACCCTTTATTGTTTATAGCTGATATCAAATGGAAATTGTAGATATGTTGAAAATAGCCTTTTCCAATTCCACTGTTAAAAAAGATTAAGAAACAAAGATAGGGGTCTGCAGTGGCTGAGTGGTTAAAGTGTCCGACATTTTACAATATTTCCTTTTAGATTATGAGATTATAACTCATATGAAGTACTTTGCAGACACTGACTGTAGGTTGGTGTTTTTGCTCTGTGAACTCAGATTTCTAACATTCAACACTCTCTCCTAGCATGTCCTTAAAGTATCATGATCATCATAAATACAAGTTATATGTAAAGTTATAGCCTTGAAGTTACAAAAGATTCTGGAGTTCTGACAATCAAGTGTCAATATTAGGAGGAAAAAAAGGACCTGACAAACTAGCAGAGTCATACGGAGCAATCAGGTGCAGTGAATGTTTTTATTGAAGTAGACAGAGGCTTGGTGTGCAGTGCACAGCTCCATCATTATGTTAACTACAGCTTTAGGACAGAGCGATGTTTGTCTAATTGATTGTGATAAGCCTACAGAGAAGTGACAGTCTATGAGATCAATGGTGAGGGTGTTGAATACACAATCGCTATGGTTTCCGCTAATGGCTGCAGGGTCCAGCGCCTGTAACAAAGCCATCATAACATTTAAATATTCACATTTTCCGTCAATACCTGCAAAGCAATCAACTACTGTATTCTGTATTTTATTTTCAAACTTGATTACACTGCTTTGCCAATAATATTATTTCCGGTAGCTGCTTCTACCTGTCAAAGTCCCGCTGTTGAGAAACTCGACTGCCGACGACCACAACGCTGAAGCTACTGTGTTGTATCCGGACACATTTTAAGCATCCTTTACATCTCTATTTAACTGACGCTGCAAATGAAGACAGCAAACACTGAGCATTGTGGGAAACTTAAACTGTTTCGTTTTCACTGTGCTTAACCATGCATTTAATAAGCGAGGGGTTGTATGAACAGAACAATGGCGAAATCAACATCGTCAATGATTAGACAAAATCAATTCCACAAGCATTGGCGAGGAATAGAGCACACAATTACACTGAAAGCAAACTCTTGCCTTGCTTTGTTTACAGGTAGCATGTATTGACGCTCTTCTCACAATTGAGCCACGATTTATTACTTAGGGCTCTTCTGCAACAGAACAAGGTCCAAGTTTTATTGCCGATCCTACCACTGATGAAGATGTACTATTCAGCTATTCTGGAAAAATTAATTTTCTCCGTCAATTATTCATGGTAGAAATCCTGTTGTATTGTTAGTCTGACAATCGGGAAATCTATTAACTCTTCCTCTATGGGTTATAGATATTGTACTTGGCGAATACACAAGATATTGGGCATAATATAATCACAACAGGACATTCAGACAAACTCCAATCTGCTTAACAATCACTGCTCCCAAGCTGATCCACTCTCTACTAAAGAACCACTGCTCTCCAGGACCCTAAACTACCAATACATTTGATACTGCATCACTGTCGATTAATGTTACTTAGTGAGCCTAATTTAAAGAAGCATACCCACAATTAAATTGACATGATACCAATGGCATAAAAGCTAATGCGTTAATAAGTTACAAAAACCTTTCGCAAATTGCATTGTTCAGGTGACATCAGCAAAGACTGGCCTGTTTCTCATTTTTAAACAAAGCGTTACACATAACCAAGAAGTACACCGTCCATGATAGTTGGCCAGAAGGCTGAGAATCATAATTGTTTAGATGTTTTGATTGTGCTTTTAGTGGGTTTGTTTTGAGTAAGCCACCAGCTACTACAGTATCCAAATGGTTCCATGATTTATCAAAAGGAGTTAATCTACCAAATAAACATACTAGTACATTACTTTTACCCTATGACTATTCAAAGGGAAATAATCCACCAAAGGCTCATACTACTGCATAATTTCTATCAAATGTAGCCTATGATACTAAATCTTCAGATATTTGTATACTTTAATGTAAATATACTTTGTATTTAAAAGCATGCTATCTAGCTTGTTGGCAACCTGAGACAGGCGTGTCCATAAGTAATATTTTGTGTATACATATATATCTAATAGTGATTTGTTAGCAGTGAGATGTATGGTGGCCCGAGTTGTTGATAAGTGTGAGATGTGATAATGTTGTTGTCAGTTCCACAGGTAGATTTACCTGTACATGGATCATAAATCCTTAATAACGGCCTCCCCCTCCTGCTAGCCCAATAAACCAGACAGGATCAACAGTACACTCTGTTTAACGCCCAGTTTACTAATAAAATGGATATGAATTTCTGTGTCTGTTAGAGTGTATTTTTCACCTTTGTGGCCGTCCAGGTGACAAATGTTCCCCGCTGTTATCATTACAATGATCTTATCAGGACTTCTACATAGTGCTGGCTTAGGACTACCTGAGCCTAGCATGTCACCTGGAGGCACTCAGCCGACATTGACTGACCACTGACTGACCAAAGACCTTTTGTCCCCGATTGTTAAGCACAATGTTTAATGAGGACCGACTCTTTCTCGGTTTTGTTGACTGAATTGAAAACAAAACTCAAGCAGACAGCTTTAATGCCTTCCAACACTGGCAGATTAGCTGGTTTGCTTTTCTCCACAAATTCCATTATCAAATTCTGGAGGAGAAAGAGACATTTAAGGAGTACAGGCCAATAGTGATAGAGAGATCTCTTCTGTCTGGTGTGTACACAGTAAAAAAATAGAAGGTTTGGTGTACATGTCTGGCCCGACTCAGACAGACAAGCAATTATTGGCACGGTAACCACGACACACAATTTCTATTTCCTCCTAATCCACTATGGACATTAATCCACAAAGTAATCTATCTTTGCATATATCTTCTCCATTTCCACAAAAATCTCGCCATACATCTCGAGACAGTTTTAGTAGTGCATTTCCACATGAAATACCCAAATATAGAAACGCATGGCCCACAATGCACCTGCTCTGCCAATAAATGAATCTTTTCCTGCGACCTTGACATCAGATATGAATGGTATACTGTTAAAAGATATAAATTTATTTGATCTTATAACTGATACATTTTGTTCTAAATGTGACATGAGAAAATGTCAATTAAGGATAAATATCATTATGTATCTATATGGAAATATCGTTATTGGTTTCTGTGTTATTTTAGAATTTAGTATGAAAAGGCCACTGTGACTGAGTTGTTAAGGTGTTTCGACATATTACAACTATTGGCCACTATGTTGCGGTCGGTTTTTTCCTGTGTACTCTGGCTTTCCTCCATTCTCCTTGTACATAGATAATCTTAGTCATATAAACTGTTAAATCTCAACATTTATAGGTTAAAATTGTAATTTCATAAATGCTAAATATGCTAAATCCT
Organism: Argopecten irradians; assembly: GCF_041381155.1. Classification (NCBI taxonomy): domain Eukaryota; kingdom Metazoa; phylum Mollusca; class Bivalvia; order Pectinida; family Pectinidae; genus Argopecten; species Argopecten irradians. The sequence goes on along the minus strand of NC_091138.1, from coordinate 30,208,547 downwards.
TTCAATGATGTAATAAAGATTGAATTATCGTATTTGACATAGATAATCTTAGTCTTAAATCCCTCATCCTCGTTAAAGAGGTATCAAGTTCTCTTGTCCTGAATTTAAATCTTTAATTAAAATGCAGACTGAAAACTAGAATACATGTACTCTATATATATTTATTTCCCTTGCAAATTGATTAGTGGCTTACTTATTGTCAATTAATTTTGTGAAAGGTTATCACACCTCATCAATTTTCTCCAAATTTTAAGCACCTAGGGCGTTTATTGGATTGAATATGGTAAATCAAACTGGTACATTTAGATCTATAATTTGATTGGCCAGAGAGAAAATGAAATATATTTAAATAAATGTGTGATCTTTTTATATGTTACACAATACATCATTACCTGGGGAGAAGTCACCTAAGTGTGGTATAATCTGTCATTATATAAGCTTATGGGTTTTCTGTGGTGTCCTTTATTCTCAGTTCGAGTGTACAAGCCTGATTGGAATCTTGACAACCCCAGCAATACGATGCCCAGTCCATTTCTGAGATATCAGTGAATCATCTTAACGTTTAAAGAAATATTTTCTTCAAAGAAACTTGAAAAAAGACTTCTTTAAAAAAAAACATAAAAAAACATTTTACTTTTATTTATTACACGCGTTACATAGATGTGGTTTTGTGACTTGTTTAGAAACCTTGCTCCGTTATACACAGGTATATGATATAAAGAAAATTCTCTCCATACCAAAACCAATTTGTCAGTGAATGGTGGAGAGACGGGCCATGTCAACAGGTACTTGTTTAAAGGAGCGTTGGCCACTGTTACTAGAAACCGTGATTCATTTAATGTATAAAGGGATTATTTGTTGTCTATTTATACCGCTTTCTTCAGTCGCGGTTAAAAAGTAAGTCTTTTAGCGAATGTAGGTCAAAGATCACAAAGGTACAGTATTTAAATTTCTTACCGGGTAAACAAACTACAGGTGACAATATTAGCTGATTAAAAAACATTCAATCACATGATATTCAGCCGCGGTAATTCTTGTGTTCGAGTCAAGCAGTCGTACACACGTTGTAGTGGGACAAAGGAAAATTACTGGTACTAACCTACACAAATCGTGATCATATCACCGATATATTTACACGATGTTCTAGTCTATTGACTTCATGGGATTTAACTATAATGACTGCTAAATAAACACACTGTGTAACTCCGCAATCGCAATAACTTATTGGAAATAAATACACACAATATATATTGACCAATTATTTGGGACAGCTCACTTAGCCCAGAGCTTGTTGAAATGTACTGACCTTTAAACACTATATTACAATTAAGTCTCCTGTAACAACATACATGTATTAAAACAATTCTCGGATATATTCATGGAACAAGAACCAGCCGGCAGTACTATTTATGTACCAATTATACATATATTTTGTGATCTATGAGGAAAAGACAGAGGACTGAACCAGCGATGAGATAAACAAGAAAAGGGAGAAAATAAGGAATAAAGCAAAGTCTTAGAAAGGGTTCTGATATACGTACAAGAAGATAAAACATCTAATGAATAACATTATATGTCCCTACTATTTCATGTTGGGTGATGAGCATAAAAAGGGGACTGAAGTATCAATGGGTTCAAGAATTAAGGGTAAAGGGTCAGAAAAAAAAGGAAAAGAATAGTTGGTATGTCAATGTTAGGGAGTTCGAAAATTTTGGGGACAGAAGGGGCCAGAAAGAAATTCAGGAAATAAGGGGCCAGAACATGGGAGTCAAGAATTAAGGGATTAGGAAAAAGGGTGAAGAATTAGGGGCCAGAACCTGGGGTCAAGTATTATGGGACCAGAAAAAAGAGTCAAAAGAATTAAGGGGCCAGAAAAAAATTCAAGAAATAAGGGGCTAAAAAGGGTCAAGAATAAAGGGGCCAGAATGAAAAAGCCAGGAAATAAAGGGCCAGACCAAAGGGTCAGAAATAAGGGGCCAGAAAAAAGGTCAAGAAGTAAGGGACTAGAAAAAAGGTCAAGAATTAAGGACCTGAAAAGGGGTGTAGAATAAAGGGTTAAAAAGGAAGAGCCAGGAAATAAGGGGCCAGAAATAAAGTCACCAAGAAATAAGGGGTCACTAAAGGAATTCAGGAAAAAAAATGAGAAATGAAGGGGACAAAAAGTTAAAATGATCAAAAATACAATTTCAAAAAACTAAAAGTTTAGAAATGAAAGGGCAAAAAGGGAGTAGAACATAGAAGGAATCGGTCAGTAATAATGTGGTCAAAGGAGAAGACATTATTTGTGGAGTAATAGACCTGATAAATGAGATCAATGACCCGGTGAATAACATATGTGATCTGTTCAGATTGCTTTATATCTGTCAGGATGGTATTATAAAAATCCTACCTATCTGTACTATGGATTCCTCGGTATAGCTCTGGCAGTACACATTATCAATACAGCAGTAACAGGTTGTTGTATCTAAACATGATCACTGATGCTTCTGATCGGCCAACACATTTCTCATATTATTATTGATAAAATGGAAGATTGTAACAATATACACTGTATGGTAAACCACAAAGTACAATTGACAACGACAGCAAACCTGTCTATAATTTGACACATAATCAAGTCAGGAAAAATATGTTATATTTGTTATTATGACAAAAAGAAATTAATTCACAATGAAAACTGTTTGTTTGGTTGTTACCATGACAACCACTTTGCTTATGAAATATCGATGTTATGTACATGTATTATCTTATTATCAGAAATGTTTACCCAGAGTCTGTTCCCTGTGACCTTTCACCTATGACCTAGCATGTGCTCTAAGGAGCATCCTGTTTCCTGTCAGTCTACATATATATAATGATCAAAAAATAACTCATGCTTTTGACCTTGATTTTTTGTATCGACCCTTTTCACTCCATGCATTGTGGCACATATGATCTACATACACTCAACATGGGTTCAACCTTGAACTTTTGTTATCAACAAATCTTTTTAATTTTGACATTGATCTTTTGTAACTAATCATCCCTTTTCTTCAGGTTATGAATTAAGTATCAACCTAACTTAGTAATGACCTTGACCTTTTCACATCAACCAATCTTTGAGACATTTGACCTTGATCATTTTTCACTGACTTCCTTTTTACAATATCCATCAACACTACGACCATTCTCCTTTGTAATGAATCACTCAGGCTAACCTTTGACCTTGTGTCTAGCTAACTTTTGTTCTGTTTTACTCAGGTTGTGAGTCAAGTATCTACCCAGCCTGGCTACGACCTTGACCTTGGATACCGTTTATTGGCAGTATGTGCAGCACATCGAGACAAACTGTCCTCAAAAGCTGCAGGTAAGTCATCAAAATGCCATTTTTCTCTTTCTCCCACCATTTCAAAATGTTTCAAAATTTCATCAAATTCATTCTGTTTCATTAACCTTTTACAACATAATTCATTAACTTTATCATCTTTCTGAAGAAATAATTTACACAAAGAGAGACAACTCTTGAATCCTGGAATGTGAAAGTCTATTGATAGCAATGCTGGGGCAGGTTTCATTGGATTGACTGGACGTTATTAGATCATTCAATTTTGCCAGAGATTTATTTTGCTGTCTGTCAGAGTAGCAGAAGCCCGCTAGGATCAATACCTGGTCATCTGTGGTCTTTAATCGCTACTCACTATTACATCCCAGTTATAAACACAGTGTGTGCTTTTATGTTCCACACTACGAGCTCTATGTCGAACTATGTCGTTATATGTCATTTGGAGAAAAGCTTACAATAAACTACAGGCAAATCACATACTCTTCTGTCATCCGTGTTACTTTAATCAATAATACACTTCTTCTTTTAGTTACTTTCCCGCTCCCCCTCCCTGCCCGACCAAAATGAGTCATCGGTATAAAACAAGTCTACTTTTTAAAGATTACGGCTACAGTAACAAGCCAGCCCATACAGTAATATCGCTAAAATCTATTTCATATTTGTAAATAATTGATGGAATCCTTACTTCTGATCATCGAGAGGGAGAAAATCAGAGTATGGACCATTTCAATTGGTTAATGTGTTAGGCCATCATTCTGTTGTCGTAAAGTGGGCCGGAGCAGGAGTCGTAATTAGTACATAAAGCATCGTGATCAGACTCTGCACCTCCTCCTCATAACTTAAGGCCTCGGCTCTATCCATAAAATCTGCTCATGGAAATTGATTGCAGCAACTTCCATGAGGCAATGCTTTGGCCTCTCTGCCGGCATGTTTCAATTACATTGATATGACACCAGGCATTAAATGCCCCACCACACTTTATCTCAGTCTTTGATGAAAACATTTTAAGCAATTTCCCACAAGTCCTCTGTCACCATGGTTACCAGACTCTTTTTCATTAAAGTCTTGTAATATCTCTTTATGTGATAATAAATACCAGTGTATCTTCACCATAGAAACAGATGACACTGTCATTGGTTTATATATCTACCGATGGAGAAGATATATTTGAGACAATGCATTAGCCTTAGATATGTTGATTAAGGATGGGTATGAAGCCTTACCTTAGGTAGGTGTGAGGTTTGATGACATCAATCAATATGTTGGTTAGGCTGCTGCCATTTACTGGATCCCAATGGGCCAGTCATCTTCTGAGCAATCTACTTGGTGCAAACGAAGGCATTGGTCATCTGCTGAGCTGGATCCCTAGGAATCACCCATCTACTGAGTCCCTAGGAGTCAACCATCTACTTAGTCCCTAGGAGTCAACCATCTACTTAGTCCCTAGGAGTCAACCATCTACTTAGTCCCTAAGAGTCAACCATCTACTGATCGAGTCCCTAGGGGTCAACCATCTACTGGTTCCAAGGGTTCAGTCATCTAATTGGTTCCGTAGGGTCAAATATCTACTAGGTTGGTCCTAAGGAGCCAGTCATATAGAAGTCCCTAGGAGTCAGCCATCAACTGGGCCCCTTGCAATTGAGTCAGCCATCTACTTGTGGTCCTAGGTCCCAAGGGCACAAGGGGTCAGCTACAGAATTTCCTATTGACACATACTGTGAATTTTAAAATGGGGAACTTTGTTTAATTGCAAAAAAACAACTTATGAGAATCAAAGTCTTTATGATTTAATTATCTGAATATCAATGTTCTTGTTCATCTTTATGTTTGATATGAACATGTTCGATTCTGTTTCTGGTGTTAGTTTAATTGTTATACATGTACTTTCTAGTATTCAATAGTGAAGTGTTTAGTTCTTTCGATTCTTCAAAAACAAGAACCTCGGTTAACCCTGCACCTTTGGGAGCTAGCAAATATGAATCCCACATAGAGCAGTTGCAAGGTACTGACTGGTCAGTGGTTTTTCTCCAGGTACTCTGGCTTTCCCTGAAGTTGGCCTCCAAAACCTTGCATGTCCTTAAATGACCCCGACTGTTGATAGGATGTAAACCAAATACAATTGCAAGAGGAGTTTGGTTTCTATTGTCTAAGTTAACAATGTGTTCAACTAATCAACTGGGTTTCCTTTCAGTTCAATTGGTTTTCTTTCACTCATTACTTCCTAATGATAATATTCTTTATTTATTATAGAATCAAAACTGCTGAGTAACTAAAGATCCACTATACAACATCGTAGGTAGTTAAACGATTTGTTCAATTGTTGAATGCTATGATAGATGTTACCTGTGCGGCTATATTTAGCTTACTCAGGTGGTAGCCAAGTATACAATAATCATATCGATTGGTTCTAATACCCCATCACAAGCCTGTAATCCTATTAGGAGTCCTGTAAATCATAGCCGATACCTGCCTGTATCTGCAGCATCAGCGATCTGTTAAACAAGCCATCGACCACTTTCACCACACCACAGGTAGACCTTGCAGTCACACAGGTACACAGCTGATCTTTACTGAAATAAATAACAGGATGTCATTTCAAATCAGTCATATACATATCTATATACACTGACTACACAAAACTTCAGTATCATTATCCTTTATTTTGATTATACTTGTAAAGAAAAGATGACTTTGGACACCAAAACATTTTCAAAAAAATTGTGTTGTTCCATGTTGCATAACAATAAAAGGTGATTAATTTGAATCTGAGAAAGATTCTCACCTTGTCCTACTAAACTGATTTCTCTCACTTAAATGCACTAAAGATCTATTTTCTTTTCAATTTTAAGCGTTTTCAGACAATGTAATTATTCCGATAGTTCTGTAGATATAGATTTCTCTTTTGCAATATCATGGAGCTAAACGATCCTATTTTTGAGAAATCATTGTAAGCTTAGATATGATTAATTGCTCGTTTGACTTTAGTACACTCTACCCAGAAAAAATAATTCAATTAAAAACAACAACACTATCAGAACATTTAATCATCAGATCCAGACGTCAATTGTTTTTTTTTTAACTTTATATGACACAGAGATTGAAAACTAATAAAATTCATTACATTTTCAGAGAATAGCACTTAACAACCTATAAATATTCAGTATTTTATAAGGATTTACAGGGTGTAGGAAGTTGAAGAAAGCCTGAATACCTGAAGAAAAACCACCAAACTTAGTCATTTCTTTGCAACTACCAACATAGATTTTGATGGCCATTTAGTTTTCCATCCTATCAACAGCAAGTGTCATATAAGGATGTGCCAGGTTTGATGATGGAGGAAAACCAGAGTACCCGGAGAAAAACGAACAACCAGTAGTCAGTTCCTGGCAACTGCCCCACATGGGATTTGAACTCTCGTCCTAGAGGTGCAGGGCTTGTGGTAATATGTCAGGACATTTTAACAACCGTGGCCCCATAGATTTTGTAACAGAGGTCAAGGCTGAGTGGTAATGGGTCGAGACATTTTAACCACTCCTTAGACTTTCTACTGAATGAAAACTAAAAATAATCCAGATATAAAGTATGATTGCCGTGTTATTTTGTTTACATCATTTTTTGCATGGATAGTACACAGTGAAATGTAACCTGTTGTTCGTATTGTAAACAGAAATTTACAAAACAAAATCTGTAAGTATCAGATAGTGGGATATTTGATATATGTTATCCTAAAAATAAAATGTTTACCCGGGAAACTATCGGAACCATTTGCACTGAGAATAAGTGACCTCTGCCGATTGTAGGGGGAACTGTTTACAGACTAACCTTTTCTCCTTATCTAAAGAATTGGCCCATCATCAATTTTTTTGCAAGAGAAACTATTGCCTACCACATGTATACAATGTTTAAGAGATAAAAACGTTCACTGCTCCAGTCATCACAAGCACGCTCTTCACTTTCCAAATCCATAATTCAAACCGCAAACTGAAAACGAAGAAAAAGCAAAAAGCTGGGTGGGGAACAAATTTCTATTCAAATGTAAAAAATAGTCTACCTAGTTTTGTCGACGTGAAAATGAATTTAGAGGTTATTTTCAAAGGCTGGAATGCCATTGTATATAAAAAAACAAGTGTGGGACAAGAATTAAGGCCCAATCTAAATAGATATCTACAGTAATGGCATCCATCTTTATATACAACAACGCTTTTGTTTGACAAGGTTCGAAAGAAAATGTAGAAAACACAGCATTCTTAATTGGCTTGATCGAGTTAGCTCCTGTATCAGATGTTTAGAATTCCGAGCTCTTGTATAAACTCTCAAGTATATGGAGAAGGGGGAGGTATATGCTCGTCATAAACTGCAATGTTGCCGTTCCCTAGATCTAGCTCCCCCCTCTGTCGGCCCAATACCCAGCCTGCAGTGTGCACTTGTAACATGTTATAATACACACACAAGAGTTCTGCAAAACATGACAAACCAGAGGAATCCAGGGTCACTTGATAGATTTCCTGGCTCAGTAGTGCTTCATTTCCTCCTGAAGTTAAATCATTCATATAGAGAGATGTAACACAAGATGCAATGTATATTAATTCTATCAGAAGCCAGATGCATTTGCCAAGGCTGAAACCCAACCTCTCTAAACAGTCATCCTGACTTGTCATGCACCATCTTTCTTCCATCAAAGCCTTTGTCTGCTTTCAGTTATCTTTTTTTTTTTACTCTTCACAATGAATCAAAAACATAAATAGGCACTAGATAGTGAAGATACACATATAAGTATTTGGTATGAATAGGGTGTATGGGTTTGAGGTGGCGCAGTAGTAAAGGTGTCTGGCATTTTAACACTAGGTCTTCACCTCTAGGTTATGGTGGCTGAGTGGCTAAGGTGTCCAACATTCTACTACTAACCCTTCACCTCTGGTCACAGTGGCTAAGTGGTTAAAGTGTCCAACATTCTACCACTAGTCCTTCACCTCTGAGTCTCAATGGCTAAGTGGTTAAAGTGTCCAACATTCTACTACTAGCCCTTCACCTCTGGTCACAGTGACTAAGTGGTTAAAGTGTCCAACATTCTACCACTAGCCCTTCACCTCTGGTCACAGTGACTAAGTGGTTAAGGTGTCCAATATTCTACCACTAGCCCTTCACCTCTGAGTCTTAGTGGGTAAGTAGATAACTTTCTACCTCTGGATTGCGATGGCAGAACAGTAGGTGTCTTAACTTTTTACCAAATAGCCCGGCCTTCACATTTTATGGCAGAGTGGTTAAGGTGACTGTAATCTACTGCTAATTCTACATCTGGGTCACAGTCTTTGGATTTTTTTTTTCTCCTGGAACTCTAGTCATACTGTTAAGCAGCGATAATATATTCAGTAACACTAATAGTTGAAGTCTCTTTAGCAATGAATCAGCCTCTTTTTTCTTCAAAAATTCATAAATTACTATAGTCATCACATGACAAAATACACATTTTGAGAGAGTTTGCTTTTTTTCTCAAAAATGGAAGATTTTATCTTTGATGATGCAAAATTTCTATGTCAAGATACTCAAAATCCTTAATGATCACAGCGGCAAATTTACCAAGCATCTGAAGATTGCATATAAAAATCATAAAAGGTATACATCAAAAGATTGTCACTAGCAAGGTAATACTGCAGTAATTACCAACTGGTGTATGCATGTGTATCATCAGTCCTATATATGTTAAGGTTAAGGGGTTAAAATGTAGTTCATAATTACATATTGGAAATATGGATATATAAACTGTGATATAAAAAGTTTCACCTTGATCTATATTCACGTCTAAAATTCCATTTATTTGACTGAAGATATGACAAAAGGACAATTTTTTTGTTTTGTTTGAATCATACATTCTATTATATACATGTATATAGCTAGCGTAGTTCCACTATAGGACATGCCAAGATACAGCGGTGAAGGAAAGCCAGAGTTCCTGGAGATAACCACCAACCTGCAGTCTGCACCTAGTAATTATAATTGCTCTTTGTAGTAATTAATCCATGAACTTGTGGTCTAGAGGTTAAATGAAGCTGCTAGAATGTTGGTAACATTTAAATTCACCACTACGCCATCTTAAATTTCATATTTTATTACCATTAGAATTAAGGCATGTTCAGGTTTAACGGGGGGGGGGGGAAACTTAACATTATAGATTAATTTTATTGATGTACCTGTACTTTTATTATCACCTACTAGTTGGTTTCCCTAATAGAGGAGCAATTTTACAAAATCCAGCTGAAAAAAAAATCTAAAGATACTGTTTCTGAAGACAATTGATATAATTTAGTAAGGCTATTTCCATTGCAATGACGCAAGATGTTTTAATCAATTATAAAAATCTGCTTGATTTTGTAATTTCATTCCATATCGTGACCTCCCTACATGTGAGCCAGCACAATTCTATTTTTAGACCCAACTTGATAACCATGAAAAATAAATCTAACATGATTTTACAACTACATATTATGTAAGGTAGTTAGTGTGAAAAACTTCCTGAAAATAAACTTTTGCATAATGCAGTTACACTTATGATTCACATTTCAATTGATAAAAATAACATTTGCTATGGGCTCAAATGCTCTTAATGGCACGGTGGTAAAGGTGTGTGTCGTTTAATACTTAATAAGACAGAGTATATTCAAAAGCTCAAAAGTCTTTGGTCTTGGAAGCTAGTGATGGCATAGTGTAAATTGAGTCCACTAAGAATGCGTGTCTTCTTTCATTAAATTGCCTAATTTTATAAAACATACACTTTGTTCCTTTTTTTAAAAATTAATTTAAGTATGACTTTTAAATCTTGTAAAACAACTTTTTTTCCCATAAACTGTATAAAATTTATTCAAATTCTCAGAGCAAATATTTTTTTAAATAAAGTATGGAATACAATGATTAGAGATTTTATAATAGCAATTTTGTTATCTAGAGTAAGTTTTTGGACAGAAGCATTTCTCTGCAATGAACAGGAACAATAACTGCAGGCCCGTTATACAGTGTAATTTACTGTAAAATCTATCTAGCATTGGGGAAGATAATATTCCGTTCTAGTACAGGTTGCTTCTGGTTGCCAGGGAAACGAATGAAAAGAGGTTTGCAGATTTATTATCAGAGAAGGAATCCAGAAAAAAAATCACTAGCAAAAAAATGTTTGTCGTAAAAATGATTTTCATCAAAGTATTTAAACCAAAACCCTCGAATGCTTCTCAAATTTCAAAGTAAAGGAAATGAGCTTTTCACAGCTTTATACTAAAGTTGGAGAAAACAGATACATTAAAAAAAAACCTGTATAATACCATCACCTACCATATCCTTAAATGATGTACTTAATTGTAAAATCTAGAAGCTAACTGTGGTCCTTTATACTGAAATATTGCTGTTGATAAATTGTTAGTGTTCATCAAGTCAGTAAATTCAACATTGTTTGCTTGTGCTTACAATGTAAGTGTCTGCGGAGTGTCAAGGGTATTATATATATATCTATATGTACAGAATATCTACTTGTCTTTTATTTCTACTTGGCGAATAAAGGTATAACACATATTGGTGATGAAAATCCGGATTTACCTGAGTGAGTTTGAATGGTTTAATAGCTCGCTCACCTTCACAGGTAGCGCTGGGACAGAGGACTATCAGATATCAAACAATGACTGCTGAAAAATGTACCCTGCATTAACTACATCTGTACCGAACAGCTACATCTGGGCCGGACAAAAAAGGCTAATATGTGAGCTGTACACGTCGCGAACAAAGCTTACCTGTGCACACCTTTTGAATATCACCTGACTAGTCCCGTGTTGGCAAGCCTAATACAGCCATTCTCAAAACACCATCAGAATGGATAATTCTGTCAAATTTTATTTGTTTAAAAAAATGTTTTATGATTTATAACGATAAAACTGCAACCAATTACTGAAAGCAGTTCTCAATGTTGTTTTTATGGAAAATATTTCCGAACCTTGCACTAAAAAAATTCTTTAGACTTTTTCCCCATTCTAAGACGCCAATCTTGGTGAAGACGTCTGGGATTTTTTCTTCTGTTCAGGATTTTCTACAGAGTAACCATGTAGAAGTTGTGTAACCTTTCAATAAATACACTCACAACATTTCCACACATAAATCACATAAAAAACTTCCCAGCTCCCCTCCTACTCAAACTTGTAATGCTGAGTTGAAAAGAAAGTGTGAAAAAGTACAGACAAATCTGACGTCTGACAGTGACCTCTTTAGGAAACCAGCGACTTAAAAATGAGGTTAGCAAATTCTTGGCCCCTCTCCATGCTCAAGTTTTTATGGCTGGCCCCGTCCTACATTAGAACTGAAATCTACAAACAACATTATACATATATACTAGATATCACCTACTGCTAACATTCAGTCTTAAATTAAATTGTCTTAACAAAATTATCAAAAGTATTATAGACAAGGCAACTGGACAATAGAAATCCATTTCTACAAGAAAATTGGACTTTGACCTTTGGTGATGTTAACCTTTGACATTTGACCTGTACCAACAAGGCCTTTCACCTTTGACTTGGCTCTCGTCCCTTGGCCTCAAGGTCAGTAATGACTGACGTACAAAACATGCTCATTGGTATCGGCAGGCATCCGCTGCCATATGTACCATTTAAATAGCACCAGATACTTGTATAGGAATTGATCAATTAGCCTTAGCTAAATAAGGCAAATGTCTATATATACATTATTGATTGGCGGTCCCTCCTTTGTTTTGCACCTCCTCGCATTGTAATTGTGTGATATTAGTTGCTCTACGTGCACAAATTATCTGATCAATACATGCTCAAGTTGCTTCGGCCCTGTAACATTGGTTTATCGTCTCTTATGGTCTTTATCCTGAAAAACCCCATCATTGTCATAATCAGCTGAGTGTTTGGTCGGCACTTCCGCCCAGCTCCCCTCATTACCGCGCCAGCCCGAGAGACAAACAAGCCCACCACCAACCCATTCCTTCTGTAATTTCATTTGATGCAGTTATATCAGAAGCCAATTCATAAATATTTTATTCCGAACTTAATGCAGTGCTGTAAGTATCCCTACGCTGCTGTAGACCTGCAGAGTTATCTGCCCATTATCGGTAAAAGCCATAGTGAAATTTAAAATCTAGATCATGCATCAGTGAAAGCGATTCACTTTTTTCATGCTGTTATTATGTTTGCATTGGGGATGATTTATTCTGTTTTGTGAATTCAGTGCTGTACAATGCTCGTGTGCATAAGATTCAATTAATTTTGTTGGAATCCCTGGTAGTTAGTCCACAGCGGCTGGCCTGCGTGCTAGGCTTACCATCGGACTGACAGGCAGAGAACCTATTGAGCTCATTTGATTTCAGGGAAGCCTATGATTAGGGACCAACAACAACAATTTTGTAGCATTTTGTTCAGAACGATTAATATTTCATTAGCTTGTATATTGATTGGGTATAAAGCGTTTCAGTGTCGGTAGCATAGGACCCCGTGCCTGGCCAACTACTGGTAACGCTATTGCCTGCAGTGATAGCTGGCACAAGGAGTGTTGTCTGATTACCAATATCATCTCTGCTCCGCCTAATCTGCTGTGTCACTACTTGCATTTCACGCCTCATCAAAATAATCTCCTCAAGCCATGAGTTGTCTCCCCTGTTAAAATAAAACAAAAAATCTTTGAATAATATGTGCACGTTATTGCAATTTTTTTTATATATATAGTTGCAAATCAGAACATGAAGAAAAGATAAATTTAAATCCTTCTTTCTTTAAAGTAATCTTTAACTGTATAATTCAATAATATGATCAATAAAGAACAAAATAAAACCTCATAAAAATTTCAATTGAATTCAATTTACATCATTCATTTGTTGCCAAATTTTAATTTCCTCTTTTATATGAAACAAAATATACATAACACACAGTTATATCATACAATAGGATAACAAGAAAAAAAATTATTCATTTTATGTAATGTGGTTATTTTTTCTGTTTAAGCTTTTGTTAACATGGCAAACAATGATATGTTGATTTAACAACTAATTGTTACAAGATAATATCGCAACAGTACCTCAGATAACGTGAGTTGATAAAACGCCAACAAAAAGCTAGCAACATAATTAAACCATGGCATGATCAAAGAGATCTTTATAAATAATTGTCAACATCATGTTTGACCGACTAAATAGCAAAACAGTAAACATTTGTACTAATGACAAATTCACAGAATGGTTTGTTAACCCTATTTTGTGTATACGTAAGTGTGACTGATGCGGTCCATTTGCCCTACATACACAATAATCTATTGTAATATTTATGATGTCTGTATTGTGAGCAACATATGACTAGATGTTTTACCTGTATTTGACTAATACCATTTATGACCTCCGACCTTTGGCAGAGGATTATCCCCTACCTAGTATCTTATCCACTTAGTTCTATCTTAGCCAGTACAGAGGTACTCTCCCTGGGAGACCAAATTCCCCTCCCCCAGGGCCACCCCCAGGACATCACTATACAAAACAGTTCAACTTAAATATCCTGTTCCGATATAACGTCAGGGCTTCAACATTTATATACATGTAGACCAAAACATACAGGAAGTCTTTTGAAATTATAACAAATTTGGGTCATATCTAATAACTGCCATCATAATTATAATGCAGAAAAAAATCTTAAGTCTATACCTGTTCTGTTTGCCAGTTGTTACTGTCTAAAAGACCAACGCTGTACCGCTTAATTCCAATATATATCGGCGGCTTTTCTGTTAAAATTAGACCTATCTTATCTGAACTATGTTATTATTATGTCACGCAATCTTAATAACTATACATCTATCCAGCCATTTCTGTAATTGTATAGTCTCAAAATAGCTCAGTGAAGTTTTAGAATTTTAACCCAGGTCATACCCCACTGTACATGATTAAGCCACCAAATTTTGGTATTCTAGAACCAGCTTGGATAGAAATATTTGACACCTGGTATATATCATCAGGAATTTTAATTACATGTACCTACCCTGATACTACATTCTTTACCCATGCAATTCAACTTCATTTGATACAACAATGGATCACAATGGCAGAGTGGTTAAGGTGTCCGACATTCTAACATAAGCTTCCCACTTGTGGTTTACAGTAGCAGAGTGGTTAAGGTGTGTGACATTCTACCACTAGCCATCCACCTCTGGGTCACAGTGGAAGAGTAGCCAAGGTGGCAAAAACTACCACTAGCCCTCCACCTAAGGTTCACAGTGGAAGAGTAAGTCAAGGTGGCTGACATTCTACCACTAGCCCCCCACTTCTGGTTTACAGTGGCAAGGTGGTTAAGGTGGCTGACATTCTAACATTAGCTCCCCACTTCTGGTTTATAATGGCAGAGTGGTAAAGGTGTCCGACATTCTATCATTAGCTCACTACTTCTGGGTCACAGTGGCAGAGTGGTTAAGGTGTCCGACATTCTAACATTAGCTCCCCACTTCTGGGTTACACTGGCAGAGTGGTCAAGGTGTCCCACATTCTAACATTAGCTCCCCACTTCTGGTTTATAATGGCAGAGTGGTTAAGGTGTCCGACATTCTATCATTAGCTCACTACTTCTGGGTCACAGTGGCAGAGTGGTTAAGGTGTCCCACATTCTAACATTAGCTCCCCACTTCTGGGTTACACTGGCAGAGTGGTTAAGGTGTCCGATATTCTAACATTAGCTCCCCACTTCTGGGTTACAGTGGCAGAGTTGTTAAGGTGTCTAACATTTTTTCACTAGCCCTACATCGTCACTTCTAGGTCACAAGGTCAAGGTCTTATGTGGGGTTAATTACCTAATACTGACTAATGGTTGATGTGTTTTCTCCAGGAACTCCGAATTTGCCTCATCTCCCAAACCTTGAATGTTCTCAATTGAGCATACTGTAAATAAAAAGTAACTTGCAATAAAATCAAAGTTAATTCAGAATCCAAATACATATACACGGTAGTACTGGTAAATTTGTCAAAAATAGAAATGTTTGCTGTGACAGCTTAAATTGAACTACCGGTATATATATTATTCAACATATGTATGACATCAAATCAAGAAATAGAATATCTGAAATGTGATTCTAAATATTTTCTTAATTAACATTCTGCAATACCAGAGTGAATCAGATTACATTTCATTCTCTTCAAAGTTTTATGCAAGAAATGTTTGAGTATATTTTGTTTTGTTTTGTAACAATTTTAACAAGTACTGGCAATGTCATTTCAGGACTACATGTATATACAGCTTCCCTAGTTAAACTAAGTTTTATATATGATACATTAATTACTTATGATTTACCTCTGCATTGTCTAAATTTATAATTCTATCTCACTGAATCAAACTGTTAAGCAGTCAGAAAATGTTCAGTTGCAACACTGCACTTCTTCAAACTTGGAGTAAAAGAATAAAGAAATATGACTCGCTGGAATATTTTCGCTATTTAACTAATTCAACTTAATATATGTAAATCAACTAAATTCACTAAACATCTGTTTAAAATCTCTCAGCCCTCTCTCTAGTTTTGGACAAAAAGAAATAGGTGGTTATAGCTACATCTACTTTGGCTTTATCATAAGAATACACTGACCCACAAACAAGCTTAAAAAGACCACGCCTAGCAGAGATGTTGAGAATGATATTTGTCACAGGTAAACTACAATCCTATAGTATCTATAATACTAGGATCCTTATCTAGGCTCGCTGGATATGGTTTTAACACCATCTTACTTTATGCACTAGTTAGCATGTCTGAACCAGATAAGATGAATGGTAACCACACTAAACCATGCTCCATTAATTAGATTAATAGTTGAAAAGGTAAGCAAGAATTTGATGAAAGAGGAAATATACAACTACAATGACTATTGTTTATTTTTCTTATTTCTTAGAGATGCCCCACTGCTGACAAATTGTATTTTTTCACTAACAAAAACTGGAGCAAACGATTTAGTATTTTTCTTCAGTTACAAAAGTTACAACCACCATTGAAAAGTTTGAGCTTCTAATTTTACTTGAAGTTAAAAATATAAAAAAATATAAAAAAAATAATTCATTGCATTCCGAAAAATTCTGTGTCATTATATCCTACATGGAATGAAATACTGATTGCGCATGCACCAAAGGCAATATGAATTATTTTTTTTTTTTTTTTTGTGTTAATTAGACATACATACACGATTAAACACCAATTATTGTAATATCATTCATGCTCTGTCTGCGGTGGAGTATAGTGTCCCATTTACTGTCTAAGGTTTGCTTTAGGTAGCTAAATCTATTAATTTGTCTCCCATCTTTGAAGTTTAGGATGCTATGAAAAAAACTTCAAAAAATCAAAACTTAACCTTACTTTCAATCTAGAATATGTCACTGTCCTCGCTTGAGGAATCGATTAATTTTGTCTTTCATTTGATGTAAAATAGACTTTCTAAAATTCTGTGGAATATATAAATTTTCAAACTGTTGCATGGTCTATCTGTCTTTGTTCTAAACTAGGGGGAGATAATCTAGAATTAGAATTTAGCTAAAATTTATCAAAACACGTCTAGTTAATTAGCCACAAATCTAGCTATTAAATGTGAAGAGAGAAGGGGAGAAATTCCTTTTAACCTTGGTTAGCTATTATTCTTATAGAAGTTTATAGAATTTGGTAAAGTTGGCAGGTTGACTGGGATAGTTGAAATTGGAATCGTTCTAGCTGGGAGAATAAGTACGGATAGTTTCATTTAACTTTAAGACTACTAAAATACTATGAACCCGCAGACAAATAAAGACTTGTTCGATCAGTGATAAACAATGAGATTTAAATGTAGATAAGTCTTGTTTTGTTTCAACTTAGTTTGAAAATGTCATTTGCATCAAAACATCCAGGTTATAAGACTGTGGGTTGATTATTATTCCTTAGGAAAACTGACCAAGTTATATGCACAAATTTAATCACTCACCTTCATTAAAATAGCTCATGTATGCACATTACTTAAACACCTGAAGATGTACAGACCTAAGTCTTTAACTAAATGCCACACCTGTCGCAGGTAAACACAGGTATCAATAATAAGAACGTTTTTATCTGTAGCTTGTTATAACTTTGGTTGTAGTGTGTTTTCTTTTATAACTTTGGTTGTAGTGTGTTTTCTTTAATTATCTTTGTCAAGTAAACAAATATTGTGGGAATAGTTTATCCACCTCACTGTTTGTTGGCTACTAACTCTGGGTGGTGGGGGTGGGGGACTGGGGGTAGGGGGAGGGGGCTCCTCCAGGATTTGGCACCACAACTAATGAACTCATCACTTCACGCCAGCTAGCTGGATGGTATTACCATCCAGTCTGCCGACCAAACATTTGGCAGGTATGAAGAAAGACCCAAAATGAAGAAAGATGGTGTCAAATATCCACATTCTGTACCGATGTAAACAGAAAACAAAAATAATAGAGTTAGTTTTTGTCAATTTCTTTAGTTCATTAGTGCATCCACAATATCTATACAATTCATTTCATTTTGATACAAATATTTATGATAATTACAACCTGTCCTTTTCTTTAATAAATTCCTAGGACATTTGCAAGTGAATCTTCAAAGTTTTAATTGGAAATATCCATTTTAATGAAATTTAAAATAAAGTACCCGATGACATTATCTAAGCATGAAACTGTTTCTCAAAATATTTAAAAGAAATCCTTGAATTTGTTTGAATCACTGCTTTGATAAAGAAAAATGAATAAAAATAAAGTATTAATCATTATCATGTAATTGAAGTATCATTTAATATGTGTACTCTTGATGTATGAGTCACAATAACCCAAACGACTTGTAAAATATTGGCAGACAAAACATCATGTTACAGTACCCTCCGAGGAAGGAATATTGAGGATACTCCTTCGGGAAGAAATACATATTTTTGAGAGACAGTTGATACAAACAACTGATAGTTAGAGTGGTACATCATCTACAAATCTACACCACTTCCCTAGTTTCCATTAAATTAATTATAACCAGGAACAAACTATGTCTACCCATCATAGTCTTGCTTCCAGGACGATGCTGTGGCTCCCTAGGGGCCTGCATCCACTCCCTGATTGGCCCCTCCTAGGTGGCATTTTAAGGAATAATCACATAATATACAGGATGTATTGAATTTGTGTTTATTCTCGGGGGAAATTCAGTAATACTCTATTTTCTCTCAGATATTGTAATCATTTCTTCTGTCAATCAATATTACAGCAAAGATAAAAGTGACAGTATCCAAAGCATCAGCTACATGCCTATACATTGTCAGGTTTTCTCGTTAATTGATGATTTTATAGGACAGAAGTTTCATTTGGAAATGTTTACATGAAATGGCAACAGATATATTGGATATCACATTCACTGGAATTTATAAAACATTTGAAAAAAAATAATATTCAACAAAATAGATCTTAAAAATATCAAAGCTAATCTGTGTCAGATATTTAGAGAAAAACCAGGGCTGATAAAGAAATCTGGACATCATGCAAACTAAATTTATATGCTCTCTTTTTTTAGGTCACCTGAGACGAAGTCTCAAGTGACCTATTCTAATCGCCTTTTGTCTGTCGTCGTGCGTCATCCGTTGTATGTCTGCAAACAATTTACATTTTTGACTTCTTCTCAAAAACCGCTGAAGCAAATTCAATGAAATATTGCACAAACCTTCTAAGGCATAAGGCTAATCAAAATTGTGAATTATATGGTCCCCACCCCCATGGGGGCTATGGAAAGGTCCAAAAGGGGTAAAATTGACTATAATTTCAAAAATCATCTTCTCCACTCACAGATGTGATGGAATCAAATACTCTTCATAGATAGAAAGGTCTAAAGGTCCTTTACAAAAATTGTGAATTATATGACCCTGGGGTCTCAGGTTTCCCCTTGAGAAGGGGGTTAAGTTTACTATAGTTTATTTAGGGAAAACACATTTTTGAGCATTATTTGGTCATTTGTAAAAGGAAATGAGACAAATGTTGTCAGAATTATCCCAATGAAATGGCTGACCCCCAGGGACCAGAGGGACGGGGCCAAAATGGGTCAAAATGGCTAAAATTTCAAAAGTCTTTTTCTGAGTGAAGTGAAATTTATAAGATCACTGATGGAACCAAATAATCTGCATAGATTAAAAAATGAAATTTATAAAATCACTGACACTGACTGACTTCCAGTTTGGTTTTGTTGTTAAATGTTTGGCAAAGGAAATTGGAATTTTAAGCATAAGGTTTGGCAACATAATACACTAACTATCAAAATGAAAAAAAAAAAAAAAAAAAATTTAATACGAAAGTTCAACTTTAAAGGGTTTTTTTAATTTGTAAATAATTTAATAGATTTGAACCAACTTTGCAATGCTCTTTCTGTAGCAGCACTCAGGTGACCGTCAAGGCCTCTTGTTATTTATTTCTTTATTTTAAAATATTTCATTGGTTATACACTAATAAAATAAAGTACAATGTATTAACAATTGGATGAGATAACAGGCAAAGCCTATACAAATTCTTTTTTTATTTATCAATTCAACAAAGTGTTTTGTCAACCACTACATGTACATTTTACGTTTGTAATTTAATGTATAGGCCATTTTATTTAAATCATTTAGTCGAAACAATTTTGATAGCTCAGCCAATGAGAAAGTGTTAACAGATAACTGTTAATTAATTAGACCTATAATTAACTTAACATACATTTTCACCATAGCTATCACAAACGAAATAAACATATTGCCATAATGCAATATGCGTATTGGTAAAAGAAAATAATTATTTTATTTATTTTTGTGGAGGGGGTGTTAAGACTTCATAGAAGAAATATTAATTATGTAAATAGTTAAATACTAATTGTTCCCCAGTCCATAACCACATAAAAATCATGCCTAAAAGCCAACGTGATGTAACTAAAGAATGGAAATTTCCTGGTCATTACAATTTATTAACGTGTGTGCTCATATCAAACAACATTAATTGTTTGTCCTAATTATATAATCTCAACATTGCCTTGTGCTACACATGTAGAGCTACTAATTGAAATATAATAGTCAGCGCTGCGTTTGTATTTACATGTGTATCTAAAGCGACCTTGTTTACAAGAAATATACGTGTAAGATATCTTATCCCACTGTTATTTGATGCTCATCTTCTACAGAATTACAATGCTAGTTAAATGATAAAGTAAGCATGTGCTAACACAGTCGAGCCGATGGACGATCACTGCTAACTGCCTGTCAAGACCGACGCTCTCACTCACGTTGCAACGAGCACCTGTTTTAAGTCTTGATCACCAGAACGCTTTTCACTGTACGTTATCCATAATCAGGGCCTAGATTATGAATATTCATCGCCGAGCGGCCCATACCATTGTGTAGAGTGCTTTGTACTCCATTGAGCAGTGAAGTGCATAGTGTTTATCTTTTCAAAGATTTACTTTTCATCAAATTTGTATGAGGAAAAATAGGAACAGATAAGACAAGAGAGATCATCAATAAGGCCATGACCCGTCTGACTGGAGATAGAACAATGGCAGGATGTTTAGTGGGGTAAGCATTGTGATTTCCGAGGTCCCAGTTGTAACAAAGTTCCTACACCTTATAACTCACAACCGTCTACCTTTTGTCAGCCTGTGTTTCGACGGCCAACAAGATATGTAACTGTATTGACCTATGAATTGACTTTGTCTTGTAAATATATTTCTCCGTTGTACGATTATCACTTAACATTTTGTATTATTTATTTATAGATTTTCTAAACGTTGGAGTCAAAATATTACTTTATGGAAAATATTGAACTTGTTACTATTTTTAGACATCACGCGCAGCGATGTAAACAAAACCACGTTGTTGCTCGTTGGTCTCGTGCAATGTTGAAAGGTATTACGTGTTTGTAAAATTCATGAATGGAAAATGGAACGGTTTGTTTACGCATTAAACTGACATGTTTATAATTATATGTACATATATACAAACACTGATGGATATTAATATAGCGGTATACTGTACAGAATTAGTCACTTACTGAACATGTATATATCATTTACCTGTCCATGATCAGGTGTAAACATGGTGCCAGAGGCATGGACATCAATTTGTCGACTTAACCAAATAGGTATACATGCATTTTTATAGGCCAGTAATTGAAATCAACACATCTGGAGAGATTAATCCATTGCCTAAAATAAAAACAAGGAAGGGCAGGGTTGTTTACTTCTTGTAATGGACAGAGACGTGCAGTTATTCAGAGATCTTATATATTGATTCAGGAAAGCCAACATCATGTGATAGTAAACATTGTTCAACTGGCAGAGAATTGTTTTATTTTGAAGGACCGGTAATCTATTGGTTGGTATATAGTTATCATGTTATTGTCATGCAGTCAATCCTAGATTTGGTCCAGTAGTGAGCTTGATGACTGTTTTAATTACTACCTGGAATGATTTCCTATATAACATTTGATGATTTATGATGATAGCTTTATTTGAAAACATTATTATAGTCTTCATTCCAACCGTATAATTCTCTTTAATAACTATATAAGGAATGTGGAAACATTTCATTTAACAAGTGATTTACTTATTCTACCAAGCATCTCCATGTATATTTACATTTGCTTATTGTCACAATTACTTATAACACTATATAAACTAACCAAGCCAAAGAGAAGTCTATACAGGTATAAATGACACACATATTATGTATATAAATACAAATTACTTTAATTGCATGTACAATGACATGAAGGCCTTAAATTTATCAGTTAAAATTGTTAAAACTATTCACTGTCAATTACAATTTAAAGCAATATTAATAATACTTTGTAAATTATGATTGATGCGACTATAATAGTGTAATCATGGACAATCAAATGCAGTACTCTAAATATATTTTCAATTACGGCAATGATTTTACAAAATACTGGTAGTGCAACAAAATATGAATACACACAGATACATCAAATTCTGACCATTTTGGTAAATAAGACAAACAAATAACGTAATTTGTTGTTTATATAATGTATACAATTTCTTGTAAATCCTTTTAGGCCCAGTATCAGTGAAAGTTTCTACAGGCCTTTTGAAACTCTCATTGATACTTGGCCTAAAAGGATTTACAAGAAAATCAAGACATCCAGATTTCAGCCCTTTTAGACCCCTGAAATCCATGAATGAGGGTTGATCATTAAGAAGACCTCATTAAAAGAGTTAAACATATATTTTAACTTTGCTATCTAATCAGTTTGATCATTGCATTGCATGGTAATCTTTCAGAGTAACATTAAAATTTAATGATATTTCTCGACGAATAAAACAAGAAATCACATCAATTTGTAATATTTCTCAATAAATACATAAAACAATGCAAGTTAGATGACCAAGCGATGTTTTTTAGGTTCTGTCCAGATTGTTTGTTTATACATTCTATTATCAGTCAAAGTCATTTTTAAAGACCAGCCAGATATAGAAGGTGGTGTAAAACCAGAGAATCTGAAAAAAATACACCAACCTGTGGTCAGTATGGATCTGGCAATTAACTGCCCTATGTGGGATTCAAGCTCGAAACCCAAAGGTAGAGGACTTATGGTAACTGTTATAATTGTCAAAATATGACCATTCAGTAACTGCAGCCCCCAATTCAATCCTTCATAGCTGAGCTAGATCATGACATATCAACTTTATCTCAAACAAGGATATGAATTATGAATTTAGATATTGAAAAGAAAACAAGAAAAAGTTATACTCTAAAAAAATCAATGAATATTTAGCCCCCACACAGAATTCCCAATAGTGCAATTTGACATTATGCCTGGGTTAACCTTGTGGGCTGAATCTGTTAAGGAAATATTTTTGTTTTAATCTACTCAAGCTTATATATGTACAGTATTTATAAGTATGACAATGCCTTGGGGATTGTAGAAAACCTGATATGTCTTTAGTACAGCAGGATGTCGGGTTAAAATTAATCACCATATTAAGGTTTGTATCACATGAACAAAACTTACGACAGATGATAAACGTTGTATATATTATAGTGTAGGTGTACAATATGTCACCATATTGAATTACAATAAAGGTTGGTTGTACAATAAACAAATAAAAAAAAATTATAGTATATATTTCTATTATTACATATATAAGGGTAAATAAGTCATTCTGACTCGACACTATAATAATTTTATAGCGGATTGCTTCAGCCCTACCTTACTTGATTAATATATAGTAAATAGAAGAAATATTATGAGATCAATCAATTTTGTGTTATTTAATCAAATTTGATCAGATTTTCTTTCTAGTATCTACTAAGAAGTAAGTTCAATAGTTAAAACCAAGTCCAAATGAATGGATTATGTATGTGCTAGTTGGGGAAAAAATGAAACAGAAACTGTCATTACCCAATTTCTTCTGCTAATGTTATTCATGATTCCAGCTTATTTTGATGAGGTTACATAACATCACACCAATTGTCTATCTTATGTCATTGTATTGTCTTTATCAATATCATGACATTGTGCCAATATGACTTCGTGCAGATAGCAAGAAATATGTATTATCAGAAATCAAATGAATACATATAATTATATCTCTCACATTAAAAACAAACTTGTCATGTTAATTTCATCAATTAACAAATTTTATTACAATAGAGAAAGAGAAAGTAATATCCCAATTAGATGTTTCAACTTGATTTTGAAATTATTTCTTTTCCGCAGCTAGCTGTTTAATTTTTAAAATCAATACTAGAAATTACAGTTGGCCTTATCCAATGTTATAATATGGTCCCAATTATATACAGCAGCTATAGTGGACTCATCAAGACTCTATCTGACCCAAAGAGGATGACCACAAGTGCCAAGAAAATGACTTATGTCTTTTCTGTACCTTTGACCTCTGTGTGGTCAGCTCTGGATTTCATGGCCAGGACATTAAACAGGCCCTGGTCAGTTTGTAGGTCAGCTTGACCCCAAAATGGCCAGTAAGCTGCCCCAGGGGAGTAGATGTATAAGGCTGGTCACTGGTAGTTACACTGGATAAACATTTCCCTCTCATCTGTGTCCCTGCAATTCTCAGATAAATCAGTTGTTAGTATAGATAAATCAATATAGAGTCCTCTGGTTGGATACTCTCACCAATATGTCTGATAGTCTGATCACAGCCACCAGTTTCTCTACACCAATCAGGCCAACAGGAATTGTTTCTTGTCTATTAAAGGCCTACTTTGTCCTGTATGTGGCAGCTATATAGCATATCATCGAGAGAGATGTTTCATTCATTTTTATAGCCCAATAGGGTATTTTACGCAACATGTTTTTGGGAAGCGCTAAAAAAGAAATAAACTGAAGTATGCAGATAATAATAGATGTCATATTTATAGTTTATGATGTCTGTGTGACAATTCTGAATATATTAACAATCTGATTGTTTATTATTTGAAATGAATAACCTTGTGATGCTTCAAACAAGACACAATTTAATTATAAGCATACAATTACCAATTAAATGGGATTTTGTCTTATTTCATTCTTTCTGATATGTCTGAATTTAGATCATAACTTTAAAGTAAGGGGAGATAATCTAGTAATTACAGTGGCCATTAATGTTAAGGTCAAAGTTTTCTGATACAACTATGAGTGAAGAAGCTTTAAGGTCAAATTGATAATTTGAGACCAATAATGGTAGCCATGTGCACATTCATATCAGTACCACAGAACCAGCTATTATTTTAATTAGCATATCATCCTTAAGGCATTTGATTAAATGAAAAAGCTCCCAATAAAGTCTTAAGTAGGTTGAAGTGGTTATAATGCTTCAGTTGTGTTGGGGGTAAATTAACTTTGACCAGTTGTATTTTCATGAAGACCGACTGAAGATTATATGTTGCATAAATTACATAAAACAATAACTCAATTTCCCATGGAATGCCATTATGATAAATTATACAATGATATTAAGAATAAAAGATATTATATAGCCTTGTTTTGGCATGCATCAAGGTGCATAACCGTGTAATAGATTCATTCATGCGAGGTCAACACAGGTCAGCTGTGACCATAAACCTATCATATTACCAAATTAGGTAATCTGTCACACTAAAATAGTCATAAACAGCATAACAAGTTATAGATAAACAATATTATGTGCACTAATACCATGAAATAGGAATTTTTGTCCGACTATGGAATTTTGTTTGTTTGTATACTATTGTAACAGCTATTTAGAGGTATGTCAATTTGGATGATGGAAGAAACCTGGATCCAGAGTACTCACAGAAAAACCA
Source organism: Argopecten irradians (assembly GCF_041381155.1). Taxonomy (NCBI): domain Eukaryota; kingdom Metazoa; phylum Mollusca; class Bivalvia; order Pectinida; family Pectinidae; genus Argopecten; species Argopecten irradians. Next base: position 30,182,946 of record NC_091138.1, on the reverse strand, counting down.
GCAACCAGTGCCAGCAGAAAGCAGCCAAAGCAACTTTAATCACAAACTTAATTATATTTGGTCAAAAAAACTTCTTCATATATAAACCAGAATAACTAGAAGTTGGTTGCTGAACGTAGAATGTCTGATATGTAGTCTTCTTACCCTACCTACCCATTCCACTCAAGTATTGAATAGCGATCATTATACAATGAACATGCATGAAACAACATATAAGAGTGACACTGCAAAGTTGGCAACCTAGAGGGTAGCTAATATAATCAATTGCCATACCTAAATTTTAGGACGTCCAGTAGACCCCTGAGAATATGTTTTTTGATGCTCAAAAATCAGATTTGACTCTTGGGTTTCAAGCATGTGTCTATATTTGTCATATATTTTGACTCTTCAGATTTCTGAGAAATGGTGATTTTACTTCTGGTTAAAAGTCAAGGGTCAACTGGACACAATATTTTTAAAGAGAATAAGAAATTGCTTAAAAGATATCAGATTAACAACCTTAATTAGCAGATATTCATTATTTGTATTTAAAAAATTACTTTACATAGATGTTTGACTCAAATACTCATCAAAGACAAAGTGTTATTGAGACACTATTGGATATTTGTAATATTTTATTTATTCTGTTTTTATTGTACTATCTGAGGGATTGACATGGTATATGTCTTTGAACATTTTATCAAAAAAAAAATGTTTACACTGTAAAAATTCTTGTTTGAATGTCAATACAGCTCTTAAGTTTCAAGGTCATGAAAATCTTGAAAGTTTGAAATAGAAATTTTTGCTTACATTTTATGTATGTAAATTGCTGTTTTCATATTATGGTTCATATAATTATATGTATTTTAAAGATTTAACTTTGATAAGTTTAATGGAATTTACTCATTGCATCAGTGATAAAGGCTCTCACGTCCTTGACTTGAAAATCGGAACAAATTCTTGTGTTTACGACATAAATGAGCGTAGGAAATTGACTGTCACAGATGTGTATAGGCATGCCTCATTACCATTTACTATACATATATATAATTACTATTTTTTAATTAAAATGCATGCATATAAACTTTTCATATCTGTGATCTGCGAAATATATAAAACGTAAATGCTCTGCGAAGAAAGAAATAGACTTAACGCTGGTTGACCCACTGGTAAGATTATTGAATAATCACGACTAACGATAAACATGTGTATATATTTACGATTTACACAATCTTTGTGACAGGTTCGGATCCGTATTATAGATGTATGTTATTTTCAGTCAGTCATGTAATAGGTGTTTTGTGGTTCGTCTGATGGCCCGTCTGATCGCCCGATCAGTGATACACAGGTATTACAATACTTCTCCCACCAAATACGAACTGATTGATCACCTCTATAAAGGTTTAGTGTATAACCCTGATTGACCTCCCTACCAATGTCTTACCTGTATCTACAGGTAAGTTATTTATAGATACACCTATGATGAGGTACTAACTATCTCTTGATAACAAGGCTACTGTCAATTGGATATGAAAGTGTCGTCAACCGACACACATTCCATCCTAACTACTTATGCAAATATCTGTATAAATTAAAATGAATCGTTAGTATGTCATTCTCGTTATCTGATATGACACATTTAACTTGTATACTTATAAACATAGGTGTATCACTATACCTAGTATTGTAGATTAGTACCAGAACAACATATTGACAATCAACACTATAAAACATTGAAAACAAAACATGTTTATAGAATTGATAAAAGACAATTTTGTTTCCATACATATCAATTTTCCACCCCCTACAATTATATAATATTAAACAACTCATATGTATAACAAACATCCATACCTTCATCACAATCGCCACAACCTCCTACTGGTTTCTGACAGCAAAACCATGATTTTTCTCGTAAACAGCGACAACTTTTTTTTACAGCAATTTAAAAAATGTAAAATTATGTTGTAAATATGTTTTCCTTTATTGTCTTGATTAGAGATGCAACAGTCTCCAAATATCGATTTTACTGTACATAAAAAAACAAAGTGATTATATTATTGGATACACGATACACAGTCCTATCTTCATCTTGAATGTTTATCATATGTTAAGGTCGTTGACCAAGGTCATTATCCTGTCTATAAATAACCTGTGTAGATTGTTATCAGATCTCAGCTGTATCTTCAAATTCACAAGATGTAAAAAATCTCAGACAAAATTCCACCCTGAAACAAGGACACTTGAATCGATGTTCCCTTTTTGTGACCAGATTTACCAAATATTTCTGAAACATATGAAAGTGTTTTCTAATAGGTCCAAGTGTAAGGATCAGAAATAATATATAACACATGACTATGTATTGTTGAAATAAAAAATATGGATGGTCTTGTGAGGTTTAGCACTCCGATCGCGAACTTCCAAAAATCATTTTCAGTTGTGATATGCCTCTGTAATAGCTGATGGCTACCTCAGTTCACCAACACAATTAAAGGACATGTAACAGCATGCCCACAACAGCCCAGACCAATCCCTTTATCTTTTGCGACTCTGACCAGAATTCACACATGCTCTTATGTAATTTTACATGCTAATCATAAATGAACTTGATCATTGAAAATAATGCTTTCAAAATTTAATTTAATTCTAATTAGCTGCAGAGACAGATACATTATATATCTTACTTATTACCTGATTATTGATACTTAGAATTAACACACTACTAATTGGTCAATGATCACCAAATTGGCAATTACATGTATCTTTCAAGTACTGCATTCTACCAAAAAAGAACAAAAGTTAAAAAAAAAAAAAAAAAAAAAAAAAAAAAAAAAAAAAGGAATGGTTTGAAAAGAAGACAACAAACATGCAATAAAAATGAACCAGAGATTTCCTATTTGAATTAAGAAGTCAAAAAGGAGGAAGTTCATTATGCTAATATAGGTAAAGGGCATTTATTTGATCAAATATGGGTTATGCATCAGGTGATAGTTGTCAGTGGGTGGGTGGTATGTGGGGATATGTTTTATGATGAACAGTTTATGTAAGAAGGAGTCGGTCAAGCCATGCAGTAAGCTTGGTGGGGGAGGATCCTGGCTTTTTAGATATACAATAAATGACCATCAGGCTGGACATGGTCAGTCCTGGTGACAATGGTCAGGCATCACACAACTAATTTATTCTATTATTGTCATTAATAGACATTAATGGTACTTTGTACCAATACAGAATCTATATCTTTCTAACCACACACATGCTGTACTTCTACTGTCATGCTCTTCCAATATTTCCAAAATCAAGAAATCTGGAACAAAAAACAGAATTACTCTTTAGGCAAAGAGAAGAAAGTATGTAATTATTACTACTTTTCATGGCAACAACTTTTAATTGTCCAGCTTATGTCCAGACTCAATATATTTGTTTACATTTGATGATGGGCGTTGAATTAGTCATTCCAATACTATCTGAATTTAGCCTAAAACACATACAATTTCCTGTAAAATTGTTTTAAAGATTTCCTTCCTATGAAACACTTCCTAGTCGTGATTGAGTAAATAATGCAAGATACTTAATTTGATATTATCTAAACAGGTGATATATATGGGAATGGAAAATATCTTTATTTATATTATCAAATTTATAAATTACTATTAATCCTACAGATCTATTATAATTAGCATCATTTTAAATTTACAAAAATATAATAAAGTTAGCAAAGTAATTGTCAACATAACACATGACATACCTTAAATATTACTTCCTCTAGAAGATTATTCACCAATAAAAAAAAAAAGATAACCATTAATCATGAGATTATTTCTGAAATATTTTTTAATTTAATCTTTTATAATTAAAGATTTACAGATAACATGCATCAGTGGCAGAGTGGTTCATGTTTGCCGACTTACTACCATAATTAAAAACCAATGATAACGTTGAACTGGTGCCATGTATTGGCTGTATGTCTGTGGGTTTTTCTCCGGGTACTCAGGCTTTCCTCCACCAGCTAACCTTTAGGTAACCCTAAATGCCCCTGGCTGTTGATAGGACATTAAAACAGTATTTAAACTTAACCTATGGTTATCAATAAAATAAAAACGAACTTTGCAGATAAAATAAGATTGCAAATAAAACAAGATATCCAATGAAATAAGATTGCTATAAGCATCAACTATCTTTAAATTTCTGTTTATTCAGCAGATTGCTATTTCAGCATGCTGTGTTTGGTAGGTGTTAAAACAGATCTATCAATCATAGACAGCGCATAGACACATGCTTCAATATGTTTAATACAGCTAACTGATGCAGTGTAGCGATTGTATTGTGTAATCTAATTATTAACTTTGGCCGCCAGTAATAAAATTCTCCCTTGACTGCCTGCCAAACTTTGTACTGCTACACTGAGCTGTGTATAGGCCGTGCTGAGGTGTGCTGTTCCCCATGCTCTATCACACACTACAATAGCATCAAGACAATCAGGGGGTTTCACATTTTTACACCACTGCCATACCTCTATGTAAATGGGAGATTGAGCACTGAATGAACCTGTACCTCCTTATGGGAGTTTCAGGATAGGGTGGTTATACATATCTGGAATTGCAGAAGATAGAGCAATCAGATTTAGCTTTGGAAACACTAGCAAGTGTCTGAAAATAGAGGTGTCTTCATAAGATGTCATCAGACACCTTGTGTGTGTGTGTGTTACCCATAATGTACCCAGTGTCTGATGTAGACACCTTGTGTGTCTGTGTTACCTAATGTACCCAGTGTCTGATGTAGACACCTTGTGTGTCTGTGTTACCTAATGTACCCAGTGTCTGATGTAGACACCTTGTGTGTGTGTGTTACCCCTAATGTACCCAGTGTCTGATGTAGACACCTTGTGTGTCTGTGTTACCCCTAATGTACCCAGTGTCTGATGTAGACACCTTGTGTGTCTGTGTTACCTAATGTACCCAGTGTCTGATGTAGACACCTTGTGTGTCTGTGTTACCCCTAATGTACCCAGTGTCTGATGTAGACACCTTGTGTGTCTGTGTTACCTAATATACCCAGTGTCTGATGTAGACACCTTGTGTGTCTGTGTTACCCCTAATGTACCCAGTGTCTGATGTAGACACCTTGTGTGTCTGTGTTACCCCTAATATACCCAGTGTCTGATGTAGACACCTTGTGTGTCTGTGTTACCTAATGTACCCAGTGTCTGATGTAGACACCTTGTGTGTCTGTGTTACCCCTAATATACCCAGTGTCTGATATAGACACCTTGTGTGTCTGTGTTACCTAATATACCCAGTGTCTGATGTAGACACCTTGTGTGTCTGTGTTACCTAATGTACCCAGTGTCTGATGTAGACACCTTGTGTGTCTGTGTTACCCCTAATGTACCCAGTGTCCTGATGTAGACACCTTGTGTGTCTGTGTTACCCCTAATGTACCCAGTGACTGATGTAGACACCTTGTGTGTCTGTGTTACCTAATATACCCAGTGTCTGATGTAGACACCTTATGTGTCTGTGTTACCCCTAATATAACCAGTGTCTGATGTAGACACCTTGTGTGTCTGTGTTACCTAATATACCCAGTGTCTGATGTAGACACCTTGTGTGTCTGTGTTACCTAATGTACCCAGTGTCTGATGTTAGACACCTTGTGTGTCTGTGTTACCTAATATACCCAGTGTCTGATGTAGACACCTTGTGTGTCTGTGTTACCCCTAATGTACCTCATATCTGATGTAGACACCTTGTGTGTCTGTGTTACCAAATGTACCCAGTGTCTGATGTAGACACCTTGTGTGTCTGTGTTACCCCTAATGTACCTAATATCTGATGTAGACACCTTGTGTGTCTGTGTTACCTAATATACCCAGTGTCTGATGTAGACACCTTGTGTGTCTGTGTTACCCCTAATGTACCTTATATCTGATGTAGACACCTTGTGTGTCTGTGTTACCAAATGTACCAAGTGTCTGATGTAGACACCTTGTGTGTCTGTGTTACCTAATATACCCAGTGTCTGATGTAGACACCTTGTTTGTCTGTGTTACCTTATGTAACCAGTGTCTGATGTAGACACCTTGTGTGTCTGTGTTACCTAATGTACCCAGTGTCTGATGTAGACACCTCGTGTGTCTGTGTTACCTAATATACCCAGTGTCTGATGTAGACACCTTGTGTGTCTGTGTTACCCCTAATATAACCAGTGTCTAATGTAGACACCTTGTGTGTCTGTGTTACCTAATATACCCAGTGTCTGATGTAGACACCTTGTGTGTCTGTGTTATCCCTAATGTACCTAGTGTCTGATGTAGACACCTTGTGTGTCAGTGTTACCCCTAATATAACCAGTGTCTGATGTAGACACCTTGTGTGCCTATGTTACCCCCTAATGTACCCAGTGTCTGATGTAGACACCTTGTGTGTCTGTGTTACCCCTAATGTACCCAGTGTCTGATGTAGACACCTTGTGTGTCTGTGTTACCTAATGTACCCAGTGTCTGATGTAGACACTTTGTGTGTGTGTGTTACCCCTAATGTACCCAGTGTCTGATGTAGACACCTTGTGTGTCTGTGTTACCCCTAATGTACCCAGTGTCTGATATAGACACCTTGTGTGTGTGTTACCCCTAATGTAACAGTGTCTGATGTAGACACCTTGTGTGTCTGTGTTACCTAATGTACCCAGTGTCTGATGTAGACACCTTGTGTGTCTGTGTTACCTAATGTACCCAGTGTCTGATGTAGACACCTTGTGTGTCTGTGTTACCTAATGTACCCAGTGTCTGATGTAGACACCTTGTGTGTCTGTGTTACCTAATGTACCCAGTGTCTGATGTAGACACCTTGTGTGTCTGTGTTACCTAATGTACCCAGTGTCTGATGTAGACACCTTGTGTGTCTGTGTTACCCCCTAATGTACCCAGTGTCTGATGTAGACACCTTGTGTGTCTGTGTTACCCCCTAATGTACCCAGTGTCTGATGTAGACACCTTGTGTGTCTGTGTTACCTAAAGTACCCAGTGTCTGATGTAGACACCTTTTGTGTCTGTGTTACCTAATGTACCCAGTGTCTGATGTAGACACCTTGTGTGTCTGTGTTACCCCTAATGTACCCAGTGTCTGATGTAGACACCTTGTGTGTCTGTGTTACCCCCTAATGTACCCAGTGTCTGATGTAGACACCTTGTGTGTCTGTGTTACCCCTAATGTACCCAGTGTCTGATGTAGACACCTTGTGTGTCTGTGTTACCTAATGTACCCAGTGTCTGATGTAGACACCTTGTGTGTCTGTGTTACCTAATATACCCAGTGTCTGATGTAGACACCTTGTGTGTCTGTGTTACCTAATATACCCAGTGTCTGATGTAGACACCTTGTGTGTCTGTGTTACCTAATGTACCCAGTGTCTGATGTAGACACCTTGTGTGTCTGTGTTACCCCCTAATGTACCCAGTGTCTGATGTAGACACCTTGTGTGTCTGTGTTACCTAATATACCCTGTGTCTGATGTAGACACCTTGTGTGTCTGTGTTATCCCCTAATGTACCTAGTGTCTGTATTCTTTGTATGACACATTCAAATTCTTGTCTAAAGTGATGCTAATTTGACACATGTTTTGTTAGGGTGCAGAGGAAGTGACTAGATATTTGTTTATGAACTTCCACAGGCAATATACACACCTGCACTGACATCCAGTGGAATGTTACACAATAGTGACTAGAATAAACAAAAACAAATTTAAAAAAAACATGTTTTCAGGAATTGTTTTAAACTAGGGACACTATCATATCAATAAATATCAAAATTTCCAATACAAATAAATCCTACTTCATATTTCACATATGGTCATGTACCAGGTAAAATATGTTGAAAAGAACAATTTTATATAATACATTTTCTGTAGTATATGTTTATAAGTATTGTCACAACATAAGAACTAAAACAAAAACTGAAAACATCAAAATTCCTGTTAAATCCAGAGTAAACACAAAATTCCTGTTAAATCCAGAGTAAACAATTTAAAGTTATTCTTTTTCCCAAAATTCTAAATTTAACCAAGTGTATATTTTTATACTGGACTATTTTTAGAGAAGGAAAGATTCACTGAATCTAATTGTTTAACTATTGTACCAATGGTTGTTTTCTTATCCTTATCAGGAAGACTATTAATGCTACTTCCTGTTTCTGTCACAACTCCTACTCATCTTATTAATAGAGATATTGAGAGTCATCACTCAATGAGGGAATTTTTTTCTTAAAACCTAATATCACACTTCAGGAACATTGTAAAATATACAGACAAAATAATGAAATCCTGATTTATGAACACTGAAGAAGACACACAAGTTGTATTTATGATGTTAGGGAGGAGGAACTTAGTAACAGCATAAAAACTGTGATTTTCACACATTCTTGCTTACGTAGGACTAACGAGGATAAATTGGAGACGTCTGACGTTTTTAAAAAGGGTATAGGATGTGTGACGTACAGTGTTTACGTATTTACCTGTATGTTACCTGTACCTACTTACCTGAAGTACAGGTCTACAGAGACGAATGATTGTGTCGTTATTAAAAAGGTCACGGTTCTACAATGACAACTTACACACTAGTGTATTAGGTACCTACACGTTATCTGTGACGTTCGTCAGTAAGATATTTGTACACATGATCGGCTCATAACAAACTTGGTGTATAGTCGTAAGTATTCAGTTTTACTATCTGGCTTTGATTCCATTGTTTGGAAGTGAAGGGCTAAACTATCTATGGTATTCATGTGTGTTTAACTTTAACTGAACAACGTTAGGGGGTACTATATATATGTACTTAATGTACTCCATCAACAGTTAGTCTGTTAGAATGACACTTCTATCAATCTGGTAAAAAGAAATCTTTAATGTTTAGGATAAAATTGATGGATAGTTCTGATATGTAATATAAAAATGGCAGATAATTGAATACAATATAGAATATAGTTATATTAGTATCTTATGAAATTGACAGATAATTAATTGATATATGTTGAAATCTATGGTAATGACTAAAGAATGATGATTTAAAACAGTTTGATATTGCATGACATTTCATCACTTAAAATCTGTTTCAAATTATACCATTGTTCATTTCATTATCACGACATTTATCAAGATATCAGTTTAATGATCAATTTCATAAATTTATCTCAATTAAAGATAAAATTTACAGATAATTCTATAACTCTATATAAGTCTATAATAAAGCTATGAAGATTCAATTTTCCGGTGTAAATCTGACTTTGAAATTATATTCGAGTATATTAAGGTCAAGTATAGGTCCATTGGAATTCTATTTGAAAAAAATGCAATTTGATGGATATATGACTATGACAAAATAAAAACCCTTGGAAATTTAGGGACTTTTATAAGAAATCTCGCTCATCATCTGAAACTGTGCATTTAACCCATCAGCATAACTTGCCAAAGTACTGGCAATTGTTTGTAACATGAATGGCATGAATCGATTAACATTTAACGAGTATTGACAAAAAGTCTTTAACAATGAAAAATTGATGATTCTTTATGCAATGAAATGCAATATAACTTGTTCCATATTAAGCACACTGAAAATTAAAGTTTGTAAATACAAATGTTGTAAGTCTTAACCAAAAATTCTCCATAATTGATAATAGTTTAAATGATGGAATATATTGATTATGTTTTTGAAGAGATTTATAACTAAACACAGCAAAGAAAAGTATTTATTTTTAAATGTTAATAATTCCATTCTTGCAGTCATTCTTTTCTTGTTAATGAGGATAAGATTCAATCGATAAATTTAAAAAAAAAAAAAAAAAAAAAAAACGATATTGAGATGAGAAAATTTCCACATACTATATTGTAAGAAAAATTTAGCTAACATGGCCTATCTCTCATTAATGAAGTTGGGTAATCTGGTTGTTAGTATTTGTGAATTGTTCTTACCTGGTAGTTTTTCTATAAACAAAATGAAAATATTCTGATAGTTTTGGTTATCAAGGTAAGATTGTCAATTTTGTTTCTGGTAAACAAGTTATAATTTATAATTAGCAGAGCACTATAATTGTTTGTTGTTCCTGGAAACTATTTTCCATCTCAGTAGGCAGATCCTGAGAATCTATAAAAAATCAATCCAACTGGAAATAAAATGAAAACTTTCGGAATCCACTGGCATATTTACTGCGAGACAGGATTTTGCAATACACAAGCCATTAGCAGCTAAGGTTGATTTTTAAGTTGCATTTTGTGGCGTAACGACTGAAGATCAGTCGCATGAGGCTTCGACGATGAATAATTAAAAGGCTTGTGTAGTTGTGTTGTGTGATTCTGGATAGATTTTACACATCTATGACTGCAAATTACACAGGCATAATAAATACAGGTTTATTCTTGTTTCAAAGGAAAGCCATTTTAATTGTCCGAGTTAATTCAGATCTATAACAATACAACTAGACTCTTTGTTGTACTCTTTACTGGGCAAAGATGTTAATTAACAGCTAGGTAAGTCAATGAAATGGATAATTCATCAGTTACGTAAAAATGCCCTTACTTCTAAAGAAGATAGAAAACATTTACTGGGTTAGTTAAATAGCAATGATCTTTTGAAGTCGAATATAACTACCGATGATGAGATAAAGGAATCACTCAAACACGACAACTTGACTACCTGTTCAGGTGAAAATATTGATTACAATTTCTATACCTGAATGACGTACTGCAGCATTTTCAATTATCAATTAAGCATGGTGTGGCACTGTGATGAGACTGCAGTTGCTAATTAATAATACAACTTAAACAGATGATCATATTTGTTGACATATTGATAAATTAATTCTTATCATAAAGAGTTGCAGTGTTTTAATCATTATGAGTCAATAAGCTGGTATTATGTTTCATCACCAGACTTTTAATTTTGATTCATCTTTTATCTTCTCAACTACAATATATAATTTCAAATTAATAGAAACATTCAAGATAGGACTAATTAATACAGTAGTGCATGTTTCCATAAGATTTATTTTCATATCCAAAACTTAATTTTTAAAAACATTATTGATGATAAAAAAATTGGGGTTGACCTCTGACCTTATTAAAAAAACAATTCAATCAAGAATGATAAAACATCCTTAATTTAAAATCTACTTTGGCAAAGTGGTTAAAGTGTATGACATTCAACCTCTAGTATTATTCTCAGGATTATAACAAAGTTTTGGCTCCTGTCAACATTCTACATGTCTGGTACTAGTAGTAGGTTGGTTGTTTGTCTCCTGTAACTCAGGTCTTACTCTTAAACCTAACTCGTCTTTATTTGCTGAATGAATAAAAGATTGTCAATACAAATCAACGTAGATTAATTAGTGAAATTTAATAGCATCATCAAGCTTGATAGATGACACTTAAGTTTGTCATAGATTAATACCTATAGCTTATAAGTTTTTGTTTCACCTATTCTGGGTTAGTGCAGATATGATGAATTTCTTGCGGTTGTCAATCAAGGATATGTACTATAATTAGACCCTTTTTGACAGGTAAAATTTTTAACCTAGTGACCTACAGGTGTGACAAGGTGTGAAGTAAATCATAAAATCTTGTTACATCCTGCTAACTAGATGTCGTGGATAGAGACTGCGGAGGATACAGCATGTGATTTTATTTGTATAAAACGCAGTTAAATGTTCTTCGCCATATTAGGAAGTGACAGATTGAGTCCTGCTTGCATGTAATTTTGAGGAACTTTAAAATCAATAGAAGCCTCCATTATCCTAACAGCCCGAGATTATTACTGGGAAATTGACACAGTGCTTTGGGATCTGGGCTTTCTGTCAAAACAGACAATAGTTATAAAAGGGTTAAGCATTGAGACAGAATCAATAAGCCGTATGTTTATACAAAGTACATATATAAGTCTCTAATGTGTTGGGGTGAGAGTTGCTTTTTCTTCTAGTTTTTCACAACAAAACGGGGCATCTCGAAACCAGAGCCCTAAATTAAATAGGGGCTCACTTTGCCTGCTAAGCTAACAGGGAGGGACAAAACCTACCCAGTTGTAACTTGTACTCGGAGTGACCCTGTTCATATGGCTTTCATAAACTATGCTAATATTAACAGGGGGCCCCAACACTGTATACAGGCCTCTACAGATTACATTGTTAGTAGTAGATAGCTCTCTACTACAGGGATCCCATATGTAGCTATACAGATGGTGAAATGAATTGGAGAATCCGAGTATTTCACATCATGTAGGCTAATATACTGAATACAAATAACTCTCTCCCAATCTCTGGAATGTTGTTATACATTACACAGTTAACATCTCGGGAATTAACCATGCCAGAATTCTTACAGACCTGCTTATTGAATCAGAAAAGGGGGGAAATGTAATAAAATTTTGGTTTTAAGTTTTAAAGTTTTTTTTCTATCCACTTGCTATATATGCAAAGAGGTCCGACCACCCATGGCTTGGCCTAGATTGGAGGAGACCCTGTCTAGACGAGGAGTGCTCATTGGCACAGGATACCACCAACAGCAGATTAATTTAGGCCAATTATGATAAATGTTTAGTTTATTGTCATTATTCCATCTTGGCAAAACAACAAATACAAAGATTTCCATAGAGACCTATAGATTTGACAGTCCATATGATGCCAACTATTTGACAGACAGTGTCATCATGTCTCAAATTAGACATTTTACATCTTTGTTGTTAAGTTTTTGTTTCTCTGCTTTTCCTAATGTTTATTTCTTTCTGCCAATATTGTATTAATAGTCATGTCCTTGGTAGCTATTTGTGATTATTTAAGTCGTTTCGACTTTAGATTAGGAATTATCTTAATCTTTACAGGTCATATGTACTCTTGCGGTTTCAATTTCATATATTTATGCATCAGACATTAAAGTTGATCAATCGAGTGGTTTTTTCTCAAATCAATGAAATGTGATGATATATCACAAATGTCTTCTAATGATAATTCTTAGATTCGAAGAGATCAGGACAGAGGTTTGTCAGATCTCTAGATTTGTGAGTTATGTAACATCGTTGGGGAAGTTCTCGCCTGCCAAAACTTCACCAATGAACATTAAGTAACAGTGTAGGTAAGAAATAAACAGTATGTCTGTAATGAGATGCTGTGTTATCTTCTCCTTACCTGACCATCATGTTCAATTTATCATTTATTAACTGATTAGTGCATGTAACGCTAATTGTCAGGCGCATTACGGATCATTTATTTACATATAAACAGATGCCATTCTGTGTTAGCTGTAGGTATTTTAAGTTGCTACATAGCATTGCTCACAATTATACGATTCCTGGGCTATATCTTGATGACAGTTACCTGTGACATTGGTTACCATGGTTACCTGTGACATTATTTGCCTGTGACACTGGCTACGTGTGACATTGGTTACCCTGGTTACCTGTGACATTTATTACCTTGGCTACCTGTGACTTTGGTTACCATTAACATTGGTTACCTTGGTTACCTGTGACATTTGTTACCTTGGTTACCTGTGACATTGGTTACATATGACATTGGTTAACTTGGTTACCTGTGGCATTGGTTACCTGTGACATTTGTAACCTTGGTTACCTGTGACTTTGTTGCCTTGGATACCTGTGACATTGGCTACCTTGGTTACCTGTGACATTGGTAATCTTGGTTACCTGTGATATTTGTTACCTTGGCTACCTGTGACATTGGTTACATATGACATTGGTTAACTTGGTTACCTGTGGCATTGGTTACCTGCGACATTTGTAACCTTGGTTACCTGTGACTTTTGTTACCTTGGTTACCAGTGACATTGGCTACCTTGGTTACCTGTGACATTGGTAACCTTGGTTACCTGTGATATTTGTTACCTTGGCTACCTGTGACATTGGTTACCTTGGTTTCCTGTGATATTCCATTTCTGCATAACATGAATGTCTTCATTGGACCTGTACTAATTAAGTTATTTCAACTTTAGCTACCTGTACTAAGTTTGTTACCTGTGCTATTTCAACTTATCTACCTGTACTAAGTTTGTTACCTGTGCTGTTTCACCTTTTATTACCTGTACTAAGTTGGTTTCCTGTGATATATCACCTTTAGTTACCTTTACTAAGTTGATTACCTGTGCTATTTCACCTTTAGTTACCTGTACTTAGTTGGTTTCCTGTGATATATCACCTTTAGTTACCTTTACTAAGTTTATTACCTGTGATATATCACCTTTAGTTACCTGTACTTAGTTGGTTTCCTGTGATATATCACCTTTAGTTACCTGTACTTAGTTGGTTTCCTGTGATATATCACCTTTAGTTACCTTTACTAAGTTGATTACCTGTGATATATCACCTTTAGTTACCTGTACTTAGTTGGTTTCCTGTGATATATCACCTTTAGTTACCTGTACTAAGTTGATTACCTGTGCTATTTCACCTTTAGTTACCTGTACTAAGTTGATTATCTGTGATATATCACCTTTAGTTACCTGTACTAAGTTGGTTACCTGTGCTATTTGACCTCTATTATTACCTTTAGTTACCTGTCCTTTTGTAATTAGTTGTCAGTTACCTGCCATGATCAATATACTCTCCTGTCTTTAACCAGGATTTCTCGCTCAATCAAAACATTTCAAGTAGAACATTGATTTTCCGGGAGTCTGTCACCAAAGGTTACCGTTATGGCGGAGACTATTGGAGAATTGTGATGCTGTTTACACGGGGGAAACAAACATTCATACCATATCTTACACACAACAAATCTATTATTTATTTGTGTTCTATGTACATTTGACCCAGTAATGCATCTTTATAATCAATGATGTTCGTGGAAAATCTAACAGATGTTTTGTAGGATGTATTCTATTTACAAGGTATATTAAAACAGGCCATTTTATTTCTATAGTATTTGGTGATCATTATCGATGTTATATTGATATTGGTAGATGTAATATTTATACTCATATACATTTATCATCAGATTATAGGGGGTGTTAAAGTAGTTATAATGGTTTCATAAATCAAAGCAAACAGAA
The DNA here is from genome assembly GCF_041381155.1 of Argopecten irradians. NCBI lineage: Eukaryota > Metazoa > Mollusca > Bivalvia > Pectinida > Pectinidae > Argopecten > Argopecten irradians. The sequence continues at coordinate 30,167,931 of NC_091138.1, read as the reverse complement.
ATTTTGTTTTAACAGTTTCTTGATTATCAATATGTTTTTCGAAAACATTATTCACCATTCATCTAGATCTATTTAGGTAAAAAATTAAAAATTCTTAATGGAAATTAAAAGGCAGACATCATTTGGACAATAAATAACATATATTGATATGAAAATCAGAATTCATTTTCTGCACATTAGTACTTTAAAATGTGCATCAAAAGATAGCTATCAGAATTCTGCACTTTTACAAAGTGCAATCTCTATGTATCATATAATGGTTCTGTTTTAATTTTCCAATATTTGTTGGTATTTCTGCCGCTGGCGATCGGTGCAGTGTTGAGTTTGGGGTGTTGAGTTGGCGTATAATGCTATTATCTTTTATTACAGCTATGCTATCAGTATGGTGTGAGGAGCTAGGAAGATTGCTACTGTTACGACACCAGAAGAACAGAGTACCCGACTCCAAAGGGGGTGGGATGCATCCACAGATACAGAAAGCCATGCCACCAGTCCAATCAGGGTAGGTCTAAGGGGAGGCAACTCCTACACACTTCAACACATTTTCTCCCACTCATAAACCACACTGTACATTTATAGCCCTTGAATGTGTTACACTGTTACTTATCAATCTACTCAGTGATATTTGTATCGTAACAGTTATTGAAGTCAGTAAATATTCAGTTGATTGCTAGTTTAATCTTAGAAACAAAAATTAATAATGACTTTTGTGAGGAGGACTGCAGATTTATCAAGGTCATAAAGAAATCCAATATATTTCTATAACCATGAATGTATAAAAGAACAATTTGATTGAAATTAATCACACAAGTTCAATAATTAGTGATCTCAGAATGGTACTTTCAAAAGCTTCATTATTTTTATTTGTTATATTGATAGCTTTAAGAAAATATTTAATCTGAAGAAGAGAAGGAAGTCCCTTCCACCTATCCACATTCCCGGCCCTATATGCATTCTTTGGGGTCATACTGCCCTATCGGGTATCATATGTCTATAACATCTTAGGGGCTGAGCCCCTGATTTGATTACTTAATATATTCTGGGTCACCAGAACTGTGTGAAGCCCCTGTGTATCTGGGCTCTGCTGATCATTGTTATCACTGTTCCCCTGCTCCAATAAGTCTATCCCAGGGTGAATTCTAGTTACTCTCAGAGCCAATCCAAGCTGTCAGCTTACTTATCAAGAGTTATAGCTCCATAACCCTCTACTACCTCCTATCCTACATGCTGTGTGCATGTATTGGTGGTGTGGCTGTAGGCCCTGATAATGTATATAAACGAGACCTTGACAGGACAGGTACATTCTCTACCGCTACAGGTTGTGGGTACGAGCTAAAAAAATGTACCATAATGCTGTAGACTATATACCCTGAAGCATAAGTACTGTCATATACACACTGTGTATACAGACAAGTATTTAATAGATATTTGTACTTACAGTTACCAACAGATGCCTCTGCTGTGTATTGGCAATTAATACTACAAACCAGACCACAGCTAGCAGTGATGTTAGTTAGCACTGAATTAGTCTAGCATTCTCCCTCACATTTACTGATTGTTTAATAGGCCTCGCATTCCTCATTTCATATTTCATATTACTAAATGCTTCTCAAAAGAGTTTGGTGAATGTTTAATCATATCAACGTTAGTGCGGCTATAACTACTCTCAGTTAGAGTTCTGATTTAATATAAGTAAATCTTGATATTTATAAATAGTAATTACTAGGATCCGGAACTCTCTGAACTAATGACACACAAAAATGGACACAAAAAAACAATCATTGATGAAAAATGCAGTGACTTTTAATTGTTTTACTAATGATAAAATAATGAAATACAAATGTACTCTCCAACAACTTCTACAATACGTAACAATCAAAAAATATTTCACCACACCCTGCTTTCCCAATCCCAAAATTAAAAAAAAAGTACTAGCCCCTCACTCACTCCTGGCAACCCCCTCCCCACCCCTCAACTTAACAGAGAATGGTCCCCATTCGCCTATCCCCTCCCTCCATGGCTTAAAACCTCAATAAATGAAATACACAGCATGGTCTCACAAAAAGTTACCACAGTGGATTTCACTAATCATTACATGTTACTTGAACCAGTCTATATACACTTGCACAGCCTACTAGATTGATATATATATATATAACAATGTGGCTGTGGTTGTGAAGACACAGATACAAGCAGATAACAGAGCCGAGCTGCTGCTATAAGGCTGGGCCCAGTCTGCCTTCAGTCCCCAGAGCTAATACCAACAGTCAAAGGTCAGAGGTCACATTATTGATTTCTTACACCATTATCTGTGGTAATTAGAGCTGGCCAAAAGACCTCCATTTGATACACAGATTGACAAATTGAATTCCCAGATAATAGGTTTATACATATATGGCAATGAACATTGTCCCCATTTCGGATCAATCACAGCAAAACACCTACTGGGACTTGGATATATCAGACATACAGTTCTGTGGAAATAAAACCAACTGCATTGTCTGTCACCCAAGTTTCTGGAGACAATAACTGTCAGTGTTTTATCACCCGATATTAACATAGACTGCTGTTGTTTTTATTATTACTGTATATTAAAAGAAATATGCAACAGGAAATACGCTCTGATAAATAGATTCCTGTTAATGTTGTTTCACCTTCACACTTCCATGAATGACCTTGTCCATATCTCTGTGACCTTGGCTGTTATTCAACACGATTCGGCATTAAAGATATATAATCTGTAACTTTTATGATTGTCAGAAATTTTCTTGTAAAATATTTATGATGACAGATTGCTAAGAATTTTGTGGAAAATTATACTTTCAAAGACCTGGCCATCATATACTCATCCATAGGACTTGAATCATATCATACACAAGTCAATCTTGAAATATTTGTCAAAACGATTTGAAAGCTTATAAACTAAAAGTTTTGCTAACGTTTTGCTTGTAACGATCATGAAATAGGAGAGATTACTTCATCTTTTCAATAAATTATCATGATATATACAAAATTATAATTTTTTGAGAAAATTATAAGCAATTAATACTGGGTCAAGAACAATTTTACAATTCTGTAAAACAACGTTCTTAAAGTCTCATACAAATAGAATAAGACATATTGATCAGATTCGGGGTTTACCAAAATCATCATTAGCCAGGTATAGTGCAAACATATTATGTAAGTCATTTCTAATCATGACCTAAATGTCATAGTTGAAAATGTCTATTTCAAGCATTCAATGGTGTCGTTGTTGATTCTTTATTTTAAATCATTCAACAGGAAACATTTATTTGTAAAACCAAATTTCTATCTGGCTATATCAGGATCGACTTGCATATTTTCCTTTCTCTTCCTGTCGATTTCTTATCTAATTAATGCTCCTACTGCATGCAGGGTCCTCTGTTCTATATATTGCACTCTACATGGTATATCTTCACTCCATCTCGCGGAGCAGGGCAGTAGGCATAAAGATTTCTGGAGATCTTTTTCTTTGTACACAGTCTTTTAACTAGCTGCCCAGGCTACTTGAGATCCATGCACAGCAAGTATTACTTGTATATATTTAATGATGTTTGGTATGAGTTATTGCTCGAGTTTGTTGAGGCCTTTACAAAGTGTTTACCAGGACTCGCCTAAGCACAGAGATACAGAAAAAGAGAGCAGAAAATCTAAGAATAGATGTTGCAGATCTGGGATAACACATTGCTGGATATCTATTATCCATTTGGAGAGCTATTATTTATGGAGGATTAAGTTCTTTAGGAAAGTTGGGTTTTTTGTCGCCTTCTTCTAGATCTCCTCCTTGGTTAAATGAGAATAAGGGAGGCTGTGAATTGTGTTACATATCTGCCCTTTACCGTCACCTTGTACCCAGTTCTGTCAGGCAGGGCATTTACCTGTATGTTTTTTAGGTAGTTTGTTTAAACTTTGTTACTTATCTTGTAAAAGAAAAAGAAGATGTGCTTTATAATACAGCCTTAGCCTTTAGTAGTTTCCTAAAGTAACTACTATAGATGAAAAAAATTAAACTCTGCTAATCTTATATTTGTCTGAGTAAAAATGGACTGGGTTCCTTTTTTTTAAGGATAAGAATTATCAATAAATTTGGCTTCTTGATTTTGGTTAGTTTGACAAAATATGTCATAGTTTTAAACTTTAACCCTAGTTAAAAAGGGAGATAATCTAGTACACGTCCTTGTGTAGATTATCCCCCCTATTTCTACACTACATACCGGTTTATACTGGTAAAAGATTCAGCTGAGAAATTATTATTGTGGAATATGTTATCAGAATCAAAGTCTAGATTAAAAATAAACAAATGAGTAAAAGTGTTAAAGTTAATTAAAGTATAAATGATGAGAAAGCATCCAAGAAGTGAAATACGCACCGAAACACATATTTTTCTTTATCATTGATATTCTCTTTAAATCCAATTTTTTTATGAATTTTCCCTAAAACAGTAAGGCAATGGATTTTAGTTTTAACACAAGAGAAAGTTCATGTTAAACTTTGCCAACGTAATCTTGACAATCGTAATAGATTTCATTAATTGAATATAATGGGGTTCACAAATATAGTCCAATAAAATCTGTTTGTGATATCAGTATAATTTTAGCATTTTAGAATTTTAGAATAAATTATAAGGGGAAAAATTAGATTACGAGAGTAAACCATTTTGCAGTCAGGGAATTAAGTTTTAAATAACAAGTTTTAAAGGCCCACTACCTTTCCGAAACGGTTTTTGATTTTTAAAATGGGAATGTAAAACGAGATTAATAATTTTGTAGAGTGGCAAAAGTTATTAACTTAACGTAAATACTACACTTATTATCACCTCCTAAACAATTTAATTAAAATAAATAAAATGTTAATTTTCATAACGCGGGTCGTCTTATGTTTTCCGCCGTCGTCCTAAATACCGCGCGGTAGTTGACTATCACTGCGGCAGACGGTAAAACAGCGAAATGACTCTCCACTGTTTTCAAATATTACGCAGGAAATCTTGCATATGTTTGGTGTTGTAGCCTCATCTTAGGCCATCGATATATATTTTCTGAGGTAATTAGTGTTTTTAAGAAATCTTTATATTTTGCTCCGGAAAGGTAGTGGGCCTTTAAATTCAAGAAATAAGTAGACCTTTTCTTAAACAGGACAAAAAACTTTGATTCCAAAACAACAACGTCACAAAAAAAAGCCAAAAATAGATATGTTATTTGTTTTAATTGCAAATCTGAAATGTGTTTAACATGCTTTAAAATATTCATTTAAAGTTAACTGAAATTAAGTTTTTAATACGCTTAGATAAGCAGAAATTTAAATCAAATCAGTTATCAATTTTAAACGTCGGCTACACAGAATTTAAATCTATATTTGGAAATATTACATAGTATTGATTGAAGTTTGGGGAGTTCATGTACATTTAACTCATAAACCCTTGAAATTTCATTATGGGCTGGTCTAGTCTTTTATTTAGAATCGCCGAAATGTGTTTTCAGGGGTGAGTGTGTTAGCTAATAAAATCTGCCCGTCTGACACCATTAAAAGAAAAATCTGATTTATATTAAAGTGACAAAAATTAGATTGAAGCTAGCCATCACTCTGTGCTTTAACATACTATGGTAGGTTAAATTTGATCAATTGAAAGACTTATTGATAACTAATTAAAATCACAACTGTATATTTATTTTTAGAAGGAAATCTTAAGATGATTGCATGATAATAATTTTTTATATGACTTTTGCCAACTTTGAGAAGTTAAAAATAACTCAGAATTCTGGGATATTTAAATACCTACGGTAATAAGTAGACCTTTTCTCATAACTTGGCAACTAATGTATATATGGAATATCTATTAAAGTATGTTGAATTCATATATAATTTACACACACTATAAAACTGAACATTTACTTCTAATTTGCATCAGGTTTTGTTATTCATAAATCATGAATGAATTACCTGGTAAATTCCATTATTGAAATTAACATCAATGTTTGTTTTTTGTTTGTAGTTACGTGACATAGTAACTTAGAAGTCAAATGGCTAATAAATCCATGGTCTAGGCTTGTATATACAGAAATATTGTAGTGACAACAAAAAATATATTAGTTGTTAATCATACACTTTTCACCCTGAAGTGAAAATAACATTTGCAAATAACAAATGAAATAAATCAATAAATAAGACAGTATCTGATCATGACTGTCTCTATACTGGGACACAGACAAATAAATTTGTTGTTGTTTACTAGTTATTTACTGCCTATCTCAGAAGTTCAATTAGTAAGAATTATTATTGTTATTGGTAAAATCACGTTTTTTCATCTCTACATATTGTAAACAGACATTGTAGTCAACATCTTTACAGTGCTGATAAAATTCTCCATATATGTGAAACTTACAGAAATAAAATGAATTCAATCTTATTGATCATAACCATTTTATGGCAGTTATTTTGGACGAGTCTTTTGACAATACATAATAATAATAGGTACATAGTATGCTATATACAAGCTTTTTACTACATCCAGTATTACAATTTTGATACCAGGTATTAAGAAACAAATTTATACAATGTTTCCAAACGTCTAAAATTAATTTGAGCTTAGTTATGTTAACAATGTACTACAAAGGTATTTCTTTGTAATATGTTTTAGCATTTGATACAATGTTCATATACATAACAAAGTATCTAAAAAAAATATACAATGTCTGTTTTCTAGCCATATAAGTAACAACATCAAATTCTTTTAACAATGTATCACTTCTTTTTTGAAAAAAACAACTTATTGATACATTGTTTGTTATAAATAAAAATCATCAATTAAGAGTATTTCTAAGCAAGTAATGTTTACTATGGTGCACATAATTGTCTGTAGTTCTAGGTCCTCAATGCAAAAAAACAAACGGTGAATACACTAAAATGTGTACTGTTAATATGGTATAAAGTTGTTCACCCCATAAATAGGTATCGCCCTGTCCATGTGAAAACGCTATTATTAGCCATTTATGGGTGTATCCTCTATAGACACAAATATCTGCCATTCTAGGAATTCCAGTATATTGGAGCTCCAGTCTTTGTAAATACGCCCCTTTTTTGCGATGTGACCACTTTAGCCTCCGGCCCAGTCGGTCAATGAACGATCTCAACAACGCTAATAATAATTGTGATCTTCTTTTGTATCTAATAAATACATCTGTTAATCGCCGACACATACTCACACCTTGTATAGAAAGCATCCTTATATACTATTCTATTTAACACAATTTCAATTTTAAACCCAACTCATTCTTGTAACGTTATCTTTCCGTTAAATACATAAGGGTAAATGTCGTCTAAATTCCCCGACTTAATTTCCCCATCGGTGCCTCACATTACGACCAAAAACAAGGCAGCGAGCAAGCGGCTGATCATGTGACTAACCAAGAATGAACAAAGATTGTAATGGATGATAGCAGAGAGTGTGTATGATACAAGCTTGTTCACGAATGGGCCAAGAGTAGGTCGATTGACTTGTGGTGTAATAATGTTATGCAAAGACGGATGGAGTCCAGAAAGACAAGAGGGCCCACTCGGGAAGAGGAAGTGTGATTTGTGTAGTGTACGTGTGCCGTAAAACGATTGTCTCCGGCCACAAAGTGCACAGGTAAGGGCTTAACGATCTCTGTGGAGTGGGCGATAGAGACTGGACTACAAACGTGAGTGCACCGACACACGTACCGGACTTAGGAAGCAGCCACACAACGTGGTTTTGTCGGCTTGTTTTGATTGTCTTATTCTCTCTCTACTGAGCCGGGAAGGAATCTGCGTTTGGAAGAGGGGGTCATGACTGAATGGGGAACTCAGGTGGCCACTGAGTTACAGATAGCGGTACACACAGACAGGTGCGTGAAAATAATGACCCTTGCTTGTTATTCAGTATCTCAGATGTTTATTGTCATTCATGTGTATTTTTGTTCCGGGGTATTATTGCCTACTAGGCTACTGTTTGACAGTGTTTTAATCAGCTGTTTCCGCTGTGGTTGTGTAGGGGTGTCTGTGTAAACTACTCGCGGTCTATTTTGATACATTTCACCGCACGCGTACAATCTTTTGCTGTAGTTTTCATTCAGCATGATGTACACACACGTATACACATATAGACACATATCTAGTCGGCCTATCTCTGACCTAACACTTTGTACTAGGTGGCTGTGTTTTAGTGAAATGATGTGTCCGTCAGATTCACTATATAACAAGACCTAACTGTATATAATTTGTGATGGGACCAGGTTGTTTACTCCCATTGTGTGGAGATTTAGCTCCAACACATACAGACGGTGTGACCTATTATACCTTCTTGGCATAATGAAAGGGTCAGACTGTGTATACATGTGTATATATCTACCATGATATAACCTACACTGGATAGGGGACACATTGGCAAACTACATGACACAGAATTAAATAGTCCCATGTCCGTTTGTAAATCCAGAGTTTGTGTTAGACAGAGCAAACAAACAGCTTAGGTGCTGGGGATTAGTCAATTGGATGTATAGAGTAAAAAGGTCATGTTTTTACCAAGTCAAAAGACTTGACCATTAAATGGCCTACTTGTTCTGACTGGATAGATATCAGTGTATATTATTTTCATAGCAAAGAATGTCACAGATTAAGAACTAGAATTTCACTGTGCAGATTATGTTGATAAATAAGTTAATATTTTTAAAATAAGAAAACTTTTTTAAACTTTGGGTAGCCCTTGCATCCTTGGGACTATGTTCCCTATGTATCACTGTTTTAACCATTATCCTTGACCCCTTAACCTCTACCCCTCACAATCAACAATAACATTCCTAAATCTCTGACAACCAACCACATCATCCCTTTTCCTTTGACAAACAACCACACTGTCCCTTTTACACTGACGTCCAACAAACAGCATCTCTCTACTCCTGTCAACCAACCACAGTGGCACACCATCCCTCTACCCCTGACAACCATCCACAACACCACTCTATCCCTGGCAACCAATCACACCATCCCTCTATCCCTGACAATCACCCACACCATCCCTTTCCCCCTGACAACCAACCACAACTTCCCTCTACCCATGACAACCATTCACAGCACCACTCTACCACTGATAACCAACCACACCATCTCTCTTCATCTGACAACCAACCACACCATCCTTCTTCCCCTGACAACACATCACACCAACCCTCTTTCCCTGACAACCCATCAAACCATCCCTCTTCCCCTGACAATACATCACATCATCCCTCTTCCCCTGACAACAGACCACAGCATCACTCTACCCCTGTCAACCAACCACAACTTCCCACTACCCCTTACAACTATCCACAGCATTACTCTACTCCTGACAACCAACCACACCATCCCTCTACCCATGACAACCAACTACACCATCCCTCTTCCCCTATTAACCAACCACATTAGCCATCTCTTCATCTGACAACCAACCCCAACTTTTCTCTACACCAGACAACAATCCACAGCATCACTTTACCCCTGACAAGCAACCACACCACCCCTCTACCCCAGACAACCATCCACAGCATCACTCTACCTCTGACAACCAACCACACCATCCTTTTCCCCCTAAAAATCAACCACACTATCCATCTCCCCTGACAACCAACCCCAACTTTTCTCTACCCCAGACAACAATCCACAGCATCACTTTACCCCTGACAACCAACCACACTATCCATCTCCCCCTGACAACCAACCCCAACTTTTATCTACCCCTGACAATCAACCGCACCACCCCTTTACCCCTGACAACCAACCACAGCATCCCTCGACCCATGACAACCATTCACACCATCCTTCTATCCTTGACAACCAACCCCAACTTCCCTCTTCCCCTGACAACCATCCACAACACCTCTCCACCCCTGACAACCAAACATAACATACCTTCACCCGTGGCAACCAATGCTATTTTACCATTCCTCTGTCCTTGGTAACCAATTCGGCCATCCCTCTACCCCTGGCAATCATGCACAACCTCCTTCTTCCCACTGACAACTATCCACTACCATCCCTCTACCCCTGACAACAAACATCCCTTTACTCTTGCAAGCCTCTCATCACCCTTCAGACCATCTCATCTCCATGCCTGTAACCCTATTACCCCTAACAACGAAGATAAACACTTTCTCTGTGTTTCCATACCCCTAACAACCTTCCCTTACAACCCCCACATCGCCCATTGGACCATCCTTTCTATAACTATGTCAGCCGTCAATTGATATCACTATGACGTAGGATGAGTAGGAATCGGTGATGACGAGGAATCGGTAACAGTGGGGAAGCTTATCCACTCCCTTCTCTGCCTACAAATCCTAATCAAGGTATCAATAAATCTGTCACAGAATCAATTGTTTGATTCCTCTACATATGGACACAGAAAATGTCACAATTTCAGATCGCGTACGTATACTAGTGAGGAACGTTTGACCTGGGATCACACCCACATGGCATACAGATATAGTTATCAGTAATAATTAGATCCAATTTCTGCGAGTATATAAATGTTCAGAAATCAATATTCATAATAGTCTCCGTCACATATTGATTGGATAGTTTGATCTGAAGAGCTAAGAGTGTGTGTGTTGTGATAAGCTGGTATGTTTTTCCGACTACAGATTGTGCAGTGATTAATTTGTCGAGCTTGGCTGTTGTCTGTAGTTGTCCCAGATTTGTCTAGGGCCTCGCTCTCTCTCCTAGCAATGTCTGACATCTGTCCAGGTCACTGTTTAATTGTACAAATCTTTGTTAATTAGGATGAGTGGTCGACCATTCTGCTGCCTTGTTTGGTGTTTCTTTGTTGCTAAACCATTAAAACTCTAAACATCGACAAATGAATGCACATTGTTTTCTCACCCTTGATGTTCAATTTACATTCATCTTGCTGTCCAGTGAATTGAAGACTCGTTAGGATACACACAGCTTCTGTTTGAAATGGAAACACCAAAATAATGTTTATCAAATTAATTCAGTAATACATTAGTGAAATGGAATGTGTGAAAAACTGTATCGAAAAGTTATTTAAGTTATGAATAACTTTAAAAATAAGGATTCTTTTAAACGATTTGAAAAATGCCAATAAATTTTTATGATACATGTAAATGCACCTCTTGGTGAGTTGTTAGGATTTGTGTAGCTTTTTGATGAAAAAGAAGATGAAAAATGTTGAGAAATATTAATACTTGCTGAAACATTCAGGTGATAACTGTGGTATCTTGTTAACATGTATAGTAATTATTAACAAAAAGTTAAATGTAACTAAGAAATTGTGAATTTATTTGAAAAGATATTGCTTATTAATGAAAAATATATCTGAAAAGCATATATCGTAAATCAGGACATATATGAAATACACTAGAAATGTAATGTAACATGTACTTTTTTATTCACTTCAATGGGAAAGGGGACATAAAAATGATTACCCTAACATGTATTTATTCATGAAGGTCGTTAGTCAACATATTTAGAATACCTTATGAGTGGCTACTGAATAAAAAAAAATAATGAAAAACTGTCAAACATTGATCAGGTTGGTAATTAATTACTTACAATTATATGTATCTGTTTATCAAAATCGTAATGACTTAGAGTTTATATGACCATAACAAAGCATGCATTATATAGGACTATCCTGTACTTTATTTTTACCTCGGTAATGACCTACAAAAAATATTTTCGGCTGACCTACATGACACAAAACATCAAACACGTTTATCTAATGTTGATTATCTGTTGTGAAACAAGACTTAAATATAGTTAATATATGGTTACGACTTGCTGATACCTCTGTTATAGGTATAATATATGTATTTAGGTTTTATGTAAATATGATGTGGATCAATTTGTCTAGTGTTTTACTCCGGGCCAGTACAGGTAAATAGTACACACTCTCTCTACAGGTAAACATCATCTGTTGTCCGTCCACAATTGATTTTCACACAGGGCTAGCGCTTTTATGGTGAAATCTGGCAAAGCTTTTGCCAAAGAAATGTGTAGATATATATCTGTATCACATCTTATAACTATCCATTGTATTTTAATTATTGCTATGGAAACCTTGCATGAAATTACAAAGTCATAAATTACATTTCGCCCCCTGCCTAGCTCTTTTACAAATGTCGTGATCTACATCCTTTCCACAGTAATTGAGATATCATATTGTTCTTGATACACATTACTTCAGAACAGCGTAAATCTACAGTAATTAATTGACAAACTAAACTCCGCAGCCATTTTATTTAGTTTCTAACACAAAACATACCGGTACTGTTAATTGGCTTATGACGTCAAGTACTGTTAATTGGCTTATGACGTCAGGTGCTAGGATGACGTCGAACGCCTACCTCTCAGCATCCATATAGTTGTCAATAGGATGTTTGTCAGCACTTAGCATCAATTTAAGTGAATTTGATGTTCAGCTTTGCTAAAAAATACCACAGGAACACACACATATACCCTTCTAACTCAACATTCAGATATGTACCTCTACTCTCAAATGGAAAATGTTTGAAGTTTTTCTTCAAAGCATGATAGAGACATAACAATTAAGTATGCATTTGTGCAAAGTATGCGAGGAAAAGTTCAGGCGGTAATGAATACAGTTCCTGTCAACACGTCTCTCATGATTAAGTTATCAACATGTAATATGATTATAATAGAATGAAAAATCAATTTATACTCATAGACTGTAAGGCAATATACTGACTGGAAAAAATTACCATGCCTCTATATCTTTATCAATATATATTTGACATCAAATTTACTATTATCTAGAGAATACAAAGTCATTTTGGGTGGTATTAAGGTACAAGAAGCACTTTGGTATAAGGGTTAAGAAAGAAAAAAAGGAGCCATGTTTCAAATAGTATATCTCTTCTTTTGGATGTGGTGCAAGGACTGAACTTCTTTAACTAAGGTTATATGACCATGCCATATATTCAACAATGAATTACACACCATTTCAACAATGCCAATTGTCAGATTCACGAGGATCTATATACATTTGCATTATTGTATAGTATTTACTGCAAAAGTCCATAAGAATTTCTTCGAACTAAACATTCACTGTTTTGCAGGATAGTTATATTAATAATATACAATGTATTTTGCATACAACTGTCATTAAAAGAAAGACTTCTTCATAGAATCGAGGTTTAGAGTTAAACTAAAGCTTATTGAATTAACCTTGACAAAATATGTAGGTCACATATTATATATATCTTAGAACATTGATGACCTTAATAATCTTTCAAGGTCATTGAAGAGAAATCCTAAGAACGAACAAAAAATGACCATAGCAGGCCTAAGCTGCTAATGGTCATAGAAAACTTTACTTAGAATATCAATGATCACAGAATATCAATGATCATTGCAATCAATAGAAATCACAGACAAGAAATCCCATTGAACCATCATGTCATGACCTTGACAAAGCTTAAAAGTCATTGAAAATAATTGATTGAATCTTTCAGTAAATGTAAGTCATGATGTTTTCTATCTTACTGATAATAGTTTCTCAAATAGGATAAAACATATGAAAAAATTTATTAGTTTACTTTGACATGCCTGTAGCTTAGAATAATGATGCAACAATTTTGTTCTCAGTGTGGGCGAAACACTATCAAACACTCTTATCTGACTCTGACTAATCTTTTAAGTGAATTGTCAAAAACTAGTAAATAATTTAAGATCTCCAAAAGGAAGAATATAATGTGTCTGAATTAAACACAATATCTTGTTGTACCTTTTATCTTCTGCAGATCGGTGCAGTTCATTTCGACATTTATATGTTGTAGGTAAAATGTGTTCTGTTTATCTTAGGTGTATCGGCAAGTCTGGGACATGCATATACACTTTGAGAGTTACTGTAATATCAGCCAATTTGTCAGGTAGAAAAAAAAGTAGAAGTTTTACCTATACACTTCATACCAGTGACACAGTGGTCTAGATTTTCAGAAATTGAAAAAAAAATACTGTGGTTATAAGTCTAAATTGATGTATGCCTATTTGAGGTTAGGTATTAAAAGGAACTAGGGTTTTGCTGTAAATATGACTTTGGTACTAGTGGGTTTGCTGTAGTAATTAAGGGGTGGGTATAGGGACTTAAAGGGGGATCTTTGTGATAGGGAAGAGGGACACAAGCTTGCTCTAAAGGGTGAGGAGGGACTATAAGGTTCTCTGGTTAGAAGCTTGATGTGGCAAAAATGTAGGGACTAGGACTATGAGGTATACTTGCTGTAGAATGAGTGAGGGATATTTATTATAGGACTCTTGTGGGAATTGAACTTCCTGCTTTCTTTCATAAAACATATATTGGGGCTAGGACTGGCTGTGCATGGACAGGGTGAGGAATAAGGACTTGTATTTTAAAGGGGGTAGGGACTTCCAATGGCTCTCTGTGGTAGGAGCTCGCTGTGTTGGAAGGGCTACAAAGGTCTATGATGATGGGTTAGTGGGGACTCCTGTGATAAAGGATTATATGTCTAGCATTGTGGCAAAGTGTGAGGGATTTGGACTTCTATGGGACTGTTGGGTTCACTGCTGGCAAACTGGCAACAATGTGATAGAAGTCTGGTTGAGATTACTCATTATACACACAGTGTATACCTGCAGATTCACCTCCAGTTCCTATACATTATGTAACCATCCAAGCCTCCACCACAGAGGTCAAAGGCCAAGCTGATAAGATGTTGAAGGTATAGGAGTGATATTTAGTGGCATTCCTCTCCTAACAAATATATGAGCTTGCCCTGACCAAGGAATACCAAGCTAGATCTTCAAAATCATTTCTAAATTTATTGCTTTCCCATAGATTTGTTATTACATAAGTCAAACTACATGTATTTTGATTGTTTTCCATAAACACCTGATGCTTGTATGATATAAAAACAAAAAATAAAAAACATATATATATATAATTATCTTTTACGAGATTATTTATCAAAGCTATAGACAATAAACAGATAATTCATTTTTTTTTTATCTTTTTAATAATTCAAATTTAATATATAGTATACTATCTTATCTGATTTTACAGTTCACAATTGCTACCGTTTACAGTTCACAATTGCAACGGTTTTATCTAAATTTACATCCAGGATTTAGTTTTACTCGTGTTTAAAACTGTTGAAACAGTTAGGTGTAAACAAAGGGTATCATATAGTCCCGATGTAAACAGGTGTATCGTACCAGCAAACACGAGTTCATCACAATTATCCAACACAATGGAACAGTTTAAAGTTGCCGTCCAACTATTTGTTGGCCTACGTTTAATATTTAGGATGGACTATTCGAGACGAGCCTACAACGAACCAGGTGCTCTTTGTGACGGCGGTTTTATCTTTACAATATAAATGACCTGGTTTTGGTTCCTTTTTGGCAGTGTAACAAATCTATTCATCTACCAGTCCACCGTTTCTCACATTGTGTGTGTATGCTCATTCCCAACAACTTATTAGATTTATAGTGCCTCTCCCGTGATAATAAGTTACAGGTACATGTAGTGTATTAAATTACAGGTGTGTGTATATACCGCTAAAGGTATAAACTTTATATAACAATCTGTGTAATTTGGACGCCTGTTTACTCACATTTGACCCAACTGCGCTTCATGTTTAAAACGTCGTCATAAAAGATAAAGAGCTGTACTAAATATACATATGTACATGAGGGGTCAGATTTGGTTTTCCTAGCACATTGACTTGATTACAGTTCTACAATATACGGAGGAGATTTAGATGTGCATTGACTTGTAGCTTTGTGTATCATTTGTACTATTGAAGACGGGTGCATGTTTCACGAGTGTGTGGAGTTGTGACCGGGAAGTGGCTTGCACGCTTAAATATTGACCTATGGAACAACAACCTATTCTAACAAGAATAACTCTCATACATTCCATGTCTGATCAAACATGTTTCAGTAAGTTTTATGAACCATTGGTTAATAATATTTACACAAAGCTATTTTGACAACTTATTAAACTGCATGTTCTGACCAAAATATGGTATGCACTCTAAGTGGATGATTAAGTGTGACCTCGTTTGACCTCATGCAGCTGTAGCATCAGCTCAGGTAAAAAAAAAGTATAAATTCTATAGCATTTCTGAAGTGTGAATTCTATAGCATTTCTGAATGAAGTGTGATAATCAAGCTTTGATTAAGTTATTATCCTCACAGATTTCTGTAGAATTGTTGTAGACCCAGCAGACTTCCAGTGAAGGAAGCAATATAAGTCTTGATAAGGATTAATAGTTTTAGTTAAGGCTGAAATTCTTTGCTACCAAGGTAACTATAAAAAGTGACCAATGGGTGGCATTGAAGGTTAATATTCTTTGCTTAATGACCAATGGGAGACCATGAGAGCACATTGAAGGTTAAGATTCTTTGCTTAATGACCAATCGGAGACAATGAAGGATGAAATTCTTTGGTAAGTGATGCAGGAACTTTACATTTGAATCTTTTTCAAAGAATCTGTTTACAAAGTGTTCTGTTGATTCTGTTGGGTTGGTTTCATGTTCCAAAAATTAAACAGTCATGACAATCAGGTTTTGGAGGTGGAAGAAACTAAAATACTGGGATATTTTATAAGACCTTTCTGGGACTGAAGTTGCACTCTATCTATGCTACTCACTGTGGAAAGTGTGGAGACACTTAACTTCAGTCAGGGTTGACCATCTCCAATAGGGACCATGTTGGATGGCTAACTTTTGGCCCATGTTTGAGGCTAACTGTGGGCCCATGTTTGAGGGCTAAGTCTAGGTCCATGTTGAAGAATTAACTCTAGATCTAGGCCTATGTTTGAAGGCGAACTCTGGGCCCCTGTTCAGTAGAGTGAGGTGCTGTGACTTCGGTAGGGTCAGAATTTGCCTGAGGTTAGCTAGCATTTGTCAATACCAACTGGAATATGGCTGGTGTTTCTCCCCTAATGTCCTCACTGTTGGGTATCGATTGTTTAGATCTTGCATAACACAATCAATAAGAGCCTGTAGAGCTAGTTTAAAACCCACTGATTTCATGATATTATGTTTTATACTCTCTCTTCTCTCTATCTTATTTACATAGCGCGAGGAATTACAGGTACTTTGCACTGTACTAGCGTTCACAGAAGGTCACATATATCTTCCCCTACAATTCTAACACATTACCATAAGCCTCTGTGTATTCCATTCCATGTTTCATTACAAGTACATAAAGATATTAGGCATGATATTTTGCTGCAAATACAATACACATACATATCGTATTATGTCAGTTTAGCTCATTTGTTTGATGGTGTGTTGTTTTTCTGCAAAGGAGTCAAGTATTTGTGATTTGTCGTACTGTTATGTGGGTCATTTAAGCTAGGAGATGTTATCAACGTGTTGTTTCACTATGAAACAACAGCTGTCGCTATATACTGCTGAGGTATCGTGCAACATATTTACGAACTATAAACATTACCTGAAGTCGGCTTAGATTATGAATGAATATACAGACAATTGTGATGCCTCATAACTTTCATTCGTTTTGTACGATTAAAACGTATATATAAATATGGAATTTATCATAGCAAGAAAATGATGATGTCTTGCGCTGATGAATATTCATGAGGCATGCCAAGGTGACAGGGATGTCGACAGGTGAAATGCTAATTGAGAATAAAACTAAATAAAGCCCTGATTATGTCTTACATAAAATTAATCAGGTCATTTGCACCTGACAGGTTTACTTGATTACAGGTAAATCACAAAGATATCATGGTTACCTATCTCCTGTTACAGATGACATTCTTACAGCCATTTTGGTATATCCCACAGCCTATTGTAGACGTAAAAATTAATATGCATCTTAGAAATAAAAGTGTATATCTGTTAGTTCTTATGAATAAAAATAGGCTTGATAAATGTAAAACAAATTTTCTAATTTCCAGAGTCTTTTTAATAGCATTTACATGTGTCTCTTTGTAAATCTTTACATACCTGGTTGCTATATTTAGATACATTTTCTTCATGTTGGAAAAAATGAAGCCATATAGATATACAAACAAAATACAGACAAGGTATTGTCAAGGGTGTATGATAACATTTACTGGTTGTGTAACATATATCCTTACATAAAATAAGTTGTTGCTATATAACCTAAGAAAGTTGATGAGATGTAAGCAAATTAAATGTGAACATGATATATCAAACGGATGACTGACGTTATATTTTTGCACTAAACCGATAATATATCAACCTTTTCCGACTGTATGAGTTTTAGATCAATAAAAATATTTAACAAAGATTATATACGAATCCCAAAAATTGATAAGAGATCAAATGTATTTTCAGGGGCGAATGAGTTAAGGAATAATAAAGCTGTAACAATAATAGATTAGACAACCGAAACGGTCCTATAAGGTACAATGAACTGTAAAGATGATGATGTGAAGTACATATGGTAATGACAATCACTATCTGTATAGAATCATTTATACCGAGACGGATCAGTGACACATTTTATTGTGAGTAGAGATCTAAAGCTGTTACTCAACCAATACAGGTATACGCCACCTGATGGGCTACCAAGTAGCTGGAGCGTTACGTCGACAGAACCCTGACTTTAGTTGACAGTGTCAAGTAGGCGGTAATCCTGTAACTAAAGTGTCATGTGTTCAGTCAGATGATTGCACTCACTCCTATGGAGCTTCTGGTCCTTACAACTTTATCCTTCTCTTTCATTGCTCTTCATTTTAATTTTTTATTGCATTTTAACTTAATAATTTTCAGCTTTAATCAGGACATGATCGATATATATTGCTTATTGTTCTTTGATCTAATGTTTGTCTGCGTTTGTATCTTTACAGTGATCCGAATGGGCAGTGGATAGGAAATCAGGGTCAACCCGGTCAAGCATTGTCGGTCGTGACGACGGTGTGGGGAACAACCCAATCAACGCAGAGCGGTCCATTTCAGCACAACACACCCGGCTACACAAATACTACCATGTCCACTACCAACTACACGCAGCAACCTCAGGGATTCAATACGCAGATGCAGAAAGGAAACTACAGCAACCCACAGAGCATCCCGTTCCGACGCGATTCAGGAGGGTACCAAAGACCTAGGTAAGAATAGCATACAACATCAATAAAATAAGGTCCAGAACACAGCAGTTTCAAGATCCTGTTCACCCCTGAAGACACATTTGAACTCTTCCAATTAAATCAGTGGAATAGTTCACTATGAATTTTTTAGGGGTAAATGAGGTAAATTACTTCATTTGAGTACTGTTACTTCCACCTTCCATTGCATGTGATGTCATACAGTGCCACCAAATATGACGTCATAATCACAGGAGGTGGAACTGCCTTATCATACTCGAACAATGCCATTATACTATCTCGAAAGTCCCATCAATCTATAACAGCAATACATGACACTATTGTCTCTGGTTCAAAACCAGATACATGTAAGTGTTATTACATTAAGCAAGTGAGCGATACAGGCCGTCTGGGCCTCTTGGTGTTAATGTTATACTAAAAGTTCATTAAGCATTGCACTGAACTTTATATGGTAGGATAAACTTTCAAGTGTACCTTGCAAAAAGAAGACACCAAACATATGCTGTTGTAACCATATCAAACATGGTTGATAATTTAAACACTTCATAGGCATACTACAACTGTAAAATTAATTGCCAGTGTTGTCTTCTATGATAAATGATATAATTGTATTGATTAATCCCATGAATGAGTGATGTACAAATAGGAACCGATCTCTCTCAAGTGAAGGTTTAAGGTGTGGTGGTGCTACAATTCTACAGTTGTTGACAACCGCTTGTTTCTATATAAAACCTTATAGGTGATTCACACTCAATATGATAACAACCCGTCCTCCATTCTCTTAATGTAACTGACATTTCTTTATTCTAATCAATACCAGCGTTCATCCCCTAACCAAAAGATGGGGAGACAGGCTTCCAACAAAATCTCTGGAATTTTCATCAGTAATTTTCTGAAAGCTCAACTGAAAATCGGCATATGAGACAAATCCCAGATTTTGTTGTTATTGATATTGTTATTAGGAGGAAACAGTTAAAAGATACTTCTTCTGTCTTGTGGTTTTTCGAGGCTGCGTCGTAATTTAGGCCACTCCTTCTCCCGAGCTCCAAGTCAATGACCTTGATCAACAGACAAATTGATAATTTGTTTACCATTTCGTGTATCAAAAACAGAAAGTTTGTTCCTAGCATTTTTTCCCAGAACACAACAAGGATTTTCACAATCGCTTCAAACTTTGTGTGTGTATTATATTTGTATACATATCCTGTTCATAAGAATGTATCGAGATTATGACAGATAAAGATTGTTGTGCTCAACCTCTCAATAGAGATGTACATGCACTTTCTATATGTTTTAATGGAGGTAGACGTCCTGTAGGTTATATAAAGTGAAGGATATAGGTGACTCTGTTTCCTGGTTGTATTTATATGTACATCATTACTTGTAAACTTCTGGCAATAAATTAGGTAATAATATGAATAATGTTTTTTACCCCTGATTTAATTACATACATATAGTACTCCTGACATTGCTCTTTCTGTTTTAGTTAAAATCTGAAAAATAAAATTCAAACTCACATTGTATGGGTATCCTATGACTTCAGTTCCATATTTGCTAATTAGTGCTTTATTTCAGTTTATACATTTAATCATTATTTCTTTAAGTAGATGTTTTGGACATCGCATTATGAAATTTTACTCCTACGGAAGAAGGAATATATATGCATATGAGTTATTGAGTAATGTGAGCTAATTTGGTCATGACCTTTCAGATTTATGAAACCTAAAATCAAAAATTAAAGGCATCTTAATTATATAGTATGAGGAGAAGACTAAGAAAGGCTATGCCTGATGTCTAATCCTATTGACACTTTACATCTTTTGTCAATAAAATATTCGGAAATTTAAAATATAGATATATATATATATATATATGAAGGATATATATATATATATATTTTATTTACAGAACACAGCATATCATTTGTAGTGAGAATTTTAAATATCTTAATTATTTAATTGATCAGTAATGGTTTAAATGATTTAGTGTTTAACTGGTTATAAATAATTTTAAAATGACCTTGACCTTACTATAAAGGTCACTGTATCAAGTTCATGCCACAGGAATAATCTAAAAGTTGTATTTAACCGGTTCATTTCTTATTACAGTGGGTACCCTCCAACTCCGAATACGCCCGGTACAAACACACCTAATGGTCCAAACGATTACCCAGGGGGCCAGGCCGGGAACGCCGCCCTATCAGCAGCACTAGTGGCAGCTGCTGCCACGGCAACAGCAACGGCAACGGCCACCGCAAGCATGGTGATGCAAGAGCAGCAAAATCAACACAATATCAACATGCAGATGAACATGAATGGCCAATATGCACCAAATATGCAGGTAGACTAGTGTGATCTTATACTTAGTTCTCCTATTGAAATTTAAGATTTATTATAAGCTCAGCATGTAAGGAGGACTGGTCACCTGATACAAGTATAACTTTGTGGGATACTTGATATGTCTTGGTATGTTTCCGCGAGATGGCACTATACTTGATATGTCTTGGGTATGTTTCGGCGAGATGGCACTATACTTAATATGTCTTGGTATGTTTCGGCAAGATGGCACTATTCTTGATATGTCTTGGTATGTTTCGGCAAGATGGCACTATTCTTGATATGTCTTGGTATGTTTCGGCGTGATGGCACTATACAGTAGGCACACAAGTATGCACCTTATATCCTAGTATTCTAAACCACTTTCCTAATCATCACATGCATGTAAGCTACATACAGGACGGTCTGCCCTTGAATGACCTCAATTGTTGTGTGATATTAAACCAAATCAAACCCAATTGCCAAAACACCCAAAGTCAGAATTAGGATATTGAATAATGAAACTAACTGTCATAACAGATGAAAGGAATATAAACAAGTTTACCTGAAATACAAAAATTGCAATCATAATTTATCAAAATGGTTGCATCTTGAATAAGTAAGTAAACTGAGAAAGTGTTAATGGAAAAAAAAATTCTTTAAAATGTGGGTGAATTGAAATGTGTAGAACCAATACAATACTGAAATAGCTCTTTCACAGTTCACATGAATGATTGATATTGAAATATATTCATTAAAGAAACAAAATTCATAGGTTGAATAATCAATAGTTTTACGTAAGTGAACAGTGGAGAATGCGTTGTCTTCTGTAGTGATGCTATTAAGTATAAAATGTGGAGGCGTGTCTTTGATACACCTGTACAGCCGTTTTACCTGGTGATCAGTGATCGATGACCGTTATCTCAGCTGTATGAATATTTCATGGTAATAGATGTAGACAAGTGATACACCCCAGAGTCTGTTGATCTGCAGAAACAAAATGTGTGCAACAAAATACAGTAGTCAATACAAATCAGGACGCGGAGGTGATTGGGGGATAGCAGGGAATGCCGCTAATTGGGTCATCACATCTATCCACTGTTCTTTTGTACTGCCGATAATTTACAGCCCAGAACATCATTACCAACCATTTCCATGACTTCTACAAGGAACGCTTTCATCAAATCGATGACATTTCAGATATTGAAATGAAATTACTAATGATGCAGTTAACGACATTCCTTGGTCTATAAAACAGCAGAACTTTACCAGTTGAGCGCTATTAAAAATTCAATCAGTATTTTGACTAATTAACTACATCCTTCCCTTTTCATTAAGAAGTTGTCGGTTGAATGATTTTCTACCTGATATTCATTAACTGTTCTGGTACTGTGAAATTAAAAGAAGTATTAAATTTGTATTACAATGAAACCTGCCTCAACCACCAGCCCCTTAAAACCACAGTCTTGGCGTCCTTAATCACACAGTGCTTACCTGTGTATAAAAACCTTTTGGATGATGAAAACCCCAGATTTAGGTGCCATAGTGGTCGAGTGGTTTAGATGTCCAGTCATATTTAACACAAGCCATCTACGGCTGGATTGCAAATTTGAATACCATTTGCAGCAATGCAAGGTTTTGACTGCAGGTCGTTATTTTTTCTCAGGGTGCTCCAGTTTTCCTCCACCAACAAAATTGGCAATCCTTTAAAGATTATTTAACTAATAAGATGTTTGGAAATTTTTTGAAGACAGATTCGACTGCAATTTACTTTTTGGTTTACAGCAAATGCCACCAGGACAGCAGTCTTTTAATAACCAGTATCCAGGCATGCCTCAGCGCCCCACAGGGCCAATGGTGCAGGGCCCCGGCCCAGGTCCTGGTCCCGGCCCCGGGGGTCCAATGGTCCACAAGTATAATGTGGGGAGTAGGAGAGCATCTACTAATCCCTATCCTAATCCCTCACAGATGATGTCTCAGAAACGTCAGCAATTCCCCAATGGTGTACAGGTAAGCTATGTCTGTCATATCATTTAAATAATTAATGAAATCGGAGATACTTGTGTAAGGCATGGAACCTATATGGTATGAAGTTATTTCTATGTACCAACATTCATTAAAACACTGGAATACACTGAAACTCTCATGCAAGATATCATAAAAAAGTTCCTCTTGGCCAAGATTTCTACCTGTATCAGGATGTTTTCTTGGAATATAGAAATTAGCACGATTGAGTTGTTCTCAGTAACACATGTACAACAAGTTAGCAAGGAATTATCAATTCATGCATGGCTATGAAATCTAAAACCTGTAAATTGACTTAAGAGTGATGGAATTCTAGCTGTTTTTGATCGCATTAACAAGCTCTATATTTATGAATGACCTGTTTACAGCAGTATGGAGGCCCACAGCCTTACGGAGTGCAGCAACAATATCCGCAGAAGCCCCAGTACCCAGCACAGCAGCCTCTCCCCTCACCCACGTACGGTCCACAGCCGGGTATGCGGCCCAACGCACCCCCTCACTACGTCAATGGCCACAATCAATATGGCCCAAACCAGTTCCCCCCTCAGGTCCGACAGATGCCCCCACAAGGCCAACCCTTCAACCAATACAACAACCAGGGTCCACAGCAAAACATGCAGGTAAGTGTGCTGGTTTGTTTGGTATTGGTAGACCAGTTATCCACAGTTGGTAAATATCCCATCACAAAAGAATTATCTTACAAGGCCTTGACTCTGTTATTCCTGTATCAAGTCGCATTATCCTTGTCCGTTTTTTGAGTCTGTTTGTGACAGCTTTAGGACAAAGTGGAATTAGTGTGAAATAAACTTGATACTTATGCATGAAAATTACAAAATTCTTTTCCAGATATATCATTGATAATATGATATAAAATTAACTCATTTACCCCCGAAATTTCCTTGATTTAAAAGTGTCTAAATGTTTCTTCAGGGATGAATGAGTGAATGCTTTGATTATTGTGTATTTTGATGTCACATGCAAGAAGGAATCAAGTGAAGGTCAAATGTAACATACATTGTTTGCTTTGCTTCAGGAAATTGTTAAAACTCACATGCCTTGTTCCATGCCTTGTTTACTTTGGCTCCCATGTAACTGACCCATGTACCTTGTTTTTCAGTCCTCCAATATGAGCTACCCACATTCACCCTTACCAGGAAACCCAACACCCCCAATCACCCCGGGGGCAGTACAGTCCCCATACCCAGGCCCCATGGGTATCAAGAAAGGTAAGATGCACATCTAACTTATCCATATTATTGTTAATCCCATTTAATCATGTCATAATCAGGTTGTAATTTTAAAAGTTTTCCAATAGGACAGTTATGAAGTTTGGTTTAGTGAGTTAGCAACCAAATTTCCATATTAAAATTGTATTTTATGTTAAATTTTAAACCCCTTAGCAGTTTGGTTAATTCTCTGGTATTGTACCCAATGTTTTAACCATGTCCAAATTATCAAGGTTCCTCTTATTGCCCCAACAACATTCATCATAGTCTTTCATTCGTCACAACCAGAATGAGAGGACATTTTATCTAGAAATTTACAAAACAAGGTTTTTCATTCTGTATGTGAATCCGACATTAGTGATTATTTTAATTGATTATCTATTGGGAGAGTAAATATGATTTTACTGTTCCAGATTTGGACGAGTTACGTCTGACCTTTCCCGTCAGAGATGGGGTGGTATTACCTCCGTTCAGACTGGAACACAACTTGGCAGTCAGCAACCACGTCTTCCATCTGAGGGAATCTGTGTTCCAGACCCTCATGTGGAGGTAAGTTAATCATTAGCTTTCTTTCTGGATCATAAAAGGAGAGGCAACTCGTGCAGTGTCATTTTGTGACATTTAGTCATAAATGTGCAAGGGGAGGTTACTCTAACATTATGAACAATAGTAGCAACTTGTGCCTTCAGCTGGTTGTTATTTCATGTTTGTATTTTCTGTTTGAACAGATCTGACCTGGAACTACAATTGAAATGTTTCCACCATGAAGATCGACAGATGAACACAAACTGGCCTGCATCTGTGACAGTTAGTGTTAATGCTACTCCACTCAACATTGAGCGAGGAGAAAACAAAACCTCTCACAAACCACTTTACCTCAAGGGAGTGTGTGCGCCAGGTCGCAACACGATACAGATCACCGTGACGGCTTGCTGTTGTGTAAGTTTGGCACTAAATTCACTCACTTAACTCTCAAATATAATACCTTGCAAAATATCTTTTAAAATATTTGGGAAAAGAATAAAACATCACAAGAGTATAATCAAATATAGCTTGTCATTTGATTTTGTTATTGTGTGTCCAGGTTTTGACTTTGTCCTGTTTTTCGTTTCAGTCCCACCTATTTGTGCTACAGCTGGTCCATCGACCGAGTGTTAGATCAGTGTTACAGGGACTCTTGAGAAAACGACTGCTTCCTGCTGAACATTGTATTACAAAAAGTATGTTGATATTTGGATTTGCCATTTATAGTTTTAGTATGATTTTTTTATCATATTTGCTGTAATTAGAGCCAATGGCATTTCAAAATGTTACAAAGGGGCGCTTATTAAGCTTCCAAAGTTGAAGTTGTGATAAAAAAAACTCTGTGTAAATTTTTATCCACAAAATATTTTTATTAAGAGACTGTATTGAATGAATGGCAGCGAAAAAGCTTAAAAATTCAAACTTTTAACAAAAACAAGTATTATAGTATTGTTTTCTTGCTTTGTAGTTAAAAGAAACTTCAGCAATGTTGCATCTGGTGGTGGCTCATTGAATGGAGAAGATGGAGTGGAGCAAACAGCAATCAAAGTGTCACTTAAATGTCCCATCACCTTCCGAAGAATCACCTTACCTGCGCGGGGACATGAATGTAAACACATACAGGTAAGTTATGTGAACTGTTAGGAAGGATTTATTATTCGGATTATTTCCCATAAACGATGTTGGGGATGGCATTATAGTCCGTACTTGTTTCACATTTATGCTTCTGCAGTAGATATTTTGGTATTTTAACTCATTCACCCCTGAAAATTCACAATGAACTGTTCCATTATTTGCATTAGAAGAGTTCAATGTTGTCTTCAGGGGTGAGTGAGTTAAGATGTTAAAGCTTTCTCTTTTACTGGAGTTATAAGATACAAATTTATGGTGTCATGTACCTTTTTGTGTTTTAAGTATCGGATTTAACACAAAGAATCCTGTAAAAAAAAAAACCAACATATTTTCAGCATATACATGCTAAATTGTGCATTGTCTTGTAAATTGTAATAAGGAAAAGAGATATGACTTGATTTTCTGATATTACAGTGCTTTGATTTGGAATCCTATCTACAATTGAATTGTGAAAGAGGATCCTGGCGATGTCCTGTTTGCAAGTAAGTATAAACATGGAAAGATCATGTTGACATAAAAGATACATTTTCTGTTGTAAACCTTTATTGCTTAAACTGAAAGTAGAATATTTTGAAATTTAGAAATGCGCATCAACGGGTTTGTATTTGCCATAACAGGCTCACTTTCTGTAAAAGACATAGCTTAAAGATGCTCCACCGTTGACAAATGGTATTTTATCACTATCAAAAACAGCAGCAGACGATTTAGTATTTTTCTTCAGTTAAAAAAGTTACTTACTTTACACCATTACCACTGTTGAAAAGTCTGAGCTTCTTATCTTACTTCAAGTTAAAAATATAATAATAATTAATTGCATCCCGAAAAAATTCCATGGCACTGTATCCTATATGGAATGAAGTACTGATTGCACATGACCCAAAGGCAAAATAAATTATTTTATATTATTTTTTGTATTAATAAGACTTATGTATACACGATTAAACACTAATTATTGTTTAAATGATGAATATCATTTATGCTCTTGTCGGCGGTGGAGCATCTTTAAAACGATAATAGAGGACGATAAAAGCTTCCAGTTACACTGAATAAAAGAATGAATGACATGCATTCATAACAGTTTGTTTATCAAAGCTCTACTTTTCAATTCTGTATTTGCATATTACAGAGTTATCTGCTCTTGTGGGTAGGTATTGATTGTACAGTCATGTGTTTGCACGCAACATCATACTTTTCTGAGAAAAAGACGTTAATTGCGCTCATGAAATAATGATGTTACAATTGATACCTACCGGTTAGGGAGCTAACTCTGTAATATGCAATAACGGAATTGTGATAGGAAAGGAAACTGTTTACAGAGTGCCGAACAAAGCTTCTCGTTCCTTGTGTTGTAACTTTGTTTTATAAAGAGTCTCATTGTTATTTACAGTAAAACAGCATTATTAGAAGGGTTAGAAATTGACCAGTATATTTGGGGTATCCTAACCAACCTGTCCAGTACAGAGTTCGAGGAAGTGACGATAGATCCAATGGCAGCCTGGAAACCTGTTCCTCACAAAAGTATCAAAGAGGAGGAGGGAAGTAAGTAACAAAGAATGAGAAAATATGTTACCTTCTCTTTGGCATTAAAGAATAGTAATAACAATAAACGAAACTTTCCATAATATTTTGTACTTACTAAAAATGCCAGTTAAACAGAATTGCTTTATTTCTCCAAATACTGTTATAAGACAAAGTACATACCATTTGGATCCCCTGTGTATTTAGCCAAAGAATATACCAGTTGGATCCCCTGTGTATCTAGCCAAAGTATATCTATTGAAAAATTAATTGTAACATTTGTAATTATTTTACAGCGAGTGATGCATGTGCAAATGCACGGTGGGCCAAGGCAATGTCTCCGACAAGTATGCAGTTACCAACTATGAACTCGTGGGATTCAGGACGACAGTCTTCACCGTTCCAAATGCGGCCTTCATCACAAGGTACATTATTTTGTCATGCAGTAGTAATCTACAAATCACTTGCATGATATTCTGGCCCCAATATCTCAAACAAACTGTAGTTTAAACACTTCCAGGAACATGTAGATCTGACTTAATTTTGTTTTGTATGTTGGTACTTTTTGTTTTAAGAAATTTTCCACTTACTTTTATCTGTTTTCAGCGTGTTTTGGAGGATATACTGTATTTAAAAGTATATATGTATTAACGAGTGTGTTTATGTTGCCAGGACCAGTATATCCTTCGATGCCAGGCGGGGAGGTGATGCCAGGGGGACCGCCTCAACCAGGCAACTATCCCCCACACCAGGGAGGACCAAACGATTACCCGCATTCGGGACCTCTGTCACACATGCCCCCCTCGGGGCACCCCACGGGAGATTCTAGTGTTATCAACAATACAAACTCTAACGATATGCATTCTGCGGATATCAAGCCGCCAACATTGCACAACTCAGGCAATTATCCATCACCTGTGTCTGTGATGAGTCCAAGTGGGGACCATAGGTTACACGGGGAGGGGCCAGGTACACCTACAACTCCACAAACTCTTAATCATAGTGGAGGGGGAGGATCATCACACCCTCTCTCCCATCCTTCACAAACAAATAATAGTTTAAACAAAACGTCCACGAATGGAGACACAAGTGCGAGTGACTTTAACTTTGACCCGGCTCCTATTCTAGAAAGTGATGGTGATCCAACTCTTGATGTAAGTATAAAGTCTTTGTTACGAACCATATGAAGATTTACTTGGAATTCATTGTTTCATGTACAACATTACAAGACGACATGATCGATTTACCATATATTAAACTAGCATAATATTTGCCTTGCCAATAGTTAATCGTTTGAAAAGCTGCTTCAATCCATTCTGTCTGCATTTAAACTATAAGTACAATATTATTTCAATGTGCTAACTGTATATTTTAATCTACTTGTTTGATCTCTAGAGTTAAACAGTCAGCTTCCATGGTAGCTATTTTATCACTATATTGATTCTATTGTATCTTTCCTCCTTATTCCAGTTGCAACTTGACAATCTTGGAGACCCTATTGAATTATTATCATATCTCGGACCTCCGGAAAGTTCAAGTTCGCCAGCACCAAACAGTGGAAATAGAAACAATCAAAGCAATAGCACCACAAATGCCACAGACGATCTTCTAGCCCTGTTTGAGTGATATGTTGGTTGCCATAACAACCAAATTGCAA
Source organism: Argopecten irradians (assembly GCF_041381155.1). Taxonomy (NCBI): domain Eukaryota; kingdom Metazoa; phylum Mollusca; class Bivalvia; order Pectinida; family Pectinidae; genus Argopecten; species Argopecten irradians. Next base: position 30,138,413 of record NC_091138.1, on the reverse strand, counting down.
AGATCTAGAGCAAAATCATTGTGCAAAACATTTAATGCAATATTATTGTTGTTACAGCTGTTGAAAAAAAAAGTTACATAAAAGAAAAAAAACTATATTTAACTTTACATTACACAAATAGAAGTGAAGGAAAGGAAGAGACTTTCAGACAAGAAATCACTTCATTTGATCACCCGACCAGGAATTATTTTTACACATCATTCATCATCATGGATTTACTTATCACCTCATAATTGTTTTAAGAAAAGAAATCATAGTCTTCATCACTTTGAAGGCCAGTGTGATATATGTGCATGGAAAGTGACCATGATAGATTCATTTTTATAGTGATAATTCGTGACGAAAACTTATTTATTGTGGGCCTGTACCACTGTTTATATGTTACAAGTGGCACCGCATCTTATGGTAAGGTACGATACGGAGGGCGAAATTGGAAGGAGATTCTGTGACAGTTATGATGTGCAGTAGCCTCCCTTAGCACAAGATGGAACTATCTGGCTGAACTGCATATGGAAGCCAAATGGAACCAAAAAGTCATAGGGGCTTAGCAGCCACCTCTAGATACAATGACCTTCATATGTCCTTGAAGTAAAGGAGTGGTTAGTGACACTTAGATCTGAGTGACTAGTGGAGAGACAGACGTGCTATAGTTAGAAACTGTCCCCCTCCACTGAACTGGCTTGACCTGTTGACCAGGATCCTAGAACGGTCAGTCTAAAAGGTCCTAGGATACTTGCCAAAACCAAGAAAGACAAACAAAAAACAGTTTTTAACTGGTGATATCTGACCTGTATTTATTGATGTAAAATGTGCATTATTGAACTAATTATGGACATCCATGTTCATACTGGGCAGCAAATGGTCTTGGAAATATTCTGTGAATTATGAAAATAATTAAGATGATTATATATATTTAATGAAACCCCAACCTCCCTGTATGTGTGTACATTGTGTAATATATTCCAAGGGCCAAATGCACATTGCGTACTTAATTTTATGTTTTCTTTTTTTTCGTTATGATTTATTTGAATAAGAGAGAGGGTGCAATTGTTTTCTTAAAATGATCACTTTCATTTTACGTGCATAAAACATACATTTCTATAATCATACTTCAGATCATGACTTTGGTGTTTTTAAATGAAATCTTTCTAGAGGCAGCAACATTCAACATGGTGTACAGTTAGATATATAAATTGGTTTATATTTGTTTTCGTTATTATATCAGTAGAATTTTTAAGCAAACTGCAAAACGAGTGCAAGGTTCACCCCAATAATCTGCCTATAAAGCAATACCGGTCACAGAGGGACTGTCCACAGAGTTTTAATCACCTGTATGTACCCACTGTTGCCTTATTTTTTATCTATTTTTATTTACATTCAATCCTTTTGACATAATCAAAACTCTTCCGTATTGTTGAAATAGTTTCTCCCTTCATTATACAGCCTCTGACATCAAGTGCTGCTTTGTTGATAATGATCATACTTTGTTTAAACATGAACATATCCGAATAATTTCTGTTTAGACAATATTTAAACATTCAAAAATTACAACTGGGAACAAGAAATTATCGGTAACTTTCACAACTGTATGACAATTCCTAGCTTTTCCGAATGTAGTTAATTTCTAATGTATACATGTTCACAACCAGCTGTTATTCGTTCTAGCTTATTTAATGTCCTGTCGCACAAAAACTTAAAAACTTGATACCAAAGATATACACCAAATTATATTACCAGTCCTTGTACGGTTAAAAGGGATAACAAATTGTTTCTTTTGTTTTCAATTTGTGCGAGACAAAGATGTTGAAACACAGTCTTAAAAGTTCAAGTACAAATATATAGGTTAAACTTTTAAATTATATATGGAGTAGATTGATTTTTCTTGAACAAATGACAAAAGTTCAAAACAGCTCCCTCCAAAGTTTTTAAATTGTATGAAGACCGTTTGCGTTTTAAATGAAATTCAAATATTCTTATATGGGAGGTTAATTTTTCACTAGTTATATTTAAAAACAAAATAGCAATCTCTATGTGGCAATCGATGATCATATCTTGCAATTGTTTTATCATATTATTTCACTGCTTAATCATTTCATTTCGCTTGGAGTTGTGTAGAAATCATGGTTGTTGTTCGAGTCTGACTAAGGGGCTTCACTATTTTATAATTTATTTTCATTTCACCAGTATACGTTGACGTTAATAATCTATCCTGTATCGATAGATTATGGCGACAAGCCCCCACGTTATGAGTCTGGTCCCTCCCCCATCCCCTTAGTTTGGCTTGACCTCTACATGTCATAGTAAGACAGATTTATTTTATTACAAAGTTGATTTAGCTTCTTGTAGTAATATTGTAAAGTGTACAAAGTCTTGAAAATTGTATATTAAATGTTATTTATATATGAAACCATCTTGTGAAAAACACTGTTTCGTCCATAAATGTATCCTTTATTATTATCAAGAATTGTACAAACTAAAACCCAAAACAAAACACACGCGTCATGATTTTTTGCCTTATTCCAAGGAACTTTCTCAGATGAGCTTCAGATTATAACACGAGTTCGTAACCGGGGTGGAAACGCCCTGTATTTACTATCAATGTGCCTTCTACTGCACATTTCTCAATTACACTCGACATTTCTTTAAGGTGTATTCTCTGTGGTTCAGTCCCGTAAAGCTCGTTTCGACTAGTCATAAACGTATGAGATTTCAATCGTTTACACTGTAGCATGTGGTCTGTAGCAATTTTGTCAAAATATACATTTCTATTTTAGTAGATTTTTTACACAGCGATTTTAGAAATGGCCCATTGGCGGCCATTTGAAATGTGTTTTTTTGCTTGAGAAGCCATCGTTTTCCATTTTTACTTAAATTGTTTTTACTTAATCACACCGCGTCGCATTTCAGTGTATCCAGTTATTTTGCTGTAAATCTTCACTTTTAATGTGTGAATGAACACTTTTTCACTTTTTTACATTTAATGGTATTGAGCACTTTATTTTTAGTCAAAATATTGAAAATAACATATCAATAGCTCAAAAACGAGCACACGGACATATGTTTTTTTTCCATTTTCTTTCATGGTATGAACTCCTATTTCCAAAAATCTATATGAGAAAAAAAGTTTGATACAAGAAAATTTCTCAATTACACTCTGACAACTTTCCTTTTAACACATTTTTATGGATGATTTATTTTAAAAAAGAAGTTTTATTTTAATATTATTTGATCGGTTTATGGAATCAAATCACCATTTTATGCTACCATTTTAGAAAAAAAAATGTTTTATTAATAAGTCATTTAATGTTTCGGTCATATCAACTTAGAATTACCTGTAACTGGAGGCCGTTATTATAAATTGGTTGCAGTGGTTCTAGTTGATACATTCAATCAAAAACAATGTTGTTAACAAGATCTGAATAAAAGCATTTATTGCTCAACATACATTCCATAGGTACCATGCTGTAATGTCAACGAAGATTCCAAATTATAACAAGATTGAAAAGATAATTGGTCTAGCAAGTTTTATTTAACAGAATAGTGTTGCACTTTCTAAACCATCGTGAAAGATATTTTTACAAGATGTCTTATCTCTAGATTGGCTTTAAAAAAGTGTCATTTTTAGTACATGTGTTTTATTATAAATCAAAAGAAAAATGTGACATTAATTTCCATGACAACATGGTTCATTTTAGCCTTTTTCCTTCTGGTATGGCAGGGGAAATAACCCAGAAGTCTGTAAATAGAATTATTGTACTATTGATATACATTATTATATATTTGTGATTACACAGAGAACAGGATCTAGTAGATTTAGGGAAGCAAACCTAGGTACAAATTAGAACTTTGTGTTGTTTCATATTTGATTTCTTTTTCCTGACGACTGTTCTCATTAAAAGATAAATTATTTGAGAACGTAATTTGATATTATTTATTTTTCACCCTTGCCAACTTACATTTTGTACATGAGCATTTGTGTTAACATGTCTGTTTCTAAAAGGCAGGCATAGGTTAGGGCTTTTTGGTGACCAAATACTTGTTAATTTTGGTACATGTATACCATCATTTGGTGGAACGTTTGCTGGCCAAAAGTTCACACACAAATCAATTACCTGCAAAATTTTCTTTTTGTCAATCATGCAACTGGATAGTGCTTTTAAAATCTGTAAGAAAAATTGCATTAGTTTCTTTAGTTTCTGATTTCGCTGACAGTTATTTGAGAATTAATTAGTGTGAATTGCTGTGAGGTACATCAAGACACTATTGATTGGTAGATAGCTTTTCCTTTTAATGCCATAAAATCTTATCAACAGATAGAGACAACAATATTTAATGAATGAAGTATTTCCTTTTAATGCCATAAAATCTATCAGCAGATAGAGACAACAATATTTAATGAATGAAGTAAAATAGAATTTTGCAGACTCACTTTTGGCCAACATTTGTACCATAAGATGATGTGAACTTAAGTACAGTATAGTACTTTTAAATCTTTAATATATACAGGATTTGACACCGATTTCCTTCCTAAAGTCAAACATGTATCCCAAAGAACCGAACATACATATTCTATAAAGCAATAGATAACATTTTTCTGCATGAGATTTTGTTTCACAAAATTGTTTCACTTACAAATCCAGCAATTATTTTTCTGTTTGCAAGACATAGATGGATAGCTTTTGTGTAGATTTTTGTGACACGAAAACTCTTAAAGGAAGAAATATTAGACTAAATTTACAAGGCATCATAGATTTTTACATTGAAAATGAAGAAAGTCAAAAAATTGTATGATTTAACTTCTGAGTGATTTATTTATGCACACTCAGAGATTGATGATTAAAAAACAAATTTCAGAGAATATTTGTGTCCAAATAGACAGATTTCACAACTCCATAAGGCCTTTCGCTCTCAATTAGTATTGCTGTTATTAGTACTACTAGAGGAAGAAGATATACATAGTATTTTTATACAAAGCATAGGTGTCAAATTATCCTTCTGTGCATAAGTAAAAATGAATTGAAATTGTAAGCTCAAGAAAGCTTGCTGATTTCAGATCTTGTTGACGCACGCTCATCAGCTTGGCTGGGACAGTGTTGTGGGGTGGACTCTTATTTATATCAACTATTGTTACCACGTCTACAAAACCCTAATATATACATAATCATTATATATATAAATATATATATATATATTATATATAAACTTGCATAGTATAGCGATCTTCATGTAATATTGTTGTAATTAACAGTCAAATGAGTAAAAAGAAAAAAAATCTTTACAAAATTGAAATCGTGGTGTTGTGTTATGTCTCTTGTTTTCATTCTAAATAATAATCTTTGATAAAACTATATGCTCTTGTTAATGATAGACAAGAGATGTTGACAAGTTAAGAGGATTGCAATTACAAGATGTCGTCGCTTACTGCTCTAAAACACACATGTTTATGAGTTTGTCTTTATCAAAAGTCCCATATCACAATGTAACACCCAGTCATTTAAGGATGTGCCGGGTTTTGGAGAAAGATGGAAGCCAGATTGGTGCCAGGTTTTGGAGAAAGATGGAAGCCAGATTGAAAAAAAAACACTTCATAATCTACCATTATTTGTAGTTTAACAAAATACTCCAATGCAATTTGTTCTCATCATCTAGAAATCAATATCCGGACCGACGGATCCAAACAAACAATAGTACATTGTCCCGTCCGGTTTCACCGGCAGGGGAATAATATATGTAACATATTTTACAAAACAATTGAGTACTATCGAAGTAATACATTTCTAGATGATGACTGTTACTGGAAAGGAGTTAAGGTTGGCAAATGGTTGCGATGATCAGCTGGAGATATACATGTATATAAATATTTTACAGATATGAAAAGATTGTATTGTTTATCCAGCATGAACTGTGTATAAAGAGTATACAAGATGTCTCGGGTAAAATAAGCCTAACTCAAAAATCAAGGTCATCCTACATAGTATTTACAGAAGAAAAGATTGAAAGATCTTTGAGGACTGAACCAATAATTTTGTCAATTCTTTAACTCGCACATTTCGATTGATTCCATTACTAGTGACAACAATGATTGCCTAAAATAGTCAAGCTGTTGAACAGTGGCCTTGATATGACAACCCTTAAACACGAATTTATAAGCACGTGCAGTTTGGTTGTAAAGGAATGAAGCGCCAAGAGTGACAATCTGATTAAAATAAAGATCCTTATTATCACTACGTTTGATAAGAGGATCTGACAACATCCCATTAGGGGTCACGTCAAGATGACCTTTGGAAATGGCCAATCAAAATTTGCACTGCCAGAATCTTGACTGGGGACGAAATAATTTGAAAAAAGCTGTCCGAATTATTCTCGTGTACGCAGTCATCTCGCCCAAAGAGCACAAATAAGCTAAACGTTTACATATACTCGGACGAAATGGCGTTATCAATTGATGTAGCAATGTGTAGAAAGTCTAATAAACGGAGTGGTTATATGGATCTTATTTTAATCAGATTGCAAGAGTGATGACACTGACTATCCTAAACCCGAGACATTTGTAAGCTAACTCAGCTCAACGTATACACGGCACAACTCTGTCCATTCTTTCGTAAGTCATCTGATGATAAGTAAACATCTATTTTAGCAACTGTGCCCTTCGTAGTTGACCTTTTGACCCCAAACTCATCCCCAATCGATGTTACCCAACAATGTTAGAAGTTTTGAGCTAAAGTTATCATATTGAAATGGATACACGATCTGTCTTCCGCCGAGTTCACCAGTGCCCAGCTCAAGTAAACTAGTTTACCCTAGCAAACACATATTTTAATGTTTAACAAATTTACTTCATAGGAGGACAAGACACAACAAAGACCAAACGTGAGTTGTAGAGCAGGGTCGGGAACCATACAGAGGCTTTGCAGTTGTTTGCCAGAAGTGTTTTCAGATTAAAAGTAGTGTTATTAATAACTAATTAGTGTTGATGTGGTTTCTTCTGTAACATTGTTAGAGTGAATATTAATCTGAAACGAAGACATTTAGGGAGAAAGAGGAAGGTGTTTGAATTTTCATTCAATGATATCTATCTTAAAACCGTGTCAACCGATCAAGAGATTTTAGGATGGTGTCTGCACATCTGACGATTTTATCCAATGGTTTAGAAAACAATTATCAGAAAATAGTGAAGTCGTTATTACAAGATGTATCCAATACCAACTTCCAACCAATATATATATAATGTTATGTGTTCTGTCTTTTCTGGTTTATGAGAATAAAGTATTGCCATCTTAATTATCGTTGTACTGCTACATAGGCATCCGAAGATACATCATGAAGTTGGACATAACCAAGCCAACGGAAGTACATACACAATGCTAATTGTAAAGGAGGATGCCTCTTTGGGGAGTTCTACGGCCACTCAGTGATAAACAAAATATTTTGCATGAAAGTAACATATTGCATATTGTATGCTATTCCAAATATTCGGTTTTTTTTCTAGGCTAATGGTAATTTCAGATGTCAAAGGGTGAAAATTTACATGAGTCAATAGTATTTTTTGCAGATTTTGTCTGCAGATCTTTGGTTTGGGAAGTTTTGTTCAGAAAACTGATGAAATATTGAATAATTTGGTCATTTTTTTTCATAATGTGCTGAAAACATGATTTTTAGCGATTTTATAGCTTGAGATTGATGTTTATTTAATACTGCATGTGGATGTTGACATGACCTGCTTATGATGGTTACATCCTAGAATCACATTGGTTGGGTCACGTACACAAATCAGGTCATATTTAATGAATGGTATCATCTGTCCACTAGGCATCCTCTATTTTCCCATGTTTAAAATAGTTTTACAAAATATTTAAACTGGTTTTATGAATGAGCTAATGTCAAGCAACACCTTCAATGAAGGTAATGTCAAGCAACACCTTCAATGAAGGTAGGATGTTAGAATTCTGCTGCCCCACTACATGATTGTAGAAGGCAACTTCATTTGGAATCTTAATTTCTTAGCTACATAGATTGAAATACTTTATTTAATCATTTTAAAGCGTTACAGTGGTGTCAAACACTTTATTTGGATTTGTCACGATCTAGTAAGATTATTTCGTCCTAGGTCACATTTGTTAAGTCACATGCAGAAATTATGTCACATTCAATTAATGGTATAGTCTCTCACCTAAATATCTTCTGGAATTTTCTATGTTTAAAGCAAGTATTCAATCTATTTAAGTTTGTTTGATATGAAAATTTTAGGCATTAACTGCATTGCAAGTATGAGAGATTAGAATTGTGCGTGCTGTCCACTGCATGATCGTAAAAGGCTACTTAATCTGGGATATCAATTATAGTGGCTACCTAGATAAAAAAATATATCGGATTTCCGTCTTAGACGGAAATGGTTTCTTTTTCATGAAGACTTTTCTGTCACTATAAACCAGTTATTTTCAAGATAATATTCTCTCACAGTCAACACTAGATTTGTTAAATACATGTACATGATATTGTTTGCTAGAGCCAAGGTTCCATATTTAGTCGCCTTATACGACCATGCAATGGGCAGCAGGCACAATTTAAACATCATACTTGCAATGTAGGTGTTGCTTGAGGTTATTTCATAAAACAAACTTAAATAGCTTTAACACTTGCTTAAAACACGGAAACCCCAGAAGATGCATACTTTGGAAGACGATACCATTCGTTGAATACGACCTAATTCATCCCTGTCACCCAACCAATGTGATCCTTACATGCCATCATTTAAGCCTATCATGGAAAAATCCAAATAAGCTCTACACATCACTCTAAAGCTATGAAATGGTTGAAAATTTTTCATCGAGGTAGCCACGAAATTAATATTTTAAATTAAGTCGCCTTTTAAAAGCACGCAGTGGGGCAGCAGGCACAATTCTAACATCCTACCTTCAGTGTAGATGTTGCTGATCATTAGCTCATAAAACACACTTTAAAAAAGGTAAAAACCTGCTTTAAACATGTGAAAACAGAGGATGCTTAGTGGACAGATGATACCATTTATTAAATAATATTATTATATGACCTAATTTGTGCACGTGACCCAGTCAATGTGACACTAGAATGTAATCATCTTAAGCAAGTTATGTCCAGATCCACATGCAGTACTTAACATCAAACCAAGCTATCAAATCGTTAGAAATAATGTATTCAGCAAAATTAAGAAAGTTTCAATGCTTAAACAGAACAGTTTTAATGCTAAAATCGATTAAATGCTTAACTAGATCACTGTGACCTGCATACAAAGTATGTATTTATCATTATTATTTCCCTCGGTTTTCTTAACTGAACTTCACAAACCCGATATTTATAGGTAAAAACTGCAAAATATTTTTTTTTAATTAATTAAGACTTTAACAATGAAAATGCTAATTTTCACCCTTTGACCTCTAAAAATACCATGAGCCCAAAAAACAGGATGTTCTCAATATAGCATATATTTCTGCCATCGAGTTGTCGACTTACGACTTAATAATAATGTATTGGAATTTTTATGCCATCGTGTTATATTAGGTCGAGTTATGGTAACGTACTTTGCCGAGAGATGTCGACCTGTCGATAATCAGACTTGTTGTGATATTTATGTCGGCAATAAGCGCAAGTCGACTTGACATCACGGAAAGTCGACTTATATCCTGGAAAATTGACTTGCCTTATTACGACGATATGATCAGTTCGTGATAGTGTTAAACGCGACTTTCCAATATGGATATGTGGAAAGTCGTGTTAAAATACTCGGCTCATTACATCGTGTTTCTCAACGAATATCAAAGTCATGTTATAACTCGACTGGTCAACATAAGTATATCAAAAAGTCATGTTATAACTCGACTTGCCGACATAACTATCTGGTCAAAGTTGAGTTACCCTAAAGTCGACCTAAACTAACTCGATGGCAGAAATATGCCACCATACAGTGCTTTATGAAAGGGTGGCCTTTGATTTCCACTTTCAAGACCAGCAGATGTCGACATCAATAACTGACAAGTCGGTGTCATAAACACGATTAATCGCCGAGTTACCGACTTTCTACATAATTATCTTGGAATCATAATGTGGGCAGGCAAGTACAGGCGGTAAGTCGACATATTTTTCTGTTTATGTCGACATCTTCCTGTATTATGTCGACATAATTAATGCATTATTATGGTGGCATATGTCTGCCATCGATTTGCCGATTTACGACTTAATAAGGTCGACATAATTAAGGCATTAAGTCGACATCATATCGGAAAATGTCGACATAAACAGAAGAATATGTCGACTTACCACATGTACATGCCCACATAATGATTCCAAGATATTTATGTAGACAGTCGGTAACTCGGCGATTAATGTGTTTTATGCTCGGGTGTGACACCGACTTGTCAGTTATTGATGTCGACATCTAAACTAAAAGATGTCGACATCTGGTCTTGAAAGTGGAAATCAAAGGCCATCCTTTCATAGAGCACTGTGTATATGCAGCAAAAGCCATACAGCAGAGATCGACGTTGATTTTGTTAATTCAAGTTTTTATTTATTTGATTTCAAAATTTAAAAAAAAATGTGATCCTGCACATCCCGGTCATGAAACTGTAGCCTGCGTGTACGTAGCTGTTAGCCCGAGCTAAGGAAGTGTAAAACGAATTATTAATATATATAACCGTGGGTTGAAAATTCGTTTCAAAGCTGTGTGTGTGTGTTTTGTTGATTGGCATTCGTACCAAGTCCATGTAGTACATACCGTACTATACTATATTCAAAGAATGAATGAAAAAAAAAAATAAAAAAAATAGAATAAATAAGATTTTTTATGTTGTATTTTCTTGTGAATCCCGAAAAATACCAGTTACATAATTTAAAAGCCATAAAGGTCACAGTACAGGTACACAATACACATTGGGAAACCAGCTTTACTTGTTAGCTTGGCCTGTCCATATATATACATAAATAATTACATCCCTCGATACACTTTTATAAAGGCACAACGAATATTTGTTACGGTCTTAATGGCCAGATTCAACCTTTGGGCTAAAAATCCTCCAGGGACGCGGATGTATCGCGAGTTGGGAGTTTAAATCTGCATCTATTTTTCGTAGTAAAAACATGCGTTCTTTGTAGTCAAAAGTAGTAAAAAAAAGTCGTGCTTATACCTCATTCATGCCATTGGCCGGAATATACAATTGTGTTATGGGTAACTAGTGATCACGTGATTTTGTGTTTACTTCCAAATATGGTGATAGTTTGCTTGCCATTTCTTCGGAGAAATTGATTTATTTGAAAATATTTAGACTCCAAAATGTTATTAATATTGCATGCATATCATTTTGACTTGCACATATGCACTGTTTTACTATAAATAATGAACTGAATGAGTTGTAAAACTGCCATTTTCACGTTTTGTAAATAAATGATATAATACAAATTGACCAATTCAATAGGTCTAACCGTCTAATCTAAAATCAGCGAAGATCGGCTACTCCGGCTAAATTCGTAGAATTCTAAATTTATATTTATATATATTATTACCTGCTTTAGGGTTCAGAACATATACATATATAACACAGAGAAAATAAGGCCAAATTATGTATAAATACCAGGTCAGATAAATCACTCTATTTGGAAGTAAACACACACTCATGTGATCACTAGTTACCCACTAATACAATTCCATATTTATTTCGGCCAATGGCATGAATGAGGTATAATCACGTGACTTGTTTTACTACGTTTTACTACAAAGAACGCGTGCTCTGTACCATTATGGGGGAAATCCTCCGCGGATCGTGGTTTCATTTCCACCATTTGAAATTGTTAGCAATACTATCATATCATAGTTTATTTTCCATATTATTTCCAAAAAAAATAGTTATAAGTTTCCGCATAGCCCACTTAGCTTTTTGGGAATCTAATACATACATGTATGTACACTTATACTAAGAAACACGGGCTTATGTGCTTACATGGCAGCTTCTGTTCCCGCCTGGTAAATTGGGACCTAGGACCTAACTCATTATGCTTCCGTACGAAAATGTATCATTTTGTTTCTTCATAGATTGAAAGGTCTCAAGGCCGTCTACCAATATTGTGAATTTCATGGCCCTGGGGTCTCGGGAATTTTCCCCAGGGGATAGGGTCTTTACCATAGTTTATATATGGAAACACATTTATGAGCATTATTTGCTCAATTTTCATAAGAAACAGATGTAATGGAATCAAATACTCTTCATATATTAAAAGGTTAAATGGATATCATCACTGGCTGATTTCATGGGCGTGATAGGCCAATATATGGTGCTTATATACAGTGTATGTATTTGTTTCATTCTGTATCCGAACTCGGGTGACCAATCAGAAAAAAAACATGCATGGCTGACAGGTGGCTATGTGTTTTTGTTATTCCTGCTATATAGACTTCATTTTTAGTTTTCCCATGTTATAAAACATTTCCAAGAGGAAAGAAAAAGGTAAAAAAATTACAGAAATAGAGAAAAGATCCATCTTTTATTGGCATGATTTACATCAGTCAGTAGTGGGTACCAAGTTCATTAAACTTTTTAAATGTGCAACTGCAGGGGCGTAGGAAGAAAAGGGTCCCCCTGCACATTTTTCGTACTTCATTTTAGAAAATTTTGCCGCTTTGCGGCGCATTTCCTAAAAGTTCAAGCACGTAATGTTCAAACCTTTAATAATAAAAATTCAATACACATGAACTAGACTAAAATGTCCATCAAGGGATTCTACTATTTCAAAAATGATTCTTAAAATATTAAATTGTTTATATGTCTAAGCAAGACAATTAAATCAATTCATTATTTTTTTAGTTAAACAACAATGTGCTGATGGTGTGAAGTCGTATGTTCAGATCGAGCAGGGTTGCATAATGATATGACGACATTCACAATTATAATTTCTAAATGCAGGTAAATGTAAATCGAAAAATTACCACGTTAAAGAACGCATTAAAATCCTCAAAATACACCGTAAAACTCATCTTGGCCATTCCAAATCGTAATATTTTTCGCGGGGGAGACCCCCGGACCGCCAGAACACCAAAGTCTCGCGCATTCGGCGCTCGCAAAATCATCAAAATCGTAATTTTTTTTCCGGGGGAGATCCCCGGACCCCCAAAACACCAAAATCTCGCGCATTCGGCGTTCGCAAAATCATCAAAATACATCGTAAAAATTATCTCAGCCATTCTAAATCGTAATAATTTTTTCCGGGAGAGACCCCCAGACCCCCGGACCTCCAAACACCAAAATCTCGACCCTTCGACGCTCGCACGCCATTTTGCATATTCATTAATTTCCTGTTAGCGTCGCCATTGATATGGATGTGTACAAGGATTATATGTAATGATTTATGAGAAAAAGTATATATAAAGTATATATGGTTGTGTGTTGAATTAATCTCCTCCTGTGTGACCTATTGCAATTGTCTTTTGGCCGGCATCATCCAGTGTCTGTTGTAAACAATTTACAATCTTCTTAATAACCAAGAACCTCATACATGGACATGTTATTGGGCCATAGCATGCTGGGATGAAGGGATACAAAGTTTGTTCAAATCAATGATCTTGACCTATGTGCCAAGTCACAGGGCTGAGACATTCATTTGTTTGTTTAAAAGCAAAACATTATTTATAACTGTGCATATTGGAATTCAGGTGACTGTTAGACATATATGTCCTTATTGCCTTCTGCTCATTCTCAACTCTCATCCATTTGTAAACAATTCAAATTTTAACAAACTTCTTCTCCACAACACTGTTTTTCTCATTTTACAGCAAGTACTAAAAACAACAACAATCAAATAACAATCATGAATTTTTCAGCAAAACAAACATGTTTCAAATTAAATTAATACACATATTTGATTAATATATTTGATCTGCATTCATTATTGAATTTAAAAAAAAAATGAAAAAAAAATATTATATCATAGCAAAGGTACATGGTTTGTCATTTTAATCAAGGGAGATAAATCCGTTTTGAAGGATTTTCCACAAAGTGGAAAAGTTAAGATTAATTCACTTCCCATGCATTATTCAACCAAATTTAGACTGGTACATTTCCTGGTCAACATCAATTATAATTTTCAACACAAATTTATTAGATGATGTTTCAAGTATTTGTCGAGTATATATACATGAACTTTCACATCTGCCATGGCACAACATGTAATCTTCAATTTATCAATGTTTCACAATCAAAGTCTACTCTAAGCCTTCTGTTTCAAATGCTGGAAATGAAATCACGATCCGCGGGGGATTTTCCCAATAATGGTACAAAACACGCGTTCTTTGTAGTCAAACGTAGTAAAACAAGTCACGTGATTTTACCTCATTCATGCCATTGGCCGAAATAAATATGGAATTGTATTATGGGTAACTAGTGATCACAAGAGTGTGTGTTTACTTCCAAATAGAGTGATTTCTCTGACCTGGTATTTATACATAATTAGGCCTTTTGAAGAAGATCTTATTTTCGCTGTGTTATATGTATATGTTCTGAACCCTAAAGCAGGTAATAATATATATAAATTTAGAATTCTACGAATTTAGCCGGGAGTAGCCGATCTTCGCTGATCTTAGATTAAACGGTTAGACCTATTGAATTGGTCAATTAGCATTATATCATTTATTTACAAAACGTGGAAATGACAGTTTTATAACTCATTTCAGTTCATTATTTATAGTAAAATAATACATATGTGCAAGTCAAAATGATACGCATGCAATATTAATAACATTTTGGAGTCTAAATATTTTCAAATAAATCAATTTCTCCGAAGAAATGGCAAGCAAACTATCACCATATTTGGAAGTAAACACACAAATCACGTGATCACTAGTTACCCATAATGCAATTGTATATTCCGGCCAATGGCATGAATGAGGTATAAGCACGTGACTTTTTTTACTACGTTTTTACTACAAAAAATAGATGCAGATATATCCGAGTTTGGAGCTAAAACCGCGTCCCGCGGGAGGATTTTTAGCCCAAAGGTTGAATCTGGCCATTAAGGCCGTAACAAAAAAATCGTTGTGCCTTTAGTTAAGTGTATCGAGGGATGTAAATATTTATGTTTATTAATATGGACAGGGCAAGCTAACCACAAAGTAAAGTTGGTTCCAAAATGGGGTATTGTGTAACTGTTACTGTGACCTTTTTTTGGCTTTTAAATTACGTAACTTGTTTTTTTCGTGTGGTGTGGGAGTGAGTGGTGTATGAGAGGGGGTGGATTCGCAAAAAAAATGGAAAATCTTGAAAAAAATCATTGTAATATAGTATAGTACGGTAGGTACCAAATGGACTTGGTACGAATGCTATTCCAACTAAAGCACACACACGAGCTTTTTAAACGAATTTTCAACCCACGGTTTATATATATTAAATAAATGATTATGGCCATGAGGATGGAAAATTAGTTGTTACAATAGCAGAGGTTCCATTTTGGCCCTCCCCCCCCCCCCCCCCCCCCCCCCCCCCCCCCAACTCACCCCCTTCCCCCCCTCGGACTACAATGACAGTGTCCTTTTGCACTCTAATCATACACTGCAGGCATACAGGCTTGCATGGCCGGGTTGTGCAGGATCACATTTTTTAATTTTTGAAATCAAATAAATAAAAAATCTTTTGCTGAAATTTAACAAAAAACAACGTCGAACTCTGCTGTATGGTGCTTTTGCTGCATGATACACAGTACCCTATGAAAGGTGGCCTTTGAATATTCCACTTATCAAGTACCATATGTCGACATCTTTTCGTTTTAGATATCGACATCGATAACTGACAAGTCGGTGTCACACCTGAGCATAAACACATGTAATCGCCTGAGTTACCGACTGTCCTACACAAATATCTTGGAGTCTTTATGTGGGCATGTACATGTGGTTAAGATCGACATATTCTTCTGTTTATGTTCGACATCTTCTCGATATGATGATCGACTTAATGCCTTAACGATGGTTCGACAATATTAAATTCTTAAATCGGCAAATCGATGGCAGACAAATGCCACCATACACTGAGTAATATGAAGCAAGTCTACAGCAGAGATTCGACGTTGATTTTGTTAATTCAGGTAAGTTTTTATTTAAAATGTGATCCTGCACATCCCGGCCATTGCAGCTGAAGCTTGCGTGTACGTAGCTGTTTGTCCGAGCTGGAGGAAGTTAGGAGTGCAATAACGCAATTTCCATCCTCTTGGCCATAATCATTTATTAAATATAATAAAAGCTGTGTGTGTTGTGTGGTTGGCCATTCGTTCCAAGTCTATGTGGTACATAACCGCACTATACTATATGAAGAATGAAATGAAAAATGCAATAACAAATGCGATTTTTTTCATGTTTTATTTTATTAGTGAATCACGAAAAAAAGATCCAGGTTACGTTAATTTAAAAGCCATAAAGGTCACTAGTTAATGGTACTCAATAACACATAAACCACATAACTTGTAAGCTGCCGTCCATAAATACTACATTTTTATTTTTACCATCTCTCGATAACATTTATAATAAAGGCACAACGAAATTTTTGTTACGGCCTCTTTAAATGGTCTGATTCAACCTTTGGGCTAAATAAACAATCCTTCCCGGGACTCGGTTTTTAAGCTTACTAACACGGGGTAATTACCCGCATCTATTTTTTGTAGTTAAAACGTAGTAAAAAAAAGTCACGTGGCTTTTACTTCATTCATGTCTATGGGGCGGAAAATACAACAATTGTACTTAAGGCTAACTAGGTCAATTACAATGTTTGTATGTTTTACTTCCAAATATTGTCGATAGTTTTAGCTTGCACCCTATTTCTTTCTATCGGAAAATAATAATATTGATTTAAAAAAATTTAGGACATCCAAAATGTTAATTAATAATGCATGCTTATAATTTTGACTTGCACATAAGTTCTGATTTAACTAGAAATAAAATGAAATAAAGTGTTGTATGCGGGGGAGGGACATTAATTTTATTATGTTTACTGTCTAGGCAAAGCTAACCAGTCAAGCTGTTTTGTCCGTAGGTGTATTGTATTGTGTACACTGTGCTGTGACCTTTGTATTTCTCTATACTGTGTAGTGTTTGTGTCGGCTGCTAATGTGGTGTCTGTGTTTTCTCTGGTGTGATTGGACTGCGCTAGAATCGGGTTATGGGATAAATTCGGGGTTAGTTCTTAGTAGAAACTAGAATGGGCAGTCTGATGGATTAAGTTCCTCGCGTGCTGCCAGCTCCGCTTCTAGGCTATATGCGTGACCTATTTCTTATATTTTAGTAATTAGATGGAAATTAAAACTGTTATAGATAATTAGGTACGGGAAAGGGGGCTGGTTATAATATGTGTGTTGATGTATGTATGATGTATGTTGTAAATAGTTACTGTTATAGTCATAATAAACTGTTCATTATCGTCTAAACCCTGTAGTTTATTCTTCCTCCTACCAACAGACAAGCATATTAAAGCTGACAATGCAAGTTAAATTATTAAAATGATTTTTTTTTAAATAAGTATACTCGTTTTTTCAAGAATCGTTTATGAGACATTCCCCGGTTGAGGACAGCCATTTTTGTTTTACATTCCGACGACTCGCCGACCCCTATATAAAGCGCGTGAATCGACACACGTGCGCTCATTCATGTACCTATACACCTAGCAGTCCACAGGTTATATCACCTACAAATAGGTAAACAAAACCCTCACCTGTAAAACTATGGGACTTTTTTTAGCATGAAAACATGTCAACTCCTCTAAGTTGTCATTCAGATACTTCTCAAAATAAAATTCCAACTCAAGTGAATAGAAATCCAAACAATAATCCGTATCCACTTAATATCTCCACGTATATCATCGTACCCGATGCACTCAACTGACCATATACACGTGTGGTACTACGTACCTTACCCGAAACGAACGACAACTATCAAGGACACACACGTTAGTGTCGTTGTTCATGTACGTGTAAAACTTAGTGTATATTGAAGTGTTTTATTATTAGTTCGTATTGGACATATGTTGGGATATAGCTAACCGAACACATTCATCTATTACTTCAATGAAATATTGTCAGGTGAGTGCAGTGTTTATTTTCAATTTGACATTGTTATTTGCAATATCGGGCCATGTGTATCTGAGACAAGACATGTTTGGAATGATACACGTGTGTCAAGTGTCCCGTGCTTTATATAGGGGGTTGGCCAGTGAAGGTTACTAAGCAGAGCAAAATAAAAATGGCTGCCACTTCCTTAGATACCACACTGTCATAACTAGGGGATGTCTCAGAAACAATTTTTGAAAAAAAATATTTCGTTAATATATATATTTTTTTAATTTCAACTGAATGTTTTTAACTTGCATTGTCAGCTTTAAATAATACCCAACGAACCTGGGTTGCACTAGGGGCACGCCGGGCGAAGTTTGACATCGTTGCAAACTGGGCCCGTCTCGCTCCTGTTACAAAAGTGGTGCTGTTTTTGACCAGAGCTTGTTCTGTTTGTAGGGGGAGAATATATATTTTGTAAATTTATAGCCAGTAGTTCAAGATGTCCATGTTTGGGAATAGCTTCAATAGCCTCGCATATAGTCTAGGATTACGCACGCCTAGGACACAGGGGCCCGACAATATACAAAGCAATGATAACACCGGTTTTTTTGGGGAGCCCACTACACCAGAACATCCAATTATAGTAGAACCCGTATATTATACACGGAGTGATGAAAACATGTCCATAGAAATGTACAAATGTATGATAGTAGTTATAGCGAGGCTGGTTCTAACAATTGTAAAGAAGGTGTTGACTTATTATACATGTAATTACAGAATCAGCTTCCAATGCAACAATTAGTAACATATAGAAAAAAGTGTCAACACATATACATGTACCACTGTAAGTATTATGGACAAAATAACAACAACAGATATTGTGGAGTACACATCTCCACATACAGAACATGTGAGCATATAGTAACAAGAGGATGGAGGGCCACATTCATCATTGGCAATGGGTGTGTACAATCGCAGGGCGGAACTGGTCAAGTACCAGTGTACCCTGTGTATTTCGAATAGTATTGCAAAATCTATAAGGCGCAATTATCAGTTTACCTGGGACGCAGCGAAGGAGGGGGTTTGATCCCCCTGAGGCCGGTTCCTAAAGCGGGTTTGCTGCAGCATATAGCGGGACGTGTCCAGCAGAGGAGACACATTGCTGCTGGAACCGGTCCAAGGTTGATCAAGACCTCCGGAGTGGCGGGGAGGATGGGGATGAGGAGGGAAGGACCATAGCCACCACCGGTGACATATGGACTATTTGTAGGAGCCGAGATGGAAGCGCCGATTACACTGGAGATCTACAATGTATACTGTACAGAACTATGGACTGTGTTAACGTGTTTCTGTCTGTGAACGGAAAAGGAACATTATATTTTTGGTGTTACATTTATTTATCATGGTTCAATTATACAATTGTTAATTCTTAAAACTATTATGATAAAAGTTATCTTTATAACGTATTTACTTTGTAAAATTTATACATGTGTCTAAAGAGTTTGTTTTTTTGATATGCAAGATTTGTCACGGGATGTAACTTTTTGAAAGAAAGGGGGGAGTGTAGCGGGGGACATTAATCAGTTTGTTTACTGTCTAGGCAAGCTAACCAGTCAAGCTGTTTTTGTCCGTAGGTGTATTGTGTACCTGTGCTGTGACCTTTGTATTTCTCTATACTTGTGGTAGTGTTTGTGTCGTTGCATTCATTTCTCGTGAGATGTCCTAAATGTAGTGTTCTGTGTGCTTACATCTCACTAAATGTTCATACTGTTGTGATTGGCTGCCTAGACTCGGGTATGGGGATAAAATTCGTGGGTGAGGGGGTAGTTCGAGGAAACGAATGGGCAGTTGAGGATTAAGATCCTGGCCGTGCTGCCCAGCATCACGCTACTAGGCTATAGGCTGACTATTTTATATTTGGTAATTGGAAATAGGGACGTGAATGGGGGGCTGCGTTTATAATATCTTGTGTGGATGTAAGCTATGTTGTCATGTTGTAAAATTGTTTACTGTTCTAGTCATAATAAACTGTTCCTTATCATCTAAAACCCTGTAGTTTGTTCTTCATCCTTACACAACTGACAAGCATCTTAAAATTATTACCCAACGTATCCTTGGTTTGCACCTTAGGGGCGCGTCGGGCGTAGTTGACAATCCTTTCAAACTGGGTCCGTCTCGCTCCTGTTACAAAATGATATAATGCGAATTGACCAATTCAATAGGTCTAACCGTCTAATCTAGGATTAGCGAGGATCGGCTACTCCCGGCTAAATTCGTAGAATTCTAAATTTTATATTGATATATATAATTATCTGCTTTAGGTTGTAGAACAGATACATATAACACAGAGAAAATAAGATCTTCGTCAAAAGGCCAAATGAAATCACTATATTTGGAAGTAAACACACACTCATGTGATCACTAGTTACCCATAATACAATTCCATATTTATTTCGGCCAATGGCATGAATGAGGTATAAGCACGTGACTTGTTTTGCAAGGTTTGACTACAAAGAACACATGTTTTGTACCATTATTGGGAAAATTCTCCGCGGATCGTGGTTTCATTTTCACCATTTGAAATTGCTAAGCAATGTATATACACGAACTTTGACATATGGCACAACATGTAATCTTCAATTTATCAATGTTTCACAATCAAAGTCTACTCTAAGCCTTCTGTAAGCTAACACAAACTCTGCCTTAGTGTGATATAATTTAAACAAGGTTCAAAACTCAATGGAACACAACACTGTTTGGACTTCCCTGATGTGGTGCTCTGTACAGCTCCATCTCACCAGGCCAACATAAAATTGCCGTTATACTGGAAATCATTCGTACTGTAATGTTTATTTGAATTGGTACATGTTATTAAGAATTAAGTAAAAAGTGTCGATACATATTATCATACAATTTAATGTATAAATGAGGACGTTTAGTAGATCGGCGACAAAAGTAATAAAAGCAAGTTAAATGTGTGCAGGTTGTTACGGTAATTAAACCACGTACTGGTTATGTCTCATCAATGGCTAGTTCAAATCCGCATTTTCCCAGTAAAAACTATATTTCTTAGTCAGTGATATATAGTTTGAGCATTGAAATTCTATATAATAAATCCTACTTTAAATAGTTCGAACCAGGGACGTAGATGGAATTCCTGTTCGATCACATCAAGTGATGAACTTACGTGAAGTTCAGTAAGATTTTCAGTGCTGGCAAATCGTCGCCCAAGAGATATTTTGACAAGCAAAATATTTTGATTAAAAAGAATGTATTGATGGACATAATAAAAGCAAGGACATATAAACATAAACAGATTAATTAAGTCCTTCATAAAATGTTTAAGTATATATGTATGGGATATAGTTTTCAAAACGACAAGGTGCGCGAAATAGTTTTAAGCCCTGTCAAACGTATACGTTTGGAATCTGGCGGGTTGCAAAGCATTGGAAAAATGAGAAATCGTCCATAGAAGTTAAAAGTCGGCATTAGATTCAGAACCTGTAGTATCAACGCTGGTCAAAGGACCGATCGCTCAACTGTAGGCCACATGCATGCCCGGTAATAAATTAAACAGCCAGAGTTAAAATAAATTCAACGTCTGCCAATTTAAACTGTATAGTTTACATAGTTGTTGATTAGATTATGTATTTATCGCAATTATTTTAATTTTAGAAACCCTTGACAATCTGACAGTATCCGATTCTGACCTTCTTTTACAAACCGCACGAGTTAAAATATAATCTTTAGAATATACTTTCAAAAACAGTTTCGTGGATGCTTCAAGGCTTGAATTATTTTTAATTATTAAAAGGGAATTCGTTCAATTTAGAAATGTCCATTGTCAGAAACAAAAGCACTGACTTTGGCCATATTAATTGTGAATTTTGCATTTGTCTTGAATGTTCAAATAGTATCTATGTGTATAATGTGGTAACAAAATGTGTGATCCATACATTGTACATGAACATGTAGCACGTGCAATGAACAGTATATTGTAAAGTATGCCTGCTCGAAAGGTAGACCACTAGGGGATTTCAGAAAAGATGGCGATGACGTCACACAAAGGTACATCCGGGCGCTCAAAGGTACAACTCCTATATCTGTACACATAAACATTGAGGGAACACAGCCGCTTGCGATGTTTGTTTACATTTTATTGTAATAAATAGTACGACAATCCGAGAACTATTGCGTTATTTACATTTCGAAAAGTGTAAATAAAAATATTTTACAATAATTTACAATTTTAAACATATGGTATTCATATATTTTACTCTGTTTATACTCCATTTTCGACCGCCACGAGAAAACACGGTCGCCATTACGTATAAACATTGACAGATATATTGCAAATATCAATTTGAAATTACAAATTAAATTCAAAGTCACCCAAAATATAATTATAAGCAATTACTGTTTTCGAAGGGTTTCTTGATAAAACACCTTACGATGTGTGATTAGTACAAAATTAAACATTTGCTTTCGTAGATTACCCCAAGCCCACGGCAGCCATTACAGTACAACCGAGAACCCGAATTTCGTCCGTTTTCAGTGTCATAAAATTACGTATTCTGGTTAATATTTTTGTCATCAATTTTGGGATTTAGTTTATAACATACAAATGAGTCAGTTTGTAGGTTAATTATTTCATATTTTTAAACAAAACTTTGAGTATTTAGGATTCTCGAAGCCGTGTGCAATGTATCCTGGTCGGCATTTACGTACAGTACTACGATCTGTAATTTATATCCATTTAAATGAAGTCTACCTAATATGTATTCAAATTATATAAAATTAATACCATTTCAATTGGAGACTTAACACAGCAGTCCATGGCATAAAAGCGGCTGAAAATGAAATATTAAAAATGAAATATGCAGCATGAAAACTGAACGATTTCACCACATACATGTACGTGTACGTGTAACACAGTAGTTGATACAAGGGCATTCCATTAAAACAACATGTACATATTAAATAACGAAATATATATATCTTAAACAAGTACTTTTTTAGATAAAAGTGTTGGTAATCATTCATATGATTTATTTCCCCAACAATGCTGTGGCCTGCAGAGATCTACCAGCGATGAAGCCATACACGAGCGGCCGTGGTCTGGTCAGGTGGTTCACGTTTTGTTTATATCATATCGTGTTGTGAACAGCTTTTTCATGTTTAACAGAAACATGACACATTGAAATAAATCATTTATTCATAAACACCTTTTTCACAACCTCAATTTATACGTATGAACAAAATCGGGTACGTGTGATGGCCCGGCAGCGCTTCGATAGGTGGCTTCGACACTAAATCTACACTTGTTATATTTAGCAATAAACAAATGAAAATATAAAAATGTTAACATCCGTAACATGTGAAACAATAAGAATCCATTTCAAAATCAGAATTTGCAAGTGTGAAAGTATAAACTTTTGTCAAAGTATCGATTATGAAGCAGGGATGTACGTATCTGTTATTGTTTTTATCAGTCGCCATACTGTGTTTGTACCTTTGAGGACCCGGATGTAAACTTTCTGTGACGTCACGCCATCTTTTCTGAAATCTCCTCTAGTCTAGGACTGCAGTTACCATGGTCACTCGGACTTCATACTGTTCCATCATGTATACATTTGTACACTGGGTATGATATTTTAAATGACCTAACATTGGTCAGACTGGAGCCTGGGGCCTTCATTGGGCCCCTTCAACATGTTCAGTCAGGTGTATCACAGACTAACAACACCTGTATACGTACCTTATCCCAAACCCAGGAGGTCCATTTATAGCATGTTGTACTATATACATTGTACTCATTACACACATACGTACAGTTATACAACAATGCTAGTCATAAGGAATATGTATTTTAACTGGTTTTCGCATTTAATTTATTTGATAATGAAGCTTTATACAATAATTTATATTGTATATATGTATATTAAGATATATATACCCGATTAAACACCAATTATTGTTCAAATGATGTACATCATTTATACTCTGTCGGCGGTGGAGCATCTGTAAACAAGGATTTATAAATGACACTGGTTTTATACATTTATCATTATATTATTTATACATTATTCTGACTCTGTACATAAAATCAGAAAGGAGATTTCAGAAAAGATGGCGTGACGTCACAGAAAGTTTACATCCGGGTCCTCAAAGGTACAAACACAGTATGGCGACTGATAAAAACAATAACAGATACGTACATCCCTGCTTCATAATCGATACTTTGACAAAAGTTTATACTTTCACACTTGCAAATTCTGATTTTGAAATGGATTCTTATTGTTTCACATGTTACGGATGTTAACATTTTTATATTTTCATTTGTTTATTGCTAAATATAACAAGTGTAGATTTAGTGTCGAAGCCACCTATCGAAGCGCTGCCGGGCCATCACACGTACCCGATTTTGTTCATACGTATAAATTGAGGTTGTGAAAAAGGTGTTTATGAATAAATGATTTATTTCAATGTGTCATGTTTCTGTTAAACATGAAAAAGCTGTTCACAACACGATATGATATAAACAAAACGTGAACCACCTGACCAGACCACGGCCGCTCGTGTATGGCTTCATCGCTGGTAGATCTCTGCAGGCCACAGCATTGTTGGGGAAATAAATCATATGAATGATTACCAACACTTTTATCTAAAAAAGTACTTGTTTAAGATATATATATTTCGTTATTTAATATGTACATGTTGTTTTAATGGAATGCCCTTGTATCAACTACTGTGTTACACGTACACGTACATGTATGTGGTGAAATCGTTCAGTTTTCATGCTGCATATTTCATTTTTAATATTTCATTTTCAGCCGCTTTTATGCCATGGACTGCTGTGTTAAGTCTCCAATTGAAATGGTATTAATTTTATATAATTTGAATACATATTAGGTAGACTTCATTTAAATGGATATAAATTACAGATCGTAGTACTGTACGTAAATGCCGACCAGGATACATTGCGCACGGCTTCGAGAATCCTAAATACTCAAAGTTTTGTTTAAAAATATGAAATAATTAACCTACAAACTGACTCATTTGTATGTTATAAACTAAATCCCAAAATTGATGACAAAAATATTAACCAGAATACGTAATTTTATGACACTGAAAACGGACGAAATTCGGGTTCTCGGTTGTACTGTAATGGTAATCCCTATTGAGATTCCTCCTCTAGACTCTTTTATATTCGGACGTCTGATAGATGTCTCTCGTCGGAATCCCTACTCAAGCCTTCTAAACTTTATTCTGGAAAATCAAGTCAGGTTGACCTACCTCTTGTAAGGGTCTATTACAGAAATAATCCAACTGCAGTGGTTCCCATACTAGCACACATCGCTAGTGGAGATATTTTTCTCTCCATACGCACATATATTATTTAGTGACACATATTAACAACAAAGAACCATCCCATATTGTAAACAATGTTATGTTCCATCGCTACTTTGAGCAGCCATTTTGAAAGTCCCTCTCTGTCATGTGACCGCTATAGTCTGTTTCAATAAAATTCATTACCTGTATAACCTTACTCCATTCAGTGTAATAGGCGTTATCTGGAACGCATTATAGTGGTCATGTGACAGCGAGGGACTTTCAAAATGGCTGCTCAAAGTAGCGATAGAACAAGACATCGTTTGCAAAATGAGATGGTTCTTTGTTTTCAATACATGTCACTTCATATTAAATGTGCGTTTTGAGAGAAAAATATCTCCACTATCGATGTGTGCCAGTATGGGAACCACTCCAGTTGGATTATTTCTGTAATAGACCCTTACAAGAGGTAGGTCAACCTGACTTGATTTTCCAGAATAAAGTTTAGAAGGCTCGAGTAGGGATTCCGACGAGAGACATCTATCAGACGTCCGAATATAAAAGAGTCTAGAGGAGGAATCTCAATAGGGATTACTGTAATGGCTGCCGTGGGCTTGGGGTAATCTACGAAAGCAAATGTTTAATTTTGTACTAATCACACATCGTAAGGTGTTTTATCAAGAAACCCTTCGAAAACAGTAATTGCTTATAATTATATTTTGGGTGACTTTGAATTTAATTTGTAATTTCAAATTGATATTTGCAATATATCTGTCAATGTTTATACGTAATGGCGACCGTGTTTTTCTCGTGGCGGTCGAAAATGGAGTATAAACAGAGTAAAATATATGAATACCATATGTTTAAAATTGTAAATTACTGTAAAATATTTTTATTTACACTTTTCGAAATGTAAATAACGCAATAGTTCTCGGATTGTCGTACTATTTATTACAATAAAATGTAAACAAACATCGCAAGCGGCTGTGTTCCCTCAATGTTTATGTGTACAGATATAGGAGTTGTACCTTTGAGCGCCCGGATGTACCTTTGTGTGACGTCATCGCCATCTTTTCTGAAATCCCCTATACATAGAGATTGGCAACTCCGCCATTTTTTACGATAGGCAGATGTACCTCTATATGTGCTTAGGGGTTTTTAAATAAACTTTTAAATAGTTAAATACAGCAGAATAACTTTGATATGTTATACAAGTTCAGTAATTTTTAGATGGTTTGAATACGATTTTTGATAGAAGAAAATATGTTTTAACTTATTTATTAATAAAACAAAATGCACTTCCGGTTTTGAAAGACCGATTTTCGAAAAACCTGGTAAATTTGCTGATTTTCATGCTTTCAAAAATCATATTAAATAACATCAATCGGGAAATCTGGTCACATAAAACCATGATATAATGTTTAAACTTTGTATTTATGCAAAAATATCATGTTTAAAAGAATACACTTAAAAGTAGTTAGCCAAGGGAAAATGCTTATAAACCAGGGGCCCGCTGCCTGTCAACAAAGACAAAGAAGGATTTCCAATCTCTATGTATATATGTTTCTGATAAAATAACCTATCTTATGTTGAATAAGTACCTTATCTAAATTAATTTTGATCATTTATATAACAGATTTAAATAGTAATATTACAATTTAAATCACTGTTTAGATTAACGCATAGTACAGCTCCCGTCAGCTCCACTTCACGACTGCCTATCATGACAATAATTGAGGTGTATTCAGCATCACTATGTTTTAATTGCCAGCTAGTTTTTACCTCATCCCGATCTACCCCAGGATACTCGGCGGTATACATGGTAACCCAGGCTCTCCTAGATGCATGTACATGTAACTAATAAGTATGATATTGATGTGTTTCAAATTTATAAACCTATATGATTTTTAACCGGTAAAGTATTTGTTTGTCCTAACAAACTTCCATTGAAACAATTCGAAAATCACATGTACAAAGATACTGCTCCCATTCTCATAAAGCCGTGTAAACACAGAAGACAACGATTCTGCCCTCTGGCCATCTGGTCACCTTGAGGTGGTGTCTTCTCACTTAGCCAACATTCTGAATTTTGAGGTATACAGGTAAGGTATTTTGTTGGCCAGGTGAGACTAGGTGTGAAAGATAGAACAATAGCAGATAATTACAGGTAAGGTTATAGACTGTTTCATAAAACTTCCAACTTTTACGGGTTTGTACTTTATGTTAAGAGAAAAAACGCTGGATATTTAAGTATTCATTTTTAATGAATATAAATTAGAATGGACAAAAAGTAATGACATTTTGAACATAGCTACTATTTTTTAGTTATTTAATTTACAAATAAATATAAACCAGATGGATATTAAAAGTAACTTTATAGTGATAATATAGCTACTATTTTAGAATTATTTCCACCAAAGTTCATCAGCAAGCAGCACTAGAAATGTTTGTCATCACATTTTTCACAGTGCATATTTTAATACATGTACAGTTCTCTACTGCAAATGTAGTAAATGAGATAAAATAAAATAAAAAAAAAACAAAACATTAAATTCTACATCTTTTGTAGAATAGAGAGAGAGAGAGACAGTAACAATTGTTGGTCTTAACCTGACAGCAATTTTCTTCTTTCTAAAGCAAAAGAAATATATTTACCCAAATTATTTAATTCCTTTACATTTTGTGTATTTAATAATTGAATTTACTTTAACAAGCTAGGATTTCTGACATAATATGGTTTTATAAAATTTAAACTTCATACACCTTACATTTTATAACGAAATGGAATTCATCTTCAATATCATCATTACAAAATGAACATAATCAGGTATATTCCCCTCTGTATATTCAAATCACGTGCAGATAATCGGAATTTAGATATGTTTCTCTTAACTTTAATGTCTAGAATATTATTTGAATAAGGTTGACAAAAATAGTATGTGTTTGTATGAATTTCCATTAGATGAATCATTTATCAAACGTATACATTCCTGTCTAAAAAGATCTTCTAATTTGAGTTTAAATCGCTTAGGATCAGATTTAAGAAACGATTCCAAATGATATATATAGCCCAAACCACAATTTTTTAATTCCAATCTAGACTGAAAAATCCAGCTATGATTATTTTCTTCGATTTCTAATTTCCCTGATAATAGATAAAGAAACTCTTCTAAGTTCAATATTTACCATAGCATAAGTAATGTTTTTCTTCGCACCAAGTACTCTTTTAAAGAAACTGCTTTGTACATTTTCAATGTCAGGAGCTTTATGAAACTCCATATTTCACATCCATAATTCAAAACACTGCTAACGTAAGAATTCACTATTTCGATTAATTAATTATAACAACACTTACATGTATCTCACATATTAGGAAAATATGTACCATTATTGCTCAAACAGCCTAATTAACGATGATAAAACAGCATTATAGTAATTAATGCAAATACCATCTAATTATATGTACCAGTTCTACAGAAAGGCTATTAAGCATTATTATGATTATCAGAAGACACTATTTTTAGAATTAAAATTGGAAATCATACATTTTATTTGTTTTCTTTTCTAAATGGATAATTTTGTAAAACAAAGTAGTGAGTTACCA
This sequence comes from Argopecten irradians, assembly GCF_041381155.1. Lineage (NCBI taxonomy): Eukaryota > Metazoa > Mollusca > Bivalvia > Pectinida > Pectinidae > Argopecten > Argopecten irradians. The sequence goes on along the minus strand of NC_091138.1, from coordinate 30,109,426 downwards.
TCTTGAAATAAAGGTTCCGTTATTGATAATTTGAAAAAAGTTTTAATAGAATTATTAAAATGTAACTTTTAAAACTAAAACTTTCCTACACAAATCCATTTTAATCTTCAACTTGTCTATTTTATAAATATTTCATATCATAGAAAGTAAGAACAGACTATAGCTGAAACTCACTCAGGTGTAAAACTTGACATGTTGGCCAGGTAATACAGGTAAATTTCAGAATGTTGGCTAAGTGAGAATGAATCCTTGAGGTACAGGTATAGTTGGATACTGTGGATTACCTGTATGTTTGACAAGTTGTGATTAATGGACCATGACGCAATATACGGTCAAGATAACTTGCGGGTTGGGATCATAAACATAGTTTGTTTACCGGTAAATAAGAATAAAAAACAAGCGGAATTGGGTACTTAGGTAGACTAAAATGGAAGTGGAAGACCTCACATAGTTTGATGTGGATTTAATTCTGCATGATCTTTGACATTCAGTTTTTAATAAAGGATGCGTAATCTAGATAGTTTTACGGACACTACTTTTAGAACTTAAATAGCAAAGAAAAGTAGTATACAAGTGTATATATCTTAATGAAAAACAATCGCTAGATAACTGATCGATATGCGTCAATTTTTTATCTATGTTTGCCCGGAATATGATTGTATTTCTGATAGCTTATCATAAAATATGTCCCAAAAGTACCATATGTCTGGTTTTTACTGCAATTCAAAGTTCGTTTTTGACTTGTAAAAATGCTTGCATTTCATGTAAATGATATATATTTAACGCAATCTATGGACTTTTGAAAACGTAATATATTCTTTGTATGAATTGGAAACTAATGATATAGAATAAAATACACATATACTTAATGAATATAAATTAATCTTTGTTACTTTTGCAGTGAAAAGGTATTATGTAAAAAAAAGGTCCAGAATCTTTATATTGTAATTTTGACAGTAATATGCATATCCATAGAATGCTATGAAGCGTTATAGCTGTGGTCTACAATTCGTTCATTTAACATTTTTTCTGTAATCTAGTAAATTTAAACTTTTTCGGCAAATTGCTTTAAATCTGTACACACTACATATCTGTGCAACATAAAATTATGATGTAAATTTATATTTACAAGGGCATCGTACAATGGTTATTTGCATATATTATTTCGGCTGATTTCGTCTTATCACACTTTGAATAGTTGTTAGGATTTTCTGCATTGCTGTACCAATGGTTTTATATTCTTAAAAAAAATTGTGCATACTCTTAGTTACGAACATTATAACTTCGTTAATGTATAAAAATCGATGCTAATAATAAAACTTAAATTTGCCGTATAACATCAACTTTATATAGGTACAATTTCAATATATTATCTATATATGATTAGCATTCCTTTTAATGATTGTTTAAACATTTATAAGTTTTCAAAATCCGGCAATCTATGCATGAATTTTTCGGCTGGTTTTTAAACTAAGTCAAACTCGCCATGCTACAATGTTTAAACCTTTAGTTCTACTACGACTTGCCGAAATGTAATGGAAGGGCAATTGCTTTGTTTTTAAACTGGTATTCCTAATGTGTATTGCATATACTAAAATGTGACCTTTATGGCAAACTTTTAAATTAATAGTAACATTTTTCATTATTCTTAATCCATATATTAATTTCATATATGTAGTACGCTTTTGTATTTACATGGACTTGGTACGAAAATACATCAATAAAACACACACACAGCTTTTGAAAATGAGATGCTCAATTGGGACAGACATAAAGGATATTATCATTTGAACGGTTTGGTTTTAATCCTGTGTATATTATATATATGGATTAACACAAAAAATAATATAAAATAATCATTTTACTTAATAATGTTTAAAGGATATATGCCACATTTGAATTTTTTAAATGCATATTAATGATTTTTCATATTTTAACTTGAATAAAATTAGAATGCTCAATGCTTAGTTTTCGAACACGTTGGTAATTGCTGTAAAGTAAGTAACTTCGGGTAACTGAAGGAAAAATGTTAAATTTTTCATCAATTCTTTTTTAATGTATATATTGAAAAAAATACATTTTCAACTTTGGAGCATCTTTAAACTATTTTTCAACCCACGGTTATATATATTAATAATTCTGATTATGGACAAAAAGGATGGCATTTTTTTACACACCCAAAAGTATCCTCAGCTCGGGCTTAACAGCTACAGCAGTTAGTTAAAATATGTTATATGTCTAACAGCTGCATGGTCGGAATATGCAGGATCACAATTTTTAATTTTTAAAATCTGCAAATTCGAACGTTAAAAAATTTGCAAAAATAACTTCCGTGTTCAATAAATCTGCAGATTTAGGGAAAATTAACAAAACAAAACGATTTATCATTTTGCTGTATTATAGCGATAATTATATCAACACGGAAGTGCGTAAAAGAAAAAGTTAGTGGCCCTATTGATTTCCACTATTATAAGACCATTATGTCTGAAACTTTTAGTGGATTTAAGTAGGCGAATAGAATATGCAGCTGATCGCAAAATGATAATTTTTTTCAAATCAAGTCGTTAATCGTAACATTGCTATTCCCCTGCAAATTATGTTCCTTACCTCAATTTATAATGCACAAATATTTTTTGTGTGGTCAACGTCAGTTCCATTACCCGAAATGGGTTTTAGACATCTTTCACAAACATACTTTGAAAAATTCTCAACATAAAATCATTAGTTGAAGTTAAGGAGACCTTACGTTGTTAACTATAGTCTCTTCCATAAAATATCATTTTCCAATGGAACAAGTGAATATTTATGTGAAACTGGGCAACAAAATCATCATCATTTTCTGGTACGCATGCTGCAGTTGTTAGTACACATGCCAAGTACAGCTAGTGTACATGTACATATGAAAGCTGAAATAATTTGTACAACATTTTATATGTCCATTATTAATGCAACTTAAATTTTTTATCATATAATAAAAACTGTATTTGTTACATTAATCAATCAAAATAAAGTTGTTGATAATGATTCATGTCAATTTGTACAGGAGGAATTGCCGAAATGTTCATTGAACAACATAGTTGCCTTCAATTCAAACGATTAATCGATTAGTAATCGATTACATGTGACCGAATAATCGAATACAAAAAATACTAATCGTTTCAGCCCTAGTAAGAATATTACGGTACACGGAATGTTATGATAACGAAAGAGTTCGCACATCGTAATATATCGTAATATTTGTTTTAGCGATGGAATCAACAACATTTATTGTTTTCTGTTTCTGAAGCGATCCTCAATGGCAGGTAGGACGGTTTCGTCAACCATTTTGTAGAGCCGTTTACTTTTGCCTGAGGGAACAAGGGCAGGGATCTCAGTGAGAACATCTTTCAAATCCACCCAAATTTCATCTGGAGGGCTAGGCCACTTAAAACTGTCTCCAACTTTTCCACTTGAGGACATGAACGAGATGCAGGCTTCAGATTCATCAACTTCCTTCACAATTCCAACATACCAATTGTCATCATAAATTGCAGCGACATAAACACCAATCTCTGGAACAACTAAATTCTCGTGCTGCTGGTTTAGTTCCGGTTCCTCTGCTCGTTCTTCTGGAATGTCGACTTCTCTAACTTCCCCTGTAGTTTCCACTGCTCTTAAAGAATGCCTTTCCCAGCCTTCACATGTTGTGGTTGAAATGTCCTCACATGACTGACAATGACAGGATGTCGACCTGACGGCTACTGTGTTCTTGTTCATTGGAACAACAGCATGTACTTTCATGGTACCTGGCACTGGTTTCACTCCACGGGTTTTCTCTTGAAGGAATATGTGCGCTCTGTCGTATTCCTCTTGGGAGAGATAAAAGTAGCAAACAGTGCTCTCGTGCACTTCTACAGCCCATTTGAAAAATTCAGCAGCATCTTGTATAATTGCTTTTGCCTGTTTTATGGCCATGTCCGCCGACCTTTTAACACTGGCACCTAGGCCATCGCACGGACCTTTCCCATGACCTGCTTCCAAGTAGTCCCATGAGGCATCCACCCCGAAATCCTCCTTATGGTCACAGAGACATTGGAAGATTGTCTTGTTTCTGTACTGCGACGTTGGGGAGTCTGTCAGGTAATGAACAAAGTCTAGCTCAGAATACTCGTTTTTTACGATAGGGATCATCTTTCGGAGCATACCGAAGACAGTTGTTGCATTGTGAGATAGTGTCTCCGAGACACCAACAACACTCATATGTGGCTTTCCATGGCTATTTGGGAAATATACCACAGCAGTGTGAAGAGTCACCATGCTAGAATTCCAATAGGCTGACTGGATTTCTTCTAGTGCCGAACAGGTGAAATTTTCTGCAAAATCCATCCATATCATGACGTGCCCCTGTTTCAAATTTCCGCGAAGAGTCTTCATTCCAGCATATTGAATCTTCACTCTTCGGACATGGTCTCTAAACGCATCGACCTCTTTCATAAATGCATCTATAAATTCCTCCTTTGGCATTTCCGTCTGGACCTGTTTCATTCGAAGTTTTCCGCTTTCAGACACCTTTTTCCACTCTGTAAATTTCACAGAATCCGAATTGAGATCCGAAAGACTGTTTTTAATTTCCGCATTGCTATAAGAATCGATGAAGGAATCAGGATTCTTCGTACATTTGACGTTCTGGCTGGCAAGTGAACGGAGTTTTAGCGCCATATTTTGGTGACGAGAACACAGACATGTATTCCTGTTACAAAAGTTTGCAAGTAAGACATGCTTTGGCCTCATTTTCGAGAATTGAGACCTTGAAATTTTGGTTTCAGGATATTCTAGCTGAAACTTTGTGTGGAGATTGTGAAGATAGTCGTTTAGTACTTTTTTCTGTTCTTTGGTTTTGCCTATTGTATCTTTTTTTCCTGGAAGGACTGTCGCATTATCCTCTCTCTCAAAAAAGTCTTGAACCTTTTCCTTCATTGCTTTCTTCTTTGCATCTCGTTTCTTTCTCTTAATGCATCCTTTGCCTTTGATAGTTCTCCAGTTTACCCCAAGTGCCAAACTCATCGCTTTGACACATCTATACTTTTTAACAATCTTCATGGATAATGCGACTTTCTTCTCCTTTTCCTTTGTTTCTTTCAAGTCTTGTTCAAGTACATTGGCGAAAAGAAGTTTCTTTCTAATGCGCTTCTCTTTCCTTGGACTAAGTCCCATGTTTTTCATTTGTGTTTTCGTGCGCGATTTTGGGGTTAGGCATTTTGTATTGTCTTCGTCTTCGTCTACAGTGCTTGGGAATTTACTGCTACTGTTACGCAACCTCTCAATTCTTTTTTGGATTCTTTTTTTATCACGAAACAGTTTTTTGTTTTCTATTCTTAACGTTTCCAGATCACGATATGCTTTTTTCAAGGCATGACTATGTCTCTTTCGGACACCTTTCTTTCACTCTTCTTTTTGAAATTGAAAACTACCGTTATAGGTTCTTGACCTGATCGGATATTTTTGCAAGGTGGTTTGTCTTGTGCTTCCTTCATTTGCTTCAATGTGTCTCTCTTTTTCTTCAAACATTGTTTTACCCCGTTTGTTGACATTTTGTCTGCGTTTTTTTTAAATCAGAAGCAGATAACTCTTGGACTGGTATGTAAGCTACTCTTTTTCGCTCTCGTTCTTTGAGGACAAATTCTACTTCTTTCTTTTTTTTCTCCCTGTATCTTCGCTGAATTTCAGCACGTGACTGTGGCATCTGAAATAATTTACATGCATAGCATTACCTACAATGTATTCTCCTTTATGAAATAGCATTTAGGTAAAAGAAAATAAAACACAAACAACACAAAGCATAACTATATACATGTAGATATAACACGGATACATTTGTATGATTATATATAGAACAGGTGCTTAGTTATCCATTTTTATCAAATTCTCAAATCTCAATTTCATTGCTTCTAGAAGATTTACCGAGTTCAGATCATACCCCAACATAAAAATAAGTAAAGCCTAAATCGTAAACATTGCGAAATTAGCAAGCACTCGCCAATAAGATATATAACTTCCTTTATCAATATATTGTGAACGGTAATCAAATGTTTTTTTTAATATCTTAATTAATTTTAATTCCAAATTAAACCATATGTGTGTATCGAATATTTCATTGTATGATTCAAAGTAAATTGATACACATGTATATAACATGGTTTTATTGACGATGTTATGATTATTCTTTAACATTAACTTCCGTTACCAAATAAGTAGTTATTCCGTTACATTTTGTTTGGGGTATTAATTTCCCCTGACACCTAAAACAAACATACTATGACCACGCGATTAAACTAAACACGAAGAATCATTGTACATATTAGTTTTTAAGCAATATTTACTTTTTAATTCATTGGGAAATAAAAACATTCAAGTCAATTATAAAGTATTTGTGAAATAGAAATGTATGAAATGCTTACCTTTGCACCAATTACTTCATAAATTCCTTTTCACTTGATTTCAAATAATGGCGGGATCCAACTTCATCACGTAAAAAAGACCGGAAACGGTGTTTGGTGAAATTAATACCCGATGATTTTGTTCCGCCATCCACTAGACTTTATCGTAACGGAAGTTAAACGAAACGGAAGTTATGTAGATTTACATAAATTATGCGAAATATATTTTATGCGATATTAAAATCATATAAGATGTTATTCAAATTGAAACATACCTACCAATGTTACAGCTGTTTGGTCACAAACAATATTCGTTTACAAAGTTTCAGTGATATCGTGATCACGGAAGTTAATAACTTAAATGTCCGATCCTAGAATCAATTTGTTAAATAATCATACCCTCAGATTGCTACAATTTACATGTTATTTATGTTTACCTAGAAGATTCTTAATGACAACTGATTTATACAAATATGACACGGAATAGGTATCAGCCTCAGAATTACCATATCGCCGATATAATGATTCGGTAACGGAAGTTAACGATATGTTAGCGACGAAACATTTTTGAACATTTTCTTGTAAACGCGGCAATATAGCTTTATTTGTTCTTGTTATATGGTGTGACTGATTATAATTAGTTGGGAATAAGCATGAAATCCATTAGTTTCATATATAATCTTTTTATACCATACAGTACATATAAAACATGTATTTGGCGACAAACGGAAGTCCTTATATTGCTTCCATTGCAGCATCTACAAATCACGTGAATATACATCGGGCACATAGTATTGTTGATATTTTGTTCAGTATTTAGGTAATGAACAACAAAGATACACTTATACCATGAAATATAAAACCATAAATACATTTTAGACGTGCGACATATGGGTTATACTGAATTGTACTAAAACGGAGAATGACTGTAAATGGTGATAGACGACAAATAAAAGTGATGTCGATAGGTCACCTGCCAGGGTGACCACCTTATCCTTATTAGTCCGAAGGCCTGTTAATCTGAACGTCCGTTAGTCCGAACGACCGTTAGTCCTAAGGCCCATAAGTCGGAAAGTCTGATAGTCCGATAACCGATATAAATGTACAGACTTAATTACAAGACTCAGTAGTAAACTTGCTAAGATATGTGTAACTCTAGATTGACATCATCTCTATGTGATCCACGGATGATTGCACTGCACTACGCTACAATTATCACAAATGTAACGTAGGGTCACCGACAAAAAAACGAAATGAAATTGTGAAAAAAACATAATCTTGCAATACATGTACGTAAACGTATCCGATATGAAAGAGTGTATATTTACACTGCAATCCTGGTTATTAGTTTCCCTGAAATTACCATTATGCGAACCATTTTCATCATTGAAAAAGGAGAGAATAAACAAGTAAAAGGAAGCAGGAAACACAAAAATAAGTCGTGAAATACATATTTCAAACATGTAGGCAGGTTAGAATTGGTGATATATATCATCCATTCATGCAGCCATGTTATCCCTAATGCAATCAAATTGCAGTACACATAAGCTTTACATAAGGGGTATGTTTGTAAGATAATTCATAAAATGTATATTTATGTGACATCTTATAAAATGTAAGATATTTTCTATCTCTTTATGATTTTTTTTTATTTATAATTTTGATTTATTTTTTATCATGCAATGCTCATTGAAGAAATCACAACTTGCCGTCCATAGAAGTTTGCAGTTAAATAATTTTAAAGAATTCCCGAAAAATGTATTTATCACAATTTATTGAAAACATGTCAAACTATAAATTTACATGAAGTAAAACAACTACATAATTGCAATATTTTCTAATTTTCGGATTAACGGGCCTTCGAACTATTAGGCCTTAGCGGTTCAAGTGACCTTAAAATTAACAGATGACGATTACTGCTTACTAATCAGACCATTATTACACGATTATCATATAATAAACAAATTATTGAAATTCATAGTTCAGAGAAAAAATACTTTGACAACTCTTGGTAAAGAAATCGCTAACAAATATCTTCATCTAGCTACAACCACATGCACACAATTATTTTCATAAGCAATCCAATATGGCGAGTATTATCCATTGTTTGCGCATGTGTAACAGGAAGGCGACAAGTCGACAACTCGACAACACGACAAGTCGACAACACGACAAGGCGACAACACGACAAGTCGACAACTCGACAACACGACAAGTCGACATTTTACCGCGACAACACGAGATTCTGTACGCGCTAATTAGCGTGTTTGAAATGTCGACTTGTCGTGTTGTCGACTTGTCGCGGTTCGAAAACGCGACAAGTCGACATTTTAACTGTTAAATCTCGGGTTGTCGCAGTTTGAGACCGCGACAACTCGACAAGGCGACAACACGACAAGGCGACAACACAACAACACGAGATGGCCGTAATCAGCCACCATAGTTTGGCGAGACTGGTATATTTGTGTTGTGTTTTCTTTTATAGTGGAACTTTTGGAACTCTTGCCCTTTGTTATATCACTGAAGCATGTCACCAAGACACGCAATACAACTCTCCCTGTCAAATTATACTGACAACGGACGAACCTGTCGTCCCACTCCCGGTATGCTGAGCACTAAGCAGGAGCAGAAACTACTACTTTTGTAGACTTTGGTGAGTCTCAGCCAAGAGACCAAACCCAGAACCTTTCTCACAGGGACGAGTGCTCAACCGAAAGCCCAAAGTGAGGCGGTGCAAAGGGAGATGTTAGGAGTCATACGTCAGTTAGGAAGAAGATAAAAGATAAGATCATGAAATAGGTGCAGCAGGCACAATGCTAACACCCTACCTGCAGTACAAATTAACAAGGCACGACTGAACATGTCATCTTACCAATAATTAAAATAAGATTAGTTATATTGCTATGTAAATAAAATCACATGAAGCTTATTACTATATCTTTCAAAATGACTGCTGAATGGGTAATTCTATTTTGGGTAGAAGGAAATCTGTAAATATTAAAAGTGTTGGTTGGTTGATTACGAATAATGCCCTTTTCACAGAAAATGTCATTTTAAGAACGGTCTACCTTACATGTGTTTCTTTGTGGGATGCCTTTGGTTCGGGTGCCTGTGATATGATCAAGAGTGTCCTTGTTAATGGTGGAAACATTTTAATGCATTCTCACTGAAACATGTTGCCAAATACACTAGGAGAACATCCCAGTCGGTCATATATACTGACATCGGCTACATGTATAATAGTCTTCTCACTCTCTTTCTGTTGAATATTAAGCAAGAGCAGAAACAATGTACATGTATATTCTGTAAAAAAACTTATTGTAGCGCAAGGCGAACATCTGTAAATTATTATTTATCGGCCCATATATAAAAAAGCGCAGTTCGATGGTTCAATACCGTTAAAATAAGTACGTTTACAGTAAAGAGACGTGTCTCGTGGAAGTAACAGTTCCCAGATCCTTTCTAAACGGTCAACTCAAGGCGGCCAAAAGTTAGGTGGTGTCAAGGAAGACGTTAGGAAGAAAAGAATATATAAAGCCCCAAAGGTCGCCTTTTATGATCATTTAATGGGCAAAAAGGTAGAATTAAAACGGTATAGACACAGAAACCAGCGAAATGTAAAATATTGTCTTAATGAAAACCACACAAAATACCAATCTACATGTAATTACTAATAAAACAAACAATAACCGATTTGAAAATTATGTTAATTAACTTATTAATTTAACATTAATTACAAGAGGTAACTTTATTATATTAAGAATTCTGTTCGATGACGGTATGACGAATATGTACACAAAATTTTATCTAAGTGCATAAAGAATTGATGAATTTATAGCATGAATATCAAATTAGGATGAAAATATATCAGTGTTGCAGTTTGTCAACCATCTTGAATATTTCAATTTCCCCAATGATGCCACGGTGGCATCATCCAGTTTCTGATGGAGGACATGTTAAAGAACATTTCTGTGTAAAAACATTTTATGCGAACTATTTTTTTAGGTTGGGTGGAAAATTACCATTTAGCAGCTGGACTAGTCCAAGAGGTTCCATGTAAGAAATGTGTTTTCTGAAGAGATTGTGATTTCAAATGAATTATTAATTTTTATAAATTTTTAAATATCCTGCACTACCATCCTCTGGTTTCCATCTACTGATATCGGATATGGACAGGATTCTTAAGTCTGCACGATCACAATACTTTGTTTCAAAACATCGGTCTAATGTTCCGTATATATATAATATCTGTGTCACAAGCAGCTATTTAATTATCATTTAATGCTCCAAGCAGCTGCTACAACAAGGTGTCTTTATTGTAAACTTCGTTTCGCACGGGTATAATGAATACTTTATTACCCGAAAGTCATCCATTAACCTTTGCAAATATAAATCGAAATACCAAATCCAGCTGTTCCGTCATTCAAGGTAATGTTCATAGGAGGTGACTGAAATATGTTTTACATGTATATCTTTTGAGACGTTGTAAAACAGTATTATATATTACTTTTACATATAAATTGTAGTATAAATAAACAAACGCTGTATATGGTGGCCTATTCGTGATAACCTTTTATTCTCCTTAGCCCTTGAGTTAGATCGTTAGAATTGTACCTACTGCACCCATTGCATAACGTCTCAGGAAGGCTATGGTTTCTGTCCCCTGGCACCCCATAGTCTATACAATTGGTAGTTTCTGTTCCTGCTTAACGTTCAGCATAGCGGGAGTGGGACGACTGGTTTACCCGTTGTAAGTATAATGTGATCGGGTGTGGCGTACAGTTCAGCGTCTTCAGCGACGCGCTTCAGTGAGATAGGACTATAAAAGAGAGAGAGTTCCACTCTCTCAAGGAGACAACAAACCAAACAAAGCATACACGGAAGGCCATCTTTAAATGGCCTTAGATCTTAATGGGACTTTAAAGTCTAGTAAACCAAAAGCATCATCATGTCTTTGTTTTTAACGTCAAAGGTATTTACGCGTAAAAATGTTAACATAATATCCAGTCCTGTTTCATAGCATTTTAGGGTTCAATGGTGTGGATTAACACTCCAATAAATAGCCATTCTCTATTCTCAAAACGTTTTCCCTGTATCTAACCTAGGCTTTTTTAATTTTTTTTGGCCTAATATATAGTCAGCTCGCGGTACCTCTTAAAAATGTGAAATCGTAGGCCAGATTTGGCCTACGCTACGTCAGCGGCATATTTCTAATATATCGTCCATGCAATGCCGGGAAAACGTACACATACCTATATACATGTATTGGGATCTTATGTACTCCACTGCCCCCATGTTACATCCCATTTATGAAATCAAACAACTCTGCACAATGAAATACTTCAGAGACCCTTCTATTTCACACTAGTCCGAATGATTCTGACTATCTATCCGCTTTTTATATACTGACGTGGGCGGATGATCCTCCGCCCACGTCAGTATATAACAAGAGATCCCAAAGGGATCTTGGCGCCCACCAAAGAATGATCTATGTCTGACAATGGAAAGAGGGATCTTTTCCCTGCTTTCAAACTTTTTCAAACACACGACATATAAAATTTGAGACAGATCGCTATAGTACTTTCTAAGAAATAGTGGTAACAAACTTCAACAATGAAATCTAAGATGGCGGCCGGTTGGCTATCTCGTTTCCCGATCAGTCCCGAAAGGCATTTTGCATCAGTCCTAAAAGGTACTATGCACAACTATGGTACAAGGGGAACCTACACATAAAATTTGAGAGAGATCCCTTCAGTACTTTCTGAGAAATAGCGGTAACAAACTTAAACAAGAGGCCCAGAGGGCCTGTATCGCTCACCTGGTTTTTTGTTAGTAATTATCACAAGACTCTGACAATTAGAAAAATAAGCAAAATTGACTCCCAAAGTTTAATTTTGAATCACAACCATACAATGATGCTATTGATACCATACAAATATGCTATCCAATACATAGGTTCAGAGATAAAGTAATTTATATGAAAATAGTAGCCTAATTTGACCTTTTGACCTCGCATCTATTGCCGTCTAAGGCCCCGGGGGTCAGCCCTATCATTTGTACAATTTCAAATCCCAACCCTATAAGGATGCTACCATTGCACTATAAGTGCTCTTCCATTCTTAGTTGCAGAGAAGAAGTCGTTTATATGGAAATAGCTAAATTGACCCCTTTTGACCCCACCCTTCAGGCCCCCGGGGGGTCAGCCCCATCATTTGCAAAATTTTGAATCCAAACCCTATAAGGATGTAACCATTGCATTATGAGCGTAATCCCATGTTAAGTTGCAGAGAAAAAAGTCATATATATATGGAAATTGACCACTTTTGACCCCGCCCCTCAGGCCCCCGGGGGGTCAGCCCTATCATTTGCACAATTTTGAATCCCCACACTATAAGGATACTACCATTGTATTATGGGTGCTATACCGTGCTTAGTTTCAGAGAAGAAGTCGTTTATATGGAAATAGCCAAATTGGCCACTTTCGACCCCGCCCCTCAGGCCCCCTGGGGGTCAGCCCCATCATTTGCACAATTTTGAATCCCCACCCTATAAAGATGCCACCATTGCATTATGGGTGCTATACCATGCTTAGTTTCAGAGAAGAAGTCGTTTATATGGAAATAGCCAAATTGGCCCCTTTTGACCCCGCCCCTCAGGACCCCCGGGGGTCAGCCCCATCATTTGTACAATTTTGAATCCCCAACCTATAAAGATACTACCATTGCATTATGAGTGCTATCTCATGCTTAGTTTCAGAGAAGAAGTCGTTTATATGGAAATAGCCAAATTGACCCCATTTGACCCCGCCCCTCAGGCCCCCGGGGGGTCAGCCCCATCATTTGTACAATTTTGAATCCCCACCCTATAAGGATGCTACCATTGTATTATGGGTGCTATCCCATGCTTGGTTTCAGAGAAGAAGTCGTTTATATGGAAATAGCCAAATTGACCCCTTTTGACCCCGCCCCTCAGGCCCCCGGGGGTTCAGCCACATCATTTGTACAATTTTTAATCCCCACCCTATAACGATACTACCATTGCATTATGAGTGCTATCTCATGCTTAGTTTCAGAGAAGAAGTTGTTTATATGGAAATAGCCAAATTGACCCCATTTGACCCCGCCCCTCAGGCCCCCGGGGGGTCAGCCCCATCATTTGTACAATTTTGAATCCCCACCCTATAAGGATGCTACCATTGCATTATGGGTGCTATCCCATGCTTGGTTTCAGAGAAGAAGTCGTTTATATGGAAATAGCAAAATTGACCCCTTTTTAACCCGCCCCTCAGGCCCCCCGGGGGGTCAGCCCCATCATTTGTACAATTTTGAATCCCCACCCTATAAGGATGCTACCATTGCATTATGGGTGCTATCCCATGCTTAGTTTCAGAGAAGAAGTCGTTTATATGGAAATAGCCAAATTGACCCCTTTTGGCCCTGCCCCTCAGGCCCCTGAGGGGTCAGCCCCATCATTTGTACAATTTTCAGTTAGTAGCCCATAAGGATGCTACCACTCAAATTTTGTTGAAATCCGACCAGCGGTTTATGGAGAAGAAGTCGATTGTTGACGGACGGACGGACGGACGGACGACGGACGGACGGACGACGGACGACGGACGACGGACGACGGACGACGGACGCCGGACGCCACGGTATGGCATAAGCACCTGGTCTCACCAGTTGGTCCTTGGCGGTCCAGGTTACCGATCGGTCTAACAATATGCACACTACTCAGGTCCTTGGGGAACCTTCATATGAAATTTGTGAACGTACCTTTAGTACTTTTTGAGAAATAGCGGAACAATCTTTAACTATCAAATCCAGTCGCCTGTTGTCGTTGACGATCGGTCCAAATCAATATGCACAACAAGGGCCTAGAAGAACCTATTATTTCGTACAAACGATGGCCACCTGTCGGCCTCACAAAATGCAATATCAATATGCACAACTAGGGTCCTTGGGGAACCTTCATATGAAATCTTGTTTGATGAACGATATGCACTTTAGTACTTTTTGAGAAATAGCGGAGTAAACAATCTTTAACTATCAAAATCCAAGAGATGGCAGCCTGTTGGCCATCTTGTTGAACGATCGGTCCCAAAATGCAATATGCACAACAAGGGCCCTAGAAGAACCTATATATGAAATTTGAGAAAAGACCCCTTCAGTACTTTTTGAGTAATAGCTGTAACAAACTTTAACTATCAAAATCCAAGATGGCCACCTGTCGGCCATCTTGTTCACCGATCGGTCCTAAAATGCAATATGCACAACTAGGGTCCTAGGGGAACCTGTATATGAAATTTGAGAAAGATCCCTTCTGCACTTTTTGAGAAATTGCGGTAACAAACTTTAACTATCAAAATCCAAGATGGCCGCCTGTCGGCCATCTTGTTGCTCGATTGGTCCCAAAATGCAATATGCACAACAAGGGCCCTAGAAGAACTTATATATGAAGTTTGAGAAAGATCCTTTCAGTACTTTTTGAGTAATAGCGGTAACAAACTTTAACTATCAAAATCCAAGATAGCTGCCTGTCGGCCATCTTGTTGACCGATCAGTCCCAAAATGCAATATGCACAACTAGGGCTCTAGGGGAATCTATATATGAAATTTGAGAAAGATCCCTTCAGTACTTTTTGAGAAATAGCAGTAACAAACTTTAACTATCAAAATCCAAGATGGCTGCCTGTCGGCCATCTTGTTCACCGATCGGTCCTAAAATGCAATATGCACAACTAGGGTCCTAGGGGAACCTGTATATGAAAAATTTGAGAAAGATCCCTTCTGCACTTTTTGAGAAATTGCGGTAACAAACTTTAAACTATCTATTTTGAGTAATAGCGGTAACAAACTTTAACTATCAAAATCCAAGATGGCTGCCTGTCGGCCATCTTGTTGACCGATCAGTCCCAAAATGCAATATGCACAACTAGGGCTCTAGGGGAATTTATATATGAAATTTGAGAAAGATCCCTTCAGTACTTTTTGAGAAATAGCGGTAACAAACTTTAACTATCAAAATCCAAGATGGCTGCCTGGCGGCCATCTTGTTGACCGATCGGTCCCAAAATGCAATATGCACAACTAGGGCCCTAGGGGAACCTACATATGAAATTTTAGAAAGATCCCTTCAGTACTTTTTGAGAAATAGCGGTAACAAACTTTAACTATCAAAATCCAAGATGGCCGCCTGTCGGCCATCTTGTTGCTCGATCGGTCCCAAAATGCAATATGCACAACTAGGGCCCTAGAAGAACCTATATATGAAGTTTGAGAAAGATCCTTTCAGTACTTTTTGAGTAATAGCGGTAACAAACTTTAACTATCAAAATCCAAGATGGCTGCCTGTCGGCCATCTTGTTGACCGATCGGTCCCAAAATGCAATATGCACAACTAGGGCCCTAGGGGAACCTATATATGAAATTTGAGAAAGATCCCTTCAGTACTTTTTGAGTAATAGCGGTAACAAACTTTAACTATCAAAATCCAAGATGGCTGCCTGTCGGCCATCTTGTTGACCGATCGGTCCTAAAATGCAATATGCACAACTAGGGTCCTAGGGGAACCTGTATATGAAATTTGAGAAAGATCCCTTCAGCACTTTTTGAGAAATTGCGGTAACAAACTTTAACTATCAAAATCCAAGATGGCCCCTGTCGGCCATCTTGTTGCTCGATCGGTCCCAAAATGCAATATGCACAACTAGGGCCCTAGAAGAACCTATATATGAAGTTTGAGAAAAGATCCTTTCAGTACTTTTTGAGTAATAGCGGTAACAAACTTTAACTATCAAAATCCAAGATGGCTGCCTGTCGGCCATCTTGTTGACCGATCAGTCCCAAAATGCAATATGCACAACTAGGGCTCTAGGGGACTCTATATATGAAATTTGAGAAAGATCCCTTCAGTACTTTTTGAGAAATAGCAGTAACAAACTTTAACTATCAAAATCCAAGATGGCTGCCTGTCGGCCATCTTGTTGACCGATCGGTCCCAAAATGCAATATGCACAACTAGGGCCCTAGGGGAACCTACATATGAAATTTGAGAAAGATCCCTTTAGTACTTTTTGAGAAATAGCGGTAACAAACTTTAACTATCAAAATCCAAGATTGCCGCCTGTCGGCCATCTTGTTGACCGATCGGAGCCAAAATGCAATATGCACAACTAGGTTCCTAGGGGAACCTGTATATGAAATTTGAGAAACATTCTTTCAGCACTTTTTGAGAAATAGCGGTAATAAACTTTAACTATCAAAATCCAAGATGGCCGCCTGTCGGCCATCTTGTTGAACGATCGGTCCCAAAATGCAATATGCACAACTAGGGTCCTAGGGGAACCTACATATGAAATTTGAGAAAGATCCCTTCAGTACTTTATGAGAAAAATAGTGGTAACAAGTATTGTTAACGGACGGACGGACGGACGGACGGACGGAAGGACGGAAGGACGGAAGGACGGACGGACGACGGACCACGGACGAAAGGCGATTTGAATAGCCCACCATCTAATGATGGTGGGCTAAAAAGCGGATAGATAGTCAGAATCATTCGGACTAATTACACACATTTGTAATGGCCGCCGTATACACATTTAGTAGAGCAAACGGCAGCCAATCAACTTCGCTTCCGGTTTTATTTTAAAACAAGAGGCCCAGAGGGCCTGTATCGCTCACCTGGTTTGTAATGCCAAGTAATGTTCTGAATATAAGTTCATTGTTTCTTTTCTGAAGAAATTTGGATATTTACCTCTAATTCCCCTATTGGGCCCCACTCTTTCTCCTCCAGGGAGGTCAAAGCCAAAATTTATACGAATTCCGTTAACCCCAAGGATATTTCTGGCCAAATTTGGTTACAATCCATGCAGAACTCTAAGACAAGTAGAATTTTTTAGGATTTACCTCTATTTCCCCTATTGGGCCCCGCCCTTCCTGCCCCCGGGGGGTCAATGCCAAAATTTATACAAGTTCTGTTCCCCTTCCCCCAAGGATGTTTCTGGCCAAATTTGGTTACAATCCATGCAGAACTCTAGGACAAGTAGCAATTTATAGGATTTACCTCTTTTTCCCCAATTGGGCCCCATCCCTCCTGCCCACGGGGGATCAGAGCCAAAATTTATACAAGTTCTGTTCCCCTTCCCCCAAGGATGTTTCTGGCCAAATTTGGTTACAATCCATGCAGAACTCTAGGACAAGTAGCGATTTATAGGATTTACATCTATTACCCCTATTGGGCCCCGCCCCCCTCCTGCCCCCAGGGGGTCAGAGCCAAAATTTATACAAGTTCTGTTCCTCTTCCCCCAGGATGTTTCTGGCCAAATTTGGTTACAATCCTTGCAGAACTCTAGGACAAGTAGCGATTTACAGGATTTACCTCTATTACCCCTACTGGGCCCCGCCCCTCCTGCCCCAAGGGGGTCAGAGCCAAAATTTATACAAGTTCTGTTCCCCTTCCCCCAAGGATGTTTCTGGCCAAATTTGGTTACAATCCATGCAGAACTCTAGGACAAGTAGCGATTTATAGGATTTACCTCTATTACCCCTATTGGGCCCCGCCCATCTTGCCCCCTGGGGGTCAGAGCCAAAATTTATACAAGTTCTGTTCCCCTTCACCCAAGGATGTTTCTGGCCAAATTTGGTTACAATCCATGCAGAATTCTCGGACAAGTAGCGATTTATAGGATTTACCTCTATTTCCCCTATTGGGCCCCGCTCCTCCTGCCCCCAGGGGGTCAGAGCCAAAATTTATACAAGTTCTGTTCCCCTTCCCCCAAGGATGTTTCTGGCCAAATTTGGTTACAATCCATGCAGAACTCTAGGACAAGTAGCGATTTATAGGATTTACCTCTATTACCCCTATTGGGCCCCGCCCCTCCTGCCCCCTGGGGGTCAGAGCCAAAATTTATACAAGTTCTGTTCCCCTTCCCCAAAGGATGTTTCTGGCCAAATTTGGTTACAATCCATCCAGAACTCTATGACTAGTAGCGATTTAAAGGAAATGTTGACGGACGGACGACGGACGCCGCGCCATGACATAAGCTCACCGGCCCTTCGGGCCAGGTGAGCTAAAAACCACGTGTAGTTGAAAGATAACAAAATGCTTGCCAGTTAGAGTTTTTATAGTGAAATTATGGTCGACATACACGACATGATGTCAAATATTCAAATTGAACATGACTTATGCTGGTACCGCATCACTTTCGCGATATTCACGTTGCATATACATGTAGCATATACACGGTCAACTACACGTGGTTTTTTAAAAATAAAACCGGAAACGAAGTTGATTGGCTGCTGTTTGCCCTACTAAATGTGTAGATCTATACGGCGGCCATTACAAATGTGTGAAAAAGAAGGGTCTCGGAAGTATTTCATTGTGCAGAGTTGTTTAATTTCATAAATGGGATGTAACATGGGGGCAGTGGAGTACATAAGATCCCAATATATAGGTATGTGTACGTTTTCCCGGCATTGCATGGACGATATATTAGAAATATGCCGCTGACGTAGCGTAGGCCAAATCTGGCCTACGATTTCACATTTTTAAGAGGTACCGCGAGCTGACTATATATTAGGCAAAAAAAAAAAAAATAAAAAATAAAAAAAAGCCTAATAATATAGGCAGGTTTAGCGGACTATATCTAACCATCATTGTGTTGATATGCGTTCATACAATCAAACGCTTAAAAAAATTGGACAGTATAATAGTTATATAGATAACCCAGATATTCATCATAATAATACAACATTATTTATTTTCTAATATATGTAGAAATCATTACAAACAGTACAGTGTATACGCTAAATATACAGCTGTATAACAAATCATAATGTCAACATTCGGCGAGAGTGTAATGTAGTAGTATATCACAAAGATTCAGAAATAAATCCATCAAAATACATCAATCAACCTGTGTAACAGACAACAACGAAGTGATTCAACCACAAACAGTAGATACCACGTCTCACGATTTTCTAAATCTTGCCACTATCATATCTCATTAGAATTCATGCAATTTTCAATTTTAAACTGAAGCCTGCATGGTTTTGATGATAAGTAGATGTTATATCTCAATCTGTCATTTTGAATTTGGAACTGACACGATAATTACCCTGTATGTGATACTAGTATCCTATTTTCCTGTATAATAGAGCCACCCTGTGTGCTGTATCGAATGTAATACATATGTACCAGCTGTGTGCAGTATAGATTGTAATGCCAATGGTTTATAAAGCAATGCCATCAATTGAATATATATCAGCGCCAGTTTTTCAATACATGCAATACAACAACAGAAAACTATACTATGAAATATTCCATCTTGCGTGAAAACCGATATTGTTACATCAAAAGAGTTCTCAAAAAATATTTAACTCACAGGCACATGTGAATCATCATTTTGGTAAACATTGAAGGGAGTGATCAGTTACTACAGTTTCTTATACACAGGTATACTGTATACAAAATGTAAACTAAAATTTTTTAAGATATTGTTATGCTTCAGTCTGGAACTAAAGAATGATGACTGGAGCTATATAATAGGTTGTTATATAATAGGTTGTTATATAATATGAGCTATATAGTAGGTTGTCATATAAAAGGTGTTATATAGTAGGTTGTTATATGATAGGCTGTTATATAATAGGTTGTTATATAATAGGAGCTATATACGTGTAATAGGTTGTTATATAGTAGGTTGTCATATAAAAGGTGTTATATTATACAAATATTTCATGGCCTACTGTGCTCTAGTTCATAATATTTAACCCGAGGTGGTGGTAATCAACAAATGTTATATTGCACGAGGCCCGAAGGCCGAGTGCAATATAATATTTTGTTGATTACCATCACCGAGGGGTAAATATTATGAACTAGAGCACAGTAACCCATGAAATATTTGTTTTATTACATAATCACCAGTTTTTTCAGTTGAATATTATTATAAAATGAATACGACAATCACTATAACAAAATCATCACCACCGTACGTACGGAAAAGCTTCAAATCCTATTGAAGATTGACGTATAAACCACGTAACGTCACGTTGTAACTCCGGTTTGGATGTCTTATTGTCTTCTTTAAACAATATTAGACCTGCATGCAGCCTTTTGATCTAATACATTGGCCGTGTCCGTCCTCTACTCGATAAACGTCTACATGACGTGCTTGTTTCGAGATCTATAAAGCTAGCGCGAAAATTGAACGTGAACCTTTGTGACGTCATAATAACGGTAACATCACTGTTACGCGCGATTCCTCGGAGGTTTTTCTACAAAACTAGACAACAACAGCGAGGTGTTCCTAAAAGCCGTGCAATATACATCTCGAACCGTGCAATATGACGTTTCCATGGGAGCGTGCAATATAACTTCGAACCGTGCAATATAACAAGGTTTTATTGAACAGTCGGTGTAATAGTTGAAAAATATTATATTACTTCATATATAGTTTGGTGTAAACAAAGTATGTAATAAAGTAGGTTGTTATATGATAGGCTGTTATATAATAGGTTATTATATAATAGGAGCTATATAATAGGTTGTTATATATAATATGAGCTATGTAGTAGGTTGTTATATAGTAGGTTGTCATATAATAGGAGCTATGTAGTAGGTTGTTATCTAATAGGTTGTTATATAATAGGAGCTAAATAGTAGGTTGTTATATAATAGGAGCTTTATAGTACGTTGACATATAAAAGGTGTTATATAGTAGGTTGTTATATAAAAGGTGTTATATAGTAGGTTGTTATATGATAGGCTGTTATATAATAGGTTGTTATATAATAGGAGCTATATAGTAGGTTGTCGTATAATAGGAGCTATATAGCAGGTTGTTATATATTAGGAGCTATATAGAAGGTTGTTATATAATAGGAGTAATAGTATAAAGGTGTTATATAGTAAGTTATAATATGAAGATAGGTTGTCGTATAATATGAGCTATATAGTAGGTTGTTATATAATAGGAGCTATATAGTAGGTTGTCGTATAATAGGAGCTATATAGTAGGTTGTCGTATAATAGGAGCTATATAGTAGGTTGTCATATATTAGGAGCTATATAGTAGGTTGTCATATAATAGGAGCTATATAGTAGGTTGTCATATAAAGGTTGTTATATAATAGAGCTATATAGTAGGTTGTCGTATAATATGAGCTATATAGTAGGTTGTCGTATAATAGGAGCTATATAGTAGGTTGTCATATAAAAAGAAGATATATAGTAGGTTGTCGTATAATAGGAGCTATATAGTAGGTTGTCATATAATAGGAGCTATATAGTAGGTTGTCATATAATAGGAGCTATATAGTAGGTTGTTATATAATAGGAGCTATATAGTAGGTTGTCATATAATAGGAGCTATATAGTAGGTTGTCGTATGATAGGTTGTTATATAGTAGGTTGTCATATGATAGGTTGTTATATAGTAGGTTGTCATATAATAGGAGCTATATAGTAGGTTGTTATATGATAGGTTGTTATATAGTAGTTGTCATATAATAGGAGCTATATAGTAGGTTGTCGTATAATAGGAGCTATATAGTAGGTTTTTATAATAACAGGAGCTATATAGTAGGTTGTCGTATAATATGAGCTATATAGTAGGTTGTTAATATAATAGGAGCTATATAGTAGGTTGTTATATAATAGGAGCTATATAGTAGGTTGTCGTTATATATAAGAGCTATATAGTAGGTTGTTATATGATAGTAGTTGTTATATAGGAGGTTATTATAGTAGGTTGTCGTTTAATAGGAGCTATATAGTAGGTTGTCATATAATAGGAGCTATATAGTAGGTTGTCCCATAATAATAGGAGCTATATAGTTAGGTTGTCATATAATAGGAGCTATATAGTAGGTTGTCATATAATAGGAGCTATATAGTAGGTTGTCATATAATAGGAGCTATATAGTAGGTTGTCATATAATAGGAGCTATATAGTAGGTTGTCGTATAATAAGAGCTATATAGAAGGTTGTTATATGATAGGTTGTTATATAGTAGGTTGTCATATAATAGGAGCTATATAGTAGGTTGTTATATAATAGGAGCTATATAGTAGGTTGTCGTATAATATGAGCTATATAGTAGGTTGTTATATAATAGGAGCTATATAGTAGGTTGTTATATGATAGGTTGTTATAATAGTAGGGTTGTCATATAATAGGAGTTATATAGTAGGTTGTCGTATAATAGGAGCTATATAGTAGGTTGTTATATGATAGGTTGTTATATAGTAGGTTGTCGTATAATAGGAGCTATATAGTAGGTTGTCATATAATAGGAGCTATATAGTAGGTTGTTATATAATAGGAGCTATATAGTAGTTGTCGTATAAAATGGAGCTATATAGTAGGTTGTTTATATAATAGGAGCTATATAGTAGGTTGTTATATGATATGTTGTTATAATAACAGGAGCTATATAGTAGGTTGTTATATAGTAGGTTGTCGTGTAATAGGAGCTATATAGTAGGTTGTCATATAATAGGAGCTATATAGTAGGTTGTCATATAATAGGAGCTATATAGTAGGTTGTCATATAATAGGAGCTATATAGGTAGGTTGTCATATAATAGGAGCTATATAGTAGGTTGTCGTATAATAGGAGCTATATAGAAGGTTGTTATATGATAGGTTTGTTATATAGTAGGTTGTCGTGTAATAGGAGCTATATAGTAGGTTGTCATATAATAGGAGCTATATAGTAGGTTGTCGTATAATAGGAGCTATATTAGAAGGTTGTTATATAATAGGAGTAATAGTAGGTTGTTATATGATAGGTTGTTATATAGTAGGTTGTCGTGTAATAGGAGCTATATAGTAGGTTGTCGTATAATAGGAGCTATATAGAAGGTTGTTATATAATAGGAGCTATATAGTAGGTTGTCGTATAATAGGAGCTATATAGTAGGTTGTTATATAATAGGAGCTATATAGTAGGTTGTCGTGTAATAGGAGCTATATAGTAGGTTGTCATATATTAGGAAGCTATATAGTAGGTTGTCATATAATAGGAGCATATATAGTAGGTTGTCATATAATAGGAGCTATATAGTAGGTTGTTGTCGTAGGAAGCTAATAGGAGCTATATAGAATAGGTTGTTATATATAGGTTGTCGTGTAATAGGAGCTATTAGTAGGTTGTCGTATAATAGGAGCTATATAGAAGGTTGTTATATAATAGGAGCTATATAGTAGTTGTCGTTATAGGAGCTATATAGAAGGTTGTAATATAATAGGAGCTATATAGTAGGTTGTCGATAGTTATATAGTAGGTTGTCATATATTAGGAGCTATATAGTAGGTTGTCATATAATAGGAGCTATATAGTAGGTTGTCATATATTAGGAGCTATATATAGTAGGTTGTTATATGATATGTTGTTATATAACAAGAGCTATATAGTAGGTTGTCATATGAAAGGTTGTTATATAGTAGGTTGTTATATGATAGGTTGTCAGATAATAGGAGCTATATAGTAGGTTGTCATATAATAGGAGCTATATAGTAGGTTGTCATATAATAGGAGCTATATAGTAGGTTGTCATATAATAGAGCTATATAGTAGGTTGTCATATAATAGGAGCTATATAGTAGGTTGTTATATAATGGGCTGTATAGTAGGTTGTCATATAATAGGAGCTATATATAGTAGGTTGTCATATATTAGGAGCTATATAGTAGGTTGTCATATAATATGTTGTTATATAACAGGAGCTATATAGTAGGTTGTCATATATTAGGAGCTATATAGTAGGTTGTCATATAATAGGAGCTATATAGTAGGTTGTCATATAATAGGAGCTATATAGTAGGTTGTCATATATTAGGAGCTATATAGTAGGTTGTCATATGATATGTTGTTATATAACAGGAGCTTTATAATAGGTTGGATATAATCATCTACATATTTAACTCTGTTATAAGAGTATATCTTTGTAACCCAGCTGTCTAAGAATAACTTAAGGTATTATGAACAGTTATATAGCCTTTTGTTACTGCAAAAATAAAAAGGTAGTGCAGAAAGGATATTGAAACTTTAGAAATAAATAAGAAAGAGAATGTATATCTAATTTTTCATTTGAAAAATGGACGGCAGGAATGAAGCATTATGCGTAGATATGTCCGTGTAAAAGAGAGAAGACACGTATAATAATTAGCATGTCACGTATAATAATTAGCATGCAATAATACATTTGCACCTAAACACAAATTAATTTCTTTATGCCTATCTGAATTTAAAAACAAAAATGGCTAACTACAAACACATACACTGTACACTGTACAATTATATGCTTACCATAAGGTTTTTGATTGACATCTATATTACTAGGATTTGCCTTTCGCCAACAAAACTAACGGCTTTACACTAATTGCTTTATCATAGCAGATATTGTGAAACACATTACTGAGGAAAAGTGTATAGTTAAAAGAACATATAAAAACATAATAATGTACATCAGTTCAGTTCTTTAAACCATAAACCTTTAAACCTTCCTTGGACCATAAATATTTAACTGATTTTCACATGACGTTTATCCAAATTTAGGAAACCATTTGAAGTCAAAGGACGTCTTCCTAAAAGTTTGCGAAATTATCACTATATAAAAGAATAGGTGAGAAATTTCCCTAAGTATGGATTGTAAATGAATTAAACTGTTAAGGCAAAGCCAAGCCTCCACTTCAATAGGAAGAAACTACAGAATTACGTTCAGCTGTTTACAAACAGATACTTGATATAAGCAAAGATTTGTTCAATGATTTATAATGACAACGGAATACATATGACATTAGGAACTTATAGGCAAGGTGTACTTAAGACCATCTCAATAGCACAATTGTTAAATAAGGTATCTACACTTCACCATTAACTAAATACATAACATAGTAGGTAGATGTAAAACTATAATGTTTCTTTAAAACAATCATAGAAATATTTGCACATATCTAACACTCATTTTTAACTACGATTCCTGATGCAGTTATTTAATCTTTTATATATCATTCTGTTTTTGTGGAAACATTGAATTTGTCGCAAAATCTATCACTCGTTGGGCATTTTATTTTTTTCAAGTTTGGACCATACAATTAGATAGTTACTATATGAGACCGAGGGACACCATCATATAACACACCAGGAAAATTTGCGATTACTTCAGAAAACAGCAATAAAATGAATTGTTCGTGCTGGCAAGACGGTGGACCATGTAAGAAAGGTGATCTGATGGCCATGCACTGGTACTTAACATCAGATCATATTACACTGCTGATATTTTCGCAAGAATGTATTTTTTAAAGATGATCTAAACAAACTAATAACATTTCCAATGGTTAAATGAATAAGAATTCAAAAATGTATATTGTATATGAGTGCAATAATTACATAAATATATGGTACTTATATACCACTTCACAATCTATTAAGCATAAAGCCCTGAGCTTGATAATTTATTGCATAAGTTGGCTTATTAAATATCTAAAAATAAAGTATAGCAATAAGTGAAATTGAATATATACTGACATAAACATGAATGTCTGATTCTTTTCTTGCTATTGCAGAATAAACATTCAAAAATACTAACTGCGTACTTTTCGCAAGCTTTATTGCGACTAATCTGAGCGACCCATCACCCATCTACGCTAACGCAGCTTCTTTAGGTGACACGAAACAAACTCCATGATAACCTAACTATGGCTTATTAAGAAGCAACCTTAATCAAAACCGATTGTACTGGTCATCAACCGGAGGAAGATAATCCATGGCACTAGCACTAGCACTATATTGTCTATTCCAGACGTAGCTGATCTACAAGGTGTGATCCTGTGACCACCTTTATTGTGGTCGTTTGTTGGGAGAAAGTCCTCGTAACGTGAAGTATTGCACGACCTGATGTGGTACCTCTGCCAGCACTTGCTTTGCTAACTCCTCAGCAGAGGCCTGTAAAAAAAGGTAAATTTGTTCTACATTTTGATAGATATCAACAGCTATACTAATTTAAAGGTTATCAGCATACAAAGTGATTACAAATATCGTGATGCCATTTGTGTTATGGTGCTACCCAGATAGTGCGTTCTCACCAAAAACACGAGTGCAATTTGAGAACTGTGTTACAATAGACTAGGTATCTTGTGGGACTTTTGTACATTCCCTGGAATCCATATCTGATGATAATGTTCACTTCAAAGTCATCTAAACTAAATTTTACTATTAAAATACCTAACTAGCTATACTAGTATTTGTTGACATTTTACAGACAAGAGGCCCAGAGGGCCTGTATCGCTCACCTGGTTTGTAATGCCTAGTAAGGTTCATTGTTTCTTTTCTGAAGGAATTTGAATATTTACCTCTAATTCCCCTATTGGGCCCCACTCTTTCTGCTCAAGGGGGTGAAAGCCAAAAATTATAGGAATTCTGTTAACCCCAAGGATGTTTCTGGGCCAAATTTGGTTAAAATCCAAGCAGAACTCTAAGACTAGTAGCGATTTATAGGATTTACCTAAATTTCCCTATTGGGCCCCGCCCCTCCTGCCCCCAGGGGGTCAGATCCAAAATTTATACAAGTTCTATTCCCCTTCCCCCAAGGATGTTTCTGGCCAAATTTGGTTTCAATCCATGCAGAACTCTAGGACAAGTAGCGATTTATAGGATTTACCTCTATTTCCCCTATTGGGCCCGCCCCTCCTGCCCCCGGGGGGTCAGAGCCAAAATTTATATAAGTTCTGTTCCTATTCCCCTAAGAATGTTTCTGGCTAAATTTGGTTACAATCCATGCAGAATTCTAGGACAAGTAGCGATTTATAGGATTTACCTCTATTTACCCTATTGGGCCCCACCCCTCCTGTCCCCAGGGGGTCAGAGCAAAAATTTATACAAGTTCTGTTCCCCTTCCCCCTAGGATGTTCCTGGCCAAATTTGGTTACAATCCATGCAGAACTCTAGAACAAGTAGCGATTTATAGGATTTACCTAAATTTCCACTATTGGGCCCCACCCCTCCTGTCCCCGGGGGGTCAGAGCCAAAATTTATACAAGTTCTGTTCCCCTTCCCCCAAGGATGTTTCTGGCCAAATTTGGTTACAATCCATGCAGAACACTAGGACAAGTAGTGATTTATAGGATTTACCTCAATTTCCCTTATTGGGCCCCGCCCCTCCTGTCCCCGGGGGGTCAGAGCCAAAATTTATACAAGTTCTGTTCCCCTTCCCCCAAGGATGTTTCTGGCCAAATTTGGTTACAATCCATGCAGAACACTAGGACAAGTAGAGATTTATAGGATTTACCTCAATTTCCCCTATTGGGCCCCGCCCCTCCTGTCCCTGGGGGGTCAGAGCCAAAATTTATACAAGTTCTATTCCCCTTCCCCCAAGGTGTTTCTGGCCAAATTTGGTTTTAATCCATGCAGAACTCTAGGACAAGTAGCGATTTATAGGATTTACCTCAATTTCCCCTATTGGGCCCCGCCCCTCTTGTCCCCGGGGGGTCAGAGCCAAAATTTATACAAGTTCTGTTCCCCTCCCCCCAAGGATGTTTCTGGCCAAATTTGGTTAAAATCCATGCAGAACTCTATGACTAGTAGCGATTTAAAGGAAATGTTGACGGACAGACGGACGACGGACGCCGCGCCATGACATAAGCTCACCGGCCCTTCGGGCCAGGTGAGCTAAAAACTACTTCATTTGTTAAAAAAATTGACATTGAATGTCATGAAAAAATATTCATGATCTGTCTAATTTCGGTGTGCATTTATATACCAAGCAACTCATCTAAAAATACTTGTCGAAAAATATCAACAATAAACAAGAATTACTGGGTTTTTACGAATTTGGATAAAAATTTGACTAGTTTACTACTCTTTTAGTACACTATCGATAATTCGGATCTTTCTTCCTGGAAACAAATATGTTTTTATATTTATAACTAAATCCATCTAATCTTTTAGAAAATGAAAAACCTATCATTAAAAGTGAGTGTAATTTTCAAGAGCATACACCTTAATTAAAGCCATTACCATATTGTGCAGAAACTTTGAAGCGCCAAATCATGACAAAAAGACATGTGCTAAAAAACCAAGAGTCAAATATATTGATTTCATTTAAAACATGCTCAGTAGAGTAGCTGTGTGAACAAATCATATATTACCGATTGTTGAAAGGAGGAATGCATTTTTTTGGGTTTTTATTGCTTTCTATCCAATCAACAGCTAAGGAAGTTTAGGTCTGACCTGTATCTGAAACGTGTGAATAGTCAGCTAGAGGCAAAAGAAAGGACAACCAGGAGAGAGATGATAAAATAATTTCAAACATAACTGACTTTTACAATCATATAATCAGGTCAATAAATACAAAGATAAATTTTATGTTCTTAAGCTCACCACAGGGCTCTACCACAGGGCTTACAATGCTTGTTACACAACCCAAGAATGTTAATACACGTGACGTCTACATAACTAGAACACAGTACCTACATCATCTTGTTTTTTTCTGATAATTGTTTACCCCAGCAGTAGTCATTAAAACATCACGTGTAGAAACATGCATCACATGTTGTTTAACACAAATCTTTACATAATTCATATTTTCAAACCTGAAGAAAATGTTAAGAACCTACAGGGCTTGCTATGTACGTAATAGCTTTGATATCTACTTCAAAGCGGCTCAGCCTTGAGAGTTGTACAGGTACATACCTGGTCGCGAGCATGGCTTTCTGCGGACTGTATTCCCATGCTTTCTTCCTGTTGAAAAACACTCCTTGTAACTTTAGTATACTCTAATATCTTATTTTCTTATTAACAGTTATATTTTAACAGATTCATAGGCTTTCTGGCCTTCTCAAGTGCTCCAGAGATAACTTTATTTTTGTAATTGATAAGAAATTTTAAATTAGGAAACAAAACAAGAGGCCCAAGGGCCTTAACGGTCATCTGATTACCTTGGCAATAATCATATAGGAAATTAATTAGATATCGTGCAATGGTAGCCATCTTCGATTTGGGATCAACCAGAGATATAACAACACTTTGTCAGGACCATGTCAGGAACATTTCATGCAAGTTTCAGCCAAATCGCACCGGCAGATCTTGAGAAGAAGTTCAAAATGTGTTTTCAAGATGGCGGCCATCTTGGATTTCGGATCAACCCGAAAAATAACAACACTTTGTAGGGACCATGTCAGGATCATTTCATGCAAGTTTCAGCATAATCACACTGGTAGAACTTGAGAAGAAGTTCAAAATGTATTTTCAAGATGGCAGCTGTGGCGGCCATCTTGGATTTCGGATCGACCCAAAAAATAAGAACACTTTGTCAGACCATGTCAGGATCATTTCATGCAAGTTTCAGCCAAATTGCACTGGTAGAACTTGAGAAGAAGTTCAAAATGTGTTTTCAAGATGGCGGCTGTGGCGGCCATCTTGGTATTTCGAAAAAATATATCTATACCTATAGGGCAAGATCATCCAAGTGTCGCGGCTATAAAGGAGCAATATAGAGAACCTTCAGAGTCCTTGAGTTTTACTGAAATAAACGAGGATTCTGTTTGATCTTACATTAAGAGAGTTGGCCTTAAAAAAGCAACAGGCCTAGACAACATCTCTCCAAAGTTACTGCATATATGACCAAAGATATAATGACTAGGCCCATCTTAAACTTAGTATATTGTATGTTACTCATTGGATCTTTTCCTGATGAACTCAAGGCTGCGAGAGTTACACCTATTTTTAAGAAGGAAGATCCGCAAAATAATAAGAAATATGTTGCGGCCATATTGATGGACCTGTCCAAGGCGTTCTATTGCGTCCCTCCCAAACTCTTGCTGGAAAAGATGGGGGCTTATGGGGTTGGAGATGGTGCCATAAATCTTATTGAAAGCTACTTAACAAATCCAAACAATGTGTTAAATTAGGAAATAGTAAAAGTTCAATGCAAACACTGGTGAAAGGGGTCTTTCAAGGGTCGATTTTAGGTCTGACAATTTTTAATATTTTCATAAATGACATCTTTCTCTTCACAAAACATGCTAAACTATACAATTATGCAGATGATAACACTCTGCCGGCCATTCATGATACAAAATCTGTTGTTGGGGATATATTGGAAAAGAAAGCGAAATACTCATAAATTGGTTCACTCAAAATCAAATGAAAGCAAATCCAGACAAATTTCAGGCCATAGCAATAAGGAAAAAAATCTTTCAATGAAATTACATCATTCAAATTGGTGACATCACAATAGAATGTGAAGAAGCTGTAAAATTGCTTGGTGTTACTATCGATTCATAACTAAATTTTGACAAACATGTTAAGATTTTATGTATGAAGGCATCCAGGCAAATAAATGTACTTGCTCGCTTGGGACGTTTTCTTACTCTTGAGGGCCGCCGAGCGATATATCATGCCTTCATTATGTCAAATTTAATTTTTTACCTTTTATTTGGCATTTTTGCTCCAAAAGCAACAACAAGAAACTAGAACAAGTCCACTACAGGGCTCTAAATGTGTATATCAAGATTTTAACTCTACATAATAAATATGAAGAACTCCTTGAAAAGAGTGGCACAACCACTCTTCTTATAAGTAGGCTACGTACACACAGTAGCTTTAGAAACTTTTAAAATCTATCATGGGCATGGTCCTTGCTACCTCCAAAATTTTATACATTTTAAACAATCTTCGTACTCCTTCAGATATGGTAATGTTTTAGACTTACTAAGAACTAGAACAGTAACATATGTATGGGACACATAACTTTTAGAGTTCTGTCCGCCACAGTATGGAATTCCCTACTAGTGCAGACCAGAACAACCACATTTTTAATCATTTTAAACAAATTATTGGAAGCTGGAATGGTTTCAACTGCAAGTGTTCCCTATGCCGCAAATAACAGATTTTTACCTTGTACTACCATTCTTATATTTTTATAGTAATTTTTACTTCCTAAATATCGTAATTATTTTGGAGCCTGGTCAACTGCGCCGATATAGCCAACTGGAAGTGGATAGAGTTGATATGACCAATACCGAAACTTGGCTCTTTGTACATTTGATCAGGCTGCAGGAAATCGGGTAATCACTAGTCAATTAAAGGGACAATTCAGGCTAAAAGAACATTAAAATTTGTACATATATCGGAAAAAACCCAGTTCTAATGGAAATTAGATCAGTCGGTTTTACTGTGATATGCCAGAAAAGCCCATGGTGGCGAAATGCGTGTGGAGTGTTGAAACTCGCTTGCTGTCCGCCATTACACATTGTGGTCGAACATCTTGTATGCCGAACCCCGTCCCTTGCTTGTAGAGTTATATAATGCTACTTTTGTCTAGAAGTGCTCAAATCGCTCTGATAGTAATGTGTTTACCTTATTAGGTGAATTGATTCGTCTAAAAAAATCATTTTATCACATCCTCAGTGGTTATGCAGTTCATTTGTTTAACATGCGTGACGTTGGCTCGGGTATAGATACAGCGTACATATTTTACCTGCTGAATTGTATTGGTCAACAATTTATAATTACAACGGTATAGATTAAAATACTTAACAATGACGTGGAATTTGTCAATATTTTATGTTATATGTTTCATAAGAAATGTAGAACAATACATTTATGCCATATTTTGCTTCTTGGTTATGTAAAAGAATTAGCCTGAATAAATTGTCCCTTTAAAAATAGAATGTTTATTTTAATGTTCAATGTTTTATGTCCTAAGCTTGTATAAATATCTGTGATCTGAAACTTGCCTTCTCTATAACACCTGTGATAATTTTCTTCTTAGAGGATATATTTTTCTCATAATCCTGCTTAAGCCTATTTTTATCTCTGCTTATAGTGTTTTTTATTTGTGTATTACACTGTACATGTCTTGCATGCTGTGCTTTACCTTATGTTTTCCTTTTTATTCTTGTCAGATAGTCGGTTGTAAAAGCCCACATGGGCTTGTGTTGTCATGTGTTTTAAACTATGTACCGACTATATAAATAAAATTTACTCGACTTAACTATTATTGGATTAGGTGTTCAGCGGGGTGTCGGGAATTTTCGTACCGAAACATTTTCGTACCGGAGACATTTTCGTACCGGGGAATTTTCGTCCGGGTATTTTCGTACCGAAAATTTTTATTTCGTTTTTAGTGTTCCATTTAATTTTATTGATGATTAGTCTTGTCAACAACATTATTTTGATTATTTCAGGCGATTATGATCTTACAGGGCACTTACACTTTTAATGTATTTGAAAAGTATTTCGTTTTTACAGACATGGGATGTATAAACATAGGTATCACACAAAATGATCTTCATTAGTAACTGATTGCTTGCACCAATTTTTACTGTAATTTTTGTTTTATCAAAAGTAAATCATATACAATGTAATCAAATACAAATATATGATAAATATAGTGTACACGTGTAATCATTTTAAAAGCTGATTTTCCTTTTTTTGGACTGTCTTGTAAAAAGAATAGATCGTCATTTTTAATTAAAGGAGGATGTTAAATAAACCAAGGACTTGTAAATCCTTGAATAACCGAAAACCCTATACATAATGAAGATGTATGTATCACAAAATTACTTTCTTAGTAGTAACCGGTTGCTTGTGCCAAAGCCTTTCTACTTTTTGTAAAACAGGTCTGTAACCCCTAGAAAGTAACTTTCGAACAGAAGTTCAATAGAGAGACAATGAAGATTGAGAATAAACGGATTGCGTCAATTTACACATTAGAAAAAATATAATTTACTGGCACATATTTCAACTTGCGAGGTACTGTGAAAAAACAGGATGACCCTAGCAATATATAAATTCAACATACATATATGTGTAACGATTGTAGAACACAGTTTGATACTGACGTGCTCCCGTGCACGTGGCTGTTCCTTTGATCAATCAGTCAGTCAGGTATAATTGACAGGCACGTGAAGTGTATGACTCCTCCCCCCATATATCATTGGCTGGCGAGCTCTCACCACACGTGTCAGTCAATATAATATTACAGGTGATTGACAAGGCGGTTTCCTCAACCGACCGGTGACTCAGCTACGTATATATACCTTTTCTTTAAGACATGTTTCTAAAATAAATGGCATTTTGTATGATTTTTAAATCATGGTTCACCAGAAAATCTACTTGGTTCAGCAGATAATCTACCACTTGAATTTGTGTCAAACTAAGTACTGTTAGATACGTCATGTAATATATGTTACTACCAAGCACTGACTGCCGCGATGTCTGAAAAGCTAAATACTGTACGCAAAAGAAATCGTCCATTGTAATTCATAGAGTAACTCAATACATCCACAGCATTAATAACACAACATTATATCATGTAAGTATATCAATAGTTTTGCGGTACGAAATTTCCCCGGTACGAAAATTCTCCGGTACGAAAATTCCCGGTACGAAAATTCTCCGGTACGAAAATTCCCGTATTCGTTTAGCGGCCATAGATCTGACAGGTTCAATTAATTCTAATCCCAATCTGATTGTAAATTAGGTATAGCATACTCCAACAATGTTAGAGGTATAGCACGACGAGACACTTTTGGAACATTACGTCGTGTCGTGTCGACAGTCAGCAAAATAACGTCCGATAAAAAAAACGGCTGTCGACTCTCATGTCATGTATTCTGCAGAAACCTCGAAGGTAGACGTTTTCATTTCTGCATTGCAAATGACGTGTGCCAATATACTGTTTGGTGATTGTTGTACAAGTCACAGGAATTTGACGTGTTTTTATTAATCTGACTAAACTGACAAAACGTCAAACTTTAACTTTGTAAACAAGTTCAGACGGGAACAAGAGACATTACACTTAGTCGGCCTAATTTCACCAACCTTGTTAATGTGTCCAGTTCTTTCCCCAAGCATTAGCGCATTTCTAAGAGGAACAAGTGAACTGTCGACGCCGCTCCACGGGTTGGAGGGGTCTACCACCATGGAATAACGAGTACTATCCATTTGTACAATACGATCTCTGTCCCATTTGTGTATTTTTGAAGATTTCCGCCTTACTTTAATTTTATCTTCCTTGTTGAAGAGTTCCAATACTCGCGTAGTAATACATCCAACACTAGTAAAATAAATCGGTACGATATTGGTAACTAATTTCCGGAAGCAATTGGGATTTTGCGAATCATGCCGTTACTGACAACTTGGCTCGACTCTCATCGTTTCTTTTGAATATCAAAAAAAAATGAATTATTGCAGTTTTCATCAAATCCAAAATTAACGAAAGAACCAAGCATAAATCACAAAATTTCTCACTATAAAGTATACTGTACTTTACGCTACACAAATTGGAACCCTTTTTGAAGATGACTGTAAAAAAAAATCTTACTTGTGCTTGAATCCAGATTTTTTTTTCCTTAATATTCTACAAATAAATGCCTTTATTTTTATTTTCATGATTTGTTTACTTGTCAGCGGTGCATATATTTATAAATACAGAGCTTTGAAGCATGCCAGTCCAGCCCTGTGTTTCAGCAGGTTTGAGTACCCAAAATGGAACACCTCCTAAATAAATTTAGTTAAACTGTATTTTATTCATATAATGATACATATAATACAGTACATACACACATAAATAAAGTTTGATTCATAAATGCCCATGATGATTAAAAAAAGAAAGTTCAAACATTTTTCAGTGTATTCAAGTCACATGTCTTTAAAAAATATTTCATTCAGCAATTGACTTTCTTTTTTTTTTTTTTGAAATATATGATGTTTTTAGGGTTGTCGCACGACATCGTTTCCCCGGAGTTTTTCAAAGTTTCCTTATTTTCATTTTTAGATACATATAATAAGCAAATGGAAAGAAAATGACGTATTGAAATTTTCACAGTTATTAGTCAGCACCTTATTTTTTGTTCGGGACAGTTATTGTTAGTTTAGATTTAAAACTGGAAATTCTGTAATCACATATTTTAACATCGTCGGAGGCCCACGGGTGATCGCACTACACTATGCTACACTTATCATGATAAGTGTAGCGTAGTGTAGTGCGATCACCCGTGGGTCTCCGACGATGATATTTTAAAAGTGGTCCTCAATATTTCGTAACAACCCCCCCCCCCGCACCCACAGGAGGTAATTGATATACTTTTTTTTCATATATCATTACATATAATCCTTGTATAAACCATTCTAATCCATTTCTATAAACAGTGGTGTCGCTAACAGAATATTAATGAATAAGTATTATGATAAAAACGACTGAGATGAGTTTTACGATAGAATTTGAGGATTTTGCGAGCGCCAAAGGCGCGTGATTATGGTGTTTTGGGGGTCCGGGGATCTCCCCCGGTAAAAAAATTACGATTTAGAATGGCAGAGATGAGTTTTACGGCTCATTTTGTTGAATTTGCGATCGCCGAAGGCGCGGGATTTTGGTGTTCGGGGGGTCCGGGGATCTCCCCCGGGGAAAATAATATTTAGAATTGCTGAGATGAGTTATACAATGTATTTTGCTGATTTTAAAGCGTTCTTAACACGGTAATTTTTCGATTTAAAGTTACCTGCATTTAGAAATGATAATTGTGAGTTCGTCATATTATTATGCAACCCTGCTCGATCTAAACATACCGGATTCACACTATCGGCACATTGTTGTGTAACTCAAAGTAATAATGAATATGAAGACATATCAACAAATTAATCTTTTGAGAAGCATTTTTTTTAATAGTATATTCCCTTGATAGTCATCTTTAGTCTAGTTCGTGTGTATTGAATTTTCATTATTAAAGGTTTGAACATTACGTGCTTGAACGTTTTAGGAAACGCGCCGAAAATTTTCTAAAATTAAGTACAAAAATGTGCATGAGGACCCTTTTTTCTTTCAAATGTGCATTTTTAGAACATTTCACTCAGCGAAAATGGGGGGGGAGGGCAAAAAGACATGTTTGCCCCCTCATACTGGGGAACGGGGGGGGGGGGGGGGGGCAAATTGCAACCCCCCCTGCCCCCGCTTCCTACGCCCCTGATTGTAAAGTTTGAGCTTCTTGTTTTAAAATTCAAGATAAAAATATTTAAAAACAAAATTAATTGCATCCCGAAAAAAATCCATGGCACTATGCCCTGTGTGGAATTAAGTACTAAGTGTGCATATGTACCAAAGGCAAAATGCATTATTTCATACAGTATATGTATTTTTGTGTTAATTAGACATATATAAACAGGATTATACAACAGTCATTATTCAAATAATGGGTATCGTTTATGCTCTGTCGGCTGTTGAGCATCTTTAATTAACGAGCATAAACGATACCCATTATTTGAATAATGACTGATGTATAATCCTGTTTTATATATTCATTAAACGTAACGTTTTATAAAATTGTTCAAACTTTCAATGTACAATATAGTTGTTGCATGTCGCTATTTTTAGGACGGATACAGGTATATGCTTCACATCAACATTCGAATTTATATATTTTGCGTTGTATTAGTTTTATTTTTGATTTTTTTACGAGATCATTTGCATTATCATTTTGTGTTAATTAAATAACACTGGAAACGCAGAATAGTAATATTCCATTCAGAAACACATGTAGAGAACAGGATTAAAATACCATCAGACTTGGTTCATGTGTGAGAGACTGACCACAAGGCCACAATCTCGCAAACCTTCAAATGTTCAAGTATTGGTATAAAATAGACTCTGTTGCAATATCTGAAAAAATCTTCAGTAATTTTATATTTATGATATAAGCACATTATCCTTTTGTAATAAAACGGTGTTACATTTATAATTACCACATTTCAAAGTGGTCGTTTTTGCTTATTTAGTACTCAGCATAAAGGGAGTGGGACGACTGGTTTGTAAATTGTCAGTGTAATTGGTGTGTGCTGTTTGGTTTCTTTGGCAGCATAAAATGCCATTAGTTCACATGTACAAGAAGACAATACCGCAACCTCCCAAATATCCAATGCGCAACACAGTGCATGGGGTCATAAAATTACTCTAGTCTATATGTTATCGGGATGTTAAGCCAGATCAACTAATTGCAACCAAATTTGCAGCTTTTGTAAATAGGTTCTTCTAAAAATATCGTTCATAAATATTTCAATGTAAAATATAAAAGTTTGAGACTTTTAAAAATATGGCGCAATATTTTCCGGAAATTTATATCACCGTTCAGACATTAGAGTAAAGTTTTACTGTACGCCACATTCGTCAATGCGTTATCTAAAGTCTATAACATATATGCTCTCGATTCTTGTAGTGTTAAGATATATGATTAAATTGAATAAAGTAAAATAATCATTATATGAGGTAAATAAGAGAAATCAATATAAAAATTCATGGGACTATATTTTTAGTCAGTACTTCCGGTTCAGACGTTGTTTGGTTCGATTAACCTGACGTGGACCGCTCACTACCGCTGTAGTTTCATTTTCGATGTAACACAGGAAAACCGGATTGTAATATTGAATTACGTAAGTTCAGTGTTTGTAATCTTTTTTCAAATACTTCGAAATTCTTTCTCTGGCCCACACTAGTCTTCTTTTAATTAATCATCCGATGAAAATTAATAATTTGATCAGACTATATTTTTGTACATGTGCTGTTATTTTTTACTTAGCCTACATGTAGCTATATTGATTACATTATATACACGAAGACCTATCTTAAGTACGGCTTCAAATTCAAGAGTATTGAAATCAAGTTGCAATTAATCAACTATTGATTTCAGACATTTCATCAACATGGATGACTTGGCAGCAAATCCCTTTGCCCAGTTGTTTCCTGACATGAATGAGGCAAGACAGTTTGTTATGACATCTGCCTCGCAAAAACAGGAAGCCTTAGAGAGAGCAGAAGCCGAGAAAGTTCGCAAATGTATACAACTCAGTAGTCTACTGGAGAAAGTGTTTTTATTCACACTTGATGAAGGTAATTTGGTTGAAAATTTGCTCATCAATACATGTATATATTCAATCCATATTTGTGTGCATTTTTGACAGGAGAGGAGAAAATGTGGCGGTCAGACAGGGAATCGAACCCGGGACCTCCAAACACTAGCCGAATGCTCTACCGCTGAGCTACCTGGTCATTGGTGATTGACCCAGTCCAATACCACTACACTCCCTCCTTTTTTTTAAGTCTTCCCCCTCAAAGACATACAAGACCCTTTTACCACCATCATGGGTATTTTAGTTTGGCACCAATTTTGTAACAGGAGAGAAGAAAATGAAGTGGCCAGACCGGAATTTGAACCTGGGACCTCAGAACACTAGCCGAATGCTCTAGCGCTGAGCTACCTGGTCACCGATGATTGACCCAGTTGAATTCCGCTACACATTTCTTAATTTGAACGTTTGATAACCATTATATTGAGGACAAAATGGATACTGGTTCAGTTTATGTAGTACTTTATTGATAGAGGAAACCAACAATTCATTGTGATACATACAGAAATATCGAATCATGTATCGATGTTGTTTTGATACAACATAGTTTGTCAGTTGCTTGAAATATATATGGTAAATGAATGTCACAAAATCTTATCACTAATTGGCCATTAAGTCTTAAAAGAAAATGCTGTTAAAAACCAAAAGAACTTATATTTACATTATCATACAGTTTCTATAATTCATTATCATGATTATAATACAGTCTTTTTTGACACAGAATTGTATTATTTTTATAGAGATTACAGATGACAGTGAAAGACCACCAAAACTTGTGATTATCAGAGAGTTAAGCCAGTCACTTCAAGAGGGCAATCAGACTTGGCTCGACATGAAGTATATCGAACAGGTTGGTAGAAACAGATGGGGGCTGTGAACATGTGTTTAGTAAAAATTGGATTAATTTAGTGGTGTTCCGATTAATCAAGTTCGTCAAGTATTGTTGGTTTGGGGTGTTTGACCAATTAATTAAGTTACAAATTTGTAAGCGGGTTTTGTCGGAATTGTCCAACATCATGATAAATGAAAGAGTGGAATTAGCCTATCAGTACAACACGCAAGAAATTTCATAGAAAATTTGTCGCAATCAATCGCTTGTGTGTGTTGTGGCTCATATAATTTCAAATACCAAGCCTTTAAACGAATTGAAGAGCGCATAAGCAATACTTAGTAATGTAAACGTTCAGAGGAGTATGATTTTATTTGTAAAAACATAAGCGACCTAAGAACATAGCAATACGTGTAGAAGAAAGTTTGTACGATTTTCCTGGAAAACGTACAGAGTCTTCAGTGGGACCAAAGAAAAATATAATCAATTTTAATTGATCATCGATTGGTTACGCAAAACTGATGATCAATCATAAAATTTCAACCGATTTCCAACACTAGATTAATTAAAATTTATTATTTCACTTGGTTTATGTAAATAATGTTAAAGCTTATTAAATAAATAGAAAGTTAAGTCATTATATTCCAATCACTTTTTATTTTCCAACCTGGTAACTAAATCAGTTCTCATTGTTCAGCCTTTTTTTTTTTTTTTTACATATTTTCGTATATTAGTTACACAGTTTGTTAGTGACCTAATACGGTAAATATTGGCTCTAAAATAAACTTGTATCAGGCGAGGCCAAGTCGAGCCTGATACATGTTTATTTTAGACCCAATGCAATATTTTTCCATATTAGGTCACTAACAAACTGTGTAAAGAATTTATCCTGTCGAAGACCCTTTCTATGAAGTAACTACAAATTGCATTAATATGTACTGAGTATGGAAACCAAATGACTTAAAACAAATTTCACCTCATTGAAGACTCGAATGTGTTGTCAAGGTCCATTTCTGTTAAATAATCCTGAATAATTGTTGCCAATTTCCGTTTGCTTTGAAAGTGGTCATCAGCGCTATTATTCAAACATTTTGTCTCCATCTGAAAACTAAAAAACTAACATAACCTGTATTTAGAAAATACAGACTAGAAATTGGTGAAAAAATTGGTCCTTACATTTTCTAAATCAATTAAATTCAGGGAATGCCTTTTGAAAACCCAGTCTTCTATTAATTTCACCTCACTATCATCTAGAAAATGTTAACATTTTCGATGTTTCCTATACCAGTATTGTTCATTGCGGGGGTTTCGAGATCTCAAAACAATATGAGTAAAGTACATATTACTCTCCATTATTCCCACCTTCCAGCAATTGTTACATCATCTTTTGGCGTGATTTTGTGACATCATAATCACAGGAAGGCAGAACTAATCAACGATATTTGATACTTGACCCACGTTGTTTTGGGATCTCAAAACTGCTTATAAGATATATATCATGTGATTATAAGATATATAATATTTACAGGCCGTGTTTGAGCGTCTATTGTTGTTCAACCCCATGGATGATGTGATATCTACCAGACGCAAAAGTTCATCAGATGATGCTCGGGCCAAACGACTAGCTGGAGAAGGGGAGGTACTCCGATACCTGATGCAGTGCTTCGAGCGGTCTCTTATAGTGAAAAAAGAAACACAGGTACAACGTTAATATCTCTTATTTAAACCCACATTCCACAAATACCTTACATTCCTTCAACTGGTAGCTTACCCGGTAATTCTGACAATACTTTTATACCGGTGTAGTATGGTATTTTGACCTCCATGGTGAGCTGATGAAATGCTAATGGATCATGGCTTTAAACATTATTTTTACAAACAGATTGATGAATTTGCAGCCGAGTAGATGAAATACCAATAAGATCATAAATGTTATTTTCATAAACAGAATGATGAATTTGCGGCAGAGCTGACAAAATGTCAGGAGGTTATGGTGCTGAATGCCAGAACAAGTCTACAGCAGCCGGAGCTGTACCAAGGTCAGGACCCCCGACAACAGTTTATACAGCTGTATCAGGAGGAGATGGGCGGAGCACTTGGTACGTAGATTTTCCAAACAGGAAGTCTGATGTTCATATGGCCTGATCAAGGCTAGGGAATGACAACAGATGTTATACTTCCTTTTCCCTAGTTTGTTATAGGCTTGGTATAACAGATTGGTTTTCTGTTGATTTCTCAATAAGAATGTAATTATGTATATGGTTCAAAATGAGAATTTTAGCAGAGTTTTTTGCACCATTGGTTCAAAACTGAAAAATTTATACCATATTTGACCAGCAATAAGCTCCTCCTATATCTTAAGGCAAAGGAATGGCAATATCATGATGAAGTTATTGAAAGGTAAAATTTGAAAAGAGTGAGAGGGCTAATTACTGAATGTAGGCTAGTTCATGGAAACTTGATAAAGGTGGAAGGGGACTTAGAAGGAGAAGGCTTGTTATGTTTGCTAAATGTGGGATAGATGCAAGACAAATGATGAAAAGGTGAAGGGGTTATATTTGATAAGGGGCTAATTGTCCATTCATCTTTCTTTATACTTCACAAGTTCACATATAACATGATTGGAAAAAAGGCTTTTCTTGTACCTTTCAATTCAATTTAATTCTTTAACTAATTTCTTTTTCTTTTTGTGCTTAATGCAAAAAGACAAAGAAAAAACTTAAGTTTTGTTAATTTCTGAAAATGTTATTGTTTTATCTTCCTTTTGTTTACAGAAGAAGAAAGTAAAAACATCAAATTCTTTGACTTGATAGTAAAGGACATGGTCGCCAATGAAGATATGGATGTATTAGGGTCTGTGTTCAAACCTGTGTTAGACTTTGCCAATAAAAAGTTCACAGAGGACTTTACGCTGTCCAGTGGTGGTATCACACGCTGTATAGATCTGCTGGGATTCTTCACCCGACACGAAGCTCTGGCCAAGGTAGGCATAATTATTTTCATCAAAATACCTTATCCACCCCAAAAATGCATTTGAACTCTGCTTATGCTTAAAGTGTACACGGAACGGAAAATAATATTTAGATATGTTATTCTCTTTGATCTCCTGACAAGAATGTTGAAAACCGCATCAAAATCGGCCATTTTAGTACCGAGATACCGCCCTCCGAAGTGCTCGATTTTTACCTGTATATCGACTGCTAATCAGGGAATCGGCCGCTCACGCTGATTTGGGGAATAACCTGATGTGACGTCACGGGGACAACGGCAGTGAGGTGTTTGGTAGTGGTTATAGCACAAAGGTGGACATATATGTATTCCTGAAATGGGGTTACGAGAATTTTACAAATATGTATACAGTATACAGTTAAGATGACATTTTAATTATATATGAAATAGGAAATATTGCAACTGAAATCAGGCTAAATACATAAGTAGATTAGAGGAAACATGTATAAGTTATATATGTTCTGGTATAAGCCAGGTGGACCTTAAGCTTGTATACAAACTTTTAACTAGAAATCTTATGTCTGTTTTAACAGCTTACTAAATTAACAGACCTTGAGAATATTCAATTTGCATTATGTGATCTAACAGACGAATTCGAAAAATGATGGCCATATAATTATCCATTTGAATATGTTTCTGTATAAATAAAAATTCACTAGGCCTATGGATTTCAAGAATCAGCATGACGAATAGAAAATGCGTGAAATGTATTTCATAGTTCAATATTCAATACACGTAAATATCATAGACATAAATTGGGGGGTGGGGGTTAAACAATATTAAAAAAAGGAAACCACTTGAGAGATTGAATTTATGATATTTCATTCATCTATAGCTGTAACAAGTCTCTCTTCCTTTTAAAGCTACAAGTACCTGTATACCGACATGTGTTATTTTAACAATCTTCAACGGTACATTTTTTTTGTCATATAGATTATCATTATTGGTATTCAATAATGATCGATATTGACCAAATTCACTAAGAATTGCATATCCGAAATCTAGCAACTATCAGAAATATCAAAATTCTGACATTGGGCATTATATTTGCATTGTTCTTTCTCCACATGCCATATGTAAATAATTTTGTAGTTTCTGTTATTACAATACATATACATGTAACCAGAAACATATATACAAGACAAATGTATATGCATGAGTCTTTCTGAAATATATACATCTAGTGATTGATACATTGTTACATGTTATGTACGGACGGTATATTTTACTGTAAACTAAGGATTTATAAGTGTAAACAAATATGACATTATACAACAATTACATGATGGTCCATCGCTAACTTACCTGTGATCTTACTTTTGACACCTGACGAGAGCTAATCAACAACGCGTGACAGGTCACTAAACACCTTTCTTACGTAATCTGGTTAGCCCCTCATTAGTCTCGGTTGACCACGCGTTTTAGTTACTGCAGTATACAGGTATAGAGATTTACGCAGCACGACATTGGCAATTCGGAAGTATTTTGATTTTGATACTAGATATTCGGATAAGACATAGACATCTTCAATCTCGTTTTTTTCGTCTGACCCGTGCATGATTTATTTTTCAATTAAAGACACTAATGATTGAACTTGAGCAAAATATCAACAAGTCGTCGGATATGCTGTATTATATGAAAGCTGAATGTATTTCGTTAAAAAAAATGGATTGATTTCAGTTATAACGCAGTTAAAAGATGCATTTACATATATGCAAAAAAAAATCTGTTTAGAATCATACCATCATAATTCGTATTGACAGGCCTAGGTTATATGAAAAAGTCAGAAATTTATAAAGCGAGTTTGACAAGTAGACATTCAACGACACCAGACGGGTTTTGGATAATCCTTGGTATAATAATGATTTATATGTGGTTTCTACAACGTACGTGGATTATTATGTACATTTTATTGCGTATAATTATGCAGTAATCGCGCAGAGATGT
This sequence comes from Argopecten irradians, assembly GCF_041381155.1. Lineage (NCBI taxonomy): Eukaryota > Metazoa > Mollusca > Bivalvia > Pectinida > Pectinidae > Argopecten > Argopecten irradians. Next base: position 30,065,321 of record NC_091138.1, on the reverse strand, counting down.
TCATTTATCTACGAGAGGTACATCAATATATGCATGGTATAAATCCCTATTTTCAAGCGTATTCTAAACTCATATCTGTGATTGAGGATAATATTAATTAGGTATCGGACATGAACACTGGTATTTGTGTATTTAAAATCAATATTTACCAACAGATAGTTTTTATTAGATGGCAGACACCGAAAATCGCCACTCTATCTTATGCGAGTAGAGTAGGGCCCCGTTGTCCTCGTGACGTCACAGGTCAGGGGTCCCGAATCGGGGTCAATGGCTTGGGGCTTCAGGTGTGTTCTAGAGAATAGTCGCATTATCTCTAATACCGTAACCGCTATGAAGCTCGAACTTTCTCCTTTCTAAATTGTATCCAATAACGCGTTTATCAAGCCATATATGCCAAACCATTCCGTGTACACTTTAAGCTAAACCAGTTCATCAAGAATTTTTGGGGTAAAGGAGTTCATTCTGCACAGTCATCCCATACCAATGAGCACCCCTCCTGCTATTTGACTCCTCAGTTTCACTTACCGTATTTGACCCAATAAGGGCCTAAGGCGTTTAAAGAAAAATTCAAAAATGAAAAGGTGCTTAATAAGTTGAAATTATTGCAAACCTATACAGTTTTGATAGTTTTTGTCCTATGCCCAGGCATTTGAAATAAGGCCTCAAAAGGGGAGGGGTGCTTATAAATTATAAAGACATGGGTGCGTATTGGGTCAAATACAGTACCTTGTAGAATATAGACTGAAAATATGAATACCTTTGTAGGTTTCTTTATTTGATTTCTTTTTTAAAATTGATTTATTGCTTACTTTGTGCTATAATTTTATGAAAGGCGAGTTCATATTTCTTTTCTATTTTTAAGCATCCTGGGCACTTATTGGATTAAATATGGTACCTTAATTATTATCATATTCTCTGTTGTTGATTAGATTTGATGCTTGAAGTTTTTACTAATGAAACTAAAACAATTTGAATTACAAAAGAATGTATGTTATACACTAACTGAGGATTATTAATACCAATGCTTTAATTTTAAAAAGTCTGTTTACAAATTTGACTTTAAAAGAAACACTTTATTGTTTTATAATGTATACCGTGTGATTTGTTTTATAAACTTTAGCAAGACACGATGTTTGGAGAAATGATAATGAAACATAGAAGAACTCTTTCCTTTCCAGTTGTTTATGAAATACATTCAGCCAAAAGACTGGAGCAGTGGGAAAGCGTATGAGAGGACCCTACTAGGGGCTATGTTATCTCTAAACTGTATACCGGTGACAGAGTCAGGTACCAACCCCTGGTTTGATCAACCGTCTAACAAACAGAAACGGGAGTTGGACATAATGGAGAGCAACATTCACCAGGTATTGTCAGAGTTCAAAGGTCACAAGGTTAAATATATAAAAAATTAAGTTGTTAAACATTCAAGTATGAACTAATATAGGACAAGTAGAATGCTTAGGCGAAGGTTGTTTCTATGAAAGACATTGAACTGAAGTTCAAGGTCACAGAAGATTAAGTGCAAGGTCACAGGAAACAAAGCTGCTATTGTAAAAAGTGTTGAATCATAAATCAGGCAGATGTTGTGGTCAATGGGCTATTTGATCTGAAACGTGCTGAGATAACTTTTCCTTTTGTCTAATGTTTAAAATCTTTAATCACCAGAAATGTAATTTGTTTTTATAAATGGATGATGCATCAGTCTGTATTGATCAATCCCTGCTGTTTGTTTAAGATGTTGGAAAACCTTGGAACAAAGTTGCACAAGTTTCTGGACACCCTGATTAGAATCTCGCCACATCTCCGGCACCTGGTGCTTAGCTGGATAGGGAAATGTATCCACGCCAATCTAGGTAAACTTATGTCATACCTGATAGGGAAATGTATCCACGCCAATCTAGGTAAACTTATGTCATACCTGATGGAGAAATGTATCCACACCAATCTAGGTAAACTTATGTCATACCTGATAGGGAAATGTATCCATGCCAATCTAGGTAAACTTAATGTCATACCTGATAGGGAAATGTATCCACGCCAATCTAGGTAAACTTAATGTCATACCTGATAGGGAAATGTATCCACGCCAATCTAGGTAAACTTATGTCATACCTGATAGGGAAATGTATCCACGCCAATCTAGGTAAACTTATGACATACCTCAATAGAGAAATGTATCCACGCCAATCTAGGTAAACTTAATGTCATACCTGATAGGGAAATGTATCCACGCCAATCTAGGTAAACTTAATGTCATACCTGATAGAGAAATGTATCCACGCCAATCTAGGTAAACTTATGTCATACCTGATAGGGAAATGTATCCACGCCAATCTAGGTAAACTTAAAGTCATACCTGATAGGGAAATGTATCCACGCCAATCTAGGTAAACTTATGACATACCTCAATAGAGAAATGTATCCACGCCAATCTAGGTAAACTTAATGTCATACCTGATAGGGAAATGTATCCACGCCAATCTAGGTAAACTTAATGTCATACCTGATAGAGAAATGTATCCACGCCAATCTAGGTAAACTTATGTCATACCTGATAGGGAAATGTATCCACGCCAATCTAGGTAACTTAAAGTCATACCTGATAGGGAAATGTATCCATACCAATCTAGGTAAACTTAATGTCATACCTGATAGAGAAATGTATCCACGCCAATCTAGGTAACTTAATGTCATAACTTGATAGAGAAATGTATCCACTCTTCATACTCTAGGAATGTCAATCTAGGTAAACTTATGTCATACCTCAATAGAGAAATGTATCCACGCCAATCTAGGTAAACTTAATGTCATACCTGATAGGGAAATGTATCCACGCCAATCTAGGTAAACTTATGTCATACCTGATAGGGAAATGTATCCACGCCAATCTAGGTAAACTTATGTCATACCTTGATAGGGAAATGTATCCACACCAATCTAGGTAAACTTATGTCATACCTGATAGGGAAATGTATCCACACCAATCTAGGTAAACTTAATGTCATACCTGATAGAGAAATGTATCCATGCCAATCTAGGTAAACTTATGTCATACCTGATAGGGAAATGTATCCACGCCAATCTAGGTAAACTTATGTCATACCTCAATAGAGAAATGTATCCACGCCAATCTAGGTAAACTTATGTCATACCTGATAGGGAAATGTATCCACGCCAATCTAGGTAAACTTATGTCATACCTCAATAGGGAAATGTATCCACGCCAATCTAGGTAAACTTAAAGTCATACCTGATAGGGAAATGTATCCATCCATCTAGGTAACTAATGTATACCTATAGGAAATGTAGTCCAGCCAATCTAGGTAAACTTATGTCATACCTCAATAGAGAAATGTATCCATACCAATCTAGGTAAACTTAATGTCATACCTTGATAGGGAAATGTATCCACGCCAATCTAGATAAACATATGTCATACCTTGATAGAGAAATGTATCCACGCCAATCTAGGTAAACTTACTGTCGTACCTCAATAGAGAAATTTATCCACTCCAATCTAGGTAAACTTAATGTCATACCTTGATAGGGAAATGTATCCACGCCAATCTAGGTAAACATATGTCATACCTTGATAGAGAAATGTATCCACGCCAATCTAGGTAAACTTACTGTCGTACCTCAATAGAGAAATGTATCCATACCAATCTAGGTAAACTTATGTCATACCTCAATAGAGAAATGTATCCACGCCAATCTAGGTAAACTTAATGTCATACCTTGATAGGGAAATGTATCCATGCCAATCTAGGTAAACTTATGTCATACCTTGATAGAGAAATGTATCCATGCCAATCTAGGTAAACTTATGTCATACCTGATAGGGAAATGTATCCATGCCAATCTAGGTAAACTTAATGTCATACCTGATAGAGAAATGTATCCACGCCAATCTAGGTAAACTTAATGTCATACCTTGATAGAGAAATGTATCCACGCCAATCTAGGTAAACTTATGTCATACCTCAATAGAGAAATGTATCCATGCCAATCTAGGTAAACTTATGTCATACCTGATAGGGAAATGTATCCACGCCAATCTAGGTAAACTTAATGTCATACCTGATAGGGAAATGTATCCACGCCAATCTAGGTAAACTTATGTCATACCTGATAGGGAAATGTATCCACGCCAATCTAGGTAAACTTATGTCATACCTGATAGGGAAATGTATCCACGCCAATCTAGGTAAACTTAATGTCATACCTGATAGGGAAATGTATCCACGCCAATCTAGGTAAACTTAATGTCATACCTCAATAGGGAAATGTATCCACGCCAATCTAGGTAAACTTATGTCATACCTGATAGGGAAATGTATCCACGCCAATCTAGGTAAACTTATGTCATACCTGATAGGGAAATGTATCCACGCCAATCTAGGTAAACTTAATGTCATACCTGATAGGGAAATGTATCCACACCAATCTAGGTAAACTTATGTCATACCTGATAGGGAAATGTATCCACACCAATCTAGGTAAACTTATGTCATACCTGATAGATAAATGTATCCACGCCAATCTAGGTAAACTTATGTCATACCTCAATAGAGAAATGTATCCACGCCAATCTAGGTAAACTTATGTCATACCTGATAGGGAAATGTATCCACGCCAATCTAGGTAAACTTATGTCATACCTGATAGGGAAATGTATCCACGCCAATCTAGGTAAACTTATGTCATACCTCAATAGAGAAATGTATCCACGCCAATCTAGGTAAACTTATGTCATACCTCAATAGAGAAATGTATCCACGCCAATCTAGGTAAACTTAATGTCATACCTGATAGGGAAATGTATCCACGCCAATCTAGGTAAACTTATGTCATACCTTGATAGAGAAATGTATCCACGCCAATCTAGGTAAACTTATGTCATACCTTGATAGGGAAATGTATCCATGCCAATCTAGGTAAACTTAATGTCATACCTGATAGGGAAATGTACCACGCCAATCTAGGTAAACTTATGTCATACCTGATAGGGAAATGTATCCACGCCAATCTAGGTAAACTTAATGTCATACCTTGATAGAGAAATGTATCCATGCCAATCTAGGTAAACTTAATGTCATACCTCAATAGAGAAATGTATCCACGCCAATCTAGGTAAACTTATGTCATACCTCAATAGGGAAATGTATCCACGCCAATCTAGGTAAACTTAATGTCATACCTTGATAGAGAAATGTATCCATGCCAATCTAGGTAAACTTAATGTCATACCTCAATAGAGAAATGTATCCACATCAATCTAGGTAAACTTATGTCATACCTCAATAGGGAAATGTATCCACATCAATCTAGATAAACTTATGTCATACCTCAATAGAGAAATGTATCCACGCCCAATCTAGGTAAACTTATGTCATACCTGATAGAGAAATGTATCCACGCCAATCTAGGTAAATCTAGGTAAACTTAATGTCGTACTTTGATAGAGAAATGTATCCACACCAATCTAGGTAAACTCATGTTATACATCGATAAAGAAATGTTTCCACGCCAATCTAGGTAACTAACTGTTGTACCTCTATAGAGAAATGTATCCATGCCAATCTAGGTAAACTTATATCATACTTTATTTTGAGAACATAATAATAACGAGCTAAGTTTCCAAGGAGTTGGGCTGAACTCTCAGGAGTTGTCAACTTTATTTGTCCATTGGGTGATGCGCAGCATTACGTGACAATTACATACCGTAGTAGTCAACAACTGGTCATGTGACCTAAGAATGATCCAACATAGAGTACAGCTAACATTATCAGCACTACACACAATCGAGCATATCCTATAACCTATATTATATTTAGTCATAATACACAACAATTCCATATTTGGGAAATGTATCTAACTTCAAAAGTATGAGGATTGGCTATAATTTGTTCTTTATGATGTTTGTTCTGCTTTGCATATAAAGAGTTATCTGCCTTTGCGGTAAATATCAATTTGTGACGTCATTTGTTTAACTTTGTGAGTGTAATGTCATATTTTCCTGCTAAAACGATGTGATTTTCGCTTGCAAGATAATAATGTCATAATCGATGCCTTCCCTCAAGGGGAAAATCTGGGTAGTATGTAAAAATGGAATAGTCATCTGAAAAACAGATTGGCATGCATATAATCATTGATAAATTTTCTTTATCAAATTAAGTTTCACAAAATTGAAAAAAATTGTGTATTAATTAAAGCTTGTTATTTCAACTTCAGGAAGGTCTAAGATCTGGTCATCCCAGATGCCACAGTTGTTCAGCCAGATGTTTGCATCGGACGGATTTTGTCTAAACCTGTGTTTTGTCATGCTACAGTTCTGTTTCCCCATCACAACAAAAGAGGCTAAACTTGTGATGATACAGCCTAGTTATACCACTGTCATTACCACCGACGACGACCATTTTCAACAAATAGGTGTACACTCCAAAGGTATTCACTGTAAATTGTGAGCGATTTATTTCGACCATCACCTATCAACATAAATTTCCAGAAGTTTAAACCCCTGCAAATTGATTTCTTTCACAACTCTTGGACAATTTATTCTAAGATATTTCCATTCAGTTTTAAACTGCCAAAACTTAATCTCTGCGGAAATCTTTTGAAATGGAAATCGCAAAATTAAGTAGCCGTGGAAAATAGTGGTTTAGAGTACCAGATTTATTACTGCTTCACAGTGAACCACTATCCTAAAATGTGTGTAACACTAGAGGTTTGTTCATTGAAATCACCAAGTCTAACTGATATCATTAGGTCTTCACCTCCGAGTCACTGTGGCTAAGTGGTTAAGGTGTCTGACATTCTACCACTAGCTCATCACATCCGAGTGGCTAAGTGGTTAAGGTGTCTGACATTTTACTATTAGTCTTTCACCTCTGGGTCACAGTGGCTAAGTGGTTAAGGTGTCTGACATTCTACTATTAGTCCTTCACCTCTGAGTCACAGTGGCTGAGTGGTTAAGGTGTCTGACATTCTACCTCTAGCCCTCCATCTCTGGGTCACAGTGGCTAAGTAGTTAAGGTGTCTGACATTCTACTATTAGTCCTTCACCTTTGGGTCACAGTGGCTAAGTGGTTAAGGTGTCTGACATTCTACCACTAGCCCTCCATCTCTGGGTCACAGTGGCTAAGTGCTTAAGGTGTGTGACATTCTACTACTAGCCTTTCACCTGAATGCTAATTGTGGCCCCTATTCAGCAATTATCAGGTACTAATTGTTGGTTGGTGTTCTTTCTCATTAAACTCTTCTTGTCTTTCCTTCACCATAAAAACCATCCTAATGAATCACAGTAATTTAAAAATTCTATTGATTGAAACAATAAAGAATTATATGCATGAGTTATGCATATATACATAAACGTGTACAAAGGGAACAATGTAAGTGACATGCCACTTTGTAAAATTATTTTACAGGCCTGAACAAGGAGACATGTCTAATTCCATTGGATGAAAACAAACCCAAACTTGAGGCGGAGGACCATTATAATTTTATCACAGAGTGTTTCTTCCTTACACATCAGTGTCTGAATGTAGGATTCCGTACGGTACATGGACGCTTTCTCAAGTTAAATCAGAGTTTGCACCGAATACAGAGACTCTACGAGGAAGTCAGACAACAAGGGGATAGTGCTGTGAGGGAGGTCAAAAGTGAGATGGATAAAGGTAGGTCAGAGGTCAGATAGGTAAAGGAAGGTCAGAGGTCAGATAGGTAAAGGAAGGTCAGATAGGTAAAGGCAGGTTAGAGCTTTGATGGATAAAGGGAGATTGGAAGTGAGATAGGTAAAGACAGGTCAGAGGACAGATTCATAGGATAGAGGTCTGATTCAGAAATGTAGGTCAGAGAAATCAAAGTTCACATTGATAAAGGAAGGTCAGAGGACAGTTGAATTAGTTGAATTAAAGAAGGTCAGGGGTCAGATAGAATAAATGAATCAAGTTGTTGTTAAGATAGAAATGTCACTGGTTATATGGGGCAAAGGTTAGGTTGATATGGTAAGGGATCAGATGGATATAGGCTGGTCAGAGGTTGTATTGAAAATATAAGTTAAATAGTCAAAAGTTAAAGGAAGGTCAGAATTAAGATCACAGCTGCTTAAACATGAGTTTCTGTTACAAACAAAAATAGGTCACAGATCGAAGTTAGATTGACAAGGGTCATCAATTATTACAGTAGTTTGAGAAAATCATGCCAATATATTTCAAACATCAGATAAATGTATAATAATGGCAACCAAAAAAGTTACCATATTCGACCCAATAAGGGCCCATGTCCCTATAAGCTACCTTCCTGCTTTTGATGCTTCAATTCTATTTGCCCGGATGTAAATAAAGACCAAAACTATCAAAACTGTATAGGTTTGCACTTTGCTTTGCGTTAATTTTGTCTTATGATACACCTTTTCTTTTTTAATTTTTTTTTTAATGCAGCGGGCGCTTATTGGGTCAAATACAGTATGTTATGTTGGGCTTCAGACTGCCTGATATTGAATCTTTTTCACCATGTTATACAGTGTTATGAGGATAACAGTGACAGAACTTACTATGATTCTGTTCCAGCCATGTCTATTTACCTGTGTATAAAGGCCGCTCTCAGTGAACCACACATGTTGGAAAAGGCCCTCAACTTCCATTTGGCCACATCTATCTGGCTGTCCAAAGTCTCAATCTCCGACGACATCAAGACAGTCAAAGAAATCACCTTCCCCTTACCGGAGGAAGTTCCGCTCGCCATTCCTCACATTCCAGAGTTTGTTATGGGGAATGTTACCGACTTCACCATGTTCATGCACAGGTTCAAGGACAACTTATTCCAGGTAAAGTTGAAATTGTGTCATTACATAACAGACAGTAGAGGTTTGAATGGGATGTCAGGAACCGTTTAGCGTCGGTTATTGACACAGGCCAATCACAGAAATTTTATCTGCAAAATTTTGAGAAATAGTTATACCCTGAAAACCAAATTGCAAAAATTCAAAATTGCCCAAATTTTAATTTTTCGTTTTTAGCAGAAATCATACAAAGTTTGACCCACATGGATAACTGATGATATAATATACCTTAGTTGTCTAGTTTGTTGTTAAATTTTCTTAAAAGATGAGTACCAAGCAAGATTTATGTAAACACTTATATCTTTGCCATAGCTACGTAGGAAAATTGGAATATGTGGTAGAAAGGTAGAGACTTTTACATTAAAATGGTAGGCTGTAGATTTCAACCTAAAGCGGTAGACCTTGGATGTAGAAAATGTACATTTCTGTTGCATTTAAATCATAATTTGAAATATCTGATATTGACTCCATTAACTTACTAGGTTGCCAAAGAGAGACTCGACAACTTCATGACCCTGATCCTTGTATACATGGGAAGTCCTGAGCGAATGAAGAACCCACACTTACGAGCTGAACTGGCTGAAACATTGGCAGCCCTGATACCGCCAAAAGCAGATACAAATTCTGGACAGTACGACTTCATAAGGTGCGTGATAAATTAGGGTAATTTGTAGACTTGTTCTTGACTTATACTCTGTCTGCTGTAAATCTACTCAATTTTTCAGCAACTTAATTTCATGTCCAGTAACTTTTCCACAGTGATTTAATTTTACGATTTGAGCTTGTATCTGTCAATCTAGTTAGAATTAGGCTTGAATTTCCACTCTATATATGTATTTGTTATATTTTCACAGCGATTACATTTTCTGATTTCTCACCATTCGCAAAATACAGGAAATTTTATCGTGTATGAAAATAATTTAGTTTATAATTCCTTTTGAAGATAAAGGAAATTTCTTCAAGCTTGTGTTCATAAGATGACCCTTACATTAAAATTTTACTGATGCATTTTTATTGAGTCACTTTCAATGGAGAGGGTATATAGAGTTATCCATGTCTGTCCCATCTAGTCCTATACTGTTGCCTCCTGTCCCATTCTGAAAAACTTTTTTTATAAAATCCACATGTATATTTGTTTGCAGACACCGTTTGTTTTACTACCATCCCCACGTGAAGCACATTGCAGAGAAACTGTTACATGTGTTTGTGAGTATCGAGATGACGGGACAGAGCGTAGAGTTTGAACAAAAGTTTAATTACCGCCGACCAATGTACGCCACCATTGAACATATCTGGGAGATAGAGACACACAGGGACACCATAAAGGTAATGATTTAAGTAGCATTATACTGGAGGGAGGACAATATTTGGTAGTACAGATGACTTACTGAAACTATTTTAAAAAAATTCATAACTAAAGTTCAGATACTAGGATGATTAAAAAGGTTGAAGATGATTTGTTTGATTTATTGTGTTTTACATCAAATTAACACCTATGGTTACTCAATGAAATATCAAGACTTGTTTGTAGCAGGAAACCAGAGTTCCAAGAGAAAAAACAACCTATAAGCAGTACATGTTAACTTCCCCAATACAATAATCAAAGAAATTTCAGTGATTGGGGTTATGACGTATGAACTGTGTGAATATTATTCAACTGGGAATATTCTCATATGCATATTTTATTTTTTCCTAGATTTTAAAGCATTAAGTATCAAATTGTATGAAATATGGAAATAAACTTGTAACAAAAATAACATTTGAAAATTTAGCAAAAATTGAACATGTGCCTGACTGATTAATGTTTACATTACAGGCAATGTCAGAATACGCTGAGGAACATATAGAGGACACAGACCCCCCGCTCTTCTTACGCTTCATCAATCTTCTTATCAACGATGCCATATTTCTGTTAGACGAAGCTCTTTCTGTAAGTTTAGAGAGCACTGCAAAGGGAGATAAGTGAGGATACCTTCCTTGGATTGAAGAGATCGAGAATTATTTCTCTTTAAGCTACATGCTTGTTATAGATTTGAACATGGGATGATTATGTAAAAATTATTTCTGACAATACAGTCTTAAAAGGACATTATCTTATTATTCAGGCATGTAATGTTCCCTGGGCTATGATTGTCCTCTCCAATCCTCTTTAAATTCATATTCAGGCAGTAACATTGATGCCACATACATTTCCAGTGTTTTGTGGTCTTAAGAGGAAGCTAAATGTCTCTAAAGCTGATAAAACATAATATTGACACTGTTGTTTTTCCGTGTAAGATAATTTATATGCTGTAATAACCTTGTATATCACAGTTTATGAGCCAGATCAAAGACAAACAGCAGCAGAAGGATCGTGGAGAGTGGCAGGATTTCCCTCCCCAGCGCCGCCAGGAGGAGGAGAATACGCTACGGCAGCTTACCATGATGGCTCGGTACCACAACCAGATGGGTAATCACACAATTCATTCCTTGGAGATGATTACCAAGGAGATTACCTCCATCTTCTGTCACGCGTCGATCGTCAGTCGGATTGCAGGGATGCTCAACTACTTCCTTCTGCATCTGGTATGTTTATTATCCTATAGCTTACTTATTGTAAATCAACTTATTTTTGTGGCGACATAAGTTTGTATTTTCTTGCTTTATGGTTTCACATGCCGGATTTCATTGATGGAGGAAATTAAGCCAGAGTTCCCATAGAAAAACTACCGACTTGTAGTAATGCATTTTCCAAATAACATTTATATTTAACATTTCAAAATTTAAACATTTAAAAGCTCCATGTCACAGTTTGTCATCATACCAAAATTATAAGAAACTGAAATTTTTGTTTATAACATGTTAAGACAGTGTCAGTTTTGTAGTGTTTGTTGTATTCACAGACATGAAAGAAAGAGAATTTTATTTGGGTTTATCTGGTTTATTGTCAGGATTATTCCTTGATTTGCCAGGCATAGAAGGTGGTGGAAAGCCAGAGTACACACAGATATACATCTAACCAATAGTTAGGAATAATTGTGATAACAGCATTCAAACATTCAAAATTTAAACATTTTAGGTTCCATATCACTAGTGAGTGGTCCCTACACATTACAACAATCCCTCCACCTCTGGGTCGCGAGTTAGAATCCCATGTGGGGCAGTTGCCAGGTACTGACCACTCGATGGTGGTTTTTCTCCTGGTACTCCAGCTCTCCTCCACCAACAAACAGGCACATCTTAAAATGACCCTGTCTGTTAACAGGACGAGGAGAGAGAAAAAAGACCCAAAAAAACGGTCATTCTTGAATTAATTAAGTTTTGTTGCTTTATGAAGTGAAACAATAAGCTCTAAACGTTTGTCTGCAGGTAGGCCCAAAACAGAGAAATTTCAAAGTGAAGGACAAAGATGAAGTGGATTTTAAACCAGATCAGACAGTTCTAGATATTGTAAGGATTTACATGAACTTAGGAGATAGTGACTGTTTCTGTCTGGCCGTGTCTGGTGACGGACGTTCATATTCCGCGGAACTATTCCCCAAGGCTATCAGTGTTCTTCAGCGGATATCAGCATCTCCAGCAATCATTAGCGACTTTGAAATTTTCCAGGATAAAATTACGGTAAGTTTTCGTCTTGAAAACCATTTAATAAAATAATTAGCAGAAAAACATCTTGTAAAAGCCTAATGAAACAAACACCAATTTTTATCAATTTTTGCAAAATTACTCTGGCAAAATCTTTCGGAAGGTGTAGATTTTTTAACTGCTTTATAACTCAATGTATTATAGTGATATTAAAAAATCACATGATCCACAGATTTTGAAAGTATTTTTTTTTATATGTGTTTTGTTTGAAAGAAAATTTAGTCAAGAATGTTTCGTCAAAAACTGCAGCGCACATTACTATGATTTCAATATATCATTTACAAAGTCAAGTATAGCAACAATGTGAATTCTTTAGAAAAGATTTGTGTTAAAGATTTGACCATACTAAAATAAGAATGTTAGCAAAACAAATTATTTAAAAGGATAACTTTATGAGAACAAGGGAGATAAATCTGATAATTTTCCTGTAGAAAATGCGAGTACAACAAGAGGAAGAAGAGGAGATGTACGACGATGCCCCGGATGAGTACCTCGACCCTATCATGGGGACGCTGATGACAGAACCCGTGCTATTACCCTCCTCAAAAAATGTCATGGACAAGAATGTCCTAGCCAGACACTTACTAAGGTAAGAACATCATATGACAGAATCATTGATATTTTAGGTATTGGATGTGTTAATACATTGAAAGAATTAATATGGCAATACATATCCCAATTACTTGTGAAGCAGATGCATTAAATTCCTTTATAAAAAAAGTATGTTCTATACTGTTGAAAAATGATCTCCTGAATTGTCCTGAATTCTATAAAAGTTTCATGGTTCAAGATTAATTTAATTACAGTGTCACATGTCAAATGATGGCAATTCATAAAAACATATTAAACTGAGCCAGTAAAAGTCAATTGACATCCAGCCACTATTGGTTTAGGAGATACTATTATAATAATGTTCATCTTGTTAGTACATAAACTGTCAGTTTAAAGAAAAATGTGTTTGTTTTTTTTGTAAAATTTTCAACAGGAAAATGCTCTGTTGGTCAAACTTTAAGGTTACCATGCATTGCTGATTTACTTCGAGTGTATCATGCCACTAAAATATAAATAAAGTGTACGTTTGTCTTTGTTTCCGTAGTGACCAGAGTGACCCCTTCAACAGATCACCACTCAGTCTGGACATGGTTACCCCGGCAACGGAATTAAAGGAGCAGATACAACAGTGGATGGCAGAGAGGCGACAGGAAAAGTACAAGTGATAATGTAATATGATGGTGGAGAGATGCCAGGAAAAGTACAAGTGATAAAATGATGGCCGAGAGACACAATGATAGTGCTGTATGGAAAATGATGGACAAGAGACACCAGGAAAATTATAGTGTCATAATATGATGGTCGAGAGACACATTGATAGTGTCATATTATGATGGTCGAGAGGCACATTCATAGTGTCATATTATGATGGTCGAGAGACACATTGATAGTGTCAATATGATGGTCGAGAGACACATTGATAGTGTCATATTATGATGGTCGAGAGACACATTGATAGTGTCATATATGATGGTCGAGAGACACATGATAGGTCATATTATGAGGTCGAGAGCACATTGATAGTGTCATATATGATGGTCGAGAGACACATTGATAGTTCATATATGATGTCGAGAGCACATTGATAGTGTCATATATGATGGTCGAGAGATATAGATGGTCGAGAGCACATTATAGTGTCATATATGATGGTCGAGAGACACATTGATAGTGTCATAAATGATGGTCAGAGAACATTGATAGTGTCATATATGATGGTCGAGAGCACATTATAGTGTCATATTATGATGGTCGAGAGACACATTGATAGTGTCATATTATGATGGTCGAGAGCACATTCATAGTGTCATATATGATGGTCGAGAGACACATTGATAGTATCATAATATGATGGTCGAGAGACACATTGATAGTGTCATAATATGATGGTCGAGAGACACATTGATAGTGTCATAATATGATGGTCGAGAGACACATTGATAGTGTCATAATATGATGGTCGAGAGGCACATTCATAGTGTCATAATATGATGGTCGAGAGGCACCAGCTTAAAATGTGATAACTGTCACAAAAGCATGCATGGCATGAGTGGCTTCAGGAAACTTTGATGGCAAAGAGATGTTGGGAAAAGCATGGTCCTTATATATGATAGTTTGGAAATGCCAATAAAAAGTGGCATGCATCTGTCGATTTATATAAAAGCTAATGATGGGGATGGGTGAGACCCAAGGATAACACAAGAAATCCTTGTGAATAGGAGAGGTCCGATGTTGCAGAGAAGATAACTGGTTGTGTGGCCAGAGTGTCTCTTGTGATCTAACTGTGATATTCTATGTCTGTAGACAATCAGATATACTACTGATGATATTCCACAACTTCCCAATGTCTTGTATAAAGAAACAGCTGAGGATATAATAGTAGCAAAAAAATCAGAAAGAATTTCCTCGGAAAATGTTTATTACAACTTTGTCAAATCTTAGATATTATGATAGATATATATAAAGGAGATTAATAACATAGATTTTGGCTTAAGTCATGCTTTTGTGTTTCAAGAAATCGAAGCCAGATATTAGTATTCTGTATCTACATATTACAGAGTTGTCTGCCCTTGAGGGTAGGTATTGATTGTGACATCATCAAAACATTTTATTTATTTACACTCATTTTGTTTGTGAACATAATCTCATACTTTTTTTAGTGAAAACAAAATCATGACGTCACCATGGATACCTACCCCCTAGATGCATTTACACCATATCTACGTTATTATGATTCATACAGCATTTAAGTACTTCATTGGCATGTGAGATTTTATTACAGATATTCTGATCATAGGTTATTGCAGTATACATACAGATAGGCCAACTGATAATCAATATTATCCCATTCATGTACTTCACAGGGTTCATAGGGATATCCAGTGGTTGCTAGGGAAAAATGACTCTATATTTTACACATGGGGGTGTAAGACATCTCACCTACGCTACACAATAACGTGACATCATCAATACATGCTGCGTAACAGCGGCGTGCAATGTCGATGACGTCAGTAATTTTGACATATAATGACGTTCCTGTGATAATGGCACAATGAAAAAGCTGGAAAGCAACTGAAATTTCATCATTTTTTAATCAAGTATGGAAAAGAATCAAACATAGGTTTGTCAAGTGACAGGGATATCTCAAGCCTTGTGAAAGATTTTGGCCGCCAACCTTTGGAATGCCTCGGATTGACCAGCCAAAATGTTTTACTCGGTTTGAGATACTTAGTATCCCTGTATACTTATCAGAACCATGTAAGATTCTTTTAAATTCTATTGAAGTAGAGATGAAGACAGAATTCCATCAACGTCAGGAGAGTTTTTCTTCATCAGCATTTAAATATTTCCTTTTTGTATTAAACATAGCTATTTTGAACTTTGCTTCCTTGAACGTGTATGTATATCTTGTATACTATAAACATAGGATTAGATTTCACTGACGATAATATTTCTTTAAAGTCAATTGCCACTCATTTTTTTTTTATCATATATCCTACTTCGATGACTGAAACCTTGAAATCAAATCACCTTGAAAGAGAAATTTTGACTTGAAAATTAATAATAATAGTTGTTGCAAAAGAATTTGTTTTACAAGAATTAGAAGTTTTATTTTTAGTAGTTCAATGGTTCTATTAGACTTAAAACTTAACGTTGGAAATGATTTAATCAGAAAATTCTATAATACTCAAAGGATTACCATAGTTTGAGATGACAGATTTTAATTGACTGCATATCTTACATTTTGTAATATATATAAACAGTGATTGTACATCATACAGAGAAACTAATAATTTTGTATATGATACATTATAGAGAATCTAATTTTACAAATCGTACAATGTAGTGTGTATAAGCAGAGAATGACTAATGATTTTCCATGGGTTTATCATGATACAATAAAACCATAGTAACTCTACATTTGACAGTAGCATTGTGAAAAAAGCATTGATTTATTGTCAGAATGTTTAGTATTAGATACCCCTATATATATATATTGTTATTTTCAGACATCCCCGCAAAATTCTGGAAATTTTTCAAAATAGATGGGCAGTCTATTTCCGGTAGAGGTCTAGATCTTATTTGGATGAAATACAGTATAAAAACTACATGTACCTACAAAATACAGCAGTTTAACTAGGGTCTTTGAGTTATTAAAATTTGATATATTAAGAGGTTCATCTGTTCATTCATTCCATGTGTAGGACAAAGAAAACTTGTTCAGAAAAAGAAATTCATGTTTTAATGACATTATAGTCACTGCTTATAAGGTCATGGTCACTGTTAACAAGGTCAACAAGGTCTCTGCTAACAAGGTCAGTCACTGCTAAAGCAAGGTCATGGGTAAACTGCTAACAAGGTCATGTCATGTCATGTACACTGTTAACATCAACTGTTAAACCTTCATCTTCGTAGATACAACAAGCTGGTGATATAATGGACTGGCTTTTAGCTAAGTAGTAGTTTCACTTATTTTGTAGGGCTTGTGACATTTCAGAATGTTAATGTCTCAGAATTAGGTTAGCTTTAAGGAAACAAATGTGCATTGTCTTATGAAAACGTCTGCATAGTTTTGTCGGTATGTTGATCGATTATGAGCTCTTAATTGGAATTGTAAGATTATTTCTCAAGGAAAAGATGCATATTTCATCTTTTTATCTTGTTTAAACACAATACAGCAAAATACTAATGTACTGCATCTTGTTAGAAAATGATTTTGAACACGAGGATATCATGTTTCAGGTGAAAATCTGCATCAAGCTAAATTAAAGTTCTTGTAATGATTGAATGCTTCACACATACATATATCAGCATTAAAAAGCTATATGGTAGAAATTTGGTCAGAACACTTACGATTAAATATGATTAATTGCATTTACTGCATTTTTCAAATCTTATTTATTACAAATGGGTGAAATCATTGTGCTAACTATTTCAAAATGCATTTGATTTAAACTGTACTATTTTGTCTTGTTGAGGGTAGAATGGACATGTCACCTAGTTTGTATTCAGAATACTGGTATCTTTGCATTTATCTGTCAAAATCATGACTACTTAAAAAAAATGAATTATTTACATGTATGTGCTAACTCATAAATGAATTATTTGTTGTGTATGAAGTCTCTTTATATATTATATTATTTGTGGTCACTATGTATCCACAATTGAAGTGATTGTTCATATTTATTTTGTTTCGTTTATGATTTATTAATTCCATTTTTACAACAGCAAATTTTAAAGATATTTCCACCAAGCTATTATCGGTCCAGGATTTCTGTAGCTATAAGTGGGTATGTCTGAACTATTAAAGCATTTATCTATACACTCTATGTATCTTGGTGGTTATTTTTTGTTTGCCTATTACAGAGTTATCGGCCCCTGTCATTAGGTGTTGATTGTAGCATGTGTGATTGTGTTTCCAAGCGTAATTCATATTTAACATTATACTTAAAGCTTCTCCACCGCCGACAAAGCATAAATGACATTCATTAGTTGAACAATAATTGGTGTTTGATCATGTGTATATATGTCTAATTAACACAAAAAATCATATAAAATGCTTTATTTCGCCTTTGATGCATGCGCAATCAGTACTTCCTTCCATATAGGATATAGTGACACAGAATTTTTTCGGGATGCAATTAATTACTTTTCATATCTTTAACTTGAAGTAAAATTAGAAGCTCAAACTTTTCAATGGTGGTAATGGTGTAAAGTAAGTAACTTTTGTAACTGAAGAAAAATATTTAATCGTCTGTTCCTGTTTTTAATAGTGACAAAATACCATTTGTCAGCGGTGGAGCATCTTTAAAGCTTCTAAGTTAAATTATGGTAACACCTTGTAGAGGTATTCTGTGCAGTAAATATGGTAAAAAACGCTTCAGAGAAGCATTCTTTACAGTAAATACGGTAACACTATATAGAGGTGTTCTGTACAGTAAATACGGTAACACTATATAAAGGTGTTCTGTACAGTAAATACGGTAACACTATATAGAGGTGTTCTGTACAGTAAATACGGTAACACTATATAGAGGTGTTCTGTACAGTAAATACGCTAACACTATACAGAGGTGTTCTGTACAGTAAATACAGTAACACTATACAGAGATGTTCTGTACAGTAAATACGGTAACACTATATAGAGGTGTTCTGTACAGTAAATACGGTAACACTATATAGAGGTGTTCTGTACAGTAAATACGGTAACACTATATAGAGGTGTTCTGTACAGTAAATACGGTAACACTATATAGAGGTGTTCTGTACAGTAAATACGGTAACACTATTATAGAGGTGTTCTGTACAGTAAATACGTAACACTATACAAAGATGTTATGTACAGTAAATACGGTAACACTATATAGAGGTGTTCTGTACAGTAAATACAGTAACACTATACAAAGATGTTATGTACAGTAAATACGGTAACACTATATAGAGGTGTACTGTACAGTAAATACGGTAACACAATATAAGGTGTTCTGTACAGTAAATACAGTAACACTATACAAAGATGTTATGTACAGTAAATACGGTAACACTATATAGAGGTGTACTGTATAGTAATACGGTAACACAATATAAAGGTGTTCTGTACAGTAAATACAGTAACACTATATAGAGGTGTTCTGTACAGTAAATACGGTAACACTATACAGAGATGTTCTGTACAGTAAATACGGTAACACTATATATAGGTGTTCTGTACAGTAAATACGGTAACACTATATAGAGGTGTTCTGTACAGTAAATACAGTAACACTATATAGAGGTGTTCTGTACAGTAAATACGGTAACACTATATAGAGGTGTTCTGTACAGTAAATACAGTAACACTATATAGAGATGTTCTGTACAGTAAATACAGTAACACTATACAGAGATGTTCTGTACAGTAAATACAGTAACACTATACAGAGATGTTCTGTACAGTAAATACAGTAACACTATACAGAGATGTTCTGTACAGTAAATACGGTAACACTATACAGAGATGTTCTGTACAGTAAATACGGTAACACTATATAGAGGTGTTCTGTACAGTAAATACGGTAACACTATATAGAGGTGTTCTGTACAGTAAATACGGTAACACTATACAGAGGTGTTCTGTACAGTAAATACGGTAACACTATAAGAGTGTTCTATACAGAGATGTTCTGTACAGTAAATACGGTAACACTATATAGAGATGTTCTGTACAGTAAATACGGTAACACTATACAGAGATGTTCTGTACAGTAAATACGCCAACACTATACAGAGATGTTCTGTACAGTAAATACGGTAACACTATACAGAGATGTTCTGTACAGTAAATACGGTAACACTATACAGAGATGTTCTGTACAGTAAATACGCTAACACTATACAGAGATGTTCTGTACAGTAAATACGCTAACACTATACAGAGATGTTCTGTACAGTAAATACGCTAACACTATACAGAGATGTTCTGTACAGTAAATACAGTAACACTATACAGAGATGTTCTGTACAGTAAATACGCTAACACTATACAGAGATGTTCTGTACAGTAAATACAGTAACACTATACAGAGATGCTCTGTACAGTATATACGCCAACACTATACAGAGATGTTTTGTACAGTAAATACAGTAACACTATACAGAGATGTTTTGTACAGTAAATACTGTGACACTATACAGAGATGTTCTGTACAGTAAATACGCCAACACTATACAGAGATGTTCTGTACAGTAAATACAGTAACATTATACAGAGATGTTCTGTACAGTAAATACAGTAACATTATACAGAGATGTTCTCTACAGTAAATATGCTAACACTATACAGAGATGTTCTGTACAGTAAATACAGTAACACTATACAGAGATGTTCTGTACAGTAAATACGCTAACACTATACAGAGATGTTCTGTACAGTAAATACGCTAACACTATACAGAGATGTTCTGTACAGTAAATACGCTAACACTATACAGAGATGTTCTGTACAGTAAATACAGTAACACTATACAGAGATGTTTTGTACAGTAACTACGGTAACACTATTCAGAGGTGTTCTGTACAGTAAATACAGTAACACTATACAGAGATGTTCTGTACAGTAAATACGGTAACACTATACAGAGGTGTTCTGTACAGTAAATACAGCTAACACTATACAGAGATGTTCTGTACAGTAAATACAGTAACACTATACAGAGATGTTCTGTACAGTAAATACAGTAACACTATACAGAGATGTTCTGTACAGTAAATACAGTAACACTATACAGAGATGTTCTGTACAGTAAATACAGTAACACTATACAGAGATGTTCTGTACAGTAAATACAGTAACACTATACAGAGATGTTCTGTACAGTAAATACAGTAACACTATACAGAGATGTTCTGTACAGTAAATACAGTAACACTATACAGAGATGTTCTGTACAGTAAATACGCTAACACTATACAGAGATGTTCTGTACAGTAAATACAGTAACACTATACAGAGATGTTCTCTACAGTAAATACAGTAACACTATACAGAGATGTTCTGTACAGTTAAATACGTAACACTATACAGAGATGTTCTGTACAGTAAATACAGTAACACTATACAGAGATGTTCTGTACAGTAAATACAGTAACACTAATACAGAGATGTTCTGTACAGTAACTAATATACGCTAACACTATACAGAGATGTTCTGTACAGTAAATACAGTAACACTAATACAGAGATGTTCTGTACAGTAAATACGCTAACACTATACAGAGATGTTCTGTACAGTAAATACAGTAACACTAATACAGAGATGTTCTGTACAGTAAATACGCTAACACTATACAGAGATGTTCTGTACAGTAAATACGCTAACACTATACAGAGATGTTCTCTACAGTAAATATGCTAACACTATACAGAGATGTTCTCTACAGTAAATACGCTAACACTATACAGAGATGTTCTGTACAGTAAATACAGTAACACTATACAGAGATGTTCTGTACAGTAAATACGCTAACACTATACAGAGATGTTCTGTACAGTAAATACAGTAACACTATACAGAGATGTTCTGTACAGTAAATACGCTAACACTATACAGAGATGTTCTGTACAGTAAATACGCTAACACTATACAGAGATGTTCTGTACAGTAAATACGCTAACACTATACAGAGATGTTCTCTACAGTAAATATGCTAACACCATTCAGAGGTGTTCTGTACAGTAACTACGGTAACGCCATGTAATGGGCTTTAAAGTGCGTGTTCTGTCACATGTAACCGGGTTTTTTTTTCAGAAATACCTGTGTTTTAAATTTTCCAAATGAGTGATGTACGACACTAAAGTTTAATTGATTGAAACAATTGTAGTGTTTACCACTGGAAGAGAGACTGGCATAAAAAAATAAAATCCTCTGGGATTTCACTCATGCTAAACACATTACCGAACAATGAATCTAGTTCATTTAAACAAACATACATTTGTGAAGGTGTCAGGTTGGTAAAACTCGTTTAAATAATTCAGTTATATTATCTGTCGTGTTGGGTAACCTTGCATTAATTACACTTTTGATGTATACAGAGTCAATGAAAATGGAATTGGTTGAAACTTCTTTATTTCTCGTTTCATAAATTACAAGTCATTATATATATTGCTGATAAGAGTTAGCAATGCTCGCCATCATGGTCTGCCAGGCTACTTTGTGCGGTTCAATGACGTTGCCTTGCCCTAGGTCCAGTTATAGTCCAGTCCAGCTTTTAGTCGCATTCTTAAATCAACGTTCTTAAACATTTGTTAAAGAGTTTACCTTTGACGTCATAATAAGACCATCGCTCATCCTTTTTAACTCTCCATGTACCGAAGATTCAAATAATCATGATGGAGATTATTTTCAGAAAGAACTCAACGAAATGAAATCAGTTACAAGGGAAACACCCTTGCTGATTATGAATGCCTATTTGAGGTAATGATGCGAAGCTTGCACATTTGTGAAAAATGGAAATCCAACTGGCACAAAGTTTTTGTTCTGTCAACCATGCACTAAGTTTAAAATCGTTTTCTATAAAAAAGGCTTATATAAGAAGTTTGCACGTCGTCAAGTGTTTAACACCAACGAATCAAACACAAGAAAAAGTCTAGTTCCAATACATAAATTATATCCTGCCAAAATGTTACAGAAAATTTTTTTGCGAAGAGTGAGAGCAGTTGGCAAAACTTGTCTCCTTTCGGGTCTTTCTGACAAGTCCGAGTTCCAATTGAATGGCTTCTCTGTGATGTGAAGTCCTCAATATGGCTCTTATATCAAAGGAAATGCGTAATTGTACAGTTCCAAATTGATAGAATTTCTTAAATTTTCTATTTGTATTCGAGTCTGAATCCTCGGTGATTCAATCGAATAAGAACATGCAAAATTAAACCACTATGCTAAATACACTTAATATGTCGTTGTACCCATTGCATGGTTGAAAATAATGTTTGCCATTAGGTCCGCAAGTACACTTTATTTGTCACGTCCCTAAAGCTAACCGTTTTCTATTTTAGTTAATTATCACACAAAATGATGACATCACTGCGTGATAGACTACGGTAATATTTCTATATTAACAGCGATGCTTTTAAAAGCATCTTAATTAATGACAGTGAACTGTACAATATCGGCACTCTGTAACAATTGTACATGTCGTCAGCGTGCATATTCTGCTTATTTCTGTGGAAAATCTCGGCTATGATAATGCCTTTTATTCCATGTCCTGTGATTTATCTTTTAATTGATTACTCATCGTTTTAATTTCTGACGTTGATCTGACAATATTTGATTTGTTAATACATGGCACGATCTTGCCCCGGTCTTTAATCCCAGGACACGCGTCTGATATACCAACGTTGCAGTGTTGTGCAAAGTTATCCACCGGGAGCGATATTGACAATTGTGTGTTTTTTATCCATTAATAGATTGTGTGATACAAACATAATTCCAATGACAGGATACCAACACTTATTAAGAATTATGGTCTTTCCTAAATTACACTGGTTCCATTCTGACGCCGTATGAAACGGGTTTTTTTCATGGTCATGTTACAGAAATTATCAAAGTAAATAGACGAATAACATATGTTACCTAGCTATGATGGCTGGCTGATTTCGGCCATGTCGCACTGTACATAGGCGACCCCACCATGCGACAGTGTTCCAAGCAAAGACGCCAAACAAAGAGCGACGCCAAGCGAAGAGCAACAATGCGTCATGCGACATTGCGACAATGCACCATGCATCAGTGCGACAATACGACAGAAACACACTGTCACATTGGCGACCCCTCCATGCAACAGAAACACACTGTCGCATGGCGCATTGTCACACTGTCATTGTGGAATTGCCAATGCAACAGCGCGACATGGCCGAAATCAGTCACCATCAGGTACCACACATTTATTTAATGAATTAACTTCCTAAATTACACCGGTTCCATTCTGACGCCGTATGAAACGGGTTTTTTTTATGGTCATGTTACAGAAATTATCAAAGTAAATAGACGAATAACATATGTTACCTAGCTATGATGGCTGGCTGATTTCGGCCATGTCGCACTGTACATAGGCGACCCCACCATGCGACAGTGTTCCAAGCAAAGACGCCAAACAAAGAGCGACGCCAAGCGAAGAGCAACAATGCGTCATGCGACATTGCGACAATGCACCATGCATCAGTGCGACAATACGACAGAAACACACTGTCACATTGGCGACCCCTCCATGCAACAGAAACACACTGTCGCATGGCGCATTGTCACACTGTCATTGTGGAATTGCCAATGCAACAGCGCGACATGGCCGAAATCAGTCACCATCAGGTACCACACATTTATTTAATGAATTAACTTCGAGAGCATTTTTGCTATTATGTAGGTAGTAAGTACTATAATGAGCGATTGTACAAACCAGGGGACCCCACAAAGCCTATGTTCAGCACAGGGATCTGAGAATTAGTACAGATTATTTTAGGTGCTTTAGGGTTCTGGATAAAAAAAAATTCGGTAAAATTCATACTCTATACATAGTAAAGAGTGGAACTCACAGAATCACAATTTCTAACCCGCCTAGCTTTTGCAGCTAAAAAACACGTTTCTCCATAAAAACGGCTACTACCTTTGAAAAGAGCGATAATTTTCCTTTCAAAATCATCCTACATACATACAAAGTGCTTTCACTAAAACGATTGCAGTCCCATTCGGACAAACATTACTCAAAATTGTTATTTTTCACTAAAAAGTAACTAATGAGCAATTTCCGAATTTATATGCCTCTTTAACTGACAAAACTTTCAGGGAATTCTCCTTATAGATAATTTGAAGTCCCACAGACACTTTAAAGCCCTAACCCCTATGCTATTATCTCTTTGAAAAAGCCGAATCGTTATGCGAACAACAACAAGAAGAGATCTACATATAAATAGATACTGGTATCACACCACTACAGAGCATTCCTCGGAATTGTTATCATGTCATTCTAACCATAAAAAACATATTCTAAAGTCTTCTAGTAGTCCCAGTTTGATTAGCGCAACAAAGCTATCGTAAACCCCGTACGACTTTTCATTACACCTGGCTTAATGCGGGATGAGAGCGGATTTTATTTCACCCAAACAATAATGGATTCACAGAAGAATAATTATCTCGTGTTTCCTGCCAGGAATATAGTCCGTCTACGAAGTCAGTCGCTCAGAAGTTTAACAAAATGTTTTAAACGCGGTCATTTACTCCACTTATCTTTTATTTCGAGTTCTGTCCTGCCGAAATCAAAGTGTCATTTTTCATAGTTAGTTTTCTAATTGTTTTGTGAGATGTAATTCTGGTACAGCGAACACCGTTCGGTTGTCATTAATCTAAATTTCTCTCGAAGATATCTGGTTTTAAAATGTTGTATCGAGTAATACCTGTGTTAGTTAATCCTGCCGGTTTTCATGAAGAAGAAATGAAAATTACTATTCACAATTTCTCGGCTTTAAGACATTCTCTGTTTTATGACAAAATAAATACAGTATTGTATTCTCCACGTCAGCAATATAATTTGATGATTTTGTGACACTTTCCAAGTCAAGTCATCGATGATTAAATCTGTAAGCGTGAAGACATTGTTATGGCTTTGTAAGATATTGTTTGGTTTTGTAAGATATTGTAGTGGTTTTGTAAGATATTGTTGTGATTTTGTAAGACATTTTTGTGGATGTGTAAGACATTGTTATGGTTTTGTAAGATATTGTAGTGGTTTTGTAAGATATTGTTGTGATTTTGTAAGACATTTTTGTGGATGTGTAAGACATTGTTATGGTTTTGTAAGATATTGTAGTGGTTTTGTTAGACATTTTTTGGTTTTGTAAGAAATTGTAGTGGTTTTGTAAGACATTGTTGTGGTTTTGTAAGATATTGTTGTGGTTTTGTTAGACATTGTTGTGGTCGTGTAAGACATTGTTATGGTTTTGTAAGATATTGTTGTGGTTTTGTAAGACATTGTTGTGGTTTTGTAAGACATTGTTGTGGTTTTGTAAGACATTGTTGTGGTTTTGTAAGACATTGTTGTGGTTTTGTTAGACATTGTTGTGGTCGTGTAAGACATTGTTATGGTTTTGTAAGATATTGTTGTGTTTTTGTTAGAAATTGTTGTGGTTTTGTAAGACATTGTTGTGGTTTTGTTAGACATTGTTGTGGTTTTGTAAGACATTGTTGTGGTTTTGTAAGACATTGTTGTGGTTTTGTAAGACATTGTTGTGGTTTTGTAAGACATTGTTGTGGTTTTGTAAGATATTGTAGTGGTTTTGTAAGACATTTTTTGGTTTTGTAAGAAATTGTTGTGGTTTTGTAAGACATTGTTGTGGTTTTGTAAGATATTGTTGTGGTTTTGTTAGACATTGTTGTGGTCGTGTAAGACATTGTTATGGTTTTGTAAGATATTGTTGTGTTTTTGTGGTAGTGGTTTTGTAAGACATTGTTGTGGTTTTGTAAGACATTGTTGTGGTTTTGTAAGACATTGTTGTGGTTTTGTAAGACATTGTTGTGGTTTTGTAAGACATTGTTGTAGTTTTGTAAGACATTGTTGTGGTTTTGTTAGACATTGTTGTGGTTTTGTAAGACATTGTTGTAGTTTTATTAGACATTGTTGTGGTTTTATAAGACATCAGAGTATCCGTGGAAGACATTGTGTATAAGACATAGTTGTGGATGTATTCGCTATTATTGAGGATATGCAAGGCATACAATGTTGTAGTTTTTGTAAGACATAAGCGCTGTCGTGTAAGATATTATTTGATACATGAATGTGTTGTTATATATAAATGTAATATCCATATCTGAAGAACATCAGTATACATTTTGATTCAGGCCTAAGTTATTTTATTTTAATGCACGCAGATACTATGATAGATAACAATCTTGAAATGGCGATGTAAGATATTGATGTGAATATATATGACATGATGTATAAGACATTGTTGGAGTCGTGTAAGTTAAGATACACTTTGTCAATTGACAATATATCTTACACAAACAAACCAATGTCTTACACAAACAAACCAATGTCTTACACAACCAAACCAATGTCTTACACAACCAAACCAATGTCTTACACAAACAAAACAATGTCTTACACAAGCAAATCAATGTCTTACACAAACAAACCAATATCATACACAAACAAACCAATGTCTTACACAAACAAACCAATGTTTTACACAAACAAACCAATGTCTTACACAAACAAACCAATGTCTTACACAAACAAACAAACAAACCAATGTCTTACACAAACAAACCAATGTCTTACACAAACAAACCAATGTCTTACACAAACAAACCAATGTCTTACACAAGCAAACCAATGTCTTAACAAACAAACCAATGTCTTACACAAACAAACCAATGTCTTACACAAACAAACCAATGTCTTACACAAACAAACCAATGTCTTACACAAACAAACCAATGTCTTACACAAACAAACCAATGTCTTACACAAACAAACCAATGTCTTACACAAACAAACCAATGTCTTACACAAACAAACCAATGTCTTACACAAACAAACCAGTGTCTTACACAAACAAACCAATATCATACACAAACAAACCAATGTCTTACAATTTTTTGATCATTTGTACCATTGCAGCTGGGTTTATTGTCAGTGCTTTATCTACTGTGAATATCTAGAGCACCTGTTTGGTGGTCTTAAAAACTAAAACTAATTAAAGGAAGCTGCGGTCGACTTTAAGATAACAACACAATTCGAGAAGATCTAATGTCCCGTGGGCGGGGTACTGATCCCTCTATCGTCCCGGGGGTGCGATACCTTAGCCGCGTGCTACCTCTACAGGTGCTCGTTAGGGGACGTCGATCCAAACTCGAGATCTATGGCACAGCTGACATTTAATTCATCCGCTCATTTCAATAAGAACAAGATAATTATGACATGGCTCACAGCCAAACGAGAAAGCAACATTTGATCTGAATCATGGAATGATATTCAGTAAATTATCGATGATTTCCATTTTATTTCCTTAATTATTGCTCTTTTTTCATCATTTTATATCATTAAGCTATCCTATTAAATTTTTTCTTCATTTTTATTTCGCGTTTCTATTTCCAATTATTTGCTTGCCGCGTGCTAGTCACATGAAGAGGACACGCGTAGTGAGAGGTCTCATGTTTACTGATTCTTATTGGGTAAGGCTCAATTCATATTTCTGTAAAATATTGTAGCACGTGATTTTCGTTAGGTTTAATGCGTACATGTCATCAAGATAATGATTAAAACATGGCTGATTATATGTAGACCATTAATTATTTCTACGTTGTTTTCTTATATTATACAGTAAATTAGATATGTGAAATAAGTTGTAAAATTATTGCAAAACAATTTATTAGGTACTTTACAAATTTAATTGTGAAACAATTACCATTACATCCGTAGGAACTCTCTACATTTTAAACTATTGTGGAAACGTTTTGCTTTTCTAAGGTCCTTCTAAACTCCATGGTAACCGCCGCCGTCGATTGGCTGAAGCTATAACAAATGAAAGGTTGAGATTCTATTACCATATTTACGGCAAGATTAGAATTTGGATATTAACTAGAATATATCATATATTATGAATCTGCAAACCCCACTCAATCTGAGAGGTTTCTTCACTATGTTTAGAAGTCATTTCAAATTCAATGGTTTTCTATTGAGATCGCAGAATCCATTTCTGACTGTTGGAATATTGAGGTGTATGCGATGGGACGCTCATCACCGTTTCTCGTATGGGAGAAGTGTCGCGTCACACACGAATATCAGTTCCTTTTCAGTTTACAGGGTCATAATGTACAAGCATTGCCTTCGGTTGCAGCCTTGCTTACAGCATTCAAATCAAGACCAAAAGTGAGGCAATGTCAAGAGAGACGTTAGGAAGATAGGAAGGAGAAAGTCATTTAAGAAGAAGAGAAAAGATACGATCACGAATCTAGTCGTCTTTTACAATCATGCAATGGAGCAACAGGTACAATTATAACGTCCTACCTGTGAGGTCATATTGAGAAATCTTCTAAAGCCTAAACCATCATATATACCAATTTCTCTGCTGTGGCGTGCCTATTTCTAATCACCTACCCTAACGTACGGGAAGTCTCCATTTTACTATATAACATCCAATAAAATTTGCATTTTCCACTCGACACAACGAAAGACTCCATTAACTACGAATTTCCTTCCTGTAGAGCAATTAGCGCCTAACCATGTGTATGTTCCGTATTTAGTCCACCGGAACTCCTCGTGGTTATTGCCTGATCCTGACCATCCGATGGTACAAATTGCAACCGGAAGTCTTTCATCTTGTACGATAAACCGGAAAATAGTACAATTTAGCTATGGTTCTAAACCAAAGGCCGTCTTAACTTTGTTCATGTAGAACCTAGCTTTTTAAACAAATTGTGAATTCTGAACACCCAGAGTGGGTACCTTATAATGAAAAAAGCTTATAGATAATATTGCATTAACGACTGTATTATATTTACATTCTAAGTGTTTCATCACTATATGAATCGACCAACTGACAAAAACAAACATTTGCCAATGAAAACATTATAATTAATTTAACGCTAACGCGCTCCGCGGCATATGTAGATAGCTTCTGCTATTCAAAGCTATGAAAATTAGAAAATAAAAATACATTCAATCCCTATATGATTATAACCATGCATTCAGAATTAATAGAATACCGGATAGAATCGTAGTTAACCTCAAACTTTGACCGTCAGAGACAAGGGCAAATATATGCAATAGATTTGTCCTTATTACCGAGTGTTCGACGGGATCCAGGATTACAGTTTAACAATCAAATTTACAATTATGGTAAAAAACACCTCTCGGGAACTTATCTTGACAATTTGTTTGGAAATGATAAAGTATTGCTTCAGTCAGTACGTATACCTAGTTGTTTTTAGAAATAAGGAAAATGTTAAATTTTTAGGAGAGAAGTTGATGAATCCCTATGATTAAATAATTCAGTTAATCATTCTTAGAGATAACATGGTCTTGTTTGTTTTTTGGAAAGAATGGACAATGTTTACTTCACATGCAATTGACAAGACTTTTGATAAAATCTTTATTTTAGAAAAATCGAATCCAAATTCACATATCCGTGTCCAGAGCTCATTAGTCAAGTTTCAAGTGAATACAAATACCATTCATTAAACATTTAGTATGTGACGTGGCCGATATCCGTAAGGTGACAGAAAATAGCACATTGTTTATCAAACGATGCACGAGCACCTTTTAAGGAGAGATATATTAGTATGGCCGTTCGGCACAAAACCTGGCCCAATTTACACGTCCTAATGGGACGATTGTGTGTGCCGATAGTCGTTATAAATAGCCATAGGAGTGCTTCCCCTGAGTTACACCTGCCTCGGCGACATGTCGTGATCCTGGTGATATGGACATGTTTATGGCGTCCATGGTGTTGATGGTAAATATGCATTAGCATCAAACGAAAGCTTGACCATTTGAGAGTTTAAAATGTACATATACGGTAGCTTGCAGGGCCCACTTTTCATGAACATTCCTTAAATTTAAGGAATCTCTTAAAATTCTCCATAGAAAAGCATTACAGAAGTTAAGCCAAAAACCCTAAAGTTAAGGAGCCGTCCTTAAAATCTGGAAAGTCCTTAAAGTTAATAAGTTCGCGCGTCGAAAATCGAAGCTCTGTTCCGGTAAAATCGACATAAACCGGTTAATTTTGTTTTTTTCTCTATTATTTGGTCATTTAATTATATCGAAAACACCAATGTTTTTATTGGTTCCTGTTGGGGTCGTTGTTTGAACAACACATATCTAAACGTCTTCTTAAGAAATATTTTTTCTTCATTTGAAGCTAAAAAAATTGCTGTTTCAAATTGAAATATTTGTAAGTATGGGTGCAGAAATAAAAATAAAATGGGAAATATATGTACAACACTATTTTTTCCCAAACAGTTAATGATATTATTTTTACACAAATGCTAGAGAAAATCTCGAGTTAACCGATTATTATCTTTATTTCCTCCAAAAGTATCGCTATTTATTGAAAAAAAAAGAAAAAGCAAAAAACAAACACAAAAGCGATAGCGTTTGAACAGACAATATTCGGTTATACTTCTATTATTACTAGTGATGGGAATCGGGAGGAAATTGATATTCGATTAATTAGAATAACCGATCGATTTTTAATTAAAATCGGATATGGATATTTTGTACAGATCTCTAATAACTTTATTATTTAAACATTCAACAGTCTTTTTTCTAAATCACTCTGTTACATACTGCTGGTAAAAACTGTTGTTCTGGTCATATCAAAATTTAGCTCAGCTGTTGGAACGTCCTTCAAGTTAATCAGAGCTTCGATTTTCGACGCGCGAACTGTTCCGGTAACATGTACGTAAGCAAAAGTACATGAACGGTTAATTTTGTTTTCGTACTTCCTGTTTAACCTGTTTCCGGTTGTGCGTTGCTGCGGTACTGCTCTCCCCAGTAAATATATATCTAACTAATGCAAATGCATAACAGGAGTAATTAAACATTTCTTTTATTATTTTTAAAGAATAATGATAATAATAACACTTCGAAAATTGAAAGCTGTGGAAAGCAGTCAAAATATCCACCAAAGCAAAGATGAGCACAAGGAATCATGACGTCACATCACGTCAACAAATGACGCGAAATCATAGGATTCGTATACGCAGCACTCAAGGCCTTTTCGTGGCATTTTCAAGAAAATAAAATAAACAAGTAGTTTCGCTCTTCCCGGCCGTGCATGATTCATATTTAGTCCGAAGAAGGGATAACTTAGGCCTATAGATTTCATTCGCAAGATGGTCATATGTTACCGTTTCCACCCCGCCGTTCCACGGCCTCTCTGAAACGCACCCTGTCTCTGATTGTCTGTATCCAGAGGGTTGTAAGCGCATTGTCAGATAAACTCCGACACAGATTTACATCGAATTTGTTCGCTGAGAAGTTAGGATGTAGAGCTGTGAGATCGATTTCTCTATTTTTTTTCGCGCGAATTAAAACAGTCTCTCTCAAGAAGACGTTTGAATGTGTGTCGGTCAAACAACGGCCCCGGACATTTAGTTTCAACAGAATCATCAAAACGTTTGATATATAGGTGTTTCAATATAAAGAAAGGACCACATAATATATTGGTGTATGCACATAATATAATGACCTAAGCACATAATATGAAGACAAACCCACATCATATAATGACAAAAGCACATCGTATTAAGACAGAAGCACATCATATAAAGACAAAACCACATCATATAAAGACAAAACCACATCATGTAAAGACAAAACCACACAATATAACGACAAAACCACACAATATAACGA
Organism: Argopecten irradians; assembly: GCF_041381155.1. NCBI lineage: Eukaryota > Metazoa > Mollusca > Bivalvia > Pectinida > Pectinidae > Argopecten > Argopecten irradians. The sequence goes on along the minus strand of NC_091138.1, from coordinate 30,032,917 downwards.
CAATACCACACAATATATTAAAGGGACAATTCACTCAGGCTAATTCTTTCAAATTACCAAGAAGCAAAATATGGCATAAATGTATTGTTCTACATTTCTTATGAAACATTTAACATAAAATATTGACAAATTCCACGTCATTGTTTAGTATTTTAATTGATACCGTTGTAATTACAAATCGTTGATCAATACAATTAAACAGGTACAATATGTACGCTGTACCCAAACCAGAGCGAAAATCACGCTCGTTAAGCAAATGAACTACATAACCACTGAGGAGGTGTTAAAATGATTTTTAGGCAAGACAATTCACCATATAAGGTGAACACACTAATGTCAGAGCAATTTGAGCAGTTCTAGACAAAATTTGCATTACCCTACGAGCAAGGGACAGGGTTCGGCATACAAGATGTTCGACCACAATGTCACTATTGTGTAATGGCGGACAGCGAGCGAGTTTGAACATTTCACACGCATTTTACTACCATGGGCTTTTCTAGCATATCACAATAAAACCGATTGATCTAATCTCCATTAGAACTGGGATTTTCCGATATATGTACAAATTTTAATGTTCTCTTAGACTGAATTGTCCCTTTAAAGATTTACAGCATAAGACAGCTATGACTTTCCATACGTATGAGAACATCGCCTTTTCCGCTGTCATGAAACATCGATTTGTCTCAAAGCTAATAGTTCTGTTTTATATTTCATTAAACAATAGTTTTAAAATAATGTCACAAAATGATAAATAATTCATCCAGAAACAATATTATCACATACTGTAACAAAAGCGTTTATAATGAATTTGAAAACATGAACAAAAATGGTTTCAAACTTTTATTTCCATTCTTACCACATGGTAGCAATTTCATTCATTTAGAGCACGCTAATTAGACAGGAAGTAGTAATATTCCTCTTCCTCACGCGACGATTGGACAGATCAATATCTCGTGCCGTGATGACGTGCCATGGCAATGCCATTGACGTGAAATGGGCCGCATGTTCCCATGTACATCGCAGACTATTAGTGCAATTTACCCGATATACATGAAAAACATAACAAACAGGTAGATGTTTATATGGTGCGACACGGACCGCAGGTACACAAAGGTCTATCATTAATTACAAATCAAATACATCCCATCATTTTGTCGTATTTATTGCACCGGTTCTGTCTATTTTTATCAATAACATTGTTTGCAAAATGACTGTGAGCATTGTAACGAGGAAGTCATTTACTAAAAGGTGCTTCACTGTAGTCAATACAAACATGAATAAACATATTGACGGACTGTGTTTATAGATTTTTATATTATCATTTTCATGTCATATCAATATTACAACAGGGGACAGTGATTACTGGTGCAGTATAGCCTGCTATTTTAGCAGTCAAACATTTTACGATCTGTGAAATTGCGCATTATGAGTATAAGCGACTTCGCTAGCCAAGGGTATTTAGCCGATTCTCTTCCTACAAATGTTCATGTAGTAGGAAGAGAACGTCCTTGTAGGAAGAGAACGTCCATGTAGTAGGAAGAGAATCGAACTAAACACCCTTGGCTAGCGAAGTTGGTGTATAAGATGAAATAGGATTTATCCTTTATTATGAGGACGGAAATTTCACGAACACAACAATGTCCCACAAAAATCTGTGATATTTAAATATTGTTATTTACAAGTATACATCATATTTAGTGATGTTCTTTGATTAGAAAATAATATGATGGATTCGTAACCTTTCAATTTTAAAGAATACCCCTTTAAATGCTATTTATAATCACCGATTTATATTCCACTAATCGTAGACCTCACACATCGTCTTTTTAATGAATATATTTATCAAATTTTTTTATGTGAGTTTGTTTTATATGTATGTATAGATATAATGCACTTGACATTTATAAGGTTCATATCTTGTCGATATTTTTTCTTTTCGAGACACTTTGTGTATATATATATAAGTACACGAAAATATTTGACATACAGGCATTATTTTAACATCAACCAAACCATTTTTTGTATACCCCCCCCCCCCCCCCACATTGTTACGGAAGCGTATTATACATTGTTGCTGACGGTAGTGATAATTTACAGGGGTTGGTATAGTAATCACAGGTAAGGGGAGTAACTCTAAATTGTCCATATGATATATACATATAGTACATACTTATGTAGCCTAGGAAGACACCAGAGTTACCCGAATTGTATTCACAAAGAAATAAAATGAAATAAGATAAAACCTCCGCGTTGTCAGTAATAATATAATTTCAGGTAAATTTATTAATGTTCACAACTCAACTAAAAGTTTCTTGTTAAATAAGTAAAAATATTAATCGTAGATTATATAAACACAAACATACGTAATAAAACTATTAATAATTCGTAAGAACGATTTTAGTTGTATCAAATATTATGGTGTTTAATGCAGCTAAAATTGTTCACTTTTTTCATTCAAACACAGGTGCGTAACGTACCAACGTGTAATCAAAGCTGCCCTAATCTCTAATCGGCCTTCCTGTATGTTTGCCCTAATACATATATAGATTGTTACAGTGTTCTTACACTACACTTACATCTATATATTTTATATTTCATTCCGATTACCTTTCGTTGATAGGTGTATTAGAGGTCCCTACTATGGTATGTGAATTCTAATATGGCACACCTATCAGCTATTACTTCTTCTGAGCCCCTCTAGTTGCATCCTCGATATATCAGGGGTTACTATCACTGCCATTATATTAAGACAGGATTAGTAACCCATGGAATATCGAGGATTCAGCGGTAAAGGTTGAGATAGAATGAGTGGCAGATAGGTGAATGGGATTGGGAAAAGAGTGACAGGGTTAAATGAGTAGAAAAATACAATTTGTTTATATATATAGATAGTTTAAGATTAATTGAAAATGTCTTCGTATCTATATCATCACTGATATTTGTAAATATTGTGTCTTATATGTCGTATATATTACAATTTACATTTGTTTCAAGCATTACATTACGTCGAGCGCATCTATCAACAACCCCGATTTCAAGTATTAATTTGGATTTTATATTATCTCGTTGTAAAAAATAGTCGTATATTTAGCTCGGGTTTTGAAAGTTTTAAAAGTTAACGACTGACGTCGCACGTCGCTGCACAAAAGGCGATCGGGACCTAGACGTGGTGCTGGTCGAAACAACCATCATGTTGTAATGTAAGTGCATTTCATTACAACCTGATTAAAATAGTTTACTTAGTACATGCAACGGAGGTAACGAACAAGCCCTGACAGACGATTTTGAATCAGTTTATTTGTGTAAGTTTTTGACGTCTTATCTTTGTACTAACCACTTTGACCCAGGCGCAAGCATTCGCGTTTTGGATTCAAGTTCCTTCCTTGGTGAGAATATGTAAGTACCTTCCAAAACTTAATTTGCTTCAACAAACATTTTTCAACCATTGCAAAGTTGAATTCGATAGATATAGGGTAGACAATGACAAAACATATTCGGGAATCCAAGGAGTCCAATAAAATGTGCATGGATAATTGGATGATTAAAGTGACGTTAAGTATGTTTCAGACTAATGCCATAAGTCATTTCAGCACCTTTAGATACTTACCGATAAAGTTATATGTGTGACCGATGCATGCCATTTTCAGAATTTTAAATAAAACACCAAATCTGTTGCTATCATATTGCATGAAAATGTACAATGAACGATAATTCACTATAATTTTTAACATTCGTATATTACATAATAGCAAATTGAAGACCGCTGTGACAGTAATAAACAAAACATTTTCCCTCTATAGAATGGCTCTGAGTCATAATTATTTCAATATTTAGTTATCATTTTAATGTCATTTACACAGTTTCGGCTAAACTTAAGTACTATGTGACCGATATTATTACCCTCCTGACAAAAATTGTAGTGATTTTCACTCTATATTGACATAAGGAAATGTTCAGTTATATTAAAAACCTGTAAACCGAAGATTGATGTCTAAAGATGCTCTACCGCTGACAAATCGTATTGTTTCTCTATCAAAAGCAGGCGCTGGCGAATTCGTATTTTTTTTTCGGTTGTAAAAGTTACCACATTACACCATCACCATGCACAATTGAAAAGTTTGAGCTTCTAATTTTATTTCAAGATAAAACAAAATTATGTGTAAATTAGACATATATATATATACACGATTAAACACCAATTACTGTTCAAATGATGAGTATCGTTTTTATGCTCTGTCGGTGATGGAACATCTTTAACCAAAATAAAATAACATTCATTTTATACAATAAGTATCATTACCTACTAACAAATAAACAGGAACCCCTTGTCATGGTTCTGATGCATGGTTCTGATACTAAATTTAGTTATTTCACAATGGGTATCGCGTACTATTTATAAACACAGAAGACATCCGACAGACATATAATTGCCGGTTTTCAAGAGGAACTGAGTTCATTGCGTTTAATATGTCATAAATCGTATAAGAGTTGGTCCTAGTTATTCATTGGCATGCGCTTCATGCTGTATGCCGATGGTAATTGAAGACACGTTCGAACAAATGTGATATTCACAACAAGGTACTTGATAGCTTTGTGGATTCATCGACAAGGATAAAACATGTCTTATCAATTGATTTTTTTTCCAAAGGTGATTTGGTTCAATGTCGGCCATCTATAGTTGAAGCTAGACCTTAACGACAGTTTCATTATTTGTTCTTTCCAAATTACCAATATTCCTAACTTCTATCCAAGATGGAGGTTTGGCTTCATGCCAGTGGATACATGTCGTTTGCTCGTTATTCTGTTTTAAATAACATCATTTCACATGATTGTTAGGTATCAACTTCTCTGTCATTTGCATGACATTTGATTAACTCAACTAAACGCCAGCGAGCAGGGTGCATACATTCGGTATACAATAACAACGTTGTATTTAATTTGTTGAAAAATACATCTTATGCATTAAATACACTATTATAAAACTCGTTTGTTTTTCAATTTAACAAGAAGCTTCCCGTCTTCGCTTAGGGTTGTCTGTTGATGACGTCACGCACCATTTTAGCCTCGCTACCGTAATAAAAATATGCATATTCAGACTATTATTGAGGGGCGGATAATTTAGCTGTCTGTTCACTGATGGCTGCGAATGACCGCGTCCCGGTCTTGAAAGGTGCTACACTGTCTTTTGCTAAATATGTTACTTGAGAGTTCGTCAATAAGTTATGAAAACTTTTGTCCAATTCCTGTTGTAAATAATTTAACACAATATAAATACGTTTAAAAGTAATGTGACTTCGTTTTTCAAGACTCTCTTTGTAACATATGATCTTATGTAGAGGATTTCCCTTACTTTATCCTGGTCATGGCACCGAATTATATATTTTTTTCCCAAATTAGGTATGCCATGATTTATCATAATCATATCAGTACGTTACTGTCCTTCTCACAATGCGTAAAAGGTAATAAATAAATGAATGCTAACTCTTTTATTTTAACACTCGATCCTTTAGTAAGTCTGAATTTGATGTATTTCATATGATTGTTAAAGTATCATCTTCTATGTCATTTGTATGACAATGTCTAAGGACTGGATGCGTATGCTTTTGTAAAGTCGAATACGGTCAAACAAATGCTCTTTGTACCTTGTTTTAACACTAGTAAACATAACGGCATGGTTATTTGGTGACAGAATTATGTTCCAAACCATGTGGACTTGTTTTCTTGAAACATTTCTTCACGTATTTTGCCAAAAATTAGAAGCGACACATACATTTACGAGTCAACATAATACTTAATGGTAGCCCGATGTATACACACTTTTTATTAACTTACATATATCAAAGAACACTCAAGGAGAGATGCATACAAAATATCATGCTAGTTACGCGAATATCAGAGAATTAACATCGTCAACACCATAAGATGGCGACTTGAAATTACCACCGGGAAATATTCCATCCTCCATCGCTACTTCAAAGTCGCGTTAATGTGTTGTTTATATGGATTATCCATTTTTAAGTCTAAACATGGTCATATATTGTACGTTTAATTCCTCCCCTTCACCCGTTTTTCTAGACAGATTTCGATTTCCATGTTTCATTTTTTTTGTCTTCTGTTTTCATTTCAACACATTAGTGAACATTTGTTTGATATTTTAACTGTCACATGCCCTTCTCGGCCTTTAATCGGAACCAGGCACGTGGTTATGGAACTCGTGCTTTATACATAGATCGTATCAGCCATATATAAGACGGGAAATGTTCGACAGAACGCACAGTAAACACGCACACAGCTTCTATATAGGGATCTACGAGAGCTATGAATGATGGCCGGACGCGATCGCTTCACGTGCTGCTATATCAGATAGGCAGCGATAAAAACAAAAGCGCGCAGACGGGATAGAACCATTTCTCTATCCGCAAACATGCCTAATTAATCCGACCCGCAGATTATAGAACTTCCGGTTGGAAGGGAAGTCGGGTAAAATGGCTTCCAGTTTAAAGTAGTGCTACCAGACCGTCTAAAACAAGTCTGTTTTATGATCAGTCTTTTGTAATGCCTTAACAAAGTGTTTTCAACAACAAAAATGAGTATTTTAAGTAAATGACGCAACAGAAAATTTGAATTTAACCTTGAGAGATATGTATCAAAAGATTATTTTTCCTACCGTGAAATTGACAATATTCTTGTCGTCGTCAAGCAAAAAGTCGCATTTCCTTATTGAAGGCTTGATTGAAATAACGTTTTCATCTTTAAATGCCACGTGATATAATGTATTGGAAGCATTCTTATACCAAAGATAACGCAATATAGATGGATTAGTTTGCATTCTCTTTAGAAAGCTTTTGCACTCATTTAACTGTTTTTTGTTAAATAAAGACCAAATATTTTAAGTCTTAACTTCATCATCGATGTCGACCGTCATCTTTGCATGCCAAAACATAGCCACAAGAGCAATCTCTAAAGGCAACGGCATATCAATAAACTGTCTGTTTTGCAAGGCATGAACATCCCCATTGGTATCTTTTGAGATCATTTAATGCCATGTGTTTGTTTGTCTATCCGAATGCCATCTTTATAAACCAGACTATATTTGTCGCTTACATGAACTTTTGACATACATTTTGATTTTATTAGAGTTATAACGAATACTGATCCGATTGTACAGATAATTGGTTTGTACATATGGTTGCTGCTCTTTCCGATAGCATACTTATAGCATGTGACGTTGCAAGAGGCAAAGTAACAAAGATTTATAATTGCTTCGCATTATTCCATAATCCATTTGCTGACATCATGACGTAGGTAATTGTATGTTCTTCGATGACATCATTACTGCTTTACCACGTCAACCATCATACAAGAGATACTGGCAGTTGGACTTTGAATTTTCGGGAATGCCCCCAAATCCAAATGTCAGAATGTCCATAAATATTTTACATCACGGATCGGGATGAGGGTGCTTACCATACACTTCGATAACAAAATACAAATACGTGTGTTAACTATTAGAGTATGACTTTTCCTCCAGATTATATAGAATTTTAAGATTACAGATAAAATATTCCTAGTGTATATAGTGATGTTAGGAATCGCAAAAGTCGGCAGTTTTTTTTTCGGCGTCAAAATCATTTCAAAACATTGTGTAGATACATTTCATAAAATGGATGGATTTCTAGCTGAATTTTATTTTCCGTGGGTATAAATCAATCGACAGCATGACTACATTCGGCAACATGTTGTACGACCTTGAAAAAGCATGTTTAACTTCTATATTATTTTTGTGTTAATTAGGCATATGTTTACACGAGTAAACATCAATTATTGCTTACATCATGAGAGTCGTTGAATGCTCCGTTAGTGATGGAGCATCTTTAAAACAAACTTATACTTCTCGTTTCTAATTACACATTAAAGGTGCCCACACGAATGTACCTATAAGCCTATCTTTTTAGTCTGTCTGTTCCTTCTTTAATTTGAGATTATCACATAGCAATAAACACATTTCTTTACCTGCCGGTCTGATAGAGAGCATTGTGGTACCTATATACGGACGCTTTGATCTTCTAAAAGTATAGGCGATAAGCGAGCACATTGTTGGTGTCGCTGTCAGGATTTTAAAACAGATGCGTTTTAGATTGATTATAACCTTGCATTGTGTGGGTTAAAGACTAAGATTGTCTCCTGGACAACTCTGCGATGCCAACAGACAATAAATATTTGTGCTGGTGTTCTCTGTTCTTTTTTCAATACTTTGACAGATCACTGAGTTCTCGATAGCTACCATAAAAACTTCATCAGCCATGTCATCTCGTGTTAACAATATATAGAGGAAAAAACAATAAAATTCAGGAACGAAAAAAACCCAACGGTGTTCAGTACGCAAGAGTTCATATTTATAATAAAAAAATGCTTATGAGCAATATGATATTTCATTTAATTTTCTCACAAAAAGAGACATCTTGCCACCGGATGAAATATATTCGTTGTTTAACGAGAGACCATCGATTGTTTTCAGTTTAGTGCATTTCTCGTATCAACAACCGATCGAGAGGACAATGAGAGATGTGAGGGGATATTTGAAAAGGTATAGAATTGTTCATACCTTCCACAGACAAGAACAGTTCTGTGATCGTTGTGATGTCAGTGTGTTTATAATTTTGAAAAAGTGCATATCTTACACTTCATTGAGTGTGCGATATTATTGTCTTCTGAAAGAAATGATTGGGTTCTATCAATTTTGCCAATATTCATATTTAACAGATAAGCAATGAAAAATGCGTCACATGACTATCTTTGATTCATATTAGTGTAAAATCAAGCACAGTACTATATTATTTTTATTCTATTTTCGGCTTTGGTATTGAACTCCTATTTCCAAAAATGTATATTAGATAAAAAGTTAGTCAACAAAACAAATTGACTTTTCACCAGAATAGATCCTTAACTACTTTTGTACACCACTATCCGGATATATTTATCCTTCTTCTGTTGGTGTTCAATGGCTACAATTTAAGAAAACTTTATCAATTTTCATCTATAATTTTATCATTTATAAAGTTTAATAAGTGTGCCCTTCTAGATGAAATGGTGTTCTGGTTTTGCATATTACAAAGGTTTCTGTCCTCGCTGGTAGTTATTGATTGTGACGTCATATTTTTTAGAGAAAGCGACGTAAATTTCGCTCACAAAATAATAACGTCGCAATCGATACCTACCTACGTTTACACATCTGCAATGCTTGTATCTGTTTTGTAATTAAATTATTGTCCATAGTGATTTAGCCAGATGTAATATTTTTCTGTAAATGATACCATTACTGCAAAAAGCACGAAATTCGATGCACAACCCTGGAAAAATCATCATCTGTCGATATGCAAACCTGATGTTTGCTGCATTGCCTTCCATTGATAATTTAGCACATTAATCAATGTCAACAATAGTTACCAGACCTAATTTTAGTAAAAACATTGAAGGGAGATCATTGTGATAAACGAGTATTCCTTAATTGAGAGTTAATGCACACCAACGAATGCATTCTGATGAAAGTGTGCGACGAGTATTAAGATGAGAGATAAGGATTGTTGACATAGCACTACGTGTGTAGGTGGAATGTCACACAGTATTTGAAAACAATGACGCTACGTAGTCGATACGTGGTTCATAAGGGTACCGCTTTTTTATAAACGTGAAAACAATGACGTGGCTTATTCGATATATGATGTACAGGAATAGTATTCCATCAAACATGTGTCAAAAAGGATACATAATCTTTGTTAAAACACGATTCATAGATGTACTCAGCACAAGAATGACTGCCAAACGGTCAAACCCTTGCGAAAAGGACAAGGGAATCTCAAAGGCCGAGTTGTTAAAAAGATGCGTCGTTAATACATCTCTGCCTACCACCTTCATGAAACCCTGTTGGAATGTCGCAGTTCTCATGTAACCACATTCCTAGTAGTGAAATTGTAAGAGTTATTATTATCACTTTCTTCCCTTTGACTTGAATGAAAAGTAAATTACATTTTTGTTCTTTTTGTTCAGGAATACTGAACATTTTGTCCATGTATTGTATAAGAATAATGTCTCAGACAGGTTCTTACATTTTTTAATTCTTGAAGGGCGGGAAGTATTTCCGTATTAACTTTTGATACTGTAATTGTGGGGAAAAACTTTAAGACAACGCTTATTCTACTGCTGCCGTCAAAATGAAAGACAATCGGATTGAATGGCAGTTTTGTCTTCACGTGATATAGAACCACACACGATGATACGATTAGCTGAACAAGCACACAGAGTCAGTCAATGTGACGAAATGTCACGCATAATCAGAAGGTGATGCCAGTTCGATAATGCAATTAACACCGATCACGCACTCACGCGCTCTGACGCCTCTCACAAGTCACGTGTCCCAACAAAATTCATAGACGTCACGGCTGACTGCATCTACTCCACACAAGCGATAAAGTTCATATATAAAATTATATTGCAGTTACAAATGCGCTTGGGTAAATAAATCGTCATGACATTGATATAATTATATTATTTACTTAGGATATCAAAGTGATATTCAGCCCATGGGACGTATCTATAAACAAAATACTAAATTCGTCCTAGAAAATACTCAGTCAACGGGCAACAGAGGTAGGGAGGGTTGTGTCAACATAGGTTATTTGTTTGAAGTAATGTAAATTAAAACTGTGTCCATTTTTAAAATAATCAAATGATATAGCAAAATTTTTTAGAACTGGGTTGGATCGAAAATCTATGAATTTTCTTTTTGTATATTGCAAAATTATGCTCCTTCAATCCCAGGAAAACAATTTTCTCCTTTATAAACAAAATCGTGAAAAATTGACCGCTATACAGCAAAACTTTTAATCAACTTTAAGTTAAGTAATGACAGATAAAGAAGCATTTTCATGACCTTAGCGTCACAAATCGAAATTCAGACAACGCTTTTAGTAAGGGAAGTAAAGCCCTCTGGCTTATATCGCAAATTTAACTTGGAAGAACTCGCGCATTGATAACGTAACGAATTCTATTATGAAAAGTGCAGGAGATACATCAAACCCACACTGATGCTCTGATATCGTTAATGGATATTTGATTGTTGTTCTTCTTACGCGGTACATGTATTCGACAGCATATCGACTAAACAGTAGTCAAGGCCGAAGCCCTATGTATGAGCTGGCCGAAGCTCTATGTACGAGCTGGCCGAAGCTCTATGTACGAGCTGGCCGAAGCTCTATGTACGTGCTGGCCGAAGGTCTATGTACGAGCTGGCCGAAGCTCTATGTACGTGCTGGTCGAATCTCTATGTACGTGCTGGCCGAAGCTCTGGCCTTAGCTCTATGTACGTGCTGGCCGAAGCTCTATGTACGAGCTGGTCGAATCTCTATGTACGTGCTGGCCGAAGCTCTATGTACGTGCTGGCCGAAGCTCTATGTACGAGCTGGCCGAAGCTCTATGTACGTGCTGGCCGAAGCTCTATGTACATGCTGGCCGAAGCTCTGGCCGAAGCTCTATGTATGAGCTGGCCAAGGCTCTATGTACGTGCTGGCCGAAGCTCTATGTACGAGCTGGCCGAAGCTCTATGTACGAGCTGGCCGAAGCTCTATGTACGTGCTGGCCGAAGCTCTGGCCGAAGCTCTATGTATGAGCTGGCCAAGGCTCTATGTACGTGCTGGCCGAAGCTCTATGTACGAGCTGGCCGAAGCTCTATGTACGAGCTGGCCGAAGCTCTATGTACGTGCTGGCCGAAGCTCTATGTACGTGCTGGCCGAAGCTCTATGTACGTGCTGGCCGAAGCTCTGGCCGAAGCTCTATGTATGAGCTGGCCAAGGCTCTATGTACGTGCTGGCCGAAGCTCTATGTACGAGCTGGCCGAAGCTCTATGTACGAGCTGGCCGAAGCTCTATGTACGTGCTGGCCGAAGCTCTATGTACGTGCTGGCCGAAGCTCTATGTACGTGCTGGCCGAAGCTCTATGTACGAGCTGGCCGAAGCTCTATCTATGAGCTGGCCGAAGCTCTTTGTATGAGCTGGCCAAGGCTCTATGTACGTGCTGGCCGAAGCTCTATGTACGAGCTGGCCGAAGCTCTATGTATGAGCTGGCCGAAGCTCTATGTACGTGCTGGCCGAAGCTCTATGTACGTGCTGGCCGAAGCTCTATGTACGTGCTGGCCGAAGCTCTATGTACGAGCTGGCCGAAGCTCTATGTACGTGCTGGCCGAAGCTCTATGTACGTGCTGGCCGAAGCTCTATGTACGAGCTGGCCGAAGCTCTATCTATGAGCTGGCCGAAGCTCTTTGTATGAGCTGGCCAAGGCTCTATGTACGTGCTGGCCGAAGCTCTATGTACGAGCTGGCCGAAGCTCTATGTACGAGCTGGCCGAAGCTCTATGTACGTGCTGGCCGAAGCTCTGGCCGAAGCTCTATGTATGAGCTGGCCAAGGCTCTATGTACGTGCTGGCCGAAGCTCTATGTACGAGCTGGCCGAAGCTCTATGTACGAGCTGGCCGAAGCTCTATGTACGTGCTGGCCGAAGCTCTATGTACGTGCTGGCCGAAGCTCTATGTACGTGCTGGCCGAAGCTCTATGTACGAGCTGGCCGAAGCTCTATCTATGAGCTGGCCGAAGCTCTTTGTATGAGCTGGCCAAGGCTCTATGTACGTGCTGGCCGAAGCTCTATGTACGAGCTGGCCGAAGCTCTATGTACGAGCTGGCCGAAGCTCTATGTACGTGCTGGCCGAAGCTCTGGCCGAAGCTCTATGTATGAGCTGGCCAAGGCTCTATGTACGTGCTGGCCGAAGCTCTATGTACGAGCTGGCCGAAGCTCTATGTACGAGCTGGCCGAAGCTCTATGTACGTGCTGGCCGAAGCTCTATGTACGTGCTGGCCGAAGCTCTATGTACGTGCTGGCCGAAGCTCTATGTACGAGCTGGCCGAAGCTCTATGTACGAGCTGGCCGAAGCTCTATGTACGTGCTGGCCGAAGCTCTATGTACGTGCTAGCCGAAGCTCTATGTACGTGCTGGCCAAAGCTCAATGTACGTGCTGGCCGAAGCTCTATGTACGTGCTGGCCGAAGCTCTATGTACATGCTGGCCAAAGCTCAATGTACGAACTGGCCGAAGCTCTATGTACGTGCTGGCCGAAGCTCTATGTACGAGCTGGCCGAAGCTCTATGTACGTGCTGGCCGAAGCTCTATGTACGTGCTGGCCGAAGCTCTATGTACGTGCTGGCCGAAGCTCTATGTACATGCTGGCCAAAGCTCAATGTACGAACTGGCCGAAGCTCTATGTACATGCTGGCCAAAGCTCAATGTACGTGCTGGCCGAAGCTCTATGTACGTGCTGGCCGAAGCTCTATGTACGTGCTGGCCGAAGCTCTATGTACGAACTGGCCGAAGCTCTATGTACGTGCTGGCCGAAGCTCTATGTACGTGCTGGCCGAAGCTCTATGTACGTGCTGGTCGAATCTCTATGTACGTGCTGGCCGAAGCTCTATGTACGTGCTGGCCGAAGCTCTATGTACGAGCTGGCCGAAGCTCTATCTATGAGCTGGCCGAAGCTCTTTGTATGAGCTGCCAAGGCTCTATGTACGTGCTGGCCGAAGCTCTATGTACGAGCTGGCCGAAGCTCTATGTACGAGCTGGCCGAAGCTCTATGTACGTGCTGGCCGAAGCTCTATGTACGTGCTGGCCGAAGCTCTATGTACATGCTGGCCAAAGCTCAATGTACGAACTGGCCGAAGCTCTATGTACGTGCTGGCTTAAGCTCTATGTATGTGCTGGACGAAGCTCTATGTACGTGCTGGCCGAACCTCTATATATGAGCTGGACGAAGCTCTATGTACGTGCTGGCCGAAGCTCTATGTACGAGCTAAACATGTTCTTGATGAGAAAATACGATATGTATGTAACAGATATGGTACATCTACTATAAATGTAATACAAAATACCACCAAGAAGATATTACAGATCATATCACAGGTTTTAATTATTTATGATGTGTCATGTGTCGATGCTTCTGGAAGAAGACCAATGTATTTAATCAGAAGTCACCGACCTCTGGAGACCCATAAGTTGTGGGCTGGTGATCGAATGATTGCGACACACCAGAGTCTATAAAAAGTGGCTCCCGCTTAGGGCTCAGCTTAAAGTGAGTGGGACGACTGGTTCGCCGGTTGCCAGTATAATGTGACCGGTTGGATGTTCTAATTTCTTGGTCTGTGTCTTTGACAACATGCTTCAGTGGGATACCGGAAGCACTATACAAAGAAAATTTAATCAAACAGATTATTCATGTAATTAACCAACTAAATCATTGAGATAATGATAGGCCAAAGATAATACAATCTTAGCTCTCCAATATATTATGGATTTTTTTAGTTGAAATTAGTTACAATCTCAATGGAGAATGTAATATGGTTCTCCTGTATGTTGTCTTGTATTCATTGACAATATCCGTAATACAAATCTAGGTAACAGCGATATCGACATATTAATATAGATTACAACGAATAATCTCGGTTATACCTATATCAGCATACAAATATAGGTCATAGCGACTTCTGACGTACAAAAATAGGTCACAGCAACATCCGTCATAATAATGTAGGTCACACAGACATCCACCATGATAATGTAGGTCACAGCGACATCAACCATAATAATGTAAGGCACAGTGACATAACCCATAATAATGTAGGTCACAGTGACATCCATAATTATAATAAAGGTCACCGTGACATCCACCATAATAATGTAGGTCACAGTGACATCAACCAAGATAATGTAGGTCACAGTGACATCAACCATAATAATGTAGGCCACAGTGACATCCACCATACTAATGTAGGGCATATTGACATCCACCATATTAATCTAGGTCAATTTGAAATTAAATCGCCACCAAAACGTCGTTGGACAGGACCAAGCGAAATTAAATAATAGTCATAATAAGTGTATAGTATCTAGACTGATTATAATTTTTATAACAGCCTAGTTGTTAATTGTCCCTGTTGGCTTTCGTTGTAAATTTAGACTTTGAAGTCTCTTACATGGACACAGTATATCAAGGGATTTACATAACATCAATGATGATATCGGAGGTTAGCAGTACCATACATATACCATCTTCAACTTGTTACGAATTTTTTCAGATTGTTGCAGCCAAATTAGTTGACTGAGATGGTCGCGCGCCACGAAAGTCAATTGATTGGCTATTATTCAGAAGAGATCAGACCTCGGTCTCGTTACCGTAATGAGGCCGTCCTTGACAACGAGATATGTGATTAACTACGAACGCGACAAGTCGTATTTAGTCATTAGTACAATTTCAAGGATGCATATATCAATTTGACGTCAAACATCATTTATTTGTAAAAGTTTTATTAAAACTTCAATTAAGTTTCAACAATCCTGGTACACAGATGAGATTCGGAAGGCGATAACATTACTCCAAGGTATATTAATGATGAGAAGGAATGTTTAAAAGCATGCAATGTGAGGATGAAAACATAGCAGATTTCTCGAATGGTTTACGAGGTATTCAATAGTGATGCTTCATTATTTAGATTGAATTGTCATCGTTCAGTGGCACTTAATAAACCTAATTTGATGTCGCCAAGAAAATAGGGCGCTTCAAAATGAAATACCATATATTGACTGGAAAATGTATCATCGTTGTTTTTCAACTTCATGGGTGCCTTTCTTTTCCGACACTTTTAGAAGATTCGTTTATATTTTCTTCTTTCAGTTTCAAAAGATATGCTACTTTTTATGAATTTTAGTTGAGTAAATCAAAAATTATTCGTCAGTGGAATGGTCACATCTTTAAGTGGAATTACAGAGTGCGAATTTCACAGTTTCACAGTCACGATGTCAACTGAAAGATGCAATCCAATGTACTTTGTGAGACGTTAACATATTTAATAGATCTGCGGTGAGCTCAAATATATATTTGATCGGCAAAAGATGATATGCTCGAAATTTCCCCCCTTTGCCTTCAACATTCACGCACAATTGCAATGCATTTTTAACGATAAAACATATATGTGAAATACAAAAAAAACAACAAAAAAACCAAAAATGAAATCGCTTCACATTTGACACCTAACACAACCAAAATTAATAATACAAAAAATTATCCGGAGGTATTACTCACCATAGTCTAGGAAAATGATATAACCTAGATATTTTATACCCAGGACATACATTATGACAGACTTCGGAATCGTCTCTAGCCTTAGGGTTTATTGCGGACAAAATAAACCCGATACAAACAATCAATGTCTGTTGATAAGCAATAACAAAACAATACTTACCAATATGTTATTTTTTTCTTGTCGCGACAAGAAATAAAAATTCAACAAAAATTCATGTTATTAATATTTCTCCTTTATATATTTTGTGTTAGGAATGAAAGTTGTATCTTGTTTATATTTTATATAACTCTGTTTGATAAAAATTTGGAAAAATAAAATAAATGAAAAAAAATCTCCTTTAATGGTACACCACGACGCTGACTTGTGTTTTGCTAGTAGAAATGTGTTATGAATTTCTGCTATTGAAATTCTTAAACTTATTCCTCAAGTTGACAAAAATATAATTTCTTGCCAATTTTCGAATATAACCGACACATTACAAATATTGATTGAGTTAACTACAGTAGAACCTGGAAACATTGAACTTCACACGGAATGGAAAATCTTTTCAAATTATCAAGATTTCAATAAAACTAAGGATAAAGACAATGGATATGTATGAACATGTATTATAATTCATTTCAAATTAATTAGCAGTATTTCAATTTAACCGATTTCAAATTAAGTGGGTTCCACTATAGTTTAAAATTCTTTTTTTTTTCACATAGGATGGTAATTGATATTTAAAGATGCTCCAAAATTGACAAACGGTATTTTGTCTCTATCAAAACCCTAAGCAGAGAACACGTATTGTTCTTCAAAAAGTTACTTACTTTACACCATTACCACTATTGTAAAAGAGGGGTATCACTTTGGGCCGTTTTATATTTTTGCATGAAGATTTATTAGGGTCAGCTGCTTATTGTATGCTATTCAGAATATGATATTTTTTCAGTGCTCATGGTAAGGTCAAAGGTCAAAGGTCATATTTAATTTGATTTCTCCTATATTTGTCTTCAATTGCGAACATTGATCAGAATTCACGAATATAACATTATCATTAATTTTTCTTTGCTTTCATTCTAAACTTAGCTTTCTGATTGGTCGATTCATTATTTTCATACTAGTATGAAAAAAATCCCGAGATTTGCGCGGAAATCCGATGTGATCGTGATGTCACAATAAAGTATTGATGTTGCGTATTGATTTGAAAAAATAATCCTTTGGAAAATCAATAGAATTGTATGTGTAAACGTATTTTATTTTATCAAGCAGTCTGGGAGATTTACTATAAACATTGATGTCACTATATTTTAATTTCATCGGGATAAGAAATAAATTTTGTTTGCAAACTTTTGTGGGAATTTGCTACGTGACACGAAGTTTTGACGTAGTTGTGATATTTCTACGAACACAAGATGTTGAAAAATGTATTTTTACCATTGCATTAAAACACCAGCCTAAACATGAAAAAAAACCTAGATTGTAGATTCAATAGTGAAGTCATTATCATAAACAAAATTGGATTATGCGAGGAAAGGTATAAACGTGAACTAGATTTGCGAGAAATAGAACAATGATCAACGAATTATTATATGTTTCCATTTACTACCAGTGAACGTTTTTCTGTTGCAAGCATATGGAACGGAACGTCCGTAAGCATACATTAGACCTCTTTCGTATAAAGTGGTAACGGATCTTAAAAAATGTATGGTGATAAAAATACCTAGCAGTTATGCATCGTAATTCTTAACATTTAGTTTCAGTTGAAATAAATTATGTAATATAGGGGCCGAAAATTAATGATTTCCCATAGATGACATTTTTTATATAAGGTTTGTTACTGTTCAGGTTTTAAAAAAAAAATTAAGTTTGGTGCTTTTTATAGCGCTGGTTTCAAGGTCATCGCATACCACTGATTATTGAAAATCTTAAAGATCTACCACTATGCTGAACTTTAACGTGGGGTTTCCACCTTGTATTGGATTCTGAACTAAAATGAACTGTTCAATACATTGCTCCGACATTAACAGGGTTGAAAGAATGTTTTCAACTTTCTTCACTTAATATGCATTTACATTATACTGCCTAACTCACACATTACACTGTTAAAACTGATGGTATCATCGTTTATATCATCCTTAAAATAAATCTCATACAATATATTATTTCTATTTTAGTCTTTCTGTCATAAACGAGATTGTTTGTCGATGTCTAAACAGTTCGGTACAGTCTATACCATTTAGACAGCTACACAAAAAATTGTGCAAGGTGTATATTTCCAGTGGTAAACGTTTTGCCGTGAATCGTAGAGAACAAGACGTCTTCATTCTACAATGTCAGACAATGTAAAACAAAACTAATACCATCATAAGCCAAACACATTAGAAAGTATATAGTTCTCTGTTTGTGCTTTCAGATTCTCACTTGCATAATATTGGACAGAACCATAAATCCTTCATGGCTGTCCGCCTGATCTGCGCGTATCATTATAATGGAGGGTGGGAGTTTGTTGAGACAACAGAACGGAACTCATCCCAAATACATCGTTATGTCTATCAAGCATCATTCTCAATCGAAGTCGTGTGGATGTTCATACCTTTCAACTTTACGAGTACATCTTTCATTTATGGAAATGTTGAAATTAACGCTCGCTATTTCTTCGGAAATTTTAATTATTTTATTGCGTGTTTGCACTCAGAGTGTTATGATCCGTGAAAGTATATCCCCTGGCTCAACGAGTGTCCAATTTGGGACGATCTAATGCGATGTTTAGTTCATCACACTACGTTTGCATGGGGGTTCTTTGAGGATAAAATCTTCTCTTTTTACCATGATCACGTAATAAGGTTAAAACCACATCAACATTGTATTTACATGTATCTCGTGTGTAGTCCAATGATCTACAAACTGTTTAGGATATCGGAGCTTTGATGCCAACAGAATACCTATGTAAAATAACGCTAAACCGGTTAAATGATAAAAAATAACACTTTTAGAACTTATCGCGTGTAATTCATATTCATTAAAACTGTCCTTGTTACCCTATGGAGTATGTAAACGTCTTTTTTCGTTATCTTTAAGAACAAATATATCGGTAATCCACATCCACAGCTGAAGGAGACTTCAAAAATTCTAATAGCGGGCTTGTTGTGGCCCTGTTAGAATTTCTTGAAAAGCTTGAATAATAAGAGATTATGGTTTTGAACAAGTCGCGTTGTATTCACATTGTGTAAGCGAACAACATATAAAGAAATGACGTTTTCACATTTAATATTGCAAGTTTGTTTTGTGTTAATTTTGCATCACGTACTATAAACATCCAGGGTCTTCTAAGGCCATGCCAATCTAAGGAGATAGAGGAAAGTCGTTGTATCCGTAAAAAAAAACCTCTTGAACTGATGTCAGTACATCAAAACTGCCCAAAGTATGTTTTAAACTCGCGATCTAAAGGTGGAAGACTAGTGGTAATATGTCAGGACATGTTTAAAATTCTACCTCCAATGCAAGTACAAGAAAGACAAAAGAGAGGTACAAAAAAGTAATTTCAGGGAAACGAATCTATCAAAACACGGAAGTCAATATTTCGAGCATTCGTCCTTTCTATAATCTACTTTTCCACGCCATCCATCTTCAGTCTCCCTGGTGGCCTGTGTACAGTGACGCTAGAAGTGAAAATCACTCTGAAATCATATCAAACGATAAAGCAGGTACGTATACTGTACTGTTAAACCATGGTAAAACCAATTACTGCAAACAACTCATCATCACCGCCATCCAGACCTGTTAATCACATGACGCATGTGTGAGCTTAACTGTCATAATCCGTGACTAGAATATATTCGCTATTATTGTCATGGAAATTAAGAATCATTTGTGGGCTCACTCGACCCAATTCTTGAGAATATCTAGGATTTTATAGCGGCAAATATAGAACACAAAATGTATTTTAGAAAATCAATTGTAGCACGACATCTCGATGGTGATCTTAAGTTATCCGAAATTTGCAGAATTTGTCGTTCATTATACATTTTTATTTCTTCCTGTGTCATTAGATCATTGATGTCCACGACCAATTTTTCACCCGAAGTCATAATGGGGAAAGTTGGAGCTTGGAAGCATGCGAAATTGGATCGATACATTTATATAATATTATCATGCACTTTTTCGAATAAGGAATGCCAAATAGTCGGTGATTTCAGCGGAAATAGCACTTTTACGATATCGCAGGACCTTGTCGCAGTCGTGCAAATTTGTCATGTGAAATAATAAGTAAAGAGTAAATCATATACATTTTTTGTACATGCATATCAATCCCGAAATTAAAATCCGTTAATATTCAATATTCGTTTCTTATTTTTCGAAAACCTCAATTTGTGCCCTCGAAAATAACCAGCAATGCGGTAATTTGTACCACACTGCACTGGTTAAAAAATGACGCGAGTTTAATTATTTTAAAATGTTTACATCTTTTTGAATTTTCTTTATTTGTACAGTTATTACTGTAAACCAACTTTCTTTCGCGATTTACATTTCAAATCAAATTTGCGAAAATTAACATTCCCGGATTTTTTTTAAAATAATGACTGGAAATTCCTATCAGTATCAATGATGTAGATGTTAGTTCGTGGAGATATATTTTTGCGAATTTATTTGGATCGCGAAATTCGCGAAAGTAAACCGCAAGAAAGTTGGTTTGCAGTATTTAAAACATAATTTAAAAAAAGTATTTGTCTGAGAGACAGTGTAATCAAGTGTTATCTGGTTTTATCTTCATTTATAGAATTGATTTTTTTTATCTATAGACAATACTAAAATACAACTTATTTTCGTTTGTAATTTATTTTCACGTATTTCAAAGACGAAGAAAAATTTTTCCGCAAAAATAAAAGAAAAGAAAATATAAACTACAACAACAATAGAGCAGTCTTACCATAAATCGCAAAATTAAATCGACGCAAAAAAGTCGTTAGGCACGCAAACGCAAAATTTAATCACCACAAAAAAAAGCTTTACTAAATTATACTATTATATAATACAGGAGCCATCTTTCCTCGTCGACATTTTGTTGTGCCGTTGTCCTTCAGCCTAATCCCCTTTTAATATCGGACTACGGTATAGTTGTCAGATTATTCCATAAACATTAGTGGCGAACCTTCACCAAGCCCGTATTTTAAAGGGAGATATAATTTTGTGTAGTCTTTGTTTTAATGAAATCTCCATGGGAATTTGTCAGTATTCGTAAATATCATCTCCATGGGAATTTGTCAGTATTCGTAAATATCATCTAATGTAAACATACACTAGAGTTATCAAGATTTTAAGTACTTTAATGTAGGTAGAAAAATGTTCATCGTTGTTTATCTTAATTACTTAAAATTCCCTCCTGATATATCTTATTTAACTGCTGGTATTCTTTGTGCATTATCTGAATGCTTTCGCAATTTCATTCTTAGCAATAAGGGAAAGGCTCCCTCCCTCGAATGCATACTTGAGCTCGTACAAAACAAAATAATCGCCCTACAAGAAAAATCGTCCTACGTAAAAATCTCTTTGGTTTCATCATGTGACACCGTACCAGTCACGTTGCTCTCACGGTGTTTTAATTATTACTTTGTCATTGATTAACATTTGATGTAATTCGTACGGAAATTGGCGTAATATTACTATTAACTATTATGCTTACTCATGATATGATACCGAATGATTCAACAATATGACAATATTTTTGTATATTTCAGTTTATTTACATTATCATTGTATAAGCCTACTAATTAATAAAATGTACAGGTGCCTTAAATAACCACTACCTTGATGTTGTAACCATCCTTAAATTACTATTATAACTCCCATTGCTTGGTCTATATATTAATGAACGTCAAAATATTACATGAACGAAGTCACTCGATATCCGGTGGATCATGTTTAATTAATAAAATGCACAGGTTATCCGTATCAGTCACTGGCCTGACCAAGCCTTGACCACGTACGACTGAATCTCTCCTCGCACACTGACAACCACCGGCTTATATATGAATGAATGACATGACTGACATAACATATTACAGCATTGCTTTGTAAAAGTAATTACTAAATTGGTTATGGTTGGTAAATCTATTGAATGCAGAGTTGTACAAACAGACGGTGTACCTAGTGAGATGCGGCAGTGATTTGCTATGGGTGGTTTATCGTTACATATATATACGCTCAAAGTTAACTAAGCATTGATCTGATGGGCATATCAGCCTACAACTGTACCAGCAGTAGTTTAGATGTAAATCCCAGAGGAGATTGTGTTTCGGTGGAAGCCAATAATTCGAACATATCATTTGACAATTACAACCATTTCCGAGCATTGTGACCGCCAACATACGATGCGTATGCAAACAAGTGAACAGCTATATTACCACGCCCAAAGTTATCAAATGCTTTTTACTGTAAGTACCTGACGGCAGGCGAACAATGATGCCAGCTCAAGTGGGATGAAAGAGACCAGTGTGCAGAATATATGTTGGGATCAATCCGTAGAAGTGCCTACCTATTGTTACCGATAGTAAGGTTAAAACGTTACAAGAGAGTCACGCCAGAGCTAGACCAGTACTCCAAAGGTGTTGACAGCCAGTCATCAGCTAATGCGGTGGGTGTGACCATCACATCGACATCGATCTGTCATTAACCTTCAATGAGAAGACACCTGTATAACGTATGGAGGTCAGAGGTCAGATCTACTGATCCGAACGCAGAGTCTGACGTAGCTTCACCGAACGTCCAATTGGGAAGAAGGTCTGACGACTGCGATAGGGCACCTACGCGTTCTTTGGCAATACATAAAATGGAACCTGGACAACGAAGTGAGACTTTACAGAATAAGACATATAGATCTGTGTGTAATGTTTTGATCCGTGAACTGTGTTCGTTTGAGGTTGTCATTGTTATTTCGTTCCCGAATTAAGATCATGAAGGTTTCCCTCCCGTTATTCGCGTACTGCCTTATTCACAGTTTGGCTTCCTTTACCCATGCTTCCAGGTCGTCTGCAATTAATGATACACAAATTCTACTATCTAGAACTTTATCTTCTATTAGTTCTGCTTTGAGTTTTTTCAACAAGGAACATCGAAATGTCAACTTGGACACTGTGATTGGGACGAGAATTCTTGAAGGTGAGCATTAAAATGATTTTATAGTAATGATAATGTTGTATATGTCTAAGATTAACTTCAAGCAGTATTAAACATTTGCTTTTTTATGCTTTAAAGTTGTTTTCAGGTATCATATACTTGTACTGTAGTTTAAAATTATATGTGCCATAGCTGGGCGACAATTTTGACTTCAGTATTGAAAAGCATTAGTTTAGAAAAATTAGCTTTGAAAATCACTTAAAGGCATGCGCAAACATGTATGATGTTTTATAAACATTATGCATCAACACATATTTTATGCACTTCAATCGTTTAGATATACATGTAATTGTATTAATATCGTCGTAAAAATGTAAAATGAAATTGAAGAACACAACTTGTCTTCTTTGTTTGACCATGTGTATTCATTTAAAGTGAACAGTCGGGTGAGGATGGCTAAAGTCGGTAAAAATGGTGTGAATGTATCCAGTATAATTTCTTATGAAATGGAAAAATAAAATCTCTCGTCAAAATCTGTCTGCGTACGAAGAAATTAATTTAAAGTATGGAAATTCTAAAACGTCCTCCCGGCTCACTATGTCCGTGGTTACATTTCCACGCAGCCTCGCTTTCAATGCTTTCAACTTTTCTTTACTTTATTGGTCAGAACTGGGAAACAAAGCAGAACTTGACCGTCGTATTAATATGTGAGAACTTTTGGAAGGCCAATGAACGCATTTAGACTGGTTTTCTTTGCCCGACTATTCACCTTAACTGTGATGTTGACGTAAAATAAAACCTATAAGTAATGTAAATACAGTAAGTCTCAAACTGTTGATACATATTAAAAGCTCTTCTTGATTCGTGAGTATGGATATACGTCACAGATAACATTAATCCTACATATTAAACAACTTTCTTATGATGCAAACAGTAAAACGTACAACAAGTTACATTTTAATAGACAGATATTTTCGTTTGGTTAAAAGTAAATCACGCTAAAATTGGATTATTAACAGTACTATATACCATATATAACATAATGTTGTTGCCACATTTCCACGCTTTCGCCCTATTTTGAGTGGTATGCTTCTACTGTACATTTGCTCAGAGCATTACCGTGGCGATTAATTTTTCGCGGTTTTTAACCATCCGCGAAAAACCCGAAATTAAATCGCACGCAAAAATCAGTTGTTTTGTAGTATTCTATACTATATATTCGTATATCAAGATAACAAAAGATTATCTATTGATGGTATAATTTGGCCTATTCGTTAAAGTTAATTATATTTTACGTTGATATTAAATGGAAATAAAGAGTGAAATCATGTGAAATATAAACTTAATGTTTGTCCTATCCAAAGCTGTGAGAAGGCAGGCGTTACATTGATAGTATAATTCTTCGCTAAATAAGTCAGATTGTGCATTTATACACTTTAAAGATATTGACTTCGCTAGATATGATACAATTTGTTTGATGGCATTTACAACACTTAACTCTTTATCATAACACTTAACTATTTAACTTATTGTAAGTCGGTATTAATGAAAAAATGTAATCAAATTGACAATTGATTAAAATGTCGTTCAATTAGATTTAACGTAAAACAATGAGGGATGGCTCTCGTTGAAAAACAGTACCGTATACTTATATACAAAATAATGGAATCAGCAATGCTCGAGCTGCACGACTTCAGCCTCTCTTGTAAAGTCTAGACACGGATTTGCATTTTAACGATAAAATGTTCTATTCCTATACCGACATTAGTGACAAAATGTCCATAAAAGGAATCTATTCTGTCGCCTGTATATGCTCTTTGAGACTTCGCCTACAACCAACTGCCTAAAACAACATATATCCAAGCTGGTTTTCATTACACTGTTGGCAAATAAGGCGAAATTTCACAGATAGCTAAAGTTCATTTTGTAAGACTCTCTTTAATATCGGTTCTTCAGAGACCCACAATCTCGTGAGTAAGATGAGATCTTGATAAAATAGTTCATCCCCCGCCCCGTCTATGGAAAGTATCCAATGGACTTGGATGACCCTGCCAAAGCACTTATCTTGGTACAACATATATATATGGTGGCGATAGTGTGCCATAGAACTAGGATTGTCCTACGATACGATAGCGTGAGGAGTCCGTCCTGCCATTCCCTTGTCGGGTCATTTTGCATACTAGCCTAGATAGGGAAAGGTCCACACTGACAGACATTCATACATGTGTCACTTCATCAGATAGGAAATGCATATTTCATAGGGATCACTTATTTTTATTTCGTAGTTTGCTTCTGGTGACCTTTTAAAGGTCATCTAAGGATTTGTTAGTTTTTGGTGACTGATAATAAATATATGTCCCCTTTTTTGTCCATTCTATGTTTAGAAAAATATTCGTTCTCCCCACTTTGGTCCATTCTATGTTAAGAAAAATAAAAATATTCATTCTCCCCACTTTGTTAAGAAAAATAAAAATATTCATTCTCCCCACTTTGGTCCATTATATGTTTAGAAAAATATTCATTCGCACACTTTGGTCCTTTCTAAGTTTAGAAAAATATTCATTCTCCCCACTTTGGTCCATTCTAAGTTTAGAAAAACGTTCATTCTCCCCATTTTGGACAATTCTATGTTTAGAAAAATATTCATTCTCTCCATTTTGGTCCACACTTTGGTCCATTCTAAGTTTAGAAAAATATTCATTCGCACACTTTGGTCCTTTCTAAGTTTAGAAAAATATTCATTCTCCCCACTTTGGTCCATTCTAAGTTTAGAAAAACGTTCATTCTCCCCATTTTGGACAATTCTATGTTTAGAAAAATATTCATTCTCTCCATTTTGGTCCACACTTTGGTCCATTCTAAGTTTAGAAAAATATTCAGTCTCCCCTCTTTGGTACATTCTGTGTTTAGAAAACTATTCATTCTCTCCTATTTCGTCCATTTTAAGCGAAGGAAAATATTCATTCTCCCCTCCTTGGTCTATTGTAAGTTAAGGAAGATATTCATATTTATGTGAACGTATCGGTTCTGGTATATTCATTATCAGTGAATACATCTGTGAATAAGTCTGTTGTTTATTTACATAGCATTGATGTCAAGAATTAGTTGTATCTAGCTTTTGAACTATTGCAATATGAATGCATTATTTTATTGTTTTTTTTCTTCAGTGGGTATTATTCTTGTTATTGATTTTTAAATATTGTAAGGTACATCGAAACCCGTTTTCGAAATGGTTAACGTTCATGTTGTCTAAGTGGTATTTATAAGGTGAAGGTCTAAAAGTAATTGCGGTCAAATGGTTTTCATCACTATTGCCGTAATTTAAGAATACGACACCTAAAATGACGAACAATTCCTTGTAATAACTTTAGCAATCACACAAATATTATATGTAGATGATAATAGCTGGGGAAATATTGATATTTTATGTAACGGCAAACCACATCGCAATTTCATCACAATGCTAAATTAATATATCGCTTTCTAAAATGTCCACTGAACGTTTTTATTCTAATAAATAAGGATAGTCATATACCATATCGACTGATAACATATCTCTTAACGTGTCATCTCATTTATGCAAGTCTCCTTAATGACAAATAAAACTACTTGGGATAGGACGGTGTGTTGGATTGTTAAGAATGAAATCAACTCCGTGACATATGTCAATATCTATATTACTGAAAAAGAACAAAATAAAACCATATTAAGTTTCAAAGAAAATTTGTATCAACATATTTATCGACATGACAAAAAGATGATTGATATATGTGTCGCCTCTTGAAAAATAAAAAACAACAACATGTTTTTCTTAAGCCAATCTGCGAAATTAAAAAAACAACTGGGCTAAGATCGTGACACTGGTTTTACAATTGTACAACAGCCATGGTGCGACCGCTCATTATGATCAACTAAAACATTTTGCTTTTAAAAGCTGACGCAAAACTAATTGTTCCCACATGTCCACTTCATAAAGAATATTAAAACCAAAGAGCGTTAAACTGCACAAGCTATTGATCATTAAATTTGAAATCAATGAAATCCGTTGGGGTTGGTTATTGCTGGAAATCATTCTCATTAATATCACTCTTCTCTTTCAAGTCCAATTTTTTAACTTCATTAACAGCACCTGCTATTCCTGTCTCGGCTCTCCCGAACAGATAGTAGATAACTGTTTACATGTTATACCATCTGATAACCTCTTTGTTGTATAGATTTTATGTAGTGTGAGATAAATCGTTTCCAGGAATACATACAAATGCATTTTTCCCTCGTGTCTGAACAGCATTAATGGTGAATGATAAGGGGTTTTGAATACTGAATGTTATTAGATTGGAAATTAACACATCTCGCAAGAGAAAAAAATGCAGAAAAAATGTTGGACAGTGCAGCTATTCTTTAGACGTAATAGAAAAGTTTGAAATGAAAATTATAATGTTTGAATAGACGATGATATTCCCATATCCTGGATATCTTAGGAACCAAGAATAAACGTGTGTACATTGATTTTGTTTTCATTATTATTTCATTGAAAGATTATGACATATATCGATATATATAATTATATCTTCTTAACTACCCTGTCAAAAAAACCCAAAAAAGCCTTATTCATTATATAAGACATATACAAATCTTCGACGTGGAACCTAAACTTGGAATCGAATAAACAATAAACAAATTTAGATATATAGAACAGGAGTTTCAGAGGAGTAGCCGTTTTATGATTTATTGGATCATCCACCATACAGGTCTACATCAAATCCATCTTAAACAATTATTCTAACTGTGTATTAATTTAACAAAGTATATATTGACAGTTACAAATGTTTACCCATTGAGCTTTGCAAAAACTTACCAGGGTTTTAATATGGAGAAAAACCGGAGTACGCAGAGGAAGAACATCAGACTTTAGGCCAGTACGTATAAACTGCATAAAACTTGTGTGACCAAGAGGTGGAGGACAAATGATAAAATGTCGAACGCTTTTGTCGCATAGTCATCGTAATTTTGAAAGACTAATTATATACAATCCAATATGACGAATCTATTCTATGTTTAATTCGTATTGCCAACTCATCTATGCAGTCTTTATTGCCGAATTTAAATAGATATACCGGTATATAGATTAAAGTAGTTATAATTTTTTAAATTCTAAAAATCTATTACACCATGCGTTTTATTCTTCTAAATGGCTCATCTATTGAAATAAAAAATTGAATCTGTGTATCTTCGCAGCTTACAATCACACACAAGCGCTGGTATATTCAGATTGTACGCTTTTATATGTGTGTTGGCAATAATTGTCTTAGAAAGCGTCGAAACTATTAATGATAAGTTGACATTTTAAGAACTTTCTTTAATAAACTTGCGTTTGTCTATCATCGATCGTTATAGCACTATCACCCAAAATTTAGTTAAATTGCAATGCCAATTCCATTACGGACGTTAATGCAGAAAGGCCAACATTTCCGTTATATACGGATATAGTTTAGTTAAAAAGATATTACTTGCAACGAATCATTAAAATAAAAAAAAATATTATATAAGCAAATGGAGTTTCTGTTCTTTTAGCGTTCTTTTCCCTGGTAGTAGAGGATAAGTATAAAAACATGCTTGAGTTTGAGTCGAAAAAATGTCATTTTCTGATAATATAGGAAATAGGATATCTATTGAAATTAATAAGATTTAATTTAAAAGTTAATAACATCAGTATTGCAGATAGGGCACGTTGGATAACTGACGATCAACCATTGGAAAAGTTTTTCTTCTCTGCACATTGTCAAGCATATTATGCATAGCAACACACCCACATTATAAAACGTTCGAACAATATGTACATACAAGATTTCCGACTTTGTGGAATTTTCTTTGTGTAATTTGTATGATATCAATTAATTATGACACCTGGCCATATCCACCAGTCTTCAGTTCCTTGCACTTCTGGAACACCCGGTCGGGAACGTGATGACTACGTTGACAGCTCTGGGAGCACAACAGCTGCCATGAAGAGTACTGGATGGAGCCATAGCATTATACATTGCTTGTAGCCATCTACAAATCAGAACCGTCGCCTTGATCATGATCTCGGGGATACCACAGGAATTTACAACGTAAAAGTTTAATTGAAAATGATAGCCTTAAGCCAGAAATCAAGTTTATTTCCCTCGAGTGAGGGATGATCTAGAATTAATTACATGCTTTATTTCATTGTTTTTTTAAGAATGATATTCCGTCACAACATTCATACTTGATAAATGTAATACAAGAATTTGACTTATCGGATTTTGTAAGCATTTGGTCATAAAGAATAATGTCGGACAACTAATCCTATATATTACAGCGATTCCCATCGCTAGAGAGAAACGACATACAATAAATATGGATTAAAGCAGACAAATAAAGGACATTCTCTATTACATTTATTGTAAGCAGTAAACGGTGGCCAGGGTGGTGGAGATGTCTGACACCGTAGACCAGCCCTCCATCTCTTGGCTGCGTATGTCAAGTAGCAAATGTCTCTCACATCCTACTGACCCCCTCTTTTTTACCTGGTCGAATTGTTGAAGGTATCTGAAATTTTACTGCACGATCCCATTTCTACATTGCGATTTCTAGACCTATAGTGAGCATTTGTCATGGTCCTCTTTTTTTCAATATCCACTGAACTTCAAAAGAAGATTACCTGGAGTCTGGCCATACGTTTTCTTCGGAAATTATCTGAAATGTACATAACATGCAACCATTATCAAAAAATATTATTCATGTATATAAAACTTTTATTTTACAGGTCAATTCAAGGTGCTATTGGACATGATTGGCCGTTCCCCAGGAGAATGGCAAGTGGATAGCCATACTCTGCTGGAGATAGAACGATTACAACAGTCAGCGGGCAGTATCAGCGACAAAGCTATTCCTTACATCGCTTCATTGACACCGCACTACTTCTACAGTAAGTTCATTTAGCTGAAGACCACCAAAACACTCGATCATATATGACAAACTACTCCTTCGATCGTCAAACTAATACCACACTATTTGTGCGGTAAAATTTAACCTATATCTAACTAATATCAAACTTATTCGTGCCAAGCTACTATATATATAAGTGCAATTTTTGCTTCCAAACCATGACACAATTTCTGCGAGTTATCTCCATTGCGGGTATGTATTAATTGTGACGTCAGTATTTTTTACGTCACTTTTACTGAAAAAGATGACGTTTCGCTCACAGATACTGACGTAACAATAACTACCTAGTCATAAGGGCAGATAACTCAATATGCAAATACCAATATAGTTTTTGTTGCGGTACACCACTTCATCCTATCTCTATTTATTGAAATCATCACAAACATTTTGACCACGGGGAGATAATCTAGTATAGAACTCAGCTGAGAAAGTTACAACTTATGGTCTGGTGGCCAGTGTATCTACACACTAATACTATACGATTTCTACAGTAATCCAATAATTATTTTAAAATTAATTTTATTTACCTCATATCCGTTACAAATTTCTCCATATCAGTGCCACTTAAACGCTTCAATATAACCATCCGAACGCTATTTCCATAATACGTTTATTTAGGTCATATCAATGGCAAACTAATCCATTACAAACAATGCCCTTGACCGCTACCCTCGCACCTTACTAACATCCATGACAAAATATTCGTTACTACCATACTACTTCGCTTTATCTATGGACAAACTGACATTTAACTGCAATGTCACTACCACTCGGAGCAACTTGTACAGTTTCCTTGCCTTTTTCATTTTTAAGTCTTTTTGCTGTATTTTGGAAAAAATATATTTTCGTGCGTTCTAAAATATGTATACGGCAATCAAATACAGACGTTTAAAGAAAAACAACTTCTGTAGAAAATAAATTGTTCAAGTGACACTTATACCAATTGTATCAGTAACATTTTGACAGTAAAATGCATCAAAAGAAAATCAGTTTTCTTGTTTCACGGTTTTGGCGTATGAAATAATCATCAAACCACGTGGAAATTGTCCAAGATAAAGCACTCAGCCAACAAAATATGTATTTAGAGTTCAATTCATAGCGGTATCGACTTTGTGCTAATAAACAATTGCAATGATTATTGATATCATGGAAAGTTGAATGTTAATATGTCATAGTAGATAACACTGAAATATACTTTCCAGTTTTTTGCGTATCATAAAAGGAAATCGCATTGAATTATTTTTGGTAGCTTGATGATTTATGTAAAGAGAGATACTATCACTGTACTCTGTCTGAAAAAAAATGTTAACATTCGAATAAGTGATCAGGGAGACGGAACACTGGGTGTAACCTGTGACACCGATAAAACCTGGATACCATACCACTCAGTGTAATAAATTACACCAATAAATGTTAGAGACCGTCGCACTTGGCGTAATTAATGTTACACATAACGACCGCCACTGTTGTCTATTGTAGCATAATAAAACCGAGCAGGTTAATTATTTATAAAAATATACTCCCAGGACACGATATCACTGACCGTTGCTTTTGTCCTTTTATTTGATAAACAATGATGCTGACCTATCCATCTCGCTATCGTCTGTAAATGCCATATACTGAAACCATTCATAGTGGAACATTGGTAACGCCATATTGTAGTAGAAAGTCACATTGTGTATATCTGCAAATGATAATTATAGTTAATTAAGGTTGAACTTGAACATAATTTTATTTGAAATGATAACTTATTTAAAAACAATACAGTTAATACTTTAAAGAAACAATTATGTTTATTTAATCAAAATAACATTTACAAGAACAGTGACGTAGCACGCAAAATGTGGTTACGTCACAGCATTGAACAACTGTTTGTACTGATGATAGGTTATGGAGATATATAGTTTTAACTCCTAAACATAAAATCTATTCAAGTTAATCCAGTGAATCTGTGATACAGCTATGCCTTTAAATTAGCAACGTCGACGTTGCAAGCGTCGGGTTAATAACACGATATGATAACCGATGTTTTAGCCAACGTAAATGCTCGTCACACAAAAGATTGAATTATTGTTAAGCATCAACGCTTCTTTGTGTAAATGGTCTGAATTACTGTAAAAATTTATAGAATTACACTGACATTGACACTTGTTTGTTTGGGGGTGATAAACTGCAAATACACGCCTGATAAAATCATATTCAATAATCATTTTGATTCAACAGGAACCGAAATTGATTACACAAAACAGTTGTTACATGTAGTTGTTGTAGCATGAACGTTGACTAACAACGTGATTGTTTGAACAATTTATACAATTGCCATTGGATCGTTACCTCTCCGCACCATTTACAAGTTCAAATTTGTTTAAGCACGTTGATAGGTGCTGCTTGAATAATGGGTTTTCTACTTAGTAGTGGTGTCAGAAATACCTTGCTGAAAACCTGATCGGCGTAATGACCGTTTAAAAATAACTGAATTGCATTCAGCGGAAACATAAAAATCCCGATTTGTACTGAAGGATAGTTTTCCTGTTTTTACACGAAAACATTTCTCTCCGTTTGGCATGCATGTAAATAGCAGGTGATGGCAATTTTTTCAGCATTGGCCTGAATGCTTAGATATGGGGATTTCTATTTCGCAAACGATTTTAATCCTATAACCCAAACTCTTGTATATTAAAAAAAAAACTAAAAATAAGATTTAGAGGGGAGATAATTTTGTGATTTACACTTTGATACCAATTCGCATCGAGCATTGTTTGCACACTGTTAATATCTAATACGTATTAACCGCACTTGCTACCTTGCTTGTAATTCTTTTCATTTTGTTTTGCAGATATTTAGTTTCGCGGGAAATACACCAATTAGATTACATTTTCGTTGTGCATAATCTGTCAATTTTTCGTGGTTACCGAGGGATAAAAATAATTAATTTTGTATTATCCATTGTTTAACCGAAATAATTTTTTTTCAACTTCAACTACAAAATGTACACACGAACATTTTTGTGTTATTCAATGGCGAAGTTCAACCGTTTACAAATAAAAACCACAATACTGTATTTAATTTCTACTGAAATTGTCGAGAAATTGAGGGGAGATTAATCATTGGCCCAACGCTTTCTCCTAGGTTTAAGCACTCTTCGTCGTACCGACAATCGTATTTTTTTTTCTGTACTCTTCCCCATTCTGTACTCTTCCCCATATATCTGGACAGCGGTCAAATGTATTGTGTAAATTGAATGTCAGTATATCTCCCACAGGGACATAGCAATCTACTTCGAATTGTCTAGGTAATACCAAACTGTTGTTTTAATTTAAAACGTAAATGTAGTCTGCTTCTTTAGGATCAACCTTTTTTCGAATGATCACCCACTTCCGATCATGTCAGTATGAAAAAGGTTACTAATGCTACGAATTAAATATTAAACATTTTCTACGAATACTGCTTCCATCGGAAAAAAACCCCATGTAATTTAAAATCACATTTTATTTTCATTTTCAATTAATCAATTAGATCTATGTTTCAGAATGTATCTCTTTCACTTTCTTCGTCACTTGTTTTCTGAGAAATTATCTAATTACTAAACACAAGTATCATGATTACTATGTGTTGTTGATCAGAAGATTATATTATATTTGAATTTCTAGTCGAAAATGTACTCCGTTGAGTGTAATCAGCATTTTCATCAGTTCTTATGAAACACATTTTTATCAATGTCATCAACATAAAGTTCTTATATCTACATTAATCAAGCGGGACAAGTTTCGGTCGCACAGCTGGATTTTCAGCGTGATAATATCAGGTTATTTACACAAACAATTGTTAGGAACGTATTAATAGTGTTCCGTCTTGATAAACCATATTGTATTGATTATCTTATAATCGTTTTTTTTAATTCTCATATGAAACATATGATCATGGCCCTAGTATTACACTGTAATCATATCATGACTCCAGGGGTTGAAAATAAAAATCTTGAAAATTAAACACATAGTTAACACAGCGTCATTTAGTTTTCAGTTCATTAGAGAATTCATAATGTTTAAAATACATTTCGAAGTTAAAAACGAGTTGTAAGAAGGCTTGAAACTAGATGACATCATATTTATGTTGTGTTTAATTGATGAAAGTTGAAAATAGTATTGGATAGCGCTTCCGTGTAACTTCAATGAAGTGCCGACATAACAACAGTCAATATAATGATGTTCAGACCCCGTGTCATAAATGGTTAACAAATTCTGCTAGTGCATAATGTAATGGTCATTTAATACTTCCGGAGATAAATATAATTCATAAATATGTAGTTGATGACATAAGTGAAATATATACCCTTTACGTTTGTATATTGACAACGTATTCAATTATTTCTGGAAAAACAATAATTGGAATATTCATGTGAATATTGCTTCTATAAATAGAAATGTACAAGGATGAAGTTTCGAAACTACAACACGGAGTGTAACCTGTAACACAGATAAAAGTTTGGAAACAGCAAAGGCACAGGGAACAATGTGTGGCATCAAATAACGTCCTTCACTACAGTTTGTAGTAACATAATCCAGAAGTTAAATTATTGATATCCCTAAGGATACTACACCAATGGATATCAGTATCGTCAACAATGGTCTGACCTATAAATTAGTTTACTGTTATATACTTGAGAATATTTTGAAAATAATGACAGCTTTATATTGTAGCAGTAAGTCAGAATAGAGATATCTCTGTATGTATATACCTTTTATATAAAGATAATGAAAGGCATTAATTAGACGATCATCTCGTGTTTCAATAAAGAGTTCCGTAAATGAAGAACGGTGTTTTTGGTTTGGAGGATTTGCAAAAACAGACAATATGGGCCAACCTTAAAATAGTTTAGAGTAAAACAATTAAGCTGATACCTTTTTTGGCAAATAAAATATCCACAAATCCCTCAAGAAGGGCCGTCGTGTTTCTTCATACTCTTCGTACTTGATACTGAAGCCTGATTCTAATTTGCACTTTATTTATCCTAACCAACCTAGTCAAGGTCAGCTAATACATTACATCACACACAGATCAATAAACATGCTTTGGGTAGATGTGGTTGTGTTTATTTCATAATTCTACCAGATTCAATTAACTGCCATATACTTACTTATAGAGGTAATCTTCTATTGTTATAAAACGTAATTTGGTCAAATGAGATTATTCCATATTGAGTTGACCTTGACATTTCGGCTTGTTAAAGTCATGTGTACTATAACTTTGCGAAGATTTTGACATCTATTCCAGACTATAAGATTAGGTGAATTCAGCTGTGAAAATCATGCAAATGGACATACAAATATGGGTGATGCCATATAAACTTTAGTTTCAACACTAAATTTATGCAACGTAAAATTATTTATGTTCATGCCCTATGCATATTTTGATGGACTCATTTTTGTTGCGGATTAACAATTACTATTAACAGTGTAAAAATGAAATGAAATTGTAGATCACAACTTTATGGTCTGACCGTATGTACTCGGGATTTCGGCTTGTTAAACTGCTGAGTAAACGAGTACGAGTATAAGAAAGGTTTTGTTTGCTTGTTGCTTTTTTGTGCTTCAATAAAATAACATATCATTCTTACAATACAAACAAATGCACACCACTACCAGTTGGGAATGGGATCTCGATGTTTACTATATTTGGACACCATTTTGGAGGGTGATACTGCATATGTTCGTACACCATCGATCAGCTTCTATCGCAAATCTCTCAATTTACATGGCACATAATATGTTTACAGAAGCAAACTCGCTAATCACTGGCTCGATATCGGAAAACCTCCAAATTAGTCGTGGCCGAAAGGCGTTTTGTTAAAGGGAATAACAAGGCAACGAATGATACGATAAATTAAGCGGAAGTTCAATCGTATTGGATACCCATTATCTAAATATGTTGTATTCTGCAAGTTCCGGTATATTCAAACATTGGTTTCCGGTTCGCGAACTGTAGCTCGTATCGGAGAGAGCGATTTACGAGTGTAGTTAAGACTCCTGCGTGGCTCGACACCAGAACCGACCAACAATACAATGGGACTATGTTAACTATAGAATAATAGCGAATGCCGATAGCGGTTATATTTTTAAGCTTCGTAAATATGGAGTTGCTCAATTTCTTCCATAACGTCAATTGTCTGTGACATTTGTTATGTTTCATGACGATGAAATATATTTCAAAACAGAATGATTTGATGGTCGAAAATATGTAATTGAACTTTAAATTGTTTATGTTTTGAATATAAATGATCAATTTTAATATAAATGACGCAGGTGTAACAAGTCGATAGTACTTAACTTACTTCAACAACGTTATATTTGTCGATAGAAAGCTTTTCAGCATATCTCTTACGTCATTTAACACGTTAATCTAAAATGCCAACCAAATTAAACTCACTAAATTAGGAACAAAATATTTACGTTTAGAAAGGTCATATTAAGTAAATATTTATTTTAACATTGTATCGTTTTATCAACGTATTCTAGAATTTCAGTGTCACAGGCATCAGGTTCTATCACTTATATTGTTGTAACTTTTGTTTTGATTGCCAACTTTTAATTAATTGTTAATTGTATTTACGTAGGTGTATGGCACTTGGAAAAAATATGGGGCCAAGAACAGACGGATGAAATGTCAAACAAACGTCATATTTAATAATTTCACTTTGATCCTATATCAAATATTCATTATCCATTTATAGAAACAGTGTAAACTATTGTCCTTGGTATAGTATCCTTGGTTCCCAGGTTGGATATCAACTGAAAATGTATCTGCTTTCTCTAAGTCTTCAGTTTTTAACTCATACACCCCTGAAATTTCATAATGGACTGGTCTAGTCTCTGATTAAGAAGAGCCTAAATGTGTTGACAGGGGCGAATGAATTAATGTCTACTTTGGGACATTTTTTCTGAACAGGGATAATTGTTTGGCGGTTTTTATTTTTTTAATACTTTGCCCTAAGTGGTTTTTATAAGTTAATAACAGTTTGCGAAATAATCGAAACAAACAAAAATGTTTGACAACAGTAAATATTAACATTATATCAGGAAATGTACTATAAAATAAGTTACTATTAATCTCTCAGGAATGGTTTTGAAGTAAAAAGTATTTCGGGGAAATAAAATAGTTGGAAAGGTACGTTATGATATTTCAAAATAATAAAGCTTTCCAGAATAGCTTGTTGAGTGATACTCCATCTATAGAAAATATTTATTGTGTTAATTCGACAAATTGAATGTTATCAGTTGAAGTATATGTAAATAAAACTGGTTAATACTTGAAAAAACGTAATAGTGTTTACTGTAAGAAAAGCATTAATTGAGCATTTACTATTTAAGTTATACATGACGAAGTTTCCATAATTTTGAAGTTACGGATGCTGACCTCGTGGAAGCTTTATACATTCAAATGAAACCGGTTGTGAATTGTTTGATAACAAAATAACATGTTGTTGTTGCATTATCAATACTCATTAGAGTTAATGCGATTGACACGTTTTTACGTAATTTTAATATTGTCTGTAATTACCAATTTTATATAATTTACACATAATGAAACAAATTTTATGTAACTGGCATTTAAGAAGTTATCTGTACTACATGTTTTATTCACGTAACACATAAGCACTTTTTCACAATTGATATATGATTCACATAATCTACATATTGTCTGTTACTTTTGAAAATTCTATTGTTTGTTATTAACGCATTTTATGTAATTGGCTCGAATTACTTTATTGGTGCATTAGGAAATGTTTGTATGACCTTGACACTGTGTTATGTTACTAATACATTGTATAGATTGTTTTTCGCAATACAAGGTGTATTATCGTAATGAAATTCATGAACGATATTTCTTTTCCACAAAATATTGCTTATCACATCGATATAAACAATATCTCGATATTACTGAGACATTTTCTACCATCACTATGAAGTGAAAATAGCAAACACTTACAACTATTCTAAAGGAAAATATCGCACAGTGTCTTCAAAAACTCTCTGGAACACATTTAGTTATCATCAAAAATGTATTTAAATCCATGATGTCTCCAAAGAAATACATTTATACACAAACTCTAACTTTTCGCTTCTTTAAAAGCTTTGTTATTTTTTCCTCTATGACAAATTTTGTAAAACACATCAAACATACTCTGACAGATGTGAAATAAGCTATACCAACTGACTAGATAAAAAAATCAAATCTACTTCAATTATATCCGCGTTTTCTATTAAAATGGTATCTTTGTTATTGACACTTGCGATTTACTCATTTTCTATAATATTGCATATATTTGTACTTGACTTTCAGAGATCGGTTTGATGCTCCAGAAGGGGTTCTGGGAACTCGACTACAACAGTAAAAGTTTTGACAATAGTATGACACTGTGGCCATACAAAGCGGGCGAGGCTCTACACGAGGAGGACTCCGATAATTGCATCGCCGAGTTCTTCGGCACGGGGTAAGTTTGTCAAGTCCTGAAAATTTAACTCATCACCTGAAAAAAAACCTATGACTTCGAATAATATAACTCGAAACTCGAAAAAGTTAACTCGAAACTGTTTACTCGAAACTCGAAAAAGTTAACTCGAAATTCGAAAATATTTACTCGAAAGTCAAAAATGTTGAATCGAAACTCGAAACTGTTGACTCGAAACTCAAAAAAGTTAACTCGAAAATATTGACTCGAAACTCAAAAAAGTTAACTCGAAAATCGACCCTCGACAAAAAAGAATACCTTGGGTAAGTTTGTTACTAGTTAAATGCAGCGAAAATCATTTCCTTGCTTGAATTTGTATTAAGGATGTCGTCAATGACGCTTTCTCTTCGGGAGCCCAAGTGTGTTTTCTTTTTTTTTTTACACGGGAATTCAATACATATCTATACATTATGATTTTATGTTTCCCTTGATTTACACAGTTTTGATATAAGGATTTGAATTATAACATTGGTCGGCAATCATTAAAAAAATAAAATCATTCCTTTATCATACTTAATATCTCGATGTTAAACAGATTATGCAAAACATAACATATATGTTAGAACCAATCCGAATCGATATATACAAGCTTTTCCTTTGGGCTTTGGATGATTGCCAACACAATTATACAAAGATATGATAACAAATGTTTAAATATTTTGCATTAGTAGCATACGACTTCAATAAAAAAAAAGGGAATGGAGAATGAAACTATCTTTCAAAACATCAAAGTGTTCAAGAATAATGTTGATAGTTATCAGTTTTAAAAGAATGAAATTCAGCTAGCATCCCATTTTCTTTTTTATATCAATTGCAATCAACGTCAGCTATAATGTGACAATTGGTTTCTATTTATTTACTCGTCTCAGTATCATGGCAAAATAGAATTGAAGTATTCATATTCAATGTACTTTAACGTGATGTTTCCTGGGATTTGAGTCTCACATATCTTAAATTTCTTGATAATGTGAAAAAAGCAAGGAAGCATTCAACAGATAGTTGCGGTTGTACTTAGTCTTTAACGGCAGTGATGATGAACAGACAACGACGTCATACACTTTAGAGTATGGAATCAGCTCGGCTATGAAGAAAACATAATGAAGGTTCTGTGGTAATTGAAATTGATATAAACTTAGAATTTATTTTTCACTCTCATTTTGATGTTGAAAATTCAATTTATGATGTTTAAGCTACTTTAAACCAACTTCTATTCACGGTCTTACATCTAGACCACCATGGCTTTAAATAAAAGTATCAAAAATAAATAAATTGGGTTATTCAAACTTTATTCTGATTGTACATGTCAGCAGCCAGATTCACTGCTACTCTCAGGCAGTATATCTCATGCATCATAACAGTCCTGCTATAACAAGTGACAATGCACTGAAGTCACTCAACCGTTTAAAGAATAATGGACAGAGTGTCATTGGTGGTATTGGTAACTTTTTAAAGAATACTTCTAAAATATTCAAAATTATTATTTTTTGTTAATTATGGTGATGACATTGCTAACAATATCGAATTGACAGTTTGAAAACGAATTGCAGTAAAGTAAACAAAGAAAGAAAGTGCACTGCTGCGAGAAACAAATCATAAAAAAGTTAACATTTAGGCAAAAGTTTTTTTTAAAGCTGATTGGTTTGGCATCGTATTTGTAGATTAATGGTTTCAGCTTTTCCAAGAATAGTCACGTTTTCACATAGTGGTCTATATAGAATAAGGTAATAAGACTGGTGCGAACATTGATTCGACTCGTGTTTTATCTAGCCGTGACATGAAGTTTGTCTTATCTTATGGGCACACATGTTGGAGAAAATATGTTTCCCAAATATCATTCATGAATGTAGAGAAAGGCTGCTCTTATCTTTGATATGCATTGACTGCACATGAAAGGTTGACATGATGCCAGTATCAGTGATTCGATGTGTTGACTAGTCTATAACTGTGGCACATTGAAGTATTGTAGTTCCTTAAGTGAACAAACCTATCTATAATATAAGGAATATATATTTATCGTCAAATACATTTTAATATCAATTAGCACGCATTATAATAGTCTTCGATCTAATGTTTATCTAATTACCCAGTTTGCAATGTTTGTCATATATAGAACAATATGTCTAACTCTAATTCCTCCTATATACTTCATTGAAAAATCCATAAAACGGCAGATGTCAAATTAAACGACCAAAAATTGGCTTACAAAGCTTAAACATGTTTAAATAAGATTTTTGCTCGCTGTACTTTTCTGAATTATTTGGGTTTTTTTTCATGATCTTATTCGAGTTTATACAAAAGACACCGTCAGAGCTATTATTAAATTGTCAATGTCAGTTCCTTCATAAGTGAGAACTAATTAAAGAAAACAATGCCCCACCCTAACGCCTCTTTAAGTAGTCGACATGACTTACTCCTTTGTTCATCTGTCAATTACACTTGCAACAAAGTTGTAATGCTCTTACCAATAGATCGTATCAAAACCTTTTCCGTAGTTTTGCGTCAGTCGAGCCCGGATCCTAAACGACCCATTTGCTACAGTATATTCTGAGAAGTCTCAATTGATAATTCAGTCTGAATAACTGTATTATAAACCTACAACGTTCATTTTACAGTTTGGTTTAAGACAAAAAGTAAAGTATACGTAACACGTCTTTTATGAATTTCCAGTATATCTCAGCCAGGGGAGTATCAGCATTAGTGTCAACACAAAGATGGGATAATTAAACAGACAGCATCGGTATAAACAGATTAAAAAGAATGCTGTGAAACTTTATATAAATCTACATCAACCAGCATCTTATTGGTACTTGGCGTCATATCATTAGTGCACCGATGCCAATCCAAGCCCTGTCTTAACATGTCTAATAGGTATTGTTATTGCTGCATTTCCCACAGCACATGGGAGGTATCCCTTAATTCCTCGATAATAATTCAGTAATCTGTCGCGGTCATTCATTCCGTGCCAGTCAATATGTCTTTCGGATGCTCATGGCACGGCAGTCGTCGCTCCGACAACAATAGGATTACGTGTAAGCTATGTGACAAGAAAGTCGAGTCTGAAACCGTCAATCAGAATAATGTCGTGCGTTAGTGAGTATTTACTAAAATCAGAACATTGATGCCGCCAATCGGAGTAATGCGATGTACATGATGTATTTATTACTGAACATTCACCTAATCAGAACCTATATCCACAGACATAGAAAGATTTACTCATAGAAATATGAAAATATTATATTTTATGTTTAAGATAGGTATGATCAGGAACGCCCGTTTCTGGCTCTAGGTGAGGTTGATTTTAATATTCGAGCATCAATTCCTGCTCAATGGCCTAAGTGTTAAACATTAAGTAGGTTCATAGAAAATTATCACGACAAATTAGAAAAAAGGAAAAATCTTATTTTAGCGAGTTAGATCAGTTTCAAAACACAATTGTATTGTGAGATCGGCACATTGCCTTATTTCAAACAAACACGATTAAGAAGTGAATTCAGTGCAAAAAATAATTACTGCTAAAGTTATAATATTAAACTTTAATCAGACAGAGTGTTAAACGGCTGTTCAATAGTGATGGTTATTCCCCGGTGTTATTATCAGAATGAACAAAGGATAGATTAATTATATGTCATAATTATGATCCATGATAATCCACCGATAAATGATTTGTTATATGATATTTCTAGTATTTCAACAAAGTTGTGACCTTTAACTGGATCGTATTATGTAATTTTTCACTTTCGGATTAATATGATATCTTCTCATCAGTTTACTTTGGTTACACGCGAAGATTATTAGTGAACTATTCTAATTCTCTTATTTTATGATATATATATATGATCGTGTTACAATGATTATTTGTCAGATTAAATGGCATTTACATTAATTCTAAGTGTAAAAATGTGATAATTCATGACGTGTTATAGTATTTGACTTTAAAACAGCTTCAAGTATAGGGAAAGTAAAGTACAGTTATTTATTCA
The DNA here is from genome assembly GCF_041381155.1 of Argopecten irradians. Classification (NCBI taxonomy): domain Eukaryota; kingdom Metazoa; phylum Mollusca; class Bivalvia; order Pectinida; family Pectinidae; genus Argopecten; species Argopecten irradians. The sequence continues at coordinate 29,990,188 of NC_091138.1, read as the reverse complement.
ATGTGTTATCTGCAACGCTATACTAACTTAGAAATGTCATAAAATTATGACATCCTTGCAGATATACAAAAGTCAAAAAAGAAATATTTCAGGATATCATTTCGCAATCGGTAATTATTTGGCGCTCAAATCTACAGTTAAGTTTATTATTTGCCCCCAGTTTTTGTTTGTTTGGGATTTGGTTTGTTGTTATCCACTTTTTTTCTGACAAATACATATAGCAATTTATAGCAATGACAGTTATCCATTGCTTCAGCTTTAGTATACGTGAAATGGGACGACTGATTCGTCCGATGTAAGGGATATGGTATAGTCTGTTCTTGTAGCCATTTTGTACCACCGGATGTATACTTCAGTAAGATAGCGCTTTAAAACAAGCAATAACAAGCAAATAAGCACGATACAGATATAGAGCCGTAATTAAGGTAAACTCAACTAACTCATGTTATTTTGCCGTTATGAAACAACGTGAAAAGCTCATTAAAATGATTGTGTGACGAATTGTATTGTTGATAATACAGTCTTTTAACTATAGCATTTTATAGCCTAAAAATCTATCAAAAATTCAACGCCATTGCCGATTCCATATATCGATGAATGATATACTACACGGTATTACAGAACTATGTAACTACGAACCCTAACCCTTATTAATGACGTCATCTGTTTTACTTACAGGAAACGCACAAAGAACACGTGCTCCATTTCGAAAAGGTGCTGGGAGTCCATGACGTCACCGCTCTACAATGGCTACTCCCTGTCTCATGAAATATTCTACCTCCAAATTGGAAGACAGGTAACTAAAATTCATTCTAATTAAACACACTTTTACATTTACATGTCTTTATTGTTTTTCTAACAAACAGTTGCCGATGGGTTTTCATCAAAACCTGCGTCTTTCCTGGAGTCAGTGGATCGTAACCTTTGGCTGGCAAAGATGCAAAAATCTGCTAATATTTACCGAAGTTTTAACAACATAGGTTTTTTGACTTATGAACTTTGAGTGAGTTCATTTTTACTTAGTAACCACCTGTTTTAATAGTCATCCGAATGTATACGTATTTCGAATTTCATTGCCTTATTTAGTTTGGCTGTGGTGCTGAAATGGAAATCATGCGTTTGGCCGCTGGTCAAGAATCCATAGAAAAAATGCAGGACGATTTCTGTGCTAACATGATGAATGAGGCTACCATTATCGCTAAGGAGGGCTTCCCCGAACGTAAACAGGACCTTTTTATGGAACAAGGTATATATTAATTACATGTTAATGAATTTCAAGGTATATATTTTATGAATTTTATTCATACTGTGAATGGGATTGTTTCGAGTTGGAATATCTTTCACAAAATACGTTTTGTTATATTTTGGCGGTCTGAATCTACATGTATTTGGTTATTATTTACGTGTCAAGGTTTGCATTCGTTGGTTTTTAATATATTTATCGATATTTAATGAAGGAAAATAAGCAACAATATTCAAGCCACAAATTAATTCTTTTTCACAACATTTGTCAAACACATGTACATTCCTTTGTCATTGGGCGTTGCCAATCCCTCCCTTTTGTACTAATCATGCTCAAATTTAACAGTGTAAATAAAATCACACTATGTAACAGCACTTTATCATTTTGTTTCAAGCGGCCTTGTGTGGAATGCTGGGATACCGACAATTCTTTACCTCTGATTGGCTAGAAAAAATCCTAAGTTGGCAGGACCAAAAGACTGGTTGTTACAAGGGGAACCCAGTGAGAGAAACCGACGTCGGTAAGTTAGATACTCGTCGTGTATAGACTCGAGATATGCGCATGAAGGACTGTTTTCTTTTCATGTGATCATTTTAGTTCTCTTCTAAAGCTAGACTGTTAACTAAGGGTGAATTATCAACTAGGTTGCTCTTTCTTTGATTAGTTTCGTAAATGTCGACTAAGAGACATTAATAACAGCTTAGAGGATTAAGAGGGAATATTCTTGAAAAGTCGTTGAATTCTTCCCGTTTAGAAATATTTCAAATATATATATATATAGATTTGCAGTCTCTTGATCATAATGACATGTGTCATTAATGGGTGAAACTCACTCTCCCGGTGCACCTGGTTCAACCACTCCGACACGATTAAATCTAAACTTTATGTGCGTGTCCTTGTTTTTCGACTGATTGTTTCGTAGTGTTATGATTATAAAGGGGGTCTACTTTTTGTATATTTATTTGGTTTCCTTGTTTTGTTATATTGTTTTGACGTTTTAACTACCCGTATCCTACTTCTTTCTAATGAAGAATAGAGTAAAACAAATTCTCATTCGCTGCTTTTGCAAGATAACTAACACAGATGCATAGTAAAATCCTATCTTGACCATGTGTGAGACGAGATGCTAAGCTCAACATGTAATCAAGTTTAAATAACGTATATTCTTATTATTATTATTAAAAGTATAATTTCATTTTCCGTAGTCATATTACCTAATTTTTAATTATTTAGTTAAGCTATAGAGAATATAGGTATAAATCTAATAAAAAATATTATTTAAAAATCTACTCCATCTTTCTGCCAATGGCTTTCCACTGCACTAGAAATTCTGGTAGGTGACGTCTTGTCTATGTCCTTAGAGTAGCTATTCTAGAAGACAAATTATTCAAACATTTTCTGGTAAGACAGCCGCTTTCCTGGTGTAAAGCAGATAGCCAACAGTGCGCCGGAAGTCCCTACGAGGCCCGCAAGGTGTCGCTGTCGTCAATTTCGTCAGAAATATTGATAGAGGAAGCCGAAACCCAGACATGTGAATCGGGGACATTGTGGCAAGCACCACAACGTGATCAGTCAACATAGATCTGTCTTCCTGACCCCCTAGGGGCTGACCTACCAGGTCAGATCTATGAATAAATGTCTTCTATAAGTCCACGTTATGTGATGTTCTCAAAAGATATTATTTTAATATCGACGTCATTTGTTCCAGTGATTGTACTTCAGGACTTGTAATTTTCTTAGAAACGACCACTTAAACTTTTTATTAGCAGAATAATAGGCGTTTCTTTACAATGTTTTATATCCAAAGCGGCTTTAATTCAAAACACAAGAATGATCTGTTCTGGATTCTCCTCATAAATTGGCAGCCATGACAGTAACTGAGTCAAATGGCTGGATTTATGTCAGTATATGATACTAATCGATAGAAATTTGACGTACTTTTCTACCCCGAGGACCTATAAGTTTATCTTTCCTAGACTCACTTCATCATCCAAGCCCGAATAGCCTCGCGAGACGGTCTAATTCGATAATTAATGTTCTTGATCACAGTAAACACAACTAAGATGGGGATAATAGGAAACAGATAGTTCGTTTAATATCAAAATCAATGTGTGGTTTGACAGAGCCGTGTGCCGGCCAGTGTCACCCGTCCACACACTGGCTTCAGCTCCAGAGCCCAATCTGCCACACCTCGTGTAATCCCTCTGCCTCAAAAGACCTTTGTTGTCACTGTTTGACGTGACGTTATGCACGAAATCCCTATCCCAGAGGGCCATAGTTAGCGGATATATTCCATATCATGAAGACTGTTCATATATAATATACTAATACATTTTGCATACCATCGATATTGTTTTAAATTCCATGTAGAAAATGTCCATGATATATAATTTAAAGACACCGGTTCTACGGCGTATTGATTTTATGCTAATAAACTTTATTGACAATAAACTCTATAGTCATGCGTTGTAGAGATATTTATACCAAGAGCTATGTTTATGTATTCCGATACACTATTGGGAAAACATATCGGGGATTTATAGCATCCGAGGTGCCATCGATATTTTGACATCCCAAGACATGTTTACAAATTAGCATGTTGATATAAAAATCTCTTATCGTGACAGAGACTCCAAGCAATGAAAGCTGTATACAATAACAAAATTAATGTCGAACCATTTTTGTTGTCGACATTAAGGAAAAGCCCTTGACAAAGAAAATTGAAATGATATAAATATCGTCGGGAAATACGATGTGTCACTGTTTGGTATAAATTCAGATGTGTTTAGTTTTCCTCAACATATGGAATGTTTCCGCTCTACCATTTTAGTCTTTTTAATATCAAGAGAATCTTCCATGTATCTGTCAGTGAGAGAGGGATATCTCTACCTGATTGTCGGATTTTGGGTTGTCAGCTAGACGCAAGCCTCGTACAAACTGACCAAAATCTTCCACGTGATGAAATATCCCTGTTTACTTGAAAGAGACCCATATTTTACTATTTTCACTCCTGTAACTAGTGTAAAAAGTTCAATTTCAGGAATTCTTACATGCACTTAGCAAGAGTTGTCTTTCCCAAGCAACCTTTATATATTCCTGAAACGTACATTGTGAAATTTTAATGTTAACTTACTGATTTTCTACAGTTACTTGATCCGGCATTAGTATGTGTCTATTCTTCTGTTTCAATATCTAACACCAAATCCACTATATTTTTGTTTTACCCTCTTCAACGCTGACTGTCTCCATTGTGTTGTAAAAGGTTTTGATAATTTCAGTATTTGAGTAAAATGGAATTATCTGTATGTTTTTAGAGTACCGCGGAACAAAGCCTCGCATCAGGACCAAACGTGAGGAGCGGCTTCTTGATCACGGGTGTCTGTGCCACCGAACCACTGTCGCTGTGGCCGCTCTCGGTCAATACATCCGCTACATGCTGGAATTTGCTGCTTTTGAAAGAGATATGGCCAACTGAAATGCACGACAACTGAAGGAATGGGTTGTAGATCGAATTAAGCAAACAAAGATATAAAACTTCGTGATAACAATGCATATCCTAAAGTTACATCGAGAAAGTGAAGTTATGATGACATTCCGGGATCAGCGAGACAGTGATTTCAATGCATTTTGCTTCGCTCTTAGCATGTGAGGTCATCACGATGTGACACCATTCCAAAGCAAACCCGCACCATCGTTTAAACAAAAACCTTCCTACCGTCCATGTGATTATCCTTATGCCCAGCTTTCAGCATTTCAATTCTTAACTGCAATAGTTTAACTTGGGTGTAAAACGCTTTATGTGGATAAGGCGTAATACGCAACAGTTGAAAACATAAAAAAGTTTTTAAGTATTTTTAAGCCGAACATAATGTGACAAACATACTATTTAAACCTATGTAATCTGTATCAACGCATATTCTCTCTGTTTTAAATCGACAAAATTACTTAATCTGTTACACACGTATTGTTAATAGGTTAGCTAACATACATATATGTTTTCGTTAAAGAGGTAGTTTTACCTTCCCAATACCCTGTTCGCAGTTAGTATTAAATTTAGCCAATGCATATGTTTTACCTGTATACGACGTTATAGCAAATTTCTTTTTTCTCTTGCATTGAATGTGGCAAACAATAGTCAACATACAACTCCTCACTATTTATCACTTCTCTCTACCTTTATGCCACGTTAATTATCTACACCTCTCATCATCTACATTATCACATAGCTATGTCACATAATACAATGCATTGCTTATTACAAGGCTATATCCGTTGTGGGAAGGCATCGATGATTGTGACGTCATTATTTTGTAATTGAAACTCACGTCAATATGAACAATATGACGTTACGCTCGAAAACACATGATGTCGCAATCAATACCTACCCGCAAGGACAGAAAGCTCTGTAATATGCAAATACATGAACTGAATATATTCGTTGCGAGAAGGTTTCGATAATTGCGACGTCATAATTCTGTGAGTGAAATCGACGTCGTTTTCTCTAAAACAATTGACGTTACGCTTCTACCATCAAAGGCAGAAAACTCTTAAATATGTCACGTCACTTCGTCTGTATAACATGCATGCATGTATGAAGTCTATCAACCTGGTGCAAAAATATAACCAAATCATTTTTTATTAATTATTATGTTTGGTTATGTAAATATTTCTTTTCTAACTTTTTCTTATCTAAATGTACATGTAACTCAGTTCATCCTTGGAGGAAGACAATGTGTCCTTATAACGCGTAGAGCTATGATCTTCAACGGACACGATGAACCAATTTAGTAATCATCTTTTCAGTACCAAAGAATCACCTGTTTAATAAGTTTTGAACTACTTTCTTCGTTAGTCCTGTTACCGTGCTTCCTCAATGTTGAATTTATCCCATTAACGAGAAACCTTTTAAAGTCTGTAAGTTAATAGCTGAGCACTTAAGACTTCAACAACAAGTAAAATAAATCCCAATGACAAGCTATCATACAGTTGCATATTGTTTTGCTAGTTACGCATTTTGTACACAATGTTATGTTTGTCGTTACAGCGATTTTTCTTCCGAGAAATCAAATATCGGACAGCAACACATAAAATATGGCATTATTACTAAAAATTACTTGTACAAAAATGCACCATAAAATTCAACAAAACTTGGTGATATGATATCAGCAAATTGTCCGTAAAGGATCACAGTATGGTAGAATTTGTCAATGTTGCTGTTGGTGATTTTACTTTATATAACATGTTTCAATAACGATCTTGGACTGACGTCATATTATTATCAACACAGCAAAACCAGGTGTTTAGTCCAGAACATCGATATTGTTTGGCAGATACAGAGCTATGTTATAGATAATACAGGTGAATATAGAACAATAGCAATTGTTTGATACTATTTTAAGTTTGAATATTCCATTTGTAAACCGAGCTGTGTGTAGTCTACATGAAATATAGCATGTATAACCAGAGCTTAAAATGCTGCATATGTGTGGAAAAGCATGCAAAATACAAGTTCTGACTTCATGACAGTATAAATATCAGAATAATATATTTCCCAACAGAATAAAATATTTTACATAATTGTATGTGTATGTTTTTATTTCCTATTAACTACATTGAAATTCATGTCGGAAGCCTACAATCAATAATCTGTCGACAGGCGTTGATACTACGAGGAAAAACAAAGCAACGGTCTGGCTTAGTCTATGTATATCTAATATAGGGTAATTAGCATTCTGGAATGTTGTTATTAACTTCCAAGATCAAAGTTTTGGTTTGGTTTTATCTTATTATTTAAACGTCCTATTAACAGCCAGAGCCATTTAATAACGTGGCGAGTTTGTTGGTAAGCCCGAGGTACCCGGAGAAAAATCATCGACCAGCGGTCAGTACCTGACAACGAACCAAAATAGGATTCGAACTCGTAACCAAGAGGTAGAGGGTTTGTAGCCGAGTGGTTAAGAAGTCCAAGAGCAAGTATAACCAAATCGAAAGGAAAGAAATGCTGAAATATATCATATATTCAACGCCGAGTCAAGTAATTTTACGCCCTGGTGAAACTGTGGTCGTTTAAAGGAGAAGTTTTGGGGAAAGGCAACATACAATTTCCTGCCACAGTGACCGCCATATGTATGGTGTCTGGATCTTCGTAGCTTTACATAGAAGATAATGGCAGTCGACTACTGAATTCTGTAGCAGATCAATGTTGTAATCAGGCAATACACAAGGAAACGGATTGATGAACAATAGCAAGAACTTGTATTAATGACCATAAAGTAAAAACAGCGTTAATGTGAACTATAAACTAATTTAGTTTGGTGTACAATTCCCGTTTTTCAATCCAAACAATGATAGAATGATACAAATTAAATCATAACAGGTAATTGGTTGTAGAAACTATAAAGGCACATACATGTGATATTAAATCGCCCTAAAAACCTGATGTTTCACAGTTTTTTTTATGAAACTGACATGTTAATGCTGAAATATATTCTAAAACTTATTTACTATTGTCAGTTTTGTGCAAGCGCTATATATTGGTCTAAATTAGACCGACTAAATTAATGCCGACCATAAACGATGATGAAGAATGTTAACGGAATACAAAGCTCTTTTGACCACTGAAAGAAAGAATCCTCGACTCAGCTGCACACGAACAATTAATTACCACATTAATCAATTACCACTTTTGTGTCCTAATAATGATGATTTCAGATGTAGAACCTTCAAAAGAAGATTCATTTTATAGAGCTGACATTGTACAATAAGGAGCTATTGAAAACCGAACTTGTAAGAAAATACTACTCAACAAGTTACTTTAAGAATAACATTGGTTTCTAGTTTCAGACAATCAGCACAATTTATCGTATCCAGGAAAGGGAAGCCATGTAATTATATTTTATTGATGACAAAAAAACCCACTAATCAACTAATCATTGAAAATTCATCCCGATATCAGTTTTTATTATAATCTTGTAAACACAGAATGGATAAATGATTATTTTTCACCGATTGTGTTTCGGTCTTAACATAAACATACCATAAAACAGAAATGCCTAATAGATGGAAAGTAGGTATAACAAAATTGATATCAAATATACAAATAAAATACAGAAACCAAAATATTGGTGACCTTTCATTGCTGTTTGTTCTTCATAAAGTCGCAAATCTAGATTAAGTCCTAATCTCAGAAGAAGATAAAGTCTTTTTATCCAAAGGATTAAATGTTTGACATTTTGGCCAAAGATGTCTTTTTTATTGTCAGACATCGACCAAGCTATATTAAGCGTCTGTTTGGTTTATCAAACGACTATTACCTGTAGTCATTTAAGAATGACAAAAGGTTTAGTGTTGTGAAGAAAGTCCCGGAATTTCCTGAGAGGTGGCTATTTGAGGATTCCATCTAATGACACAAAAAAATGGCTAGTGGTAGAATTTCAGACAAGTTGGCCATTTAAATAACACGGTTCAGAGTCGAGAATGTTTTAAGGGATACATTCTAAAGTCGTCAGCAGATTCAATGACCGTCCGCCTCGAATTTTCTGAACATTCGAGATAAGCATACTAGGATATATAGTAAAAATTTAGTCAAGAACGACAAAATACATATTTTTATACGATTTCGGACTAATGAGGTTCGTCTTTACATATAATTCTAGACACGTGAACCCCAACGCCATCACATAATGTCTTTGGTTACGAGCACGAATCTTACACAAGGATGCTATTTATGCCAAATAAGCTAAACATATATGATTTATCAATAAAAAGCTAGTCTATTGCATTAAGTGTAATCATATTACGACAGAACCAATTGTAATCCTTCTCATCCTCCGATATGTCCCTTCCTAATGATCATTAAAATTAATTTTAAATGAGCCAGATGGGAATTCAATGTACACGATATAAAGGAACGGCCGACTCCATATCAAGCTGACAGTAAGCATAGATCCCAAGAGAACAGTAAAGGTATTACATTCGCTATAGAAAGTCAAATCTGGTGTCATATTGTTGGGGAATGAAAATGCACGGTATGAATACCTATTTAATGTATCAGTCATTGTGTGAGTGAATTACGATTCTTGGACTGGTACTGATACTTAATAGAGTATATCGGGTACAATTGGTACAAACAATGGGACAATACACAATAATCAGATGCAGCATACGTTCTGTCTCAAATATTGTTTAGTGACTGAAAAAATGAACAATGGAAACATACTCAATAAGCGCTGCAACATTTTTTATCAGATGTACCACACGTTCATAAACTTTCAAATTGTTATTAGCTGAAAAAGGTGAAATAGGCAATGTCTTTTTCGTACCATTTACATTATATCTTAAATACCCATCTTCCATTTTAGTTCAAATATGAGACCGTAAAAATAATGCACTGTTCCCGTGAAGTCGCGATCAATGGTCAGTATACTGCCAGAAAGACGATAGATGACCGACCCTGATATCCATTTCTTTCGTTCATAAAAAACCCATCTAAAAATAAGAATTATTTTTATCATTATATATTTCAAATTCGTAAAGTTGTATTATATAAAGAGTAGGCAAGATTAATTCGAATTACATCAACCAAGTTTTTACCCATATACGGGTCTATATGATTATTTGTACAAGAGAACGCATACGAACCTTTGTGAACGTGCATTTGGCACGTGCGAACAGAAGATAGAGCTACAGTTGAGAGAAACAAAAATATCATCCCATGGTCTACATTAACCCGTAGTCTCTCTAGCAGTACCCTGTTTGATCTTAGTGAGGACACTGGTTTATGGGTCATTGGGGAAAATGTTAATTGTCAATATGGGCCTGAATCAAGGAACTCTAACTATCGATTTCAGAATAATGGCGATGAGAGGGGATCTAGAGTCATCCCACTGCGATGACACACCACCAACAACAACATTGGAATACAACATGTTTAGTGGTTCACCTTGTACAATATTCTACTGTAAAATATAATGTTTACTTGTTTTGGTTGATGGGTCTGAACATCCTTGTTTACTTGTTTTGACTAAAATCAGATATTTTAACTTTAAAATAGGAACAATGACGGTACCGAGGAGACAAACACTCCTCAATTTCACAACTCATATACAATGCAACTAACACGTTTTAGGGTTTTGCCCTCCAATGACACGCCTCATATAATCAAACTCTTTAAGGAAACAATTTGAAAGATGTTTTTGTTTCAAACACAGTCTACCACACATTGTCCAACCTATACATTTAACTTTTGGAAATGTCTGCTCTCTAATATTCAGCATGCAGGCCATGGCAGATTTATTTTTCTTTTGGTTAATTGTTTAAACGTGAGCGAGAATGAAGAGAGAAGGTGGTATCCCAAATTTAGTCGCCTTTTATGATCACAATTCTGAATGAGGACAGAAGTTTCCCGAAAGAGTTATCAAAATATGCACTATAAAATAAAATGATACAAACAAAATTGTAAGATATTTTTTCTTTAATCATGAATAAAACATTTTTGTTATAAAATCATATTCAATAAAATCTTAATCATATCATAAATGTTGTCAAAAGGTAAAACATTAAACGCAACATATTTTTAACATATATAATTATAATCTACTGTTTCCATGATGGTAAGTATGTCATATATTGAAAGGAACAATTTAGACACCTTTGTAGGAACGGGAATAACCTCCAATGCTATTCCCTTTGATATAATCGAATTGCGGATTAAAATGAGTTATTAAAAAGAAAGAGGACCACCTGTTGGTTTTAATTAAAGTATGACTATCAATCTTATAACAGTATATAACAGTTATTCCCCTTTACACTTTACAACGCGCTCCATTCTTATCATGAAGTTGAACAAGAAACGATTTTGCTTCAGTTACAAAAGTTTCTTACTTAACACCATTACCACCATTGAAAAGTTTGATCTTCTGATTTTATTTCAGGATAAAAATATTAAAAAATAATTAATTGCATCCATCCCGAAAAAATTCCGTGGCACTATGTTCTATATGGAATGAAGTTCTGATTGCGCATGCACCGAAAGCAAAATTACTGATTTTATATTATATTGTTTTGTTAATTAGACATATATATATACACGATTAAACACCAATTCTTGTTAAATGATGAGTATCATTTATGCTCTGTCGGCGGTGGAGCATCTTTAATCTTAAAACATGATCTGAATTCAAGAATTATCCACACATAAATACTTACTTCTTCATAAGTATTTCTTTGTAATAAGTTTTGATTTCCGCATGTTTTGAAGGCCTCGACAAATCCCCTGAAATTATGAATTCATATATGTCCATGAACCTTTCACACAATGTTATATCGTATAGTCGGTTATTTTCGCAGGGATGATCTTTTCGCGATTCCCCATGAACGCGAAAATTTGAGCCGCGAATTGAAATGTCCCACTCATACCATGAAAGTTAGATCGCGACAATTTAGAACCGCTAATCTAAAATTTTAACCTGCGTTGATAACCAACTTTACCTTTACGATAATTTTCTGATAATAAGGAAAGGCAGGATATGCAGTTCATTGTTCTTAATTCTATTTATGTTTTGATAACATTTAGAATTAACTAATCAAATGACGATTTTCGGGCAGTACTGTAAACTTCTTTTCACGTGTGGTAAAATTTGACCAATAAATCGCGAAATAAAATCGTCACGTATACGTTTCAAATACAAGTCAAGTTATTAAAGATGCTCCACCGCCAACAGAGCATAAACAATACCCATCATTTGGTACATTCGCAATCAGTACTTCATCCCATAGTGACATAGATTTTTTTGGGGACGCAATTAATTATTTTTATTTTTAATTAAAATTAGAAGCTCAAACTTTTCAATGATGGTAATTGTGTAAAGTAAGTAACTTTTGTAACTGAAGAAAAACACTAATTCTGTTTTTGATAGAGAAAAAATACCATTCGTCAGCGATGGAGAATCTTAAAGATTTTATATCGTAAATCGCGAAACTAAGATACCACGAAAATAAGGTGGTATACAGTATACAATATAAACCACGAAAACAAGATGGTATACAGTGTACAATATATACCACGAAAACAAGGTGGTATACAGTATACAATATATAACGGAAAGAAATTGTTATCTAGACATTTAAATCCAGATAATTAAAGTATGTTGACATAGTTAGTTAGAGACTCTACGTAAGGAGTGGAAGAAAGAATGTACATTTTATTCAAAGTATAAAAAGACTATTTGTCATTATGTCTCTAGTCTAATATTCTAATTGTTTTATATATGCAATCATACATAGTAAAACTCAGCATCGCCACCGCACAACAAAACGTCACAGTCTTTTTTTGAAAATATCATAATATCTTTTTTTTATTATCAAAAAAAACAACCAATTGAACAAATACAAAAATTGTACTAATAATCGAGATATTTTACCCCATTGAACAATATTTAAAAGTTATTCAAACGTTTATATGGCATTTATATTGATATTTAATCTAGCAATATTAATAAATAGTAAAATCCATACAATAGTAGAGAAAATGCTTCCATAATTTAATTTACACATATCAACACAATAAACATGGAAAAATATATTGTTCATTATAATTATAAATCTAATAAGTTTTAAATCTTTGCTTTGATCATTGATAGAGCAGAAAATGAATTAGAATATTGATACTCTTAGTAAGGAAAAACTAGAATCAACAACGACCTGAGCCCGGCACCATAACACTATTCTCTGATAGATGACACAAGTATATGATTTTACATAGCGTCAACAATATGTCTGAGACAGTTTTAGGTGGCAGGCCCTGTTCCCTCTTGTCATGCCCAACTACAGATGTAGATAGTAGTTATGAACAGTAACAATTAATTCTTGTTGCACAGGTGACTGGAGGTCGATCTCCTCCGAGTATGGAAACTGAATCTCCTCCAAATATGGAAATTGATGAAGTTCCCTGCATGATTACGAAGTTAAACCTCAGTGTACATAAAACTCCCTCATACTCCTCCACCCTAATAAACATGTAACTATTTCAAGTTTAATAAAACTTTAGATGTAGAACATTTATATCAAATTTGCCAGGCTTCAGGCAGTGTAATAGTTTCTCCAATAATATGGACATAATCAGGTCCCTGAGCCACGGACAATTTTATTGAAAACGCTGATGTTTGGGATGACGATTGCGATAGCGATAAGGATGATAATCAAGATGATTCTGATGATGACGATGAGCTCATGAGAGTCAATAATAAAACACATTCCAGAAAATCGCAAATGCGAAACAAACGAGATATATTGACAGTGATATCCACCAAAGGTATTGTTCATGGAGTTTTTGTTCAAAGTTTTTCAGCACAACAAGTCCCATGGTTAATCCCGCCAGCGCTCCCATGAGGTGCGCGGTGTAGCCGACAGGTGGCGCTTTGTCTAAACTGGAGTAACGGTCCCAGATTGCAAAGCCAACATCAGCGCTAGCTGTATAAATAAAAAATAGTAATTTATTATTCGGAAGTATCTTCTTCAAACCTTATTAAAGATGCTCCACCGCTGACAAATGGTATATTTCACTATCAAAAACAGGATCAGACGATTTGGTATTTTTCTTCAGTTACAAAAGTTACTTACTTTACACCATTACCACCTTTGGAAAGTTTGAGCTTCTTATTTTACTTCAAGATAAAAATATTAGAAATAATTAACTACATCCCGAAAAAATTCCGAGGCACTATGTTCTATATGGAATGAAGTTCTGACTGCGCATGCACCAAAGCCAAAATAATTTTTTTATATTATTTTTTGTTTTAATTAGACATATATATACACGATTAAACACCAATTGTTGTTCAAATGATGAGTATCATTTATGGTCTGTCGGCGGTGGAGCATCTTTAAGGAAAACAAACAATATTTTATATCAATGTCGTTAAGAAAAACAATATAGTTTTTATTTGTTTATGTGAAATAACATTTTCATGGAATCATTTATCATTCGTAATGTCCACCTATGAAATACAATACGTAGGTCGAACAACTCTATTAGCCCATTAAGCAACGGTCACGGTGAAACATTTTTACTTGCTTTTTCATTTTTCTTTACTTTTTTTCGTATTCTTGGATCTATATGATCTTTAAACACCCAGTAAGCCACAAAAATATATGCTTCTGTTTTTAAAGTACGTTTGTATACACTTTTAAAATAACGTAATTTTATAATATAAGAAGTTTTGCTTAAATACATACCAACAATAAGTACAGCTGCCAATTTCAAAACGCCAAACTCCATGTGGGTATAATTCTGGAACAATAAATGGTAAATGTCACTTCCACGGGAAGGGAAACAATCCAAGTAAATACATATTGTGACATAATCCTGTCTGCTTTACTTTGTTATTTTATGATAGGAGTGACCTCCCTTTGGACACTTACCAGCATGACGTTCGCAAGATGTGCTGCCAGTAATGCGTACACCCCTCCGGAGGCCCCAACCAGGTATACTTTAATGTCGAATACTGATGTTCCTAGAGATCCTAAAAAATAATTCGTATAAGGAATGCCAACAATCGAAACTCATTAAAAGGCCTAAATTAAACTAGGAAAAAATAAAATATCGAATTCCAAAATAGATTCGAAATATTCTGAAAATGTTCTAAATGAAGTCATAGTGTAAATGATGATTGTTCATTATGTTGTGTGATGAAATCAGCCGTTTAAAAACCCAACAAAAACTACAGTTCATAACCCTTTGAAATCAGAGCAATTTTAATAGTAAGCAGACCTTTCACACGAAAACAAAATTCAAATGTCGAATTCTAGTTTCAATGTAAAACACTATGTTAAGAAGATACAATAACTGTCATTACATCTTCATGAATAAAGAAATAACAAAAGTAAAGTTAGATTTCGCAAAAGAAAACAAATCAAGGAAACATTTTTTGTATTGAGGAACACTAAACGGATCAAGATATACTATTTTTTTTAAAACTTTAGTGACCGAAAATATGATAATTTGATTTTTCTCGGGACTTATCTTGACGTATTTTCATTTAATGTAAAATGTCAACAAAGAAAGTCAATAAACTGTACTTACCTGCAAGAACTCCTGCTAGATAAACAAGAGCGATCCGGAAAGATCCATGGACCATCTCCAAAGGAATACCGACAATGATTTGTACCAACATATTGAAAAATAAATGCACCCATCTGGAATAGAATATTTGGATGTCATACATTCTGTGGCATCTTCTACATTTATTTCGGAATACTTTAGATTTTTATTGCAATAAGGCTGAAGAGCACAAAGTAATATATTGACACTCTGTAGTAAATGACAATTAGGGCAATCTTATTAGGACAATCATAATTCAGAAGATAGGAACACTATCGGATTGCACAAAGCTAAAATTTTTGAAAAATGGGATCAAACAAAAACATATTCATTAACATATTTATTCACATCGCGTTGGTTATGTTATAAAATAGAAAAGATGAGACAATCTATCATCCTGGACATATAGAAGACAAAGGGAGACAACTAACCATGCGTGAATGAACATATAGAAGACAAAGGGAGACAACTAACCCTGCGTGAATGAACATATAGAAGATGAACCTCCACAGCTGTAGACGACGGTCGGGACGGTAGATGAAGACACTTTCTATAGGGACAGGACCAGTAGGACTAATGTGATTGGCTTCTAGGCAGTGGTACACGAAAAATCCCACCTGTCATCATAAAAATTCATATTACTCCATGTCAGAATATTAAACTCATATCACTCCATGTCATTATATAAACTCATATCACTACATGTGAGAATATTAAAGTCATATTACTCTAGGGCTAAGAAATTAAATGTTCATGTGTATTACAGTTGTATACAAAGAATCCCACCTGTCATAATATAAAAACATTTTACTCTATGTCATAAAATAAACCCGTATTGATCTATGTCTAGCAAAATGGAATGTTCATGCGTATTACACTTGGTACAGGAGAATTCTACCTGTCGTAAACGATGAGTAAATAATCAAAAATTAAAAGCCCTTTTCCATGGTAATTGAATGTTTGCAAAACACATAGTAATTTACTGTATATAGCCATGTATGTGTGGTTATTACCTTCCTATAACATACTATCAGTTAATTAATCTATCCAGACGTTCGAGGCTATTTATTTACACTTGGTTATAGGCTAAGCAATAAAAATAGGTACAATGGTAGTAATAACCGAGTTGATTTCCTTTTTTATTACATTGGTTGTGAAATGAACACGAACGATTACAGACAAACTTATGATTGCATTCTAAAAACAGCCTTTAGTTGCTGAATAAGGTTATTCGGAGTATCAACTGGCACCAAACAAGCATCATGATGTCTTGTCGCACTTTTTTCACTGTGCGTGATTTCTTAAACGTCTGATTTTACGGTCCGTTGATAGAGAGAGCTATAAGAGTCAAATAAATACTACATGCTTTTATTGTATTTTACACCAATAACAATTTCAACGGTTGAAGAACAGAATATTCCATAATGGTAGAAACCGGGGAGATCCGGGAGAAAAACTACTGTTTTTTTTAGCAGACCAAAACACGCAGTTATAAAGCTTGATGAAGAATACTACAGTGCTAGAGTGTCTAGCAACGACATGGCAACTGCAAGACAACATGTTTTGTTATGCTTTTCTGAGAAAATAAAAAGAATCGCGACTTGCAAATACTTTTCGTGTTTTTATCATTGAATGTTAGATGAAAAACCAAATATTGCCATGATAAAGTACATTGTGTTTCATATTATTACATCAAAGCTTTCAATAGATTAAAAAAATCATTAGGAGAACTAATACATTTTGTATGTTTATATCTTTAATAATTAATTTTTATTTGTTTTCATACTAAATCCGACTTTCTGATTGACAGATTATTTTTCTTCATTTATTATGAAGAATTAATCCGAGAATGGCGCGAAAACCCGACGTTATCATGACGTCACGATAGGGACGACGTTGTTTATTAATTTAGAAAATAATCCTTTCGAAAATCAACGGAATCGTAGTCTGGAAAATTAATTATAAACATTGATGTAACAATTTTTTCAACTTCATCGGGTTATGAAATAAATTCTTTAATATCCCGATGAAGTTTAAAAAATTTAGTGACATCAATGCGGTAAATGCACCTCCTAAAATAACACTCGCTGTTTACAGGACGTGACACACAATAAAGCTTCGTGTTTTATCCACATTTATAATGTATTGGGTATTACAATAACAGGTGATATAGTTTTAAAGCAAATAATCGCTTGATTGGTGTTTTGTTTCTTACGTGTCATGTACCAGACTACCCGGTGATGGAGTAACGGCAGATAATCAATTACCTTCATAATGTATTCATGGCTTGATAAATACAATAATATCCGTTTATATTTTGAAAGGATAATACTAGCTTGTATTCGTGAGTATTCACTGATGGATTTGATATTGAAGAATCCCGGCTAACAAAACAAGAAAAACAAAGCAGAAAGTATTAATGTTTTTATATCCCGTTTTTGCACTTTAAGGAATTATCTGTTCCTGCTATTAGGTTTTGATTGTGACGTCATGTGTTTGCGAGTATAACGTCACATTATTAAGAGAAAACGATGTTAGCTCATAAAATAATGACGTCACAATCAAAACCTTCCCACAAAGAAGATAAATATGTAGTATCCAAAGACTGAATTGTGTGGAGTATTTCATTTTTATAATGTGATATACCAATTCAATAAAAATTCAGAGATAAAGGTATAACAAAAAAAAAAAAAAAAAAAAAAAAAAAAAACCCATAAAAAGACAGACAGACAGACAACATTTGTATGAATTCCAAAAACAAAGCATAATCTTTAGCAAATTATAACAGTATCTCAAAGATATCAAATAGCGACCGTTACGTGGTCCCGTCTACAAGTCTCAAAACCATAACTTTAAATATTTTTGTCAATAAAGCATTATCAGTATATTTGTATAAGCGTAGGACAGTAATGGAATTGTACTTGTTAATTAATCTATCGATTTTTTCCAATGTGAATCTTGTTTATTTATATGTTTTAAACTGTATCATCGTATATGATACATTCTGTACATTGAATTTTTTTTTTAAATTTTAACATGAACAGTTAAAAAACCAAAAAATCTTCGAAAGAGAAACGCTATAAGACATTGATATCACAGGGAAAAAACGATACATGGGAAAAAACATCTTCCGAAAAGAAAAATACTGATTTAAAGATAATTATTCAATAGAAGCTAAAAAAAAAATATAAAATTAAACTATCGGACGGAAGTCAGCTGGAATCAAAAGACGTTGACCTTTATACTATACATTTGCACTGTTGAGGGAGATATCGGCGTTATAAATTGGACACATGGGGATTTCGAAATGGTGTAATTAATTGATTGATCAGGAGAAGCTTGTCTTCGGTCGTGGTAGAAGGATTAATGACGTAATTAGATGACCACGTGGGACACTGTCTCAGACATACTTAATTAAGTTATAGAGAAGGTTGTTAGCTTAGACGCAATTAAATCACAAATCCGCAGGAAGCACTTACCTCCGCCATTGTTATAAATGGGATGAACAGTGGAGGGGGACAACAGCTGTACTTGTCTGCATAGTACTGTCTGTCTAACTCGTCCGTAAGGTACTGTTCGGCTACGTAACGAACCATTCCGCGGAAAAATGTGTTGTTGGAATCCTGACTGGTCAGTAGAAAATGTTCCTTACCCTGAGTTTCGATGGCAAGTCGGAAACTAGGATTTCTTTTATTACTCATCTGCAACAAGCATAAAATTATGGGGATTAATCATCAAGTATGAGTACATGTCTAATTTAACCGTTTCCCTCTCACTATTGGCAAAAGTCTATAGAATTTGTCAAAGGTGAATCATGGCTTATACGGACAGTAACGCGAGTTTCTGTTATAATTGTTACGTTTGAGATGTTATATGCGAAACAAGCATCTCCATAAAAGTAGTCACAGTGATATGGCATTCCCTAGTGGCAAACAAGCAAAGTGGCAAACTCCTCTGACTGCTTACTCATGAACAAGACTATACTTTAATGGGCTATTACCGACATCATCCTAACAAGGATAATAATGTTACTACAGTGTAGGCCGTGACTAGTAGGACACTTGATGCATCATGCTTACTCTTATTGTATAAGGCGGGGGAGTATTATAGTTCTTTAATGCATTTTAATGTCGTTATATCTTCATCTTGTATTCATTTTTAATTGAATAAAGCTTTTTTCGTCTAAGATTTTGATTTACATAATGTTTTGAGAAGTCGAATTATTAACGTGGCACGGAATTCCATGACTAATTCTTCAGACTTAAATCGCGAAACTGATATTGGGGCACAGCAAAATCAAGCCTATAAAGATGTATCAAAGACAATTACATGTATTAGCAGTCGGGCTGGTACTGAGTAGGAAAAGATAACAAGAGCTGTTGGAGAACAGCAAAGCTCGCCTATTCAGAAGAAGTTGATGTTCAAGTATTTACTATTTAAACATGGAAATATGACAAATTAACAGACTCAAAAAAAACCTAAAGGGCCCCAAATTGGTTGTATTATCACGTTCAGCATCCATACACATTAGGAAAATAAAATCATAAACATTTATGATGACTTATGCTTAAACAATTGACAAAATAGAAACTTGCTCAAAAACTTTTACATGGAAATATGACAAATTAACAGACTCAAAAAAACCTAAAGGGCCCCAAATTGGTTGTATTATCACGTTCAGCATCCATACACATTACGAAAATAAAATCATAAACATTTATGACGACTTAAGCTTAAACAATAGACAAAATAGAAACTTGCTCAAAAACTTTTACATGGAAATATGACAAATTAACAGACTCAAAAAACCCCTAAAGGGCCCCAAATTGGTTGTTTTATCACGTTCAGCATCTATACACATTAGGAAAATAAAATCATAAACATTTAAGATGACTTAAGCTTAAACAATTGACGAAACAGAAACTCGCTCAAAAACTTTAACGTGAAATGGGACGCCAACGCTGACGCCGGGGTGACAACATAAGCTCCCCCTATTCTTCGAATAGGCGAGCTAAAAAGACAAAAAATGGATATCCATTCCGTGTTTTTATTGAAGCTTATTTTGGGAGACTGCAGTACTATTACTGAAAACCAATTTTTTGCGGCTATTGAATTTTGCTGTTTCCATTTAAAAACAAGTTCGCGCAGATTAATATTCGCAAATTTAACAATTGAATGATAATATCTATCAGTATAGATGAAGAAGATATCAATTCGCGGAGATGCCCTTTCACGAATTTTCTTGGATCGCGAAATTCGCGAAAGTAAATCGCACGCGAAAGAAAGTTGGTTTACAGTATAGTGCCATCTTACTACATTAAAATACCACAGTCATTGACAGAACATCACACACCCGTCGTAATAATCTGACATCTGGTCGTAACATCCCTAGATTGTCCAGCAGTACAGACACCGATTTGTCTCAGCCGACGACAGATCGTGAGGCTGTCTTTTTTCTAACGAACGATCAACGTATCATGTATAGAATTACGTAGTAAATGGCTGGGAGAGGTATGTTTTGTATTGTATGAGTCTACACATACTTATTTCAATTCAAAAGACAGTAAAAATTTCCACCGGGCAACATTTATATATGTAAGTTCGTTCTAAGAGAAAATGGCAAACTACAAATATCGACAAAACAACGACATCTTAAACTTAAAATTCGGGTTAACGAGGTCATTGTGCTTTTGCACAGACTCATTACAACAAGTCACACGGAAGGATTCATCAGCAAGGTCAGATATTTGAATGTAAAGTTGAAGTTTACAATGATAAACCATAGATGAGTTAAGCAACATTTCACAGGTCAAACAGTTAATATCTCATGCAGACTTCAGTTTATATCTCATGCAGATCATATTATCGATCCTAGCATCGTCATCTTCTCTAAACTGTTACCTACTTTAAGTTGTTTTTCTCAGTATGAGTATTCAATATTTAAGAAAAATGGAGTTGTTAATTTATCTTTTGATTCACTCAGATATAAACAAAACACAAAAACGTTTAATGTACTTTTCTTCAGAGACATATTACGATCAAACACTTTCCAAGATAGAATTACTATTGTTCTTTGTTAATATAATAAGTAATAAAGCAGGTACCCGGTTTCCACTTTTAAGGGACAGATTGAAGAAATGAAGGATTTCTGATGATTATTCTTATATAGAAGTTATTATATGCATCTACACATTGTCGCAAGAATAACACAACGATAAATATGAACGAAAATGTCCAACCTAAAGTAGACTTAGAATTTATTAATATGTATATTTAACACAAAAAAAACCAACAATATAATAAAAAATTCATGATACAAATTTAAAAAAAATATATACATATATACATATTGAAAAAGGGGGCCAATGTTGGGTTACAAAAACACACACAAAAAAATCAGCTTAAATATGGGAGGAAGAGGGTGGATAATTTTTGTTAAAAAAGTCGGAATAAATTTTTTTTTAATTTGGCTCTTCTCTTCGAAATCCAGTATAGCTGACTGATGAGAGGAGCTTCAGTATCCCACAATATAATTGACCAATCAGCGTGCGAGTTATGCCAAAAGGGGACGCCCAATTTACTAAGGGGAATAATTCTAACAAACTAATATTGCCAATTAAGGGAGATAATTCTAAACACTCAAGTACCAAAATACGAAAATACTACTACTCTTGCTGTATGTTTAAGATGCATAAATTAAGCTAATCATT
Source organism: Argopecten irradians (assembly GCF_041381155.1). Lineage (NCBI taxonomy): Eukaryota > Metazoa > Mollusca > Bivalvia > Pectinida > Pectinidae > Argopecten > Argopecten irradians. The sequence continues at coordinate 29,968,137 of NC_091138.1, read as the reverse complement.
TAGCTACCTTTTATGGATCTACACACTCTCGCAAGAATAAAAAAAACTATAAATATGAATGAAAATGGATACAAATTAAACAAATATACATATTGATAAAGGGGCTAGTGTTGGGTTACAAAAAGCGCCACATAGACATGAAATGTCTTCTCCACTTCTTATAGAAGAAATGTTATGTTCTCAATGTATTACGTGAGATCAGATGTGCCCGTAACAGCAATTATTTCTAATGGACAAATTGTTGAGACTTGGCCTTGATATTGAGAAGGTCATAATGTCAGAAACATGACAGTTCTTCTTATCGACCTCGAACACCTCTGATTGAATGATTCCCGCTGGCAAAAATCTTTTGTGGAAAACATTCGAATGTCTAGAGGAACTCTTCAATCTACGCAAGGAATCTCTACAAATGTGAAATGAAACGTTCATGACACGCATGGAGCTGTAAAATCTGTTTTATTGATTAACACATTTTTTTGTATGAACTGCATGCATTTTAATGTTTAAATTATGAATTTATTGACTGACACTTCACATCCCGGAAGTGAAAGCGACCTTATAATATACGATACCTGTCAATAATTGGGTATTTTTTATCTTTAGTAAAAATAAATGATTATTTTTTTTTGTCATTTTACAGAAAAAAATATCAAATGTGTGTTCTTCTTTTGGAAAAAAAAATCGACGTGCGTGGAGTGAAATGAATATCATATGCAACGAATACTCAAAGTGACACCTCTATAGAACTCAAAAGACTGAACAAAGAAAATGGTCGATAATTTAGTAGGTTTTGTCATTACTATAAAGATTAGACTTATTCACTTATTTCTACTACGTTAGCTACATTAAAAAAGTGATGCATGTGAATATCAATAATATATGTTACTATAGCGAGATATATGGAATGACCCAGTTTCTGTATAGTACTCATTGTGTTTGTTTTGACGGTACTGCTATAGTATGTTATACAATGATGTGTCATAGCCTCGGTGATAATGAAAGAGGCAATAATAAAAGATAATTGGCACAAACACAACCTAATTATCTCTTTGTAACCGGAATAGATAAGGTACATTATGAATATTTTTATTTCACTAACAACTGTTATTGTTTTGTTTTTCTTCATTTTTATATTGTTTCTTAATATGACTTCTGGTCGGATGCCAATTAAGAAAAGTGTTATTGTTATATGTAAACAATTTTCGATTCCGAAGTTCTGTCTCTATACTGTATTTAGATTGTTTGTAAATTAAATTGGCATCTCGAACGCTTAATTAACCTTGTATAATCTTGTATTCCATGGAGATATGTTAGTGAGTAACTGTAAACTATCGATCTTCTTCATTTCGTCAACTATATATTGCCAAACTGTATTCAAAGTGAAATCTTTTCGAGTGATCAGCTTTTCAGGAGGAACCAGTCTTATGTGAATTATTTTTATTACTATGAATTCATATTTTTTTCGCTAACCACTATTTCTTTGTGTTTTTTTTTCATTTGATATAGTTGCTAAATATGACGGTCAAATGTTATTCAATTAAACGTAGATATTGTTACATGTGAACAATTTTCGATTCTGAGGTTCTCTCTCCATACAGTATTTAAATTGCTCGTAATTGAATTACTATCTCGAACGCTTAATTGACCTTGTATAATCTTGTACTCCATGGAGACAGGTTAGAGAGTAACCGTTGATTATCGATCTTGATCATTTCACCAGTTATCTATTATCTAACCATATTTAAAGAGATATCAGCGACGGTAGTGCGTGCTGCCTTCTATTCGAGGGATCAGCTTTGCGAGAGGAACCACTCTTCTGTGCCATAATTAAATCTAAACCTTCAACTGTTTCGCACTGCTAATGCAAACTTTCGTTTCAGATAGTAATACTCCCATGGCCGCCTAGAAAAACCGATTATTCACTTTGTTCCTCAAATCGGAGCCAGTCACAAGGACAGACAGTCTTTTGAAATAAATCGTTCAGCGATAAACTTTGAGATATGTATTTATATTCAGCTACCCTGTTATGCTTGCCAGAGTTAGCGGAAAGAGAGATGACAATCGGAACAGGCATCGCCGCTCTTCATAAGATAGCTTATTACATCAAACGTAACCGTCATACGAAAATCAATAAGCACTGATAGGAAGAAAGCGGTCAGGGGGAGAGGGAGAGGGGGGACTGATCCATCTCTTTGAAAGATTCCTTATTTGGTATCAAAGTTTTGCTAACGGCAACATTCCTGTACAGCACGTGCCTGCTTGGCACCAATTACACACTATATATTCCGGATGTACTTTTGATAATTGTATGTCATAGACAAAGAAAGTACCGATAGTTTACTTGTTAAAGGGCACTAGAGGTGGTTAGACCCCGAAACTATTTCATATTGGAGTCGCACTGTGGTAACGTATATGTAATAACACACTAGAACGTGATGATAGAGCCTGGTCGTCAGATATCTAATTCATTGAGCTGCCGACAGCAGTGGCGCAATGCACCAAACACTTGATAATCAAAATATCAATCATATCTAATTAAAAATAATTTTGAAGTTTGCTTCAGGGAACGGAATGTTTTTGCTGTTATTTTCAAACAACATTTATGCTTCGAATATATATGTATATATCATTATCACTTTCTTCTTAACTTTATCCATATCATCAGCTTTTCCTTTAATACATTTCATTCGTTCGTAGTTGTGGTCAAGTTTATTTTCAAAATGAATCTTGTTTAGCTTACACCATCTACAAAGCAAGTTATATATATCGGACCTGTTTGATCGGAAGTTTGCAAGGATTAATTTTATGAGGAAAATATCAGAATTTTGTGAAGTAAAAATTAAAGCAATATGAATAAACAAGCGTTGCTCTTTCTTTTCATAGACAACAGGATAATCAAACTCAGGACGACGTGGAGGAAGTTGGTATTATCACACCTTAGATCATCAACTTATGATGGAATATATTCTACTTCTATTATCTTAGTATTCAATAACTGTTTTTCCAACTTTAAGACTTGTGATACATATGGATATACATAAGAAGTAGATAGCGTGGATTTTTAAATTGACTAGTAGATTTGATGGTGGAAGTAAGCTGGAGTACCTTACGAAAAAGCGTCGAACTAGATGGTTATCAAATATGCAACCCACGGTTAAAAGACTATTTTCAGGATTTTATAGTCATGTGGTCTTTATACATTGTTTGCATTGTGCTGAAATCGACCATTTGGAATCATAAAAAGTAGTTTTATTACGCAGGTGGTCTTTATACAGAGGTGGTCGCTATGTCAGGGTTTACGATATGCATAAAACCAATAGGACACTGCTGTCGTAAATGTCCATGGAAAACGGAAAATGGATAAAATGTCTTCACCGTTTGTTCAATTTTAATAATTTGTTATGGATTTGATTTTTACGGCTATGTTAACCATTGTAGGATTTTTTGTAACCAGTTTTCAAACTTTGATTGTTCAGTTGAACTAAAGACTAAAAAACCACTAAAACAGATGAGCATGTATAGTTATTTGCGACGTTTTTTCAAGATGTTAAACTTAACCACGGAGATCTATGAGCTTGCCAGACCAACAGTTACTTAAAATTAATCTTCTGCTACGGACAATCAATAGCAGAACGCACAGACATAACCAAATATCAATACAGAGAATATGTAGATGAGTCGTGGTATATTAGTCACACACAATCAATTATAATCCTCTTTGACATATAAGACCATTCTAGAATCGGGAGACATATGCGTATAACATAAGCTATGGCACACATCACTGGTAAGTTTGAAGGTCATTGCAGGAAATAGAGACAATTCTATGCCAATCCATTTTTTTTATCATAGATCAAATGAACCATGTTTTTCATAAACAAATGTATCTTTGTAGATATGGTTATATCAAAGCTCTCCTAGTATCATTAGCGCAACCTACACAACTTTATCAATACTTGAAATGTCAATGCGCTGTTGTGGTTTTGTCCAATACAGTATTTTTGTGCTCGCGAACTGTAGTTGTTGAGAGGTATTGTGAATGTGAGTTAAAAAAAATATCAGAAAAATGTGATATGTTTTAAGACCATGAATACTACTGTATGATGACACTTTAAAATACTGCAAAAATATGAATGATATTAAAAAAAATGAAATATTAGAAAATTGTTTAAAACAATAACGTCATAAATCAAAGTCATATCATTTGGAAGATGGATATGTAATGATAAAAGTGACGTCATAAGCAGTTCAAAAAGTATATGACGTCACGCAAAAAATAGATCCCTTGTCATATATCCCTTTTCTAAGCATTTTTTAATTTTTTTTTACAACATAAATCGAAACATTACACATATTAATCTAAAATACATTTTGTACAATTGCATAGTCACTCAATTAGCAAAAAAAAGGTATAAAACATTTTTTCGCCAGATATATCTTTTTACAGAATGTCATGCATCTATTACTTATTATCAATGACTTGTCATATTAGGCACACTAGGCATATTTCAGAGTTATCACATTGGGGTATTTTTCTTGTAATACATTTATAATTTTTTTATTTGTTTCAATTGTTATCAAATGAAAGTTCCGTCAGTAATTTTTGAAATGCACATTATAAAAGTACAATATAAATACAAGCCAAGCAGAAAAGAATTGAAAAACCCCAAATCTTCAGATAACAGTCAAAATTACTGTAGAATACTTTAGGAATGCATGTTTTATTTAAGTATCTGCTACAATCTATATTCCGATAATGTAATTTATTATGTAACACTCATTTCTACTGGTTATAAATTTGAGGTTATTTTGGCATAAACTGAAAGATTTGCACGTCGAGTATTATGGCGTCATACACGAAGAACATTTTAGCGGTAAATTTTAAAAGCGACACAGTCATTGGCCAAACTCAAATATGGGCTAAGATATCAATGCACCACATCTGGTTTTGGTCAATTGTAAAACTAAATAAAAGCAGGAAAATCAATGCGTAATTGGTATCTCACTGAATGAAATGAGATTAAAAGCATTATTTCAATACCTTTAGGGTTTATGATGTCATTAAAAAAAGACGAACTTTTTTTTTAGACGCGAAAGGACTTCCATTTTTGTGTCTATGACTTCATAACCCAACTAGATATTGAGAATAATGCTTATATAATACCGAACATATAAAAAACTACCTGCCATCTTCGGGTGCTTTTGGTTGTGGAAATGAGATGAAATGTTTACGTTTTTTTTTTAATTTTCAGATATATCGGTAGAGAAAAGACTAATTGTTTACTTGATATTTTCCGATAATATAATTAAATCTCATGTAAATCACATTTCTTGATACCAAATATGAACATAGGGTTAATTGTATTTTTGTTTTGACAATGAAGTTATTAGGTAGGTTCTAAGACATTTTATCGGTAATGAGATGATTTATTTCAAGAAATATTCCTTTTAAACTATTTTTCATCACAATAAATGGATGAATCTGAATTTCAATTACATCTTCATATCAGAATATAACGCTTTTAAGCAGCCGTGTTGATATTTAAGAAATACTCATTTGTCGATATTAATATGGGTCTGATAGCTTTTAATATCTCAAAAGGAAAATGTCATTAAACAAGTTACCAATTTGCACCTCTCCGTTCTTACTGAATATGACTAATAATTAAATTCTAACATATTTATGAAACCGCAATGAACTTTGTCTTGATAAAATTGAGAAAATCTCTTGTTACTAATACAAAAAGTATACTCACACATCATGGTTTCGTCTCATTTTCTATCTCAAAATTTTTGTTAATTGCTTTCCAAACTTCCCACTGACATTTGAATTTTAACCATATAACATAACTCCCATATCCAGCTTTATATAACCTGGTGGTACAAAGACAAACGAACGACAGTCTTCAAATGAAGAGTTCGTCACCATTCACCCAAACATAACTACGACGAATTACAAGTCAACTAAAACCGTGATTAATATTTAATTTATACGATATTCGGTCTGGATCTTCCTAAATATGCAGCCATAACAAGCGTTTCAATTTCTGCTTAATAATTCAGTATGTCGTTAGGGCTCATCTACCTGACACAGGTGCAACATTAGGTCCGAGTCAACAAGGTCTGCTGCTAGGACAATGGCTCACCGGAGCGTTTGTCCGCATTCATGTCAAAACTATTACAGAAATGGAAATGAGTCTTCGCCATTTATTGGTAATCCAATGTATTAGAAGTAATGTTGTTTACCCGACATATTTAAAGATCTCTAGGGACCAGGATTATCAAGCTTTTCTCTGCTCATATTCCCGGTATTTTCAAACTCCCTCGGGATCAGGATTATTCAAGCCTCGCTCTGATATCATTTTATTGCGTATTGTAATTTATCCTCAATACTGCTTTAACATTGACTAATTTATAGACCGTTAATAAACTATCAATGAATACATGTATGAAAAGCTGATTATTAATAGTAAAGCAAAGCAGCTGAAGTGCCTTTATCAAGAGAAAAGACGTAATTAAATGATGCTTTAAGTCTAAAAACGCAACCGATAAAACAATATATTAGAGATATCAAAAATGGCATCTTTTAACACACATGAATGTTTCATTTCTGTAGAAGATCATTTGAGCTAAATATGATGATTGGGGAAAGGAAAAATTATAGTTCAGATTTGTTACGATCTCGTCGGGCGTAAGAAAATTTAAAAAAAACTTGAATTGAGTTTGATGTTAAGCGAAGACTGAACTAGTGAATGGGTTTTATCGTTCATTGCAAGGAGATAATTTATTGTAGTTGTTACTACCTTTATCTTATATAACCTGATTCCCGTAAAATATACAACATCTAGCAGCTTGGAAATTGAACATTTCTTCATTGACAGCTTTAAAACTTGTTTACTCATTTAAAATTATAAATAAGAACGATTCGAGTAATAAATTTAATCCTTGTTTTCATTCCGACTTTTCTTTATTAAATTGTCCCCAATTACAGACAAAAGCGAGACTTTAAAAATGCCCGCTAAATTAAGCGAAATTCAACCGTAACATTGACAAAATAACAAAACAAACAATCAATATAATAAGTTTGATTTAATGACATACGTGTTTTTGAGCCGCAGTCTATGAGCGAAAGCTTCAGTTTACGTGTTTTTTTTTTATATCATTCTGCATTTTCCCACAATAACGGAGTAATTATTACACAAATGTAATTACAAAACAAAAACAGTGGATAACGTCCTTGTGATGAGAAAACACAGTCTTTAAAAGGAAAGAGATAGCAATTAAATGACAATCACTCGAGCGTGACCATGAATAACTAAACAGATCACTTAAGGATGTCACAATGGATCATCACTGATGCGTGAAATTCTCTCAAATCGTATCGATTTTCCTCGTCACACAAATGTTTGTACCCTATGTACCTATGAACAGGTGACAGACAAACTGTGCCTGGCGGACCCTCGCTCTATAGAAATCACTGGCCCTCACAGCTGTTTTAAATCGTATAGTTTTTCGTGTAAATATTAATAATGTATTAATCATCTAGGTTGCCATGCTGTTGTATTCATATTTACAATTATTACAGCTAATGATTCAAACATATATAAATACAAAATAACTAGCAGGTTGTCTCTCAACGTTGTTTAATGAACATTGATGGTTATTTTGGTATCAACTTTCGTTGAAATACACTTTTGATCTGCGTGCACTTAATAATATATCAGGTTTTGTGAGCAGACGACAACAAATGATAAAAAGCTAAAACCAACGACCGGTGATCAGTTTCTTGCAATCATAAAGTTTGGACAATGACAATACAGTATTTTAAAGGGAAGTTGTAAGTCATCTGAGTGAGTTCATTATCTCTTGAAATCATGAAGATACATGTACTAAGGAAATGATAAAATGGCGCCGGATTGTTGGCGAAGTGGAAAATCGACCACTTATTCTCAACCATTAAGTCTCAAAATCCAGTTTCATTCTAAATAGATCCCAGGTAATGACTGTCAGTCGACGTTTCCCCCATATATTTCAGTTTATCTTTAACCTTAAAACATGACAAGTCATTTAATGATAAAAGAATGGATGCAAAAAGCACAAGCAAACTATGATAAAACTCGGACGGCAAAATATCGATCATTAGAAAATCCATATGTATAGGGCGTTAGGAGTAAGAGAGCTACTACTTTATTTACCGGTAGTTTATATTTGTATATCGTATCTTATAAACAGTAATACACATCCCTGTATAAAATGTAAGTAAGAAACACACGAAGTAGTATTCTCTTCATTCTGTTTGATATTCCATTATTTTCTATTTACTAACCCACCAAAACGAAGTTTTCCAGTTACCGCCGTCTGAAGCTATATATAAAGTAGGATTCCGTGCAAGAAAACAGTTAATGATGGTTTTGTTTGTATGGAATATGGTAGTATCACGTGTCTTGTCTATAATATCATGTTATGATAGGAAACCAGGTCGAATAAATGTAACCAGGGGCACGTGACCACATAATAGACTAGTAATAAAATAAATGTAAAACATAGTTCTTTCTTGCCTAAAAACGACAAAGTAAGAAAATTGATGCCCATGATTTTCTTTTTTCACGCAACGTATTTGGTTTATTCCCCTGGAGCATTTTCTATAAAAAAGAATGTCTATATCATGACTAATCATACTTATAAATTGGACAAGGTTGCAAGGCAAGGCTAGATAGCTTACTGTAACTACTCTTGATAGGACATTTTAGTCTTCAGTTATGATTAACTTCATTCTTCAGTTGACTTATTGCGTTAATTTTCAGTTTTGAAAAATCATATTTTTGATATCGTACAATTTAATGAATTAAAAAAATATCACAGGGAACATTTTCCCCATTGGCGCCTCATAGAAGTATGTTTTTCCTTTTACCCTGTTGTTTGTACTTCGGGTTCGAGAGTATAACAATAGTCATTCTTTAACAATGCGATAATTATTTTTGTGATGCGTAGAGATTTATTTAGGAAAACTAGGGTAACTAGAAATAATAATTATATCAAGAAAGGTTACATGTCTTGCAAACAGGAGAATATGAGGTTCTAACGTCACAAAAGGGATGGTTGATTTGTATATTTTTTTTCTGGCTTAAAGGTTACGTGTTCTCTTACAGAAAACAAATCTCCATTGGAATATTTGTCGCTTCATTTGTATTTTTCATGTTCGAACATTGAATGACTTGTAAATATCATTCATACCATTCTATGTAAAAGGCGAAGGTTAATAAATTATATAGCCATGCCCCATGGACCTGGAAAATCGGTACGCTGGTATTTTCTGTTTGCAGTACGACGAAAAAGTACACGTATACCTACAATGTACTTTCTACCAATGAATTGTACAAATGATATTAAAAAACCCTATGGGAAATCGACTTTTAGAATGTATTTGTTTAAGGCATATAAAAAAGATCAAAATGTGAACGTATTGATCTTTTAAAGGTGATCAATTTTAAAGATATATGTGCTGTATTTTTTATAATCACGAATCCAGATAAGCTTTTATATGTTATTCATCACCAAAAATTACATTTTTTTTAAATTACATTTTACAGTGTTATTTGTAGTTGTAAAGTGATTTCTGCATATATGTTTCCATCTAAAAATACTTAAGGCAAAGAAACAACAGTTTTACAGTTCATAATTTCTGTACTGTAACTAACGTTCATAAGGCATCTGAAGCCATTTGAAGGATTTTCACAGCTTAATTCGCCAAACCTGTATGGTTGTCAAAATGTTCGCCCAGTTACTTCGCATATAATTTTAAGCGTCCCCTGCCCATACATAGCAAAAAACGTTTCCTTCTATCAATCAAAATGCTATATTCTGCACACGAAAAAATGAAAATCAATCCATAAGAGTGAAATCATCTCTGCTATGACGTAAATGCGACTAAAAAATATTATTATCTTTATCTATTTCTGTTGTTTCTTTCTCTGTAAATTGTTTCTAAATACCGACAAATAATATTGTGGATGTCAGGTAGAGCGTGTAAAGCACACATGTTGCCCATTATATGATCGTAAAAGGCAACTAAAGGATCCTTTGGGTTCTTAAGATCTCATCGTCCTAAAATACTTCTTCCAAACACCGCTTCATTTCCCCTTTATTTGAGCGTTATGTAGTGACGAAGGAACCTGGTTTTGTCCCCTAACAGGGGCACTCCAAGCATTAAGGCAATGACAAGAGTTTTTGGTTAATCAGTTGTCCTTCAAATGTGACCGCGCGAGGTGTGCTGTTCGTGGTCTTTTGCAGTATGCTTCAGTGCGATACCAGAAAATGGAAAAAGTTCCCCTATACTAAGAAAAACACGACACGAGCATAACCTAGTCTTCCTGAACGACAAGTAATATTCACATAGAGGGGAGTTACGTCCTGGAATGACCTCGGCAGCATATAATACCCAACCAACCAGTCAATTTTATACATATCGACAGGTTTCAATTGACATGATTTACCTTAAAACTGTTATGTCAGGGTTGTGAAGTCTATATCTTGTACATTTTGCTCTAAATCTAAAAATTGGGGTTACTGAAAGTAATCTAAAGAATAAGCATCACATAGAGAAAGAAACCCAAACTTCAAATCAGGTATTGATGGCTATAATAATAGCGTTTCGACGATATCCTAACTTATTTTTCATAAGACATTGATAGTATAACTAAAAGTGAGAACGTCGTTCATCCTTCAAGATTAAGCCAATTTGTTACCCATTCCTGATTAAACCAGACGACTTTTCTCAATATCGATGTATACAGTCTATAGTAGGAAGAAAAGACTTTGATGAATCGCTAAGAAATAAATTTACTTACAATATTGATAAATTCTTGGTATGATATGAACTGCCGATTAGGTTCCAGACATTTCATCATTAGAACTTCTGCCGTGTGTCTGTCTAGGTCTGGGTAGAATTCAGGGTCCTGCAGCACGCGCTCAAAGTCCTCAACCGTCATCTCCCCACCTCCTGTCCGGTCTACCTTGGGAACAAAAAGGACAAATGTCATTTGCTGAATTAAAGAGTGTTTTTTTAATTGTAAATTATGCAATCTGATTAAAATACATATCCGTATTATCATTACGTTTGATAAGAGGATCTGGCAACATCCCAGTAGGGGTCACGTTCTGGTGACCTTTGGAAATGGACAATCAAATCGGTGCTGCCAGAATCTTGACTGGGGACGAAATAGTTTGATAAAGCTGTCAGAATTATTTTCGTGTACGCAGCCATATCGCCCAAAGAGCACAACAAAGTTAATTATATATTTATACTGGGACGAAATGGCGTTTACAATTGATGTAGAAATGTACAAAGGTCATTCGAACATGACCCCTTATGGGATGTTGACAATATCAGATCCTCTACTAAACGGAGTGGTTATGTTTATAAGGAAACATGCATAAAAGTACAAGAAAATGAGATGACAAATCTGGCTTTGCAACCTTAACTTATGACCGTTGACATGAATTTTGAACAGAAAGACAAGGACTGAAGAGTTATCAGACATACTTTTGAGACACACCCTGTCAACACCGAGAACGTATATCTAACAACTGTTATAGAAGAATGTTTCATCGTGATGATTTCAACATGTTGATAGCTGTGTATGGTCATTGCTATTTTGCGTAAAAGCTTCAATTTATTTGAGATTCACGATTCGAATTCAGAGAAAGTTAATCATAAACAAAATGTCTACTCTTGTTACTACACTATAAAATATGTTAACAATTTAAAGGAATCCCCTGAAGGGTCACAGAGATTCATATGATAAAATCACAAATCTAAGTTTTCTTTTCAGTATTACGCCGCCTTGCATTCACTGTTATGTTTCTCTCACTTTATTTATATGTCCGCTATATGCGGAGAGAAGATGTGTTGTATTTTGATCATCTTTTATTGTATTTTGATCATTTTGTGTTGTATATTGATCACCTTTTGTTGTATTTTGATCACCCTTTGTTGTATTTTGATCACCTTTTGTTGTATTTTGATCACTTTGTGTTGTATTTTGATCACTTTGTGTTATATTTTGATCACCTTTTATTGTATTTTGATCACTTTGTGTTGTATTTTGATCACCTTTTGTTGTATTTTGACCACCTTTTTTGTACTTTGATAAGTTTCTTTTGGTTTTAGGGAAAGATCGTCAGGTTCTGACTTACAACCGACCTAAACTCTATTAATTATCTATTCTCCGAGACGAGGTATTCCGTTTTGTGTTTTACTTTATGGATTGAAAGTGCAATTGTGACCTTCATTAGAAACAGGTCGCAATATCTCAGAAAAAAAATACGAAAAGATTTCAAAGAAGTTAAACGACCTAAAAGTACTCGTATGTTATGGGCGTTGTATTGGGTATATTGGGATCGGATCTAGACGTCTTTTTGCCATTCATATTTTACTATGCGAATATACAACATCACATAGTCCTAGTTATATAGTATATATATTTGACTGGATCAAAAAAATTCTTGGAATTCGCATTTTGCTATACGGACATGAAATATCATATCGCCATGAGATCTTAAGCCAAATTGAAGTGGTTGATATGAATTTCTCTCTCGTTTATTTATTGAATCTAAGTGGCTTTAAATGTTGCTATAAGGGTTTGCTTATTATTGTTGAACACGGCCCCCAATAAAATGTGATGTCATATGACGGCAGTTAACACTACGTTAGACGCCATTTTTTCTGACTCTTTCCTCCAATACAGAGGATAAAGAATATGTCTGTTACGACTTGATTTCTCACAAAACAATCCTCTCGACAAGTTAAATGTTGGTTTCACATAAGAACGTTCATCATGTGTAACAATACACGTAAAGTAATACAAATCTATATCTTTTTTCGCGATAACATTGCACGTAGGTGTTAATGTAGAGAAAAACAAGCCACTGGCATATAAACCATGTGAGCAGACGACACAATGACGCACTGCTGTGTGTCGGGGAAGTTGTGAAGAAAAAAACTACCTATCTGAGCCGGCATGTATTAAAGGTGGTCGGTTTTGCATACGATGTCTGCAATCCAAAGGGACTATTTCTCAAACTGGAATTTTTTGCTATTGAAATCACCAGACAAACGTTTCGTGACATCTCACATCTTTAAAACATCAGCGTCGCAGCAAATGAATGGGTTAAAGGTCAAGCAGGGCAATAACGAGGCGACAGAATACCTATCGGTCGATATAAAACCATTGTCTATAAAAGGCATCTCCTCTTGGGTGTTCTAGAAATACCAACTTAACCAAGTAGACCAGCTCAATGTTTAACCGAATATATCGTTTTTCGTGGGAATTTCCGTGGATATATTCAAACTTATTTCAGCTAGTTTAGGGGACATCTTCCTATTGACCAAACTGCTTAATGTATAGTCGCTCTAGGCAAACTCCTCACATACAACACACAGGAGCTCTTTCTGCTCCGTATATTAACATTTCTTCGTTGCGTGTCTGCATTAAACATTTGTAAAGTTTAATCAGCGTTGTCAGTTCGACACTTTAAATGTTCTACCCAATATCGAGAGCCTAGACAAAATAGCCTTCCATACTTAATTTTCGATTTCAGAATTCGTTAAAAAGGTTTTGGCGAATACATATCACCATTAAGAGAAAGTGCCACTCTGTCACACCCGACCATACCTGACAAGGCGACGTAAAATAGAAATAAATTGAGGATAGTGTCTTATGAAAATGTTAGGTTTACTAGATTTTATAAAGGCAATATCTGTTTATTGGGTTGAGACTCCGGAGACGACATCCGTCATTTCTGGTGCTTTTACTGGCTATCTGATGACGCCAGTCCGTCATCCGCCACGTGATCCCCATGGGAACGTATATATATAACAGTTAAACCTCAAGACATGCGAAATTGGTCAACATACAGTCCAAAAGATTATGTCTAAAAGCGGGTATGTAGAAAGTGTAACAAATCAACCAGACGGTGAAATATTTAGTAATTATCCCGTGAGTTTCGCAAAACGTGATCTTATATGTATAGCCGGTATTAAAAACAATACCAGTACGAAACGAAAACAAATAGGCTATGAGAAATGTTATTGTCATTGCTTCATTTATCTAAGTACCATACATTGTATAAATATATGTGTATTTCACAGACGGGCAAAGACTTGGCTGTTAAGGCGATAACTGTCTAGACGATAAACATCAGGCGATATGATTCACGAACAATACTGTAAACCAACTTTCTTTTGTGGCTATCAAATTTCGCGATTTCCGTTTTGAAACAAGTTCGCGAAAATTAACATTCGTGGATTTACCAATTAAATGCCATTCCTATCAATATAGATGATGTAGGTATCAATTTAAAAAAAATATGGAGATAAACTTTCGCAAATTTACTTGGATTGCGACATTCGCGAATTTACTTGGATCGCGAACTTTGCGAAGAAAATCACACGCGAATGAAAGTGGTGTACAGTATATTGCCAAAACATAATTTGGTTCACAATAAAAATAATAAACGATTTCTATATCAATGATTTTGATAGAAGATAAAGGTCATTTCTTCGAACAAACACAGTATACTTTCATTCCTGTAAATTACAGGTTAAATATCCGATATCTGTACATCTTGATTTTTACTACCAATTCGTTTAATAACATCAAAGGAGGGGTATCACTTTTGGCCATTTTACGGCCACTCAGTGATAAGCAAATTATTTTGCAGATTTTGCAGATATTGTTCAGAAAACTGATGAAAAATTCTAAAAGTAGGTCACAGTGATCTTGTTAAGTATTTGTTCCATTTCAGCATTAAAAATATTTAATTTAATATTAATACTTTTGCTGAAAACTAAGATTTTTCAACAATTTTACAGCTTGAGATTGACGTTAAGTATTGCATATGGATCTTGACGTGACCTGCTTAAGATAAAATGTTAAAATGAAACAAATACTTAACAAGGCCACTGTGACCTGCGTTTTTTTATTCTTCACAAACTAAAGATTTGCATGCAAAAGCATCAAAAAATATTTTCTTTATTCTAATATTTAGGACTTAAACAATGAAAATGTGAATTTTCACCCTATGACCCATGAAATTAGCATGCGCACAGAAAAAAAATCAGATATTCTGAATAGCATACAATATGCAGCTGACCCTAATGTATCTTCATGCAAAATAATTTGCTTATCACTGAGTAGCCGTAAAACGAGTACGTATAAGAGTAATAATAGGAGAATGTATCATTCATTTCTACAATCTTGTTAGTCAGGGAATGAGAAACGTCCAATATCGGGTCTCTGTTGGTTACTGAGAAGAAATTGTGTAAATATTTTAAGGTAATCAAATATTGAAATAAGAGGTAAAAGTTGCCAGCTTTAGTATGAATAACATTTGAAGCTTTGTTTGATGTTACATTAAAGGCTGTTACGTCACTCATCCGTGGTAAGGTATCTGGTTTAGCAATCACTTATACTAACTCACTCTGTTGGTTTTCACACTAAAACAAGTGTTATCGTCAGCTTCTCTCGTCCACCGGTGGTCAATCAAGAGTACTTAATATCGCCCAGACAGTTTATAGGCGTTTGGAAGAACCGGGGATATGATGGCGAAAATATCATTCCAGCAGTGTCTCCGTGTGTACATATCAGTCTTATAACAAATCACGTAAATGTAACAATAAAACCGCACTCAGAGGCGAGTGAGATCGGCGTTTGGAGACTAGAAGAGGGAAAGTGATTTTAACCCAACGAACTTCCGCGGAATAAAAAGGCCTTGCGCGATATATATGTATATAGAATTGTCCAGACTTCTGTCCGTGATACTGATTGACTTAAGTTCGTGAATTATCACGAATCGATGAGAAATATCCAGCATTCTATTGTTTTACAAAAATAGGTTGATCATCATATATTGCGTTTGAGTCTTGAATACAGCCTCATGTTTTTCTTAATCATTTGCGTGCCGGTTTCCATCACAACCAATTACTAAGCAATAGGAATTGTGTTTCGGTAGTAAATGTCGTCCAACTTAGAAACCAACTCAGCTTTGAAAATGGTGACCTCATCATAGCAATGTTTCACTCTCTGAAATAATCATTTTATTCCCAAAATGATGCTGGAAAGATACGGGGGAGACATTCAACATGTGATCATATCAGTTCTACATGGCACATTCTCCTCAACAGACTCAGTAGTCGTGACTCACGCGCCATATTTTTTTTTTCAGTGTACTGTTTACCACAACATGTTGTTATTGTTTTTATTGCTCGAATTCTTTAGAATTGACTATGGTGACTCAATGGTCAAGATTTCAAACGGACATCTTCCAGAGTTCAGGAAAACAACTCGATTCTTTTCGTCGAACATCGTTTTTCGATGTTTGCCGGAAGCACCCGAGTAGTCTGAACAGGCGTACAATCTATTACAGAATTCAATGCTCTCATTTAATGTCAGGAACGACAACTCTGGTACAAATTGGGTTTTCAATAACCTGCCAATGTAACTTTTCTACCCTTGGTCGCGAGGTTAATGGACATGTGGGGAAAGGTACGAGATTTTTATTACTATCAGATGCTTTAGCATTCCCACTACAAATTACTAACTTTGCTATTTTCTTTATCTTAAACAGAATGCATCTTTCCCCTTCGATTGAGTATGTAGTTTTTTATTCTTTTAGATCTTTTAGGTTACGTAACCCTGCAACACATCAAACATCTAATAAGGATATTTGCTCATGGGAATACAGTGAAATGTACTTACAAGTCTATAAATACAGACACCAACGGTGATGAACTTAAAACTGTTGAGCGCTGGGAGCAGTTAAACTAATATAAATGGTAAATACCTCGGAGATGTATGTCTCGATCGCAACAAAATTGCGTGAAAAATTATATGGACCCGCATATAGCGATTTTATGAGATATACAAAACCACCGATAATTTGCACGAGATATACACGGGTAATCAATAGTCTATATATACGTGTTAGGGAACGTACACTGGGGTCAAAATCCTCAGACTCCACACAGCTGCTTTAACTCGTTCGTGCTATATACAGTACATAAGCTTGGTTGTAATTATTATCGGGCCATATCGGCTGTCATGTCGACAGTCATATGATTTTTAAAATGGAGCAATGGGAAATACCTCAGCATAAGAATTTCTGATGAATTAAACTTATGGATATCGTGTAGCGATTTGGACGTACTGTTAATATAGAGAGACAGGATGTGTAGACATATTGCCTGTTGCCCATTTCCCATTGTATTAAACATATGATAATAAAATATTCTCAAATGAATAACAAAACATAACAATAAATCAATAATATCAAAATCATTGTTATGATGACTTTAAAATCTTGATCTTAGGGACACAATTTTGACGTCAAAGTCATACATTCTAATCCAATGACTACATTAATGGTGGAGGTTGTAGTATACCTGAATCTCAGTAGACGATCATCTTCGATATTCCAGGAATTTACTATAGTTTCACTGTCGCTATATCCACCCCTGGATTATCTCAAAGTACACCGTGGGTAGTTCAGAAGAAGAAAAACTGACGAATAATAGGCCTGCATGGATTTCCTTTCCATCAAAAGAATCGATACACTGGTTAACTGTTTGTGTTGCTTTGAAGTCGTTCTCCCTGTTGTAATCTTCAAAGGAAATTTCTGCAGGCCTGTGATTGGTCAGTTTTTGTCTCCTGAACTGCCTTCAGATTTACTATAAAACAAAACAATCAAGGAGTGGATATAAGGACAGTAAAAGTAACCCCTAGAGTATCGAGGATGAATAGACGATACACATCGCATACTGCTAAGACTTGTAACTTTGACCCAAAGGTCAGAGGTCAGCATTGTAATATTAGTATTTAATAAATTCACTCTGGTGCAGATTTTGAAAGCTTTAGACGTTATTCGTTTGTTGAGCAATTCTCAACATTCTGTAATATTACATAAGATTTAGGCATTTACTTTATGTTAACGGGAAATAACAGTAAGAAACGATAATTATATGTCTTCAAACACAGCAGCTTTCAAAATCAATAGGCGCATTTCTGTGAAAATTTCACATGTTCTTTTAATTGACACGGATATGACGCACTTCCTCTTTTATATCAAAAATCGGAAAAGGCATAAATCTCGTCTTTCATTTAAGTCAACGTTCATTTGACAATATGATGAAGACACATAGGTAGAGACCTGGAACATGCCCTATTGTCAGTCACAAAGTATATATATATTCAATGGAAAACAAAAGATAAGTCCAGACTCGTATGGCGAGGTACCAGTACGCGCCATTGAGTTCTTTGGAATTAAAATTTCCACATTTTCTCTTGGGAGTATTGAACGTAATTCCAAGTCATGGTCTCATACCCATATTGATTAAAATGTTCAGAATCTATAAAGTTCCGTTTGTAAAACTTTAGTGTCATATACACGCGTTGAAACATTAGGCTTAAAAAGATATTGTTTTACTTACTGTTTCGAACAGTGATTTCCATTTCTGTAAGAAATAGAGAGAAAAGAATTGATGACATTTAACAACCAAGGATAACATACACGGTATTATATTTACACTTGCTAGGCTTTTCACTATACGCAAATACTAGCCGATTTTGTTTACCATAACTGCATGGTAACATTGAACTTTGAACTTGCGTATGAAAATGTTCTATGCAATGTAAACTTAAAGGGACTACTTTTTTAAAAGAAACACATGGCTTTGTTTACAAGTTGACGCAACATTACGTGCATATTGTTGTTTTTCATAGAATTTTGGAAAAATGTAAACAATTCATATATGTTTTATATTTATATGATACAAACATTTTTTAAATTAACAATTGTATAAAGAAATGGGAAAAAATATCCCGACCGGGCGACGTAAAGTGCTTTCTTTTTTGTTAAAAAAGATGGATGTCAAATGTAAACATAACCTCTGTGTCTGTGTTCGTCCTACGATCGAGTCTATGAGGTGGACGGGCTAGAGACCCGTTGCCAGAGGTCAGTTATAAACATATCCTCTTGTCTTTGTTCTTTGAGAATTTAATCATGTGTATTATAAAACATGCACCGCTAGCTTAGTAATCCACGTGTTGACAGCTACGCGTCACCACAAAGACATTGTATCCATCGAACACAAGTGAAGTTGTTCCATCTATCAATGGTAATGGTTCTAAGCGTAGATTATATAATCACATGGTTCATAAGGATGTAATATCGTCAAGTCAGACGACAATTTCAAACACATTGAGCTACTTGAACACCGGTGTTTTGACAACTTCGGCAAACGTGTGTGCGTCAGCTTCGCCTCGTTGCACAATAACGGTCACCGAGTTCACACATGTGGCCGAGTACAAATACTTTATGTTATTACGCTATATATTTACTTTTAGCAAAATTGAATATATATAAGATTACCTCTTAAATTTACTTTGTTTGTCATGTTTATTTTACACTAAAATATTGAACTTTTTTGTCGTCGCGGATGAATAATTCTACCTTACGTGAAGAGTCATCATTCGCTGTTCAATTGAGTAAGCTCCTCCCACATTTTACCGACTTTTGTTGAATATTTACGTTATATTCAAATGACGATTTTATTGCATAAAATATAAATAAAAAGTCGTGTGAGTGTAAATAAAGGGATTGGATTTCGCTTTAATGTTAACCATGCTTGTATGGAGCAATTCCTCTAAGAATGTATTCAATATGGCGCGCTAACGCGCCCCGTAGAATATATTCTTAGAGGAATTGTAGCGCATGTAAGGATAAACCGGAGTTCCTGGAACTAACAACTGTCCTAGTAAACCTTGAGCACGCGACCTAAAGTTGGAGGAATTGTGGTAATATCACAGTAGAACATAAGACACCTCCGGTTACCATGGTCACGAAAGTTTTGTATTGTTTTTCCCTACATATTTTCACATATTTTCTATATGGCAACTTGCTACAAATTGAGACATTTTTTTTAAATCACAAAAACTCTTTTTTTGATTAATGTTGAAACGACACTTCAACGAGACTGAAACCTCACCAGAGCAGATCTTGAAATAAACTTTACAGATTAAGTAATGTTATATTACTCACGTCAATCTGATGGTTAGTAAATGACTGGATGTAAACGAGGTCAACATCGTTCGGGGGTCGTGACGTACTTCCTCTTCCGGTTGTAGATACACTCCCTCGGCCATTGGTGGATATGCTGTTCCTTCCGCCAGGCGAATTAATCGAAGACACGCTCGGATGACCATATGTGGACGTGCTCCCTACCCGTCTCCCACGCCCCGGGCTCGGGGTTTCTGTCCCCTCCCTCGGGAAAACCGTGGCAACCGACATCAGATGGTGGCAGGGAGACACTCCTAAAATAAAAAAAAAAAATAAAAAACTTTCGTAGGAGCATACGACCGCACTGACAGAAACACAAAATATATTGAAGGGACCAGTGATATTGTCTTCAGTCAAGTTATAGACAAGAGAGAAATAAAGCTTAAAACGGAATATCCCAATAACTTTAAAGCCCCTTTTATATGCTCTACTAAAATAAAATATAAAGGACTCGCAAAAACATCAGAGATATTTCTCAGCGGAGTTATGGCGGATCATATTGGAGAGAGTATAACTTCTTTTGATCTTAAACAAATCTTCTGCCAGCATTCAAATTTTGATGGCCGCGGCGTTGGGCAATTGATATACAGGACAAATGGAAGCTCTCACGCAGCGAAAGAACAACTTGTCGACATCAGATACTGTGTTCGTACACATTAACCGCTGACTAATCATGCTATCAACCATGATTGCAGCAATTGTATGAATTAAAAAGAATATATTTATACGATCAGGGATGCTATCCCCTGAAATAAACTCATGAACATCCTACATGTAGACGTTATATTAAGGCTATAGTGAACACCAGTATTACACATAGAAACACGCAAATATGAAAACAAGTCATCAATAACAAAAACAGCTGTTAGATCTTGAAAATTTCAGCTGGAATAACAAAGAATTCTCTACATTAGCAAGCATAAACGCAGAGCGTTTTAAGTGCTTCTGAACGGTTCTATGAGCGTTTGTTTTGTCAAAACATGTAAGGGCAAGCCAGCTGTATGAAGATATGATATAAACAATAACAAGAAAAGTTGGATATTACAACACAACGTGTTGCATCGGTAATTAGGGCAAAAAAAAAAAAAAAATATGTCTGTATATGGTTACCCGACCGACCCTAATTTTTTACCCCGGACTCTATTTTTCTCACTTTTCTACGAAAAAAAATAATAAGTCGGGATTTCGATCTCAGACTCCAGTTCCGGCCATTAATTTAGAGTGAAAGACACAAAAAAAATTCTTCCTGACCTACCGACCCTATTTTGTTTTGCCAATGTAACCTTAAACAGACCTTATACCACAACATGAACAGAATTTAAAAAATATCAAGCATGTTTATGATACCTGATAAAAAATGATACAATTACTTAATACATACAGTGATAACAGTGACGGATATCTACAGTGATAAACAGTGACAGATATCTACAGTGATAACAGTGACAGATATCTACAGTGATAACAGTGACAGTATACTACAGTGTACAGTGACAGATATCTACAGTGATAAAAGTGACACATATCTACAGTGATAACATCGACAGATATCTACAGTGATAAAAGTGACACATATCTACAGTGATACTGACAGATACCAGTGATAACAGTGACAGATATCTACAGTGATAACAGTGACGATATCAGTATACTACAGTGATAACAGTGACAATATCTACAGTGATAACAGTACGTGACAATATCTACAGTGATAACAGTGACAATTCTACAGTGATAACAGTGACATATCTACAGTGATAACAGTGACAGATATCTACAGTGATAACAGTGACAGATATCTACAGTGATAACAGTGACGATATCTACAGTGATAACAGTGACATATCTACAGTGATAACAGTGACGTATCTACAGTGATAACAGTGACAGATATCTACAGTGATAACAGTGACAGATATCTACAGTGATAACAGTGACAGATATCTACAGTGATAACAGTGACAGATATCTACAGTGATAACAGTGACAATATTACAGTGATAACAGTGATATCTACAGTGAAACGTGACGATATCTCTAAAGTGACACAGTGAATCAATATCTACAGTGATAACAGTGACAGATATCTACAGTGATAACAGTGACAGATATCTACAGTGATAACAGTGACAGATATCTACAGTGATAACAGTGACAGATATCTACAGTGATAACAGTGACAGATATCTACAGTGATAACAGTGACATGATATCTACAGTGATAACAGTGACATATCTACAGTGATAACAGTGACAGTGACATATTACAGTGATAACAGTGACAGATATCTACAGTGATAACAGTGACACATATCTACAGTGATAACAGTGACAAGTATGACATATCTACAGTGATAACAGTGACAATATCTACATGATAACAGTGACACATATCTACAGTGATAACAGTGACAGATATCTACAGTGATAAAGTGACACAGATATCTACAGTGATAACAGTGACAATATCTACAGTGATAACAGTGACTGATATCTACAGTGATAACGCACATATCTACAGTGATAACAGTGACAGATATCTACATGAAAAGTGACACATATCTACAGTGATAACAGTGACAGATACAGTGATACAGTGACAGATATCTACAGTGATAACAGTGACAGATATCTACAGTGATAACAGTGACTGTTTACGTGATAACAGTGACACATGTCTACAGTGATAACAGTGACAGATATCTACAGTGATAACAGTGACAGATATCTACAGTGATAACGTGACAATATCTACATGATAACAGTGACAGATATTACAGTGATAACAGTGACAGATATCTACAGTGATAACAGTGACAGACATTTACAGTGATAACAGTGACAGATATCTACACAGTGACAGATATTACAGTAACAGTGACAGATATCTACAGTGATAACAGTGACAGATATCTACAGTGATAACCGTGACTGATATCTACAGTGATAACAGTGACACATATCTACAGTGATAACAGTGACAGATATTACAGTGATAAAAGTGACACATATCTACAGTGATAACAGTGACAGATATCTACAGTGATAACAGTGACAGATATCTACAGTGATAACAGTGACAGATATCTACAGTGATAACAGTGACTGATATCTACAGTGATAACAGTGACACATATCTACAGTGATAACAGTGACAGATATCTACAGTGATAACAGTGACAGATATCTACAGTGATAACAGTGACAGATATCTACAGTGATAACAGTGACAGATATCTACAGTGATAACAGTGACAGATATCTACAGTGATAACAGTGACAGATATCTACAGTGATAACAGTGACAGATATCTACAGTGATAACAGTGAAGTGTGACACATGTCTACAGTGATAACAGTGACAGATATCTACAGTGATAACAGTGACAGATATCTACAGTGCAATAAGTGATAATGACACATATCTACAGTGATAACAGTGACAGATATTTACAGTGATAACAGTGACAATATCTACAGTGATAACAGTGACACATGTCTACAGTGATAACAGTGACAGATATCTACAGTGATAACAGTGACAGATATCTACAGTGATAACAGTGACAGATATCTACAGTGTACAGTGATATACAGTGAGATATCTACAGTGACAACAGTGACACATATCTACAGTGATAACAGTGACAGATATCTACAGTGATCAAACAGTGACAGATATCTACAGTGATAACAGTGACAGATATCTACAGTGAACACGATTTCAGAACAGTGACAGATATCTACAGTGATACAGTGAAGATATACAATGACAGATATACAGTGATAATTAGTGACAGATATCTACAGTGATAACAGTGACAGATATCTACAGTGATAACATGATGAACAGTGACAGATATCTACAGTGATAACAGTGACAGATATCTACAGTGATAACAGTGACAGATATCTACAGTGATAACAGTGACAGATATCTACAGTGATAACAGTGACAGATATCTACAGTGATAACAGTGACAAATATCTACAGTGAAACATGACAGATATCTACAGTGATAACAGTGACAGATATCTACAGTGATAAACAGTGACACAATATCTACAGTGATAACAGTGACACATATCTACAGTGATAACAGTGACAGATATCTACAGTGATAACAGTGACACATATCTACAGTGAAAACAGTGACAGATATCTACAGTGATAACAGTGACAGATATCTACAGTGAAACAGTGACAATATCTACAGTGATAACAGTGACACATATCTACAGTGATAACAGTGACAGATATCTACAGTGATAACAGTGACACATATCTACAGTGATAACAGTGACAGATATCTACAGTGATAACAGTGACAGATATCTACAGTGATAACAGTGACATATATCTACAGTGATAAAAGTGACACATATCTACAGTGATAACAGTGACAGATATCTACAGTGATAAATGGAGATATTAAGTATAAATACGACACTTTACTACCAGACAAAATTCCCACTATGCCCAATACGTTACCTCGTAGATTATCGTCGAGTTAATTAACACGCCATTGTCTCAGGCAGCTTCACTGCTCATATCCGACTAATCAATACAACTCTTTCTTTCAGAATGGTGGAAGATCTACATAAGTGTACTTGTCGATACATTGACAGGCAGTTAGCACATCCTTGCAAAACAGCACTCTCCCCAACTCGACGATATGATGCACGTCAAAATCCCAAGTAGTATCTGTCAGTAGAGCTAGGCAACTGGATCTCAAAGATGGCATACTATAGTTCCGAACATCACACACGCGATTCAATGCACGCGCATATTAGAGGTTAGCACGTGCTTTAACGACATGGCCTCAGAAGTTTGTTTTAGTGTCCCGGATATTGCGGTCAATATCTGAGCCGGTCCACTCTGATTCCGGCGATTAGACGTTTGGTAGATGGTGGTCAATATTTGTGACGTAGGACTACGCTGGACCACGTATACAAGAATGTAGCCTTTCCTGCCCCAGACCTCGTGCATCCTCAGACTCCGACCTCGTGACTTCCCGGCCCTCGTGTCGTTTGGCGATAGTGACAGTAAATGCGTCTCTGCTGGCTGAAAGATGGAGACGGATGAGGACAACGAGTCCCTTATATTAGATTAGAAGTTCCTTAAGAATAATTGATTTTACAGACTTTAAAGATTCAATAATTCCTTTAACTGATCCGTCGTATGAGGGAAGTGACATTCAAATCGCTTTGTACAATCTTGATAATGAAATATTCTATACATCATACAGAGTAACTCTTAGATCAATTATTTTATTATAAATCACATGCAGTTGCTAATTGGTAGTGTTTTTAATCAGTCTTAACGAACACATCTTTGTTATAACTACGTAATAATTCATTTCTAGATGTTCATTTCAAGAAGTTGTATGAAAAAACCCCACATTCAAACATTTTACGGAATATTAATAATGAACCTAAGGGTAAATACTATTACCATGTATAACATACTGAATGACTCTTAAATCATTTACTTTATTATCAATTCCACTGCGTTGCTAATTGTCTAGGTTTTTGAACGAGTCTTAGTTAAACATCTTTAATAGCAGCGTGCAATAATTCATTTCTAAAAGCAATTGCATCAGCACGTTTTCGATGTACTTTTAACAAACAGCAATGTTGTGTAACATTATTAAACTGTCATTTGGAAGTGGCGGAGTGCGTGGATTAATCAAATAAATGTGTTTGTAAGGAACCGGAGATGATTACATGAAATGTTTGAACGGAAGTGGAAAATAATAATATTACCATCCCAAATATCTGGTTTTATTTATCTTTTTTTATTTTCTAAAACAACCGTTAAGCTATGGTTGTTTTTTTCTCTTTTGGGTCCGCGTGCAGATTGGTTATCAAAAAGGGTAAAAAAGCAAACACAAACACTTTTTAGGAACTTATATATAGAGTAACAAATGACATGTGATACAAAAAAAACAATGCTTTCTTCCATCTTCAAAGACTATAAAAACAATACTATTCTTTAGATTTGTAATGAATCGATACATTTTAGACGACGCCAATTTGAACACCTCCAATGCTATTGTTCTCCAGGGGAATTTTATGATTATTTTTTTGTATGTTTTTTGTCGTGCTGACAGAAAGTTTCAGAAGAAGAAAATCTAAAGGTTGTGAAACAGAAAAATAGCATTGGTCTTATAATTAAGAATCAAGCTCCAGAGGCTGTGCCGTGGCTGAGCAAAAACATGAAAATCGCAGTCCTCAGAAAACAAATCAACTTATTAATAGTAAAATATCAGACGACTCCTGTATATGGTTAACGCTGTATGTTAAAATGCTTCCTTTGTGTATGTTGCCATGTTTGTAGGTTTAAAATCACGCGATGTCTGCTTTGTGAGGGTTGTAGTCTGCTTGGACAATAAATGTGAACGCTTTTCAGCAGCTCATTCTGAAAACGACCATAAATATAGCCGTAAATGGCCTTGATTGTCGTATTCGTGTGTAGATCGTCTAATTTTAGCAAAATTAGCCGAGGCAACCGTCAGTTCTCGGTAATTCTTAGTAATACGCCCAACGGCAGACAAATTATAGCATTGGAACGTCGAATAGTGAAATAAATTTTAGACATTGAGGATATGCTATATATATTAAACGCTGCTTTGATTTTTGATCATAATCTTGTATTATCAGTTACTTTCTGAGAAGTGGAGGACGAAGCGAGTTCAAGATGCCCCGACATTCTATCATTAGCCTAAGTGACGAGTCTGAAGCCTACGTTGGGTAACGGCCGTGCACTTAAGTTACTGTAGGGCGATGACTTTTCTCTTGTTTCTCTAGACTGAATTCCCTGTCGCAGTTTTTTCTACTCTCCGCTAGGCTTCGCTCCAAAAATACAACGACTTAAGTGTTTATGATTGCAACCTAGCGGAGAGAATGGGTACTAAGGCAGGTAATCCAGTCTATGGTTTCTCTTATTTATCTTCTTCGTCAAATACCTGAAATATTACTTAAATTATCCTGGTTATAAGTAATTAAACAACATCCAAAACTGACAATCAAAGGAAACTTTTACTCTGCCATATGGCCACGAAATAAAATGCTACATAAAGATGTTGTTTTGCGTTCTTTACAAAAAAATGAAACAAACATATTAACAAATCTTACGATATTATTAAAGAAATTAATTGATATCGTTAAAATTCCATCCAGCCCGTAATCCTATTCGTATAGCAATAAGCAGGTACATTGTATACTGTATCTGTACCCGAGCCGGATTCCCGTAACTAGGAATACAAGTGCATTAAATAGCCACTTGGAAGCTGTTTTTATGAGTGGAAATTTCTTTAAGACAACATCATGCATCTGAAGAGGACAATACTCTGATATGAGCGTATTGTTTAGAAGCAGTGCTGTACATATCATGCTTTAACTCCTCCCGTTCGGGTTCGGCGTACGGCGTACAAAAAGTAGCTAAACTGTCTCTTTAACTATTTTATTTAATT
Organism: Argopecten irradians; assembly: GCF_041381155.1. Taxonomy (NCBI): domain Eukaryota; kingdom Metazoa; phylum Mollusca; class Bivalvia; order Pectinida; family Pectinidae; genus Argopecten; species Argopecten irradians. Next base: position 29,940,550 of record NC_091138.1, on the reverse strand, counting down.
TTCACCATTGGCAACATTGTTTTGTCATAGAATTATGGTGTAAAATGGTGTTAGGGGTTATGTGTGTTTGTGTTTGTATTTTGAAGTATCATATTCTTTATTGAAAGGTTATATCAAATCAATATGAATGAATAAATATCTATGAAATTGTAACAGCGACCGAGAAGCCAATGTAATAATGCTGTCGGCAGCTCTAATACGAAATTTTCTGGTCGAAGATAGCTCTGATTAGTCGGAGAATCTTAGGGAAGCCCCGGAACTTTCGTGGATCCGGTTTGCTAATTAGGTACAGATGTGACCCTTCTTACAAACGTTTAGATGCGTCCTGTGATAACAAAACAGAGACAAACGTCAAATGGAATTCAATTTTAATCCCCAATGCCTACTTTTTTTTCAACAGCGAATAAATTGGAATGCATCAGTGATTAACTTCTTCTCAATTTACTGAATTTATTTTGTGAATATCTTAATTAAAATTAAAATAAATCATTTTTACAAAATCTATGTTTTTATATTTGATATCAAATACAAATTGACAGAATTCATGTAATGTGAAAAAAACAATAACAGAATTTTATGGGAAAAAACGCAACCCACTTATTGTTTTGATATTTTCTTATCATGTATTTCACGCTTTCTCTCTCTCTCTCTCTCTCTCTCTCTCTCTCTCTCTCTCTCTCTCTCTCTCTCTCTCTCCCTCTTGTCCTTTATCCAAATGTAGTAGAATGCGTTAGTGTTCGTGGGCTATGTCTTTCAAATCAACTTTCTTATTTTTGAAAAATAACATAATGGTAGAACGCATGGCCATACGACGAATTTGGAATAAATTTAACCTACACATATAGACATTATGTCCCTGTATTCGACAATATCTGAACGAACGTTTTGCGGAAGGCGTATAATTTTGCTTTAGGTAACGTTTGACTTCAACATGGATTTTAGTCGCTGAATAGCTAAATGTAAAAAATTAAATGGTTTACGAAAATGTCCTAAAACATAAGCTGAACTATATACATATGTAATTTGAATTCTGAAGGACACTGAATGACACAAAAAGCTCACCAAACTCAGGCTTACATTTCATGAGACATTTGTAACTTATTCTCATTGATGACAAATTCATTCACCCCCTGCACGCAATTCAATTTATGGAATTGTATAAAATAGTTTTGTCCAATTCTAAACTAAACACGCATAATACGAAAGAATATAATGAAAAAATTCATAGAGCTTTCAAATCTTGTCATTTCATGATATATGGCGTCCTTATCTGACCGACATGACAGTTGATATCTGATAAGTTCAGTTCTAATAACGTCGGCGCCAGTCTTCGCCTTCCAAGTCTAGATGCTGATTTTCGCCGATATCGGTGAATCCTCGTCCCTCGGGTTTCAGGAAATGCGTGCTCGCATACCGAATGTAAATGAAGGATTTTACTTATAGCCGGATAATGTATTTACAACTACTTGACATACAAGATAATTGGAGACAAGGCCCCGACCAATATCTTGTTAGTGGTATCTAAGTTTACAGCAATCGTGTCTGTCAACTTCTATAAGCAACACTCAACAGCAATCAAAAGTATCTATCAATCGATAGTTAAAGACACGAAATGATCGGAATGTGATAATTTCTTGACAATAGCGTTACGATATTGCCGGTTTATTTCATACCAATCAGGCAAAAATTGTATTTCTTATGTGTTGAGTAGTAACCGTCATTAAAAGGTTTTAAAATGTTCTATAAAAGAAAAAAAATGTGAAACGCGTAACGACCACGGCGCTCACTGTAGAGAAACGGATTGAATTAAGTGATGTACACATCCCAAAAGCACGGTTTCGAGCAAGAACAATTTCCGGCGTATACCGATTTTATACGGGAAAGCGAGATAAGGACATATACATTCATTTGTCAGACTTTCTTTCATTATAGACGAAAATCTATCAATCATAAAAAACGACCAAACTCGGAACAGCATGGTTTCAGGGCAATAATCAATTTTTCCTTCGCAATGTACCATAGACATTTTTTGATACTGTTTATTTTATCGGGAAGGTAGTATGGACCCATATGAAAGTTTGTAATGGTTTACTGTATCAGTGGTGATGAGGAGAGCTGTGGTGATTATAGTGACGGTTGTGATGATGTTTTTTATTTACTCTGTTGACCCTGTGACAATGGCCGCATTGTCACACTGTCGCTCTTCGCTTGGCGCCAATGCAACAGTGCGACATGGCCGAAATCAACCACCAAAGCAATCATATTTATATTGTCTACGATTACCATTTTGGCGGCCATCTTAGAAGCGATCGGAACATTGTTATTTTCATCTATATATTCTCAATTATAATTATCTTTCCCAACATTTAGAAACTCATTTGTAATATTTAAACAATAAATTAAAACAGTTACGCCAATTTTCGGTCTTGGCCTAATTTCAATATGGCGGAAATATATGGATGAAATCATGTCAAGATATTGGCCAGTTGACTCTGTGTTTAAGTATATTATTTTGCACATCAAAATGCTTGAAGCAGTTCATTTTTCTTTGATTCTTTGGTGTAATAATATTTGTATTACCAACTATTGCCATTTCGGCTGCCATCTTGTATTGAATTGGTACTATTTTGTTTTTAACTATTTTTCTCAACTCTTAACGTCATTCCCATCATTTTTATTTCATTTTTCACAATATATCACAAAATAAAAAATATCTTGCCAAAATTTCGTTTTTGGTTAAAATTCTCCATTTCTGAAAGTTGATCCCAGTTTATGCCATGTTACTTGTTGATTTCGTAATCCGTGCGTTCGTTATGAAGTGAGGGTGGAGAGTTGTACGAGGACTCTTTATGTCAAACGTTACCTCTCCCGAATCTACACTAATACCACAACAAAGGGCATCCTCGATACACAAGAGGTTGCTATCACTAACGTTTAGCCACCAACGTCAGTTTGAACAAAGGCGATCTCGCTCCCAATCGCCAATAGGTGTGTCATATATATGTCTCCGACGTAGGTAACTCCGATACACCGGTCAACGACTGGGCAAGCTGTTCTGATTAGATTAAACTTGATAACATGACATTGAATAAGTTAGATGTTTCCCCGGAATTGGACGGCGAGGGAATTAACCCCAGGAAAATAACCATCGAGGAAAAAAAACCCGAGGGAAATAACCCCTTGGAAGCTCCACACGTGACCGGAAGTTGACGTCATCTGCAACGTCAACCAACAATGGCAACGCTGTTGCTTATTTTTTGTAGCCCAACGAATATTGAGCAACGTTGTTGTCGGGAAATATCTTCATAGGTTCTTTAAACAGAGATTTTTTCTTTTAATTTTGTTCGGTATAATAAAACAATTATATCCCTATGTGTCGGGATACATCTAGAATTGTCTCCCTGGAAAGAGTTATTTTCTCGAGGGCGAAAATAACTCTTTCCGGGAGACAATTCTAGATGTATCCCTCCACAGAGGGCCATAATTGTATATTAATTTGTACCAGGGCAAACATATGGGAGGGCCAATCAGGGTTTAGGGGAGTTTTGATTACACTTCGGTACATTATGAACGTGTGTTTGAAAGAAGCATTAAATGTATTTTCACAGCATTTAATAAAACAACTAAAATCGATCTTGCGGACATTTCGTATTTATTGCATAGCTTGCATTTTTATCCAAGATTGATAGTAAACTTTTGAGTTAGTTTAACACATTTGTAAATTAACTTGGATTTATATTGTTACTTACAAGAAGGAGGTCATGTTTTTTTTTATTTTAGTTCATTTGAAGACAATAACAGTAGCTCTAACGTCTTCTAATTATATCTATACATAAGTATTACATACCACTGCTGGTAGCGATAATTACAAGGGTTGATAGTTGTAATCACTGGTAAGGGGAGTAACTCTGATATCGTTCAAAAACGATAGTTTCAATAGTTATATAAAAAATATCTTGCTAATAAAGGGTATCGACAAGACATGTATCCTTTTTTAATAAAACGGAAGAATCTTGAATAAAATTAAAGATGCTCCATCGCTGACAGATGCACTACTTTTCTCTATTAATCAAAGAAGCAGACGAATTAGTCGTCAGTTCCAAATGTTACTTACTTTACACCAATACCACTTCTAAAAAGTTTGAACTTGTAATTTTAATTCAAGATCAAATAATTTTAAAAATAATGAATTGCGTCCCGAAAAAAATCCGTGACACTATGTCCTACATAGAATAGAGTACTAATGACGCATGCAACAAAAGCAAAATATTTTTTTATATATTATTTTTTTGTGTTAATTAGACATATGTATACATGTTTAAAAACCAGTTATTGTTCAAATGAAGAGTATCGTTTTTGCTATGTCGGCGGTAAAGCATTTTTAATATACGAATTTTACCGACTGCAAATACCATGTACAGTATACCAATTGTGCCGACTATACACTAAATGATACTTACTCTATAAGTGTCCGCTCCTTGTCACTTACCAATATATAACACCATTTACTGTCAATCATGGCATTTAAATCGATGTTAGCAACCAAGATATTGGTGTTTTCGGTGTATTATCTAATTATTTTTCTTACAATCTTTAGTATCACCGAGTTATATAGTCCAATAAAATCAGACCTCACACATCGTCTTTTTAATAAATACCCATATTTTTTGTCTGTGTGACTCTACATGTCCAGTCGAGACATTTAGTGTATATATATAAGTACAAGAAAAAAAACCTAGACATATAGACATTATTTTAACAACTTTTGTAGACCTGTTTAGCCCACTGCCACTGTTGGTAATGGACAATTTAGAGTTATTTCCCTTACTTGTGATTACTACTACCAACCCTTGTAATTATCGCTCCCGACAGTGGCATGTACAAACTTATGTAGATATAATAGGTAGACATCTGGGTTACCGGAATTGTCTTCACAAAGCAATAAAATAAAAAGAAGCAAAACCTCGCGTTGAAAGTAACGATATAAATACTAGTTATTTTATGAATGTTTAAACTTATTCAAATGTTTTCCTGTTAAGAGGTGTTGGATAATATTTTTTGGTAAAATGCAAAAATATGTAAAAAAAAAAATATGAAGTGTTCGCATGATCGATTTAAGTGATTTTATATTACGATTTTAAATTTAGTCGGCGTTTTCATTAAGTCTTTCAAACACAGGTGCTCAGTGTACCAACGTGTAATCAAAGCTCCCCTACATCCTGATTGGCCTTCCCGTATAAATATCCATGATACAAACATAGATTGTTACAGTGTATTACTACTACACATTACATCTAAGTGTGAATTCTTCGTTTCCAATACCATTCGTTGGTAGGTGTCTTCGAATTCACTATTTTAGTAGTGACTTCATGGGACACGCCTATCAAAGATTGTGTCTTGGGTGCCCCTTTTATTATGGCATGAGTGAGTGTAGATTTGGAGGGAGAGGTTACGGGAGAGTCCAGAGTTGAGAGAGGGGGGTGACTGAGTGGAAGAGAGAACTGGGGGCATTCATAGATAATGTTTAAAAATTAATTGAAGATATCACTGTTGATTTGTTATATTTTTATCACATTTTATCTTTAAAATTTACATTTGTTTTGTTTCTGTAAACAAGTGATTATGTTGACGTTGAGGTTTAGATTTTAATAGTAAGGTCACAAGTACCTAACTACACGTACAATTAAAAATATATGTTTAAAATGTCTGTTCTGCTTTTTGCACGAACAAGTAGTATCACTCCAGCCTTCCGCGACCACAATAAGTTGTACGAGGTAACTTGAATGTTACACTGAGTCGTGGAAATTTTACGTTTTCAGGGTGGTCCGGGTTGCTTTTCAACAGCCCTGCGTCATTTTATTTCAATTACTCAAGAAAAATATCTGCTAAAAAATATTCCCGCGAACTTTTTTCTACCGGGGTAATTTTTCACGTGACAGCGGCCATGTCAGACATTTTGGTGTGAAGATCCTTTATAGATCTATCAGAGTTACAATGTACCTACCTTCGTTTTACTTCGTCCGTAATGACCTTGTTTGATTATGAAAAAGTAAATGGTAAGAATTTAGCCTATCCGTGCGTTCCATGTGCGGATTCGCACCAGTTGTACTAAAGTGATACGGCACCGCCAAATTAAACACGTTTGGATGTTTCCATGACGACAGCACCCATATGAAAGATACGCTTCGAATTTAAAAGATAAGTATTTTCGGTGTTAATAATAAAAAGGATATAAAAATAATGCCTTAATAGTTTCGGCATTCATTGAAATAAACAATCCATGTTACTCTATCGGGTATAAATACGCTCTGTCTTAAAATATTCCGGTGACAAAATGAAAAATCTCGGGTCCGCCATCTTGTACCAGAACAGTTCTGTTGATACGGCGCGTTCCATTTGAGATACAACAGATTCGTATCAACTGGTACGAATCTGAAAATGGAACGCACGGCTAGTTCCCCCGTTACAAAAGGTTAAAGGTCATTCAAGATACTTTATCCCAACATACAACAAATCTCTTGACCCCATAATAAGGGAGAATTTAAGAGATAAAAGTTTACGACCTGTTGCACAACGTTAACGTCATGACGCCACATAAATGGCGATTAGGACAGCTCAACTGAGACTTGGTGCTGAATTTAGTCGAAATGTTGCAATGCTAATGCATTATATTGTGTAAGGGTTTCGATTTTCTTGTGTCTGATCTAAAAACTAACTATACTGACCTTGGAGCGTTCATCAGCATTTTGGGGAAACAAACTTTATTATCGCATGTTGACCATGTGGCCTTTGACACCATCGCATCATCGCGTCCAAAAATTGACACTATCACTTTTTCCGACTTTGAAAGTATATATATAGCAGTAGTGTTTGGGTTGTCCATATTTATTGTTCACTTTGTAATAAATTGATATTTAGTAAGCCAAATAAGTTCCCCAAGTCCAGGTAGAGTATCTCTATTATTTTACACCAACACGTTAATCTCGTCAAATAATGTTTTTTTTTATTATATGACGATTCACTTATTTAATTGTTTTCTTGTTTCTACCTGAGAACACACAACAGCATACGAGAGTCACCGAGAAGATCGTCAGACCCAGTCCTGCGTAGGTGATGTAATCTTTTATGTTTTCATTCATAGCTTCCGAAACAATCAGTTTGATAGTGGCCACCAGGCGTCGCTTTACCCAGCAGTTGTAGGGGGCGCTGTCATACAACCGCAGTGCCCGGATGTGTAGTCTATTGGCGCTGTCCGTCCGGACCCGTCCCCTAGTCTGCCGTCTGATGGTCAGTGGATTGATGTTAACTGTGCCGTTTTGCCATCGAATCAAAGATGTCTGCCCCGGTTTAACGGGACATTTTAAGATAACACTTTTCCTTGTGTCCTCGAAAAGTACTTTCCTTTTGACCATAGGAGGGAGTGGCGGCCTCTCCCTACAAGTAATAGAAAGATGATTAGCATCGGCACAATATTTCCGTCTTGAGGACACCCCCACACCCACCCTAAGAAAATGTAAGTTCCATGAAACGCAGTGTCCAAGTAGTTTATGTGTAGTAATTCCTATCTCCCAAAAGGATTTAAAACAAAATAAAGCAAAATCTACGAATATAATAAATAAAATTGTTTATGCATTATCAAATTGAATCGAATATATCAATGATGAAGTATGGTGCAATATCGTTCGTTGGGTCGGTCGGGGTGTGAGTAATTGGGTACACATGTTATGTACGTGGGATGAGGGTGGGGTGGGACTACAATATGTGCGTTATATTTGTCTCTCATTTCTGTCATACTTACTTTTATCCGGGTTCCTTTTGTAAAGATTGTTACTTCGTAAATTAGTTACATGTTTACATAGAAGTGTTGGAATACTGAATAATTATGAAATATAAAAGGGAACTTTTGTTATTTACTCGACGCCCAAAATGAATTGTTCTGTTCTTCATAGAAGGAGGACTATATTTGACGTAACCAAAACCAGCCCATTGTGACATAGATGTACACATAGCAACCGTTTGACTCAAGTACAGTTGATAGAAGTATGTGATTTACCGAGTTCTCATGTAAAAACTATAATTTAAGAAATATCAATAGCACTACATAAAAGCGAGTTAATAGATTTCATGCACGTAGCCATATTATTCAATATCCGTTCCCATAGCAACGTTCGTGCATTCGAATAATAATACTGTCTTGTAAATCTGTTTCTACGTTTAAATTTGTTACATTTAATGCATAGATAGGCCAAACTGATTTTCAGAACATGAAAAAAAGTAATAGACTAGAAGTATTTGTACGTATTTCCATCTACGCTTTAGTCCTGATAAAATTGATATAGATTTTCACATGTACTCTGTGACCCCGTGGTCCCGACCATACCAGTTCTTCCGAGCGATATTATGATGTTGTTTGTACAGCAAAACTACAATCGTATTAAATTATAATATGTGTTATCTAAGGATCATTATTTCAAACATTTGGATTCAATTATTTTATAATTTCCTTATATTTGCAATGCATTTTGATAGAAATAAAATTACATATAGGAACATTGATGAACTGCTGCAAGATCTGATTTAGCAGGCACTGCAGTTTATATATACATGAACATATTTAGACATGTCCATAATTCTTTCTACGTTTTTCAGTTCAAGATCCTCGGCCAAAGATATATACACGTGTATATGATTGTATCATAGAGGTGTGTCTTTAAAGATGCTACACCGCTGATAAATGGTATTTTTCTCTATTAAAAGCAGGAGCAGACGATTAAGCATTTTTCTCAGTTATACCATTACCTCCATTGAAAAGTTTAAGCTTCTTATTTTACTTCAAAATTAAAGAAAAAGAGATCCAACAAGGATCTTGGCGCCCATTAAAGAATGATCTATGTCTGACAATGGAAAGAGGGATCTTTTCTCTGCTTTTCAAACTTTTTCATACTTACTACATAAAATAAATTGAGACAAATCGCTTCATTACTTTCTGAGAAATAGCAGTAACAATATCCAACTATCAAAACACAAGATGGTGGCCTGTCGGCCATTTTGCTCACCGTTCAGTCCAAAAATGCAATATGCAAAACTAAGGCCCTAAGAGACATAGATATGAAATTTGAAACAGATCTCTTCAACACTTTCTGAGAAATAGTGGTAACAAACAACTTCAACTATTAAAATCCAAGATGGCTGCTTGGCGGCCATCTTTTTGACCGATCAGTCTCAAATCGCAATATGAACAACTAGGGACCTAGTGAAACCTGGATATGAAATTTGAGACAGATCTCTTCAGCATTTTCTGAGGAATAGCAGTAATAAACTTCAACTATCAATATCAAAGATAACGGCCCGTCGGCCTCTTCTGTACCGATCGGTCCCAAAACGAAATATGCACAACGAGGCCCCTAGACCAACCTTCATATGTACTTTGAGAATGATCCCTTCAGCACTTTCTCAGAATAAGCGATAACAAACTTGTATCAAATTGCAAGATGGCTGCCTGGCGACCATCGTGTTGACCGATCGGTCCCCAAACCCAATATACACAACTAAGGTCTTATGCAAACCTACATATAAATTTTGGGAATGATCCCTTTAGTACTTTCTGAGAAATAGCGATTACAAACTTTAACTATCAAATTGCAAGATGGTTACCTGGCGGCCATCTTGTTAACCGATCGGTCCCCAAACCCAATATACACAGCTAAGGTCCAAGGCAAACCTACATATACATTTTGAGAATGATCCCTTTAGTACTTTCTGAGAAATAGCGATAACAAACTTTTAAAAAAACCAAGATGGCTACCTGGCAGCCATCCTGATGACCGATCGGTCCCAAAAAGCAATATGCACACATAGGGACCTAGGGGAACCTACATATGAAATTTGACAATGATCCCTTAAGCATTTTCTGAGAAATAGTGATCACAAAAATTAACTATCAAAATCCAAGATGGCTGCCGTGCGACCATCTTGTTGACCGACCGGTTCCCAAACCCAAAATGCACAACTAGGGCTTTATGCAAACCTACCTATGAATTTTGAGAATGATCCGTTAAGTGCTTTCTGAGAAATAGCGATAACAAACTTTAAGTATCAAATCCAAGATGGCTGCCTGGAGGCCATCTTGTTGACCGATCGGTCCCAAAACTTGTAATGCATAACTAAGGTCCTAAGCAAACCTATATATAAATTTTGAGAATGACCCCTTTAGTACTTTCTGAGAAATAGCGATAACAAACTATAAGTATAAAAATCCAAGATGGCTGCCTGGAGGCCATCTTGTTGACCGATCGGTCCCAAAACGCAATATGCACAACTAGGGCCCTACGGGACCCTACATATGAAATTTGAGAATGATCCCTTCAGTGCTTTCTGAGAAATAGCGATTACAAGAATTGTTAACGGACGAACGGACGGAAGGACGAACGGACGGACGGACCACGGACAAAAAGCGATTTGAATAGCCCACCATCTGATGATGGTGGGCTAAAAATAAAAAATTCATGGCAATATGTTCTACATGTATATGGAATGAGATGTACTGATTGCGCATGCACCAAAAGCAAGACAAATTGTTGTATATATGTATTTTATGTGTTGATTAAACACATTATATTCATTAAAAATTAAATATTCCTGAAGTATGATAATTTGGTAATTTGTTAAAATAGATTAGATCTCTAGTAAAAAGTTACCGAGCCGTACATGTATAAAAGTTTACATAAGGTCCACAGGTGACTGCTTATACATACAGTATGTATTATTTCAGTTGCAATATTTCCTAATACTGTATCAAATTATCATCATAAGTGCATATATATTTGTAAAATTCTCGTTACCCCATTTTAAGGAATACATATACGTGCAACTTTGTGCCATAACAGCTCACTGCCGTTGTACGTGCAACCGTTGCCGTTATTCTCCAACTCAGCGTGAGCGACCGATTTCTCTGATTAGCAGTCGATATACAGGTAATAATCGGGCACTTCGGAGGGCAGTATCTCGGTACTGAAGCGTCCGATTTTGGTGGGGTTTTCAACATTCATGGGAGGAGATCAGTCAGAATAACATAAAAAATATCATTTTCCGTTCCGTGTTCACTTTAAAATTAGTAGTTGTTTAAATAAATGGTATCGTTTATGCTGTGTCAGCGATGGAGCATTTTTAAAGTTATATCGGAAAAAAAAACCCCATATAAAACGCTATGAGCAGTTGGATAGGTCCAAAAGTACACATATATAGGTACACGTCCCCAAAATTAGAACGAATACACGTACCCGGCCTACTGTACCTTTCGGCCGACACAATTTTCTGGAATAGAAGTACGAGCTACAATGTTTACATAGATATCGAGACATCTTTAAAATTCCCAGCCAGCCAGTTAACAGCTCATAGACACATTACAGTTATAGACTACGTAATGTGGTGCCAGTTGCCGTTATTCTCCAAATATCAGCGTGAGCGACCGATTTCTCTGATTAGCAGTCGATATACAGGTAATAATCGGGCACTTCGGAGGGCAGTATCTCGGTACTGAAGCGGTCCGATTTTGGTGGGGTTTTCAACATTCATGGGAGGAGATCAGTCAGAATAACATATAAAAATATCATTTTCCGTTCCGTGTACACTTAACATTAGTTGTTGTTTAAATAAATGGTATCGTTTATGCTGTGTCAGCGATGGAGAATTTTTAAAGTTATATCGGAAAAAAACCCATATAAAACGCTATGAACAGTTGGATAGGTCCAAAAGTACACATATATAGGTACACGTCCCCAAAATTAGAACGAATACACGTACTCGGCCTACTGTACCTTTCGGCCGACACAATTTTCTGTCTAGAAGTCTTTTGAGCTACAATGTTTACATAGATATCGAGACATCATTAAAATTCCCAGCCAGTTTTATTATCATAGACACATTACAGTTATAGACTACGTAATGTGGTGCCAGGTATACCTTGTTTATTATCATAGACACATTACAGTTATAGACTACGTAATGTGGTGCCAGGTATACCTTGTGTATATTACGTATTATGTTACATTAATCTTTGTGGATCGAGATCAGTCAATATGAAATGGATTACGAGAATGACACTGATGGTTGTTCGAGTTATCGCCCCTTGTACATGGTCCCAGTTAAGTCATCGGAAACTATATGCATTCACACATAATAATGCTCACAAGAAAACTGTTGATTTGCTATGATAAATTTAACGTCCTATTAACAGCCAGCGTCATTTTACCACGTTATTTAGATGCCATGGTGAAGGAAAGTCGGGGTACCCGGAGAAAACCATCGTCCGGCGATCACTGCTTGACAACTGTCCCACATGGCTCCAAACTCTTGATGTGGGGAGTTTGATAGAATCGAATATATATTAGAAGGTGGAATGCGTTATACATGTATATTAACCCCAGTACAAGATTATTTTTTTTGGCTAGCACGAGGCTTGACGAGTAACTAGACGTCATAAATAAGTTACATACGACGTACATTACATGTACCGTTTACGTTATCAATTTTGACACATACGATATTTCTGTGATGATTCGATGGCGCAATGAAAATGCTTTAAAACAACATTTTTTGTGTGTATGGGAGAACAAGTGGAAATGGATTAAGATTTTTGCTGTCAGCACTCGGAAGCATCGTGTTAACCAGCCAAAATTTTTCACATGGTTGAGATACTACGGTGGCTTGGAAAGGATATGAAAAATTAGAAAAAAAGGGTATTGCGTGCAAATGCAAAAGTTTTGCATACCAAAGCAATACTATTGCGTGTGAACAGGCAACAGGCAATACTGAATACTGTTGCGTGTGTGCCGTTCGTACGCAATAACTTTTTATTTTTCGCGCCCTTTCCCTGCCACCCATGACCGAAAGATACACACCGATGTAAAATTTTATCATAAGTCCAGGTAAACTAGGCTATACGAACAAAATAAATATTACATACTTCATTGAGTAAAACCCCGGTTGTATCACCTCAATCACTTCTCCGTTTTTGTCTGTCACTATCCTAGCTGGCGCCACAGTAGGACAAGTAAGTAAACAATACTCCATGATGGTTTCACTTTGTCTGCGTCGTATAGGTCTGAGTTTGGCGATTTCTGACGGAAGGACAGTCGACCGACATGGTATACCCCGGGGATAGAGCTCCAGAATTGGTAAATCCACCGGCTCTACGGGTTTCGTCGAGTTTATTTTATCCACCATGCACAAACCAACTTTGCGCCGTTGTCCCATTTTTCCACATCGGTTGCAGTCGGTCCAATCAGACCAAAGTGTAAACAATTTAAGATTATTCTCTTCTAGAGTCTTTTCTGGCAAAATATTTTGTCTTTCAGAACCTTTAATAACTTTCCTTCTTTCTCTGAAAAGAACGTCCAGTTGATATACTCTTTCTATTTCTCTGTCTCGCATTCGCACACAAAAGAACTGTCCAGCGTCAACGATATCAACTCCCGAGATAATGAGCGACATTTCATCTGTAAATTTAAATTTATAATTCTCATCAACATATCGCATGGCACTATCTCTTGAACTCATATGTTGCCACTGAATATCCAGCCGCCCAGAATCTTGATCAGGACGCAAACACAATGGGCATTTCAGTTCAATATTTTGACCTTCTAAAGACAAAACAGCAGTAATATCTAATTTTCCCGTTTCAGTTGCTTCTCTTTCCATCACACACTTGTAATAAGCATTGAAAACTTCCAAAGCGTCAGCGGGGGAAAGTGACCATCCCATTTCTCTGAATGTAGATAATTTAGATTTTCTTTTCACTCTTGGTGCTCTTTCTGCTCTTATATCTTCTGAGGTGTGGAGTTGCAGCATCCTTTGAATTATTTTATCATCCTCACTCTCATCGATACCGTCAAAATTATCGTTTTCGCGCAAACCTTTTGAATCTTGAAAGATATATATTATGGATATAGTAAGACATGTTACAGTGAAAATACATACATAAACTGTTATTCGTTTCATCTGTGCACGTCCTGAAGCTTCCATGGCGGTAATATGACGTCATCATGACACGCTATCGTGACGTCATACAACTTTTACACCACACACCCACCCTCTATGTAGGCCTACACTCTCTCTCCGTCAGCTATCCCCTATCTTTCCCCTTTTTCCTTCCTTGTGTTTTCTCCCTTTCTCCCTGCAAATCAGGGTAAATGCATTGAATTGTATATGGCAAGCCGTTTGGGTTTTTACCTATTGAAATGAAGACATCTGCATTCAAAATACTACGGTGGCTGATTTGTGCCATTCCGTCTTTTCGTCTTTTCGTCTTTTCGCCCCGAAAAGACGAGAATAAAGAAACCTTAATTTTCGTCTTTTCGTCTTTTCGCCCCGAAGATACGAAATTTAACAAATTTAAATTTCGTCTTTTCGCGGCGAAAAGACGAAAAGACGAAAAGTCAAACACGAAAAGACGAAAGTGATACACGCTAATTAGCGACTTTGATTCTCGTCTTTTCGCCTCCAAAATTCTCGTCTTTTCGTCTTTTCCCCCCGAAAAGACGAAATTTAACAAACCTTAATTTTCGCCTTTTCGTCTTTTCGCCCTGAAAAGACGAAAATTAACAAACCTTAAATTTCGTCTTTTCGTCTTTTCGCCCCGAAAAGACGAAAATTAACAAACCTTAATTTTCGTCTTTTCTTCGTCTTTTCGCCCCGAAAAGACGAAATTTAACAAACCTTAATTTTCGTCTTTTCGTCTTTTCGCCTTCCGGTCCGGTGTGGAAGTCATTTTGAAATCTTTTTATCTTAATATTTACTTAATTGTTCAATATGGAAGCATCAAAGTAGTTTATGATAACAATCGATTTATTAAATTGATAGTATTACAAGTATCTTCATCAATAACTAAGATTAGAAGTTTTAAAACAGAAGTCAACATGTTTTTTTGTTTACAGCAGTTACGTAGATTTCTCACACGTGGCATATGTCACGTGCCACTAACAGATTCATCATTCCGCAAATCCTTTAGCGTGATTGATACATTTTTTAAAATTCATTAATATCTTATTTTTTGTGTTCTAATCGCCCTCTTTAGCAATTACGCTTATCAAAACATTGCCGTGTATATGTAAGGACCATAATGAACGTAAGATGCTAAACATAGCACTTACAGGAGTTGCCTCCCCTACACAACTTGGAAAAAAAAAGTTGTCGGCGGGTATTATTTGAAAGCGTTTGAACCACGGTTAAACTTGTTAACAAAATAATTTATGAAAGACAACTCGTGAAGACTTTGAGTTTAAAGGAAGGACTTGTACCAAGAAATTGCTCAAATACAGTTAATTATAACAGTCAATCAGTAGGTACAATGTACTGTGTATTATTTGAAAAGACATTTTGACTACATACATGACATGGTCTTCATCATAATTGTACATTAGAAATTACATTATAATCTCCGTCGTATATGATAGATGACAAAGTATATCTGTAATTTGTATTTTTTCGGGGCGAAAAGGCGAAAAGACGAAAAGACGAAAGTTAAGGTTTGTTTGCGAAAAGGCGAAATTTAAGGTTTGTTAATTTTCGTCTTTTCGGGGCGAAAAGACGAAAATTAAGGTTTGTTAATTTTCGTCTTTTCGCCCCCGAAAAGACGAGATTTTTGAAGGCGCAAAGACGAAAATTAAAGGCGCTAATTAGCGTGCTTCACTTTCGTCTTTTCGTGTTTGACTTTTCGTCTTTTCGCCGCGAAAAGACGAAATTTAAATTTGTTAATTTTCGTCTTTTCGCGGCGAAAAGACGAAAAGACGAGAATTAAGATATTTAATTCCCCGAAAAGACGAAAAGACGAAATGGCATAAATCAGCCACCGTAAAATACAGATATCTGTATTTCTACAACAATTAGAGATATCTGTAATTTAAAAGAACTAATATTTCTATTTTCAGTAGAAATAGAGATATCTGTATTTGAATATGACATATCTTTATTCAAATAGAGGTATCTTTATTTAAATTACAGATATGTTCATTTTAAATAGAGATATCTTTAATTAAATAGAGATATCTTCATTTCAATAGGTAAAAACCCAAACGGCTTGCCATCATTGTAAGGTGAACTCTGATTCCACTTTGAAAATTTTTACTACTTATCTACGATGCAAACCGAAATTATAGATCTATAGACGCTTATGGTCACAGTGTTTCGGAACTTAATTTGGTTCTTTACTTTTATCAAGATCCTAATAAGTTAATTCCTTTAAAATAATGTAAATGCAAGTCAAATATTTCAATAACAACAAAAAAATCCACCCAACCATTTTACAGGATCACGACCCGTTTGCGAAGTTGAGGGTTAGTTTTCACGAGTGATCTCCCTTCATACGTAAGAATCCACGACGGGACATATTTTGTCCTCCGAAAAATATTAGAGAGTATTGTCGAGGATGAAAGGTCGATACTGTACAGTTTTTTGGCTGTTATTTTCAATCAATTAAAAAGTATCATTATTACTTCCATCTGCTGAAGATCTAAGTATTTCTGAGAATATTAAATCGATGTTTGATAGCAAAGCAGATGGAATTTCACCGTCAAAATTGCTTCTTCCGAACTGAGGAGACCATCAGTTAACGAGAACTAAAAGGACTTAAGGTGATATAACTTCTCTTGTTCTCAACCAATCCCCTATTAACTTTAGTATGACGTAGAGAGATTAACCTAGACTAAGATTAACCATCACTAATTTTATTAACCAATGAAATGATTTATTTTGAGGAAACCCCGCCATTTAAATAGTATTTCGAGTCGGGCGGTGTGTACCAAGGGAATTTATTACCCTATACATACTCATTCAGCCCTAGACATTGGCATAGAAGTTTTACCGTTGAGAACGAAAATCGAAAACATTTAAGATAGAAATTTCTAATCATAATTAACATCATTAAAAAGTTTCCGATTTAATAAACTAACGGGAAGTTGGAAACTTCTCCGTCTATCCGACGAATTTTGCAGGATCTTGATCCCATCATGCTTAGCGACAAAGAACGATAGCTCACTACAGTTTCATTCCGCGGGAAGTATCAATATTTCCCGACATGTTTCTGATATTCTCCATGTATCTTTTCTTTTCTATAAATATCTCTTTGACTTTCTTCTTCTTAAAGATGCTCCATCGCTGACAAATGGTATTTTTTCACTATCAAAATCAGGATCAGACGATTTGGAATTTTTCTTCAGTTACAAAAGTTACTTATTTACACCATTACCACCATTGGAAAGTTTGAGCTTCTAATTTTACTTCAAGATAAAAATATTAGAAATAGTTAATTGCATTCCACTATGTTCTATATCGAATGAAGCTCTGACTGCCCATGCACCAAAAACAAAATAAATTATTTCATTTTCTTTTTTGTGTTAATTAGACATATATATATATACACGATCAAACACCAATTGTTGTTCAAATAATAAGTATCGTTTATGGTCTGTCGGCGGTGGAGCATCTTTAACGTCTCTGATGTGCCATACATTGT
The DNA here is from genome assembly GCF_041381155.1 of Argopecten irradians. Classification (NCBI taxonomy): domain Eukaryota; kingdom Metazoa; phylum Mollusca; class Bivalvia; order Pectinida; family Pectinidae; genus Argopecten; species Argopecten irradians. The sequence goes on along the minus strand of NC_091138.1, from coordinate 29,923,041 downwards.
AATTGGTTTTGAGAATTTACTGTTGTGAAAAGACGTACTCTGAGTTCTGTCCCCTGACCGAGACACTGCTGTTTGACTTAGGAACCTTTGGAAGTTCATTTATGTAATCTTCACTGTTTAACATAATTTACACAGTTATTCTTGCATTTCTTAGATGTAGTAACCTCATTATCTATTTTCTCATGAATCTTTGATATTAATATTTTTAAGAAACTTCTAATTTGTCTCGGAAAAGGAGTGTGTCTTTAATTATAATAAATATAAACTATGCTTTGCAATATCGTCTACATTATCATTACTAAACAACAACTGTTTTGAGAACAGCAAAACTCACATCTGGTAAACCATTCGCATAAATTCCAATAGAATCACCCAGTGCCACATACATGTATATGGGTTGGTTTGGAAATAGCTAAAATATGTTTTTTTTATGCATTCAATATTAAAATTGAAATTGTGTCGGATCTAGCATGTGGCTCATTGGTTTTCTTTTTGCAATCCTCAAAATCCTAAAATTTTCTTTTAAATTGATTGCTCATTATATTTATATAGCAATTAATGGTTATATTTTAATTGACACGGACACTAAAAGCATATTGCAACATTCACCAAAATCTTAACTGGCGTCAGGGTGATCCCATACGCCACCCTCTGTCTCCGAGCACAGTTTAATAAAGAAAATTTGTGTTTTTTTTGTTCAGTTCGGACCGTTTGGTAATTATATAAATTGCAGGACACAAAACGAAGAATTCAAGTGGAATTTGATTTTCTCTTGTATTGTATTTCTTTCCCATATATCAAACATATGTGGCACATTACATAGAAATAAAATGAAAGTTCACTCGTATTGGTAATCCAATATGTATACACCGAATTAATTGTCCGTAGGTGGCGATCCACCTTATAATAGTTCCGAATTTGAATAATGTTCACACACAGTTCACTATCTGGTAATCCAAGAAATATCCGTAGTGACCGCCTTGAAGGTTGGAAATCCAACTGATGTTCATACATCAGGCATGGGTTTTTTTTATAATAAAATGACCATTGTCCAATAGGTAAACCCGGATGTAATCAAGATTAATAGCATAAAGATATTATCACAATTAAACGACTTGAAAATATATCGGCAGTTTGATATGAAATATATCTACTTAAGCTTATCAATGACACCATTGCCTCAAGGAAGGTTATAAACACTTTGACATGTGAATACTATATGTAATTGTCGGTCACTCCACAAAAATAAGACCACAATGCCTTAGGGTAGATTTAAAACTTGTCAACACATCTATAGGTAAAATATACAATTATATGACAACAAAGAACATCTCAAATTTCTCTATGACAACTGATTAAACGGGTTAGAACTGTATGCAAATGTATGAGATGACTGCCTAGGACTGTCATGTAATCTGACATTGATGGACCCAGTCTAGGGGTGGGAGGAGAATAGTCCGCTCATTTATTAGCCTATATTATTAGTTTTTGTAGCGGACTCGGAGAAGAGATGGCAGAGAGAATTCAATCATTAAAAGTGCTTGAAGTTCTTTCATTAACAACAAAAGGAAACCCCTGCACCAACCCTTCAACGTTATCTTACACAATAACCTACTGGACCAGGCGAAATATTGAAGTCTTATCATCACAAAAACTCTGGAATCGGCAAACTTAGCCTTTGACGCCGCAACATCAACACCTTGCTAGAAATCAAATGTAGCTAAGGAGGAGACTTATGCCACTTATATATAAAACCAACGTCCCCTCTTGGTGTATTCTGCAATACTGAGCCTGAAACTATTACACACTTGTTATGGGAGTGTGAGGAAGTGCAAGGATTACTTGAAAGTTTTGACACATTATTACAAGCTCTCTTAATTCCCTATTCTGTTAATAAAAAATCCTTTCTTTTTGGACTCTTGCATGAAAATTATCTCCATAGTAATAGAGTGGACAATGAAATTATCATAATTATAAAGCAATACATTTACAGAATGAGATGTTTACACAACTCATTAAGCATCAACGTTCTTATCAACACAATTAAAGACCATTATACAATTCAAAAATATATTTCAAATAGTAAAGATGAAAAAGTAAAACTTAAATTTGAAAATGAATGGAGAAAATGGGAAAAACTAATCAAGTTATAATTGCACTTTGTCACACATTTACTTTATTAAACTTTTTAAGTCCATATTTATAATTTATCTATTTTATTTTATTTTATCCCCCCGTCCCTTCCCTTTTCCCTGCACAAAGCCGAAATTGCATTTTTTTTAAAGATTTTTTTATACAGTTATAATTGTTCCTCCGTCTCCATCCTACCTAGACTCTTTTAACTTTTTTTTCATTTTCCTTTTTCTTTCTTTATAACTCTATCACTCTTTTCTTTTTCTTCTAATCCTGTCTTTGATTCCTTTCCTTAATATTCAGTGCAATATAATTTCCCCCTCATCTCCAAACTCCTTATGTGTATCATTTTTTTCTACTTATGTACTAGAAATTTAGGCTTCCTATTTGTATGTGAATGTATATGCATGTGTTAAAAATATGAGTGTATGTTTTTTAAGTAAGTGTGTATGTGTTTGAGAGTCTATTGAGTGTATTTGTATGTTTAATTGTACTGAATGAAAATCACGAATAAAAAGATAATTATAAAAAAAAACAACGTTGGAGTATCCTGTGTCAGTATATGAGCATACTCAGCGGGAAAACATCAGCGCTTTGAAAATAGTACAAATGTCCTGAACGAAGTCCCATGTTCTCATTTTAATGAGATGTACTTAAAAGAAGAAACGTTATAGGGTGTGCTTGAGTGTTTTTGGGATGCTGTGGTATTTACAGTGCCAAATTATGCTTCAATTGGACAAAAAAATTGTTCCATTTCCTTTCCATTTAGCGCTTAAGCACAAGAGTAGACATTTCACACTATGCCATGGTATATTTCGGCCGCAAGAACATAATTAAGAACATTTGAATAAATACAAAAAGCGAGACATTATCAAGATCATCACAAAAGAATAAAGAAATGAATTACAAAATAAGAAAAATACTCTATTGACACTTTACGGGTTTGAATGGTATAGAAAGACAATCACCAGAGAGGAGAAAAAATGTAACAATTGATCACACGTCTTGGTCCTCGCCTAAAAACCACTCACTCTAGAACATTCCCGAAACAAAATCAAAAATTCGTTTTCCATTGACATACAAATCCATTCATTCATACTGTTAATCGGATAATCTCTAAACCTCCATTTCCCCCCGATTGTTTGCGTTTCCGACCTCATTTGATTTGAGAATTATTTACTTACTCAACAAAACCCAAAGAGTTATATTTGATTCGCTAGACATTTTGTGTTTTTGTGGTGGAACACTATTGAGAAAAAAATCCAAGCAGTTCAAATTATCAGAACCCTTCCGCTTAAAGGTATAGCTATGGAATCACAATTCCAGCAGAAATTATACATAAAGATCCCGCACACTTATTTATATCAATTTTTCAGGATATCTATTTATTATTCAGATAATTCAGATCCCAATTTACGAGTCCATTGCTATTGATTTAGACTGACATTCATTTTCATTCAATTTTCATTAATTTGATTTCTATTATATTTCAAAGGCCACAGAACAAAGAGTTATCGCACATTAAACACATTTACAATGATGTATGTTATGTTGCGTCTCTTACAAATACTAATTAACATACTGATTCATGCAAAATAACACGATGTTTATATTTAATGTATAAAAACTAAAATAACTGAAACAACACAATATTTTGGTAATCGGAGAAAAAGCATGATTTATCCGTGTATTCATTGGAAGGTTTTGGTCAGTTGACTCACTTAATTGTCTCTGAATTTATTTTTTAAAAAGATACTATTAAAATGCATTGTTATAGAGTACTACTGAAAGTGTTGTTACATCATCACTAAGTAATCGAAACAGCGTCGATGTTTTGATAAAAAAGTATTGCACAAGGAGAAGAAATCTGACCTACCACACTTTAGTTTAAGCCAAATTATGTAAAAACAATTATTTTCAAAAAGAGTTTTTTCTGTCATTAATTAAGTCACGGAGGCGTGTTATTTAATCAGGACGACATCGTAAACATGTAGCGTGGCTTCAACTTATATCTACCGAACGAATGGTTCATATATACACTGTTTATATTAAGTTGTTTTTTGTCGTATATACATTGGAAAATAAAACATAATGATATGGGCAGGTGAAGCGGACTAGTCCATACGCTTAATAACACAGGTCTGGAAATTTTAAGAATGATAGATCTATTGTATGCACGTAGCACACAGCATACACCTTATAAACGTCACAGCTTGACAAGCAAAATTTATCAACATTTTCAATTTCTCCACTGATTTCGTAATGGTGTTTACGCGACCTCGCATATTCGTCGTATTGATTTCCATATTTCGAAATTGCAGAACAGCTCGAACGAGTCACCAAACATTGACCATATTTACCGCAGGATATGTTAAATATTTAAAACTTTTTTTAAAACATGTATAACATCATGTCTAAAGACAAACGCCCTACAATAACATTGTGCACAACCAATGTATGAGGAGTGTATATCCCGGAGCAGTGACCTAACACCATCCATCACAGGACCTGTTCCGCCAGATCACCACTTTATAGGCAGCGATCACACTCGTCCTTCATCATTTATATTTCCTCCCTAACGGGAATATCGACGTTTTAGAAAATGGCGTCTCACGGCGGGGGATGGTATACTTCAGCGTTGCTAGTTTTTACTGTCATAATGCTGCATTTGTTCAATGTTTCGGGTAAGGAATTTAAACTCTATGCTTTTGAATTCGCTAATCAAGACATCCACCAAACTAATGCTCGAAGTGGTGCCGAGAAGGAGTTAGCTGTTGCCATGAAGACAGGCGATATGATCAAACTTGTGTTCTGTTTGACCGAGAAAGCCGATGTACAGGTTTCGGGAATAGTGCTTTCAAACGACGGTGCTGAAGATGAACTCTCCGTCTTATTAGACTGGGACGAAGTTGGATCAACTAGATCTAAATACACACAACTTTCGGGACAAGGTTGGAACATTTTTGAGGCAACAAGCGCAGTAGGTCTAACTAGAACGTTAGACGCTGGGCGTCATAGCGTCACAGTCAATGTGACATCGGCTGATGAATTCGGAGTTGAATTGGACGCTGTGATGATAAAGGTGAGCGACAATGATCTTAATGAGGACGCATTTACATGTAACGTATTTTGTTTCAATGATATTTCATACGCTCACGTGGAGGGCAAGGACTTCATTGCAAGTGCCCGAATGGAGCAAAGGAGCTACCGAACGGAATGTGCCGAGGAAGATAATGTTCGAATCCCGTTCTACCACAGTGGCATTACCAAATTTGCGGTAAAAGCAATGCATCCTAAATACAAAGCATTCGTGAATAATCGGGAGTCTGATTTCACTAACTGTAGAATGGTCAATGATCTGCTCTGGCGGTTTGAAAACCTTACATACCCATTTAGGATGAAGCAATTCAAACGTGGAAAAGCAATCGTCACCCATGACAAAAACGACGACCACAACATCATTGTGACATTCTTCAGTCCAGATGGACCGAACAAAGGGGTGGTCGATTCTGAAATAGGCTCTAGGCTTTATCTGGAACTTAGAAATGTAATGGCACCAATTGACATAGGATTTACATACTACGGAAGAAAGAAGGAGTGGACAACGCCTGAATTTATAACATTCTCTCCCGATAAAGTCAATCACACCTGGCATGTGCCCGACTACACATGGAACGAGAGCCCAGAAAATATCATCCGGCTGTTGCTGCCTCTAGAACTCCCATTTGAAGTTGATGTAGCAATGATTTCATTAAATAAGAGACAAACTACCGAGGACACAGCGTTCAAAGTGTTTGACAACTCTGAAAAAATTATCGAGGGAGTTAATGTCGACTTCTTCTGGCGTTCGGGTGGGAAAATGGTGGTTAAGATGAAGGATTCCGGGGATGTGTACACGGATGCAGATTATGTCAGGATCTACACGCATGTACCGTGGGGGAGTGATGAGTTCTCGCAAATTTTTGTTCTTTATCGGGACGGTAACTTTCGAATTCTACCTTTTACACCCCCAGGTGTCGACTGGATTCCTTTCGGATCATCTCTGTTGATCGGTGAATCGGATCCCAATGATGAACGTCCATTTGCATCCATTTCGGAAGTAGAAATTGACATCAAGAAAAACATTCTCAATTTGACGTACGCTAACGGTAACACTGTGACGGTCGAACTCCATATTTCATTTGCGGAAACCAAGCTCACCGTTTCAAACATTAATTTCAAAAATAAAAGAATGTTGCCATTTATGATTTATAACTCAATGTGGGTTTCGGATGGAAATGCGGACGTAGATCGCATGATGGTGAATGGGAACGAGGCTCGTCGTATCTTAGCGGATTGGCGCTTTTTATATGGAACTTCCGTTTCGTTCTACAGACAATGTTTGTCGCGACATAACACAATGAGCCCCGATATCCGTGTGGAACTTCTTGGTGAGGAATGAAAATATGGACAGATCGACCCAGTGATCTCTGGAAATCCCGCATACACAATTCGCGAGGGAAACAATTTCTAGTAAAATAGATAATGTTAAAACGCGGATAAATGAATACCGACTTGAATCGTAAAAACATACCATTTGCAATGAAATGTATGTATACTTGTAACTTTCTATAACTGAAGTAAATTATTTCACAATTGATTCTGACACTGTGACAGATAGTTGGCCCCAAAATACCATCTTTTACGTGCTGTGAAACTGGTAATCAGAACATGAGTCTCAGTGCTTTCTTTCCAAGACACATTTTGTATTTCTTCCGTAAACGGATCTAAAATTATATTTCAACGAAACGTGTACCCAAATGGTCTATCCTTTCTTTACATTTGACGAAAACTCCAGGAACGTCGAGGATTTATGTATTAAGTACAATGTAAGCTGTATAAAAAGGAAAAGGTTACTTTTGAAGCCGACAAGTGATGACACACTATACAATTGAATCTAGACTTTAGTAAGCCAAAAATACATTGTGGACGAAATATGTTCCAGTAAGCTGACAATGCATTATACAGTGTATGATACATGTTTAGTAACCTGACAATACTTTGTGCATTGGATGAAACATGGTCAATTCAGTTCAAATGAACTGAAAATACTTTGTTGAATGACCAAGCAAGTTTTATTAAACTGATAATTTGCTCTGCAATGAGTAAAGGACGTTCTAGATAGTTCAAGTAAGGTGCTTGTCAAGTTGACCAGACACTTCAAATGATACGCACAGTACTATTTGACCTTTAATTATGAACATGTATCTTAAGAAAAACCAAGAAAACCACTGATGCTTGGCCTAATCACCCCATCTATTGTCTTGATATGTACAGTGAAACACTTTTTGTTATAAATTACAAGTGACGTCACGGCTATGTACAGATAAGTCAACGGGTTATTGTGTAGGTAAAATGTAATGTAAAACTGTCGTGAACATCTGTACACGATTTTCATTGTTTCAGTCGATGATCAATGTACATTTTTTTTTTATAAATAAATGATTCCAAAACGTGATGCATGTGTATTTGTTTTTATGCTAAGGAAGATAGTATGTATCTAGTGAACTATAGCTTTTAATATGCAATGATCAGCCTATATTTCTCTACTGGTAATTGTATCAGTAATCGTATTCATCCATCGCAACATCTCGCAGAAATGTTTGACGGAAATTTATCTGAGATGCTGTGATTGAGGTATTATCACCGAAAACGTTAAGAAGTTTAAAATATTAATAAATGGATAATATCTAGTAGATAAATCTACTTTATAAATTGTGGAATTAAAATAAGTGTCGCGGAGCTCAGGATTTATTTGCTATATAACATACATGTAAGCACATGTCTCGACATTCATTATGACTCAATACAAATGGTATGCAATCCATCACATCCATCGGACCTAAACAACGTTTATATAGCGCTTTGTTTATACATGTAATTTACGAGATGGCAATCCGTTATGCTCTTTCTAACTACGTGCTTCTGCGCCCTCTCATCGATTAAGAAAACTTCTTCTTATGGCTATAAAAAACTAAGCGTAATATTATACATGTATGTGTGTGCCATGTTCTATATCCTTGTCAACAGATTTGGTATAAGAAGAATGAGTATTATTTTCCTGACTGAAGATTTAATAAATATATTACATACTTATAAATATCATACATATGTAAGTTTGTATTATTTGTGTAGATATAATTGGCAAAACATTTACATTGATTTTTTTCAAAGAAAAAGAATTACATGAAAATGCATAAACAAACAGGGGAATTACATAGGGGGAATTACATATGTAGTTACAGTTTATATCAATCTTCGTATTAGTACTTGTCGGATACGAATATTACCGATTTTTGTTTTATCTAGGCCCCTAAAACTGAATGGTCTATGGGCATTCCATTGGATCAAAATTCATATAAACTGGAACTTATTCTCAAGACCCCTGTAATCCTTATTAACGCAATATCTCAAAAGGTACTTTTTAGTAAGGAATCTTTCTGAAATATGCACGTTTTTCATGGGTGGTTTTTTTTGTCCCCTATTTTTTTATTGGAGACAAACATGAAAACTACACCACCGACAGTCGGTCAGGATTTCGATCAAGGCAGTTTTCATCGCTATTTCTCAGAAAGTATTGAAGTGATCTTTCTGCAATATCGATAGTTTCAACTTGATCCACATTTGTTGTTATTGTACTGTACTTTAAGAACGACCTATCCAGAGGCACTGTCATAAAAACAAAAACAGAAACGGTATCGCTCTCAAGTTCATCTGTTGACTTTTTTGGTTCCTAGTTCGTGACTTTTTCGCCTCCAAATAGTAAAACTCCATTTTTCTGATTGTTAATACCGATAAAAACCCGATATAAAAATTAAGTTCGACTGGTCAAGCTCTTATACAAAATGTACCCGAGAACGAATATTGTACCTAGTCCACTATACTTTTCGGCTACTGTAATCTGTCAAAACTTAAATATGAATCCCAGTCTACTAGTACACTGTACCAGAAAATTACCGAACTATAACAATACCGAGTTGTGTGGGAATTCTTTTACTTATTTTTTTATATTGTTTTATCGGAATAGTTATTTGATGGAATCCCATGTACAACTATAGCCAACGAATATCTAAGATAAACATATATGATACCATTTGGCTAGGCCATCATCAGTTTTTGCAATCTAGCTCGTGTTCGGAGTAGCTGCAATATTTGCCCGAGTGATTCGTTGACAGTGCTCTACTAGCAGACATGCATGGGGACCATTTTGTACCAAACCGGAACAGCAAAAGTAGACGGGTACTCATATTCGTTCTAGTGTTCGGCAATACCATGTTCGAACCCCGGTCTGGCCACTACATTTTCTCTTCTTCTGTTACACATATACCACAACAACAATGTTTTATTTGTTTGTTTATTTCACAACATACAATAATATTTACAAAATCTTACACACTCTCCAATAATGTGTTTGCCTCAATATTTTTCACTATATTAAGTTTTTTTCTACGATCATCAAAAGTCAGGAGATGTAATTTCTCTCATATACTCATCATAATTAATACTAGGTCCATGCTTCTGTACATCATAATATTTCTTCTGTACAAATTTCCTTCCAGAATAACCACACACTGATACTTTATCTGCATCCTGTCAAAGTAAAACAACAAAAGTGATTTGTTAAGGTTAATGTAGACTCTGGCATGGGATGGCCTAATGATCACTTACAAAATTAATGTAGACTCGGGGATGGTCTAATGATTACTTACACGGTTAATGTAGTCTCTGTGATGGCCTAATGATCACTTACAAGATAAATGTAGTCTCTGTGATGGCCTAATGATCACTTACAAGATTAATGTAGTCTCTGTGATGGCCTAATGATCACTTACAAGATTAATGTAGACTCTGGGATGGCCTAATGATCACTTACAAGATTAATGTAGACTCTGGGATGGCCTAATGATCACTTACAAGATTAATGTAGACTCTGGGATGGCCTAATGATCACTTACAAGATTAATGTAGACTCAGGGATGGCCTAATGATCACTTACAAGATTAATGTAGACTCTGGGAGGGCCTAATGATCACTTACAAGATTAATGTAGACTCGGGATGGCCTAATGATCACTTACAAGATTAATGTAGACTTGGATGGTCTAATGATCACTTACAAGATTAATGTAGACTCGGGGATGGTCTAATGATCACTTTCAAGATTAATTAACTTGGGGATGGTCTAATGATCACTTACAAGATTAATGTAGACTCAGGGATGGCCTAATGATCACTTACAAGATTAATATAAACTTGGGGATGGTCTAATGATCACTTACAAGATTAATGTAGACTCAGGGATGGCCTAATGATCACTTACAAGATTAATGTAGACTCAGAGGATGGCCTAATGATCACTTACAAGATTAATGTAGACTTGGGGATGGTCTAATGATCACTTACAAGATTAATGTAGACTTATGGCAATCACTTAAAGATGGCTTATGATACTTACAAGATTAATGTAGGAGGATGGTCTAATGATCACTTACAAGATTAATGTAGACTTGGGATGGCCTATCACTTCAATAATGTGACTATGGATGTTAATGATCACTTACAAATAATGTAGATCTTGAGGATGGTCTAATGATCACTTACAAGATTAATGTAGACTTGAGGATGGTCTAATGATCACTTACAAGATTAATGTAGACTTGGGGATGGCCTAATGATCACTTACAAGATTAATGTAGACTCAGGGATGGTCTAATGATCACTTACAAGATTAATGTAGACTCTGGGATGGCCTAATGATTACTTACAATATTAATGTAGTCTCTGGGATGGCCTAAAAATCACTTACAAGATTAATGTAGACTCTGGGATGCCTAATGATCACTTACAAGATTAATATAAACTTGGGGATGGTCTAATGATCACTTACAAGATTAATGTAGTCTCTGTGATGGCCTTATGATCACTTACACGGTTAATGTAGACTCTGGGATGGCCTAATAATCACATACACGATCAATGTAGACTCTGTGATGGCCTAATGATCACTTACACGATTAATATAGACTTGAGGATGGTCTAATGATCACTTACAAGATTAATGTAGACTCAGGGATGGTCTAATGATCACTTACAAGATTAATATAGGTTCAGTGATGGCCTAATGATCACTTACACAATTTATGTAGACTCTGTGATGGCCTAATGATCACTTACATGATTAATGTAGACTCTGTGATGGCCTAATGATCACTTACAAGATTAATATAGGTTCAGTGATGGCCTAATGAATCACTCACTTACACTCGATTAATGTAGACTCTGTGATGGCCTAATGATCACTTACAAGATCAATGTAGACTCTACAATGATCACTTACATGTAGACTCAGGGATGGTCTAATGATCACTTACAAGATTAATGTAGACTCTGGGATGGCCTAATGATCACTTACAAGATTAATAATGTAGACTCAGGGATGGTCTAATGATCACTTACAAGATTATAACATGGCTAATGATCACTTTAATGTAGACTCTGGGATGGCCTAATGATCACTTACAAGATTAATGTAGACTCAGGGATGGTCTAATGATCACTTACAAGATTAATGTAGACTCAGGGATGGCCTAATGATTACTTACAAGATTAATGTAGACTCAGAGATGGCCTTATGATCACTTACAAGATTAATGTAGACTTGAGGATGGTCTAATGATCACTTACAAGATTAATGTAGACTTGGGGATGGCCTAATGATCACTTAAAGATTGGCCTTATGATCACTTACAAGATTAATGTAGACTTGAGGATGGTCTAATGATCACTTACAAGATTAATGTAGACTTGGGGATGGCCTAATGATCACTTACAAGATTAATGTAGACTATGGGATGGTCTAATGATCACTTACAAGATTAATGTAGACTCAGGGATGGTCTAATGATCACTTACAAGATTAATGTAGACTTGAGGATGGTCTAATGATCACTTACAAGATTAATGTAGACTTGGGGATGGCCTTATGATCACTTACAAGATTAATGTAGACTCAGGGATGGTCTAATGATCACTTACAAGATTAATGTAGTCTCTGGGATGGCCTAATGATTACTTACAATATTAATGTAGTCTCTTGGGATGGCCTAAAAATCACTTACAAGATTAATGTAGACTCTGGGATGCCTAATGATCACTTACAAGATTAATATAAACTTGGGGATGGTCTTAATGATCACTTACAAGATTAATGTAGTCTCTGTGATGGCCTTATGATCACTTACACGGTTTAATATAGACTCTGGGATGGAATCTAATGATCACTTACAAGATAATGTAGTCTCTGGATGGCCTTATGATCACTTACACGATATGTAGACTCTGATCCTAATGTAGACTCAATGTAGACTCTGTGATGGCCTAATGATCACTTACACGATTAATATAGACTTGAGGATGGTCTAATGATCACTTACAAGATTAATGTAGACTCAGGGATGGTCTAATGATCACTTACAAGATTAATATAGGTTCAGTGATGGCCGAATGATCACTTACACAATTTATGTAGACTCTGTGATGGCCTAATGATCACTTACATGATTAATGTAGACTCTGTGATGGCCTAATGATCTCTTACAAGATTAATATAGGTTCAGTGATGGCCTAATGATCACTTACACGATTAATGTAGACTCTCAGGGATGGCCTAATGATCACTTACAAGATTAATGTAGACTCCGGTATGGTCTAATGATCACTTACAAGATTAATGTAGACTCTGGGAGGGCCTAATGATCACTTACAAGATTAATGTAGACTCAGGGATGGTCTAATGATCACTTACAAGATTTATGTAGACTCTGGGATGGCCTAATTATCACTTACAAAATTAATATAGACTTGGGGATGGCCTAATGATTACTTACAAGATTAATGTAGACTCAGGGATGGCCTAATGATCACTTACAAGATTAATATAAACTTGGGGATGGTCTAATGATCACTTACAAGATTAATGTAGACTCAGGGATGGCCTAATGATTACTTACAAGATTAATGTAGACTCAGAGATGGCCTTATGATCACTTACAAGATTAATGTAGACTTGAGGATGGTCTAATGATCACTTACAAGATTAATGTAGACTTGGGGATGGCCTTATGATCACTTACAAGATTGATTGGCCTTATGATCACTTACAAGATTAATGTAGACTTGAGGATGGTCTAATGATCACTTACAAGATTAATGTAGACTTGGGGATGGCCTTATGATCACTTACAAGATTAATGTAGACTATGGGATGGTCTAATGATCACTTACAAGATTAATGTAGACTCAGGGATGGTCTAATGATCACTTACAAGATTAATGTAGACTTGAGGATGGTCTAATGATCACTTACAAGATTAATGTAGACTTGGGGATGGCCTTATGATCACTTACAAGATTAATGTAGACTCAGGGATGGTCTAATGATCACTTACAAGATTAATGTAGTCTCTGGGATGGCCTAATGATTACTTACAATATTAATGTAGTCTCTGGGATGGCCTAAAAATCACTTACAAGATTAATGTAGACTCTGGGATGCCTAATGATCACTTACAAGATTAATATAAACTTGGGGATGGTCTAATGATCACTTACAAGATTAATGTAGTCTCTGTGATGGCCTTATGATCACTTACACGGTTAATGTAGACTCTGGGATGGCCTAATAATCACATACACGATCAATGTAGACTCTGTGATGGCCTAATGATCACTTACACGATTAATATAGACTTGAGGATGGTCTAATGATCACTTACAAGATTAATGTAGACTCAGGGATGGTCTAATGATCACTTACAAGATTAATATAGGTTCAGTGATGGCCGAATGATCACTTACACAATTTATGTAGACTCTGTGATGGCCTAATGATCACTTACATGATTAATGGCCTAATGATCACTTACATGATTAATGTAGACTCTGTGATGGCCTAATGATCTCTTACAAGATTAATATAGGTTCAGTGATGGCCTAATGATCACTTACACGATTAATGTAGACTCTGTGATGGCCTAATGATCACTTACAAGATTAATGTAGACTCCGGTATGGTCTAATGATCACTTACAAGATTAATGTAGACTCTGGGTAGAGGAGGGCCTAATGATCACTTACAAGATTAATGTAGACTCAGGGATGGTCTAATGATCACTTACAAGATTTATGTAGACTCTGGGATGGCCTAATAATCACTTACAAAATTAATATAGACTTGGGGATGGCCTAATGATTACTTACAAGATTAATGTAGACTCGGGGATGGCCAAGGGCTCCACCACTGTTGCTCATCACCTGTCTGCCTTCTACAACTACCACAGGTTCAGCAGCCACTAAATCTTGGGCAAAGGTTTTATTTACCTGTTTGTAGTAATAAAGCAATAATGCATTAGTATCATGGCATTGAATCTTTATCCTTAAAGTTTCCGTAATAAGTTTTCTTTGTCTTTAAGGCTTTTTTATGCATTACAAGGTTTTTTAAGTTTTCTATATAATCTCATTTGATTCATTTATCTATTAAATGGTTCTGAATGTTCACTAAATATCAATAGGTACTCCGTTCTAGGTGGTGGTGCAAGATTGGTAAACCAACTGAAAATTAGTTAATAATATCAAATGTTTATGGATGGAGATGCCTTCATAAAAGTTTCAACTTTTTTTCCCCAATATGACAAAACACCTCATATTACTATCATTTTTCATACCTAACAACACTACAAGCAAATTTCTTGCCATGTGAGGCTTTAAAATTAAAATTATAAAATATATGTTAATTACTAAAATTGTGAAGGAAATGATATAGAGTACTACATAATGTATTGGCAATTTGGCATACCTGTTCATGTTGATAATATTACATATAAAGGTTTATGGGCTTATTACACAACCAAGCGAAAAACCGGACATACCAGTTTGTCTTTTCCATGAAAGCGTATTCTTCTGTGATCTTCCACATCCCAACTCTATAATGAAAAAAAAATATCAGTCACAAAAATACTATTACTGGTTAACATCAAAATATTGCAGACTGTTTATTCTCGCTGGTTTTACACTACTTCCCCTGGGATTCAGTGATTTCCTAAATCTCAACCAATGACTGTGTTAGTTGTAATTAATGTAGAAGAACAGGGGAAAATACAATGCAGGCACATGATCTTGCGCACCTAAGAGTTTCATAGCCGATAGATAATTCATTAAATAATTATTTTTAATTATATCATAGTGACAGCAAGGAACAAACATTTGTTTTTCAGTACCTTCCAAAAATATATGGTATATTTTTCAGTTTACCTTAGCTTGCGCAGTACAATATAATCCAATTTTAGTCATATTATTATTATGATATTCAATTTATCAAGCTGACCATTCAAATTTCAATGAAAAACAAAATAATTGAATTACAATCTAATTAAAATTAGACTTGTAATTCCGCTCCACTATGATATAGTAAATGTACTCTTCATTATGCTCCAATACAAGATCTAACAGAGCCCCGTTCGGGGTCACCTCAGCATGACCCCTATGATGAGCCAATCAGCATGTCGCCTACGGAATCTTCGGTGTGGTTGATTCTTTTTTAAGTGTAAACGGCTAAGAGTACGTCCCGAGATGTTCCGATTCTAGGCCAGAGGTCATGCTGAGGTGACCCCGAACGGGGCTCTGTTAGATCTTGTATTGGAGCGTAACGTAGATTATCGTAGCGGAGCGGAATTACAAGTCTAATTTCAATTAGATTGATTGAATTATAAATCAGTTTGCAATTTTTTAAAAAGTCAAATAAAAAATGTTGGCAACTTTTAAAATCAGACATCACTTTCCGCCATTCTTCCACTATCGCCCCATTGTAATACGGTACGTCTGCACCTTAGACTAAAAACTGAGATTGTATTAGAATTGACTTTGCGGCTCTATACTTTTAATGTCTGAATAAGTTTGTTACTTTATTACAAGAGGCCCAGAGGGCCTGTATCGCTCACCTGGTTTGAAATGCCAAGTAATGTTCTGAATACAGGTTCATAGTTTCTTTTCTGAAGGAATTTGAATATTTACCTCTAAATCCCCTATTAAGCCCGCACCTACTGCCCCCGGGGGGTCAGAGCCAAAATTTATACAAGTTCTGTTCCCCTTCCCCAAAGGATGTTTTTGGCCAAATTTGGTTACAATCCATGCAGAACTCTAGGACAAGTAGCAATTTATAGGATTTATCTCTATTTCCTCTATCGGGCTCCACCCATCCTGCCCCGGGAGGGTCAGAGCCAAAATTTATACAAGGTCTGTTTCTCTTCCCCCAAGGATGTTTGTGGCCAAATTTTGTTACAATCCATGCAGAACTCTAGGACAAGTAGCGATTTATAGGATTTAACTCTATTTTCCCTATTGAGCCCTGCCCCTCCTGTCCCCGGAGGGTCAGAGCCAAACTTTATACAAACTCTGTTCTTGTTCTTCCAAGGATGTTTTTGGCCAAATTTGGTTACATTCCATGCAGACCTCTAGGACAAGTAGCTATTTATAGGATTTACCTCCATTTCCCCTATTGGGCCCCGCCCCTCCTGCCCCCGGGGGTCAGAGCCAAAATTTATACAAACTCTGTTCCCAATGCCCAAGGATGTTTGTGGCCAAATTTAGTTACAATCCATGCAGAACCCTAGGACAAGTAGCTATTTATAGGATTTACCTCTATTTCCCCTATTGGGCCCCGCCCCTCCTGCCCCCGGGGGGGTCAGAGCCAAAATTTATACAAACTCTGTTCTTATTCTTCCAAGGATGTTTCTGGCCAAATTTGATTACATTGCATGCAGAACTTTATGACTAGTAGCGATTTAAAGGATTTACCTCTATTTCCCCTATTGGGCCCCATCACTCCTGCCCCAGGGGGGTGAGAGCCAAAATTTATACAAGTTCTGTTCCCCTTCCCCCAAGGATGTTTGTGGCAAAATTTTGTTACAATCCATGCAGAACTCTAGGTCAAGAAGCTATTTATAGGATTTACCTCTATTTCCCCTATTGGGCCCTGCCCATCCTGTCCCCGGGGGGTCAGAGCCAATTTATACATACTGTGTTTCTTATTCCCCCAAGGATGTTTGGGGCCAAATTTGTTTACATTCCATGCAGAACTCTAGGACAAGTAGCAATTTATAGGATTTATCTCTATTTCCTCTATTGAGCCCCCCCTCCTGTCCCCGGAGGGTCAGAGCCAAACTTTTATACAAACTCTGTTCTTGTATTCCAAGGATGTTTTTGTGGCCAAATTTGGTTACATTCCATGCAGAACTCTAGGACAAGTAGCTATTTATAGGATTTACCTCCATTTCCCCTATTGGGCCCCGCCCCTCCTGCCCCCGGGGGTCAGAGCCAAAATTTATACAAACTCTGTTCCCAATGCCAAGGATGTTTGTGGCAAAATTTAGTTACAATCCATGCAGAACCCTAGGACAAGTAGCTATTTATAGGATTTAACCCTCTATTTCCCCCTATTGGGCCCGCGCCCTCCTGCCCCCGGGGGGTCAGAGCCAAAATTTATACAAGTACACTCTGTTCTTATTCTTCCAAGGATGTTTCTGGCCAAATTTGATTACATTGCATGCAGAACTTTATGACTAGTAGCGATTTAAAGGATTTACCTCTATTTCCCCTATTGGGCCCCATCACTCCTGCCCCAGGGGGGTGAGAGCCAAAATTTATACAAGTTCTGTTCCCCTTCCCCCAAGGATGTTTGTGGCAAAATTTTGTTACAATCCATGCAGAACTCTAGGTCAAGAAGCTATTTATAGGATTTACCTCTATTTCCCCTATTGGGCCCTGCCCATCCTGTCCCCGGGGGGTCAGAGCCAATTTATACATACTGTGTTCTTATTCCCCCAAGGATGTTTGGGGCCAAATTTGTTTACATTCCATGCAGAACTCTAGGACAAGTAGCAATTTATAGGATTTATCTCTATTTCCTCTATCAGGCTCCACCCATCCTGCCCCGGGAGGGTCAGAGCCAAAATTTATACAAACTCTGTTCTTATTCCCCCAAGGGTGTTTGTGGCTAAATTTGGTTACAATCCATGCAGAACTCTAGAACAAGAAGCGATTTATACGATTTACCACTATTTCCCCTATTGGGCCCCGCCCCTCCTGTCCCGTGGGGGGTCAGAGCCAAAATTTATACAAGTTTAGTTTCCCTTCCCCTAAGGATGTTTTTGGCCAAACTTGGTTTACAATCCATGCAGAACTCTAGGACAAGTAGCAATTTATAGGATTTAACCCTATTTCCCATTTTGGGCCCCGCCCCTCCTGTCCCCGGGGGGTCAGAGCCAAAATTTATACAAACTCTGTTCTTATTCTTCCAAGGATGTTTCTGGCCAAATTTGATTACATTGCATGCAGAACTTTATGACTAGTAGCGATTTAAAGGATTTACCTCTATTTCCCCTATTGGGCCCCATCACTCCTGCCCCAGGGGGGTGAGAGCCAAAATTTATACAAGTTCTGTTCCCCTTCCCCCAAGGATGTTTGTGGCAAAATTTTGTTACAATCCATGCAGAACTCTAGGTCAAGAAGCTATTTATAGGATTTACCTCTATTTCCCCTATTGGGCCCTGCCCATCCTGTCCCCGGGGGGTCAGAGCCAATTTATACATACTGTGTTCTTATTCCCCCAAGGATGTTTGGGGCCAAATTTGTTTACATTCCATGCAGAACTCTAGGACAAGTAGCAATTTATAGGATTTATCTCTATTTCCTCTATCAGGCTCCACCCATCCTGCCCCGGGAGGGTCAGAGCCAAAATTTATACAAACTCTGTTCTTATTCCCCCAAGGGTGTTTGTGGCTAAATTTGGTTACAATCCATGCAGAACTCTAGAACAAGAAGCGATTTATACGATTTACCACTATTTCCCCTATTGGGCCCCGCCCCTCCTGTCCCCGTGGGGTCAGAGCCAAAATTTATACAAGTTTAGTTTCCCTTCCCCTAAGGATGTTTTTGGCCAAACTTGGTTACAATCCATGCAGAACTCTAGGACAAGTAGCAATTTATAGGATTTAACCCTATTTCCCATTTTGGGCCTCGCCCCTCCTGTCCCCGGGGGGGTCAGAGCCAAAATTTAAACGAGTTCAGTTCCCCTTCCCCTAAGGATGTTTTTGGCCAAATTTGGTTACATTGCATGCAGAACTTTATGACTAGTAGCGATTCTATTTCCCCTATTGGGTCTCGCCCCTCCTGCTCCGGGGGAGGGGGTGGGGGGTGGGGGTCAGAGCTAATATTTATACAAGTTCTGTTCCCCTTCCCCCAAGGATGTTTTTGGCCAAATTTGGTTACATTGCATGCAGAACTTTATGACTAGTAGCGATTTAAAGGATTTACCTCTATTTCCCCTATTGAGCCCCGCCCCTCCTGCCCCCGGGGGTCAGAGCCAAAATTTATACAAATTCTGTTCCCCTTCCCCCAAGAATGTTTTTGGCCAAATTTGGTTACAATCCATCAGAACTCTAGGACAAATAGCGTATTATAGGATTTACCTCTATTTCCCTTATTGGGCCCCACCCCTCCTGCCCCCTGGGGGTCAGAGCCAAAATTTATACAAGTTCATTTCCCCATCCTCCAAGGATGTTTGTGGCCAAATTTGGTTACAATCCATGCAGAACTCTATGACTAGTAGCGATTTAAAGGAAATGTTGACGGACAGACGGACGGACGGACGACGGACGCCGCGCCTTCGGGCCAGGTGAGCTAAAAATTAGCTGAAATTACCAGTGCACAAGATCATGTGCTGCGCAAGATCATGTTCCTTTCCTTTACATTCCTTTTGAGTACCTTGACTATGAATCTTAGTTCTAATTTTGGTCTCAATCATGATTTAAACCAACAGCTTTATTGACTGAGCCAAAGAAGCATACTCTGAGTGACACAGACTGTATTTCACATTATGCATCATTGCATGTACAATTGCAAGAGGCTTTAATTTAAACAATACTCATTTTACTACAGATTTTGCATATCTCAGTGTGAGACTCTCAAACCACTTTCCATGGCTTAAAAAGGGAAAAAATACACATTCCTGTGGAATGCACCAAACAAAAATTGAACCCATGTCTCCAGCTTGATAAACCTAGCAACGGCTTTACAAACTGAGCCCAAAACACATGCTCCGTCAGCTGAGTGACATATGTGTTTGACATGTAGTGTTCAAGATATCAGATTACCTATATGATCAAAGCTAATGGTACATGTCATGTATGCATATCTGACTTACATGCTAAATTTTAATTATTATATGTACAGACTACAGTTAAACAAGGTAAAAACGAACATCTGAGACCAATACAATATACTTCATCATAAGCATAATCTATGTCTTCTAAGTTATAATTAAGCACAGGGCCATGTATAGTCTATATGAAAAAAATAGCCAGAAATACATATAAATAAACACAAGGTCGCTGGCAACCAAAATCAAAATGGCACGAAATGAGCAATGCACATCCCGATTAAAGTAGTATTACAACTTGTAGAGAAAAAGAGACGAGTGAACACTGGTATGGATGAAAAGATTGAACCTTTATGAAGATATCGGTGTTATAAATACGTAGGTAGGTGATGATTAAGTATGAAAATACCGAGTTAGAAAAAAATAGGTCAGATTTCTGGCAAGCAATCCATGAATCGCTTGTGTGTATTTGATTTTCTGGCTATTTTTTCATATAGGTATAGAGACTAATATACATGGCCCTGTGGATTAAGACTAGATATTATAAGCAACGCCAAACATGTTGTGGTACTTCATTCATGTTTAAATTTATATCAAAATAGCAAAAATATTTTGAATAGGTAGAATAAATGTTACACTGTTGACGAATGGTATTTTTTATCTATGTAAAAACATGTACAGGACAAGACGAATTAGTATTTTTCTTCAGTTGTAAAATTGTGTTAAAAGTTACTTATTTAATTTAGATAATAAGAGTGCAGCTTTCTGCGCGGCCAAAGGCCGCGTAGAGCGAAGCTCTACTAACCATAACACGTGTGTGAGCATATAGATTCAAATACACTCCAATACCCCTTGGACTTTGAAATTGTGTCCCGCGGGAAAAGTCTCGCGCCTCCATGTAGGTAGCCATGTTTTTATTCTCGTTATCAGCACGACAAGATTTGAAATTTCTGTACTAGAATAAATGTGTTATCAGTATACGCTTTAAAATTACTGTAAGTAGTTTTTATTTACACATATACAAGAACAACGCAATAAATGTAGTTGTCCAATATAAACTGTGTATGTTCTCAAGCGCACGGCACCGTCAGCAGTGACGTCACAAAACCTGACGCCAAAGATGACGGCACAGATTCGCGCGTATTTTGATAGCATGGCATGTTGCCAAGTTTTCTCTGCATCTGATAAAAACAAGAGTGAAGTATATTGAACTATTCCATTTGGATTGTTTTGAATTCTTTCTAACTATCGATAGTGTTTGCATGTCAGTGAAATATTTTATTGTTAATCTCGTAGAAAAATATAGACAATATAGAGTTATGATGTTATAATCTTTTACATGTAGCTGCGCTCTTCTGAGGCTTTGCCTTAAATTCATATTATCAGGTTGGGCACAACCCTGCATATGGGTAACAATTACCCATTTGAGTAACAGTTACCTGTTTGTGTTTGCAGTAATACATAAGTTACCCAATTGAGTAATTATGTGAAAAGAAAACGCATAATGTTGTTTTAATAATTATTATCAAAAAAGGGCGTCATAATTTTTAGAATGCCTTACAACTGATCAAAGACTCTATGCTTCTGTGGGTGAAATATTAAAATCTGTTGTCTAACTTTGTTGTAAGATGACAATTTAGGTGCTCTCCGTTGTCTTCAGTGTATAGCTATCAGGGAAATTCAGTGCAAATGTCATGGTTGAATGTGTTTTACCTGGTTTCTATTTTTAGCACCATAGTAAGCAATGGAGGTGGTTTATTTTGTGACTTTTACCAAAATTGAGACAATGAAGTTTGTCCCATTTTGATTAATAATGTAATACATTATGTTAGTAATGGTGACATGTGAAAATTATTACGCCCTTTTTTGATAAAAAAGTTTAAAACAAATTCATGCATTTTTCTTACGAAATATTCCTCATTTGGGTAACTTATTGATTACTCAAACAGGTAACTGTTAGGTAACTGTTACCCATATGCAGGGTTGTGCCCAACCTGATTATTACCACCCTTGAATAGTTTGAGCAGAGTTTCTTACTCTATTTCCAGAAAAAAATCAATATTAAAAATAATTAATAAAAAATTCCATGGCACTATGCCCTATACTGAAGTATGGATTGGAATGAAGTACTGATTGTGCATCCACCAAAAGCCGACACCGATTGATTTCGAAGTTTTTTTGTAACTACTTAACTGATGATCTACTTAATATGTATTTTATACCTGTCCTGTGTGTGTCATCACATCAGTATTTGGACCTTGGTCACTTTTTATGTCTTTAAGGGATTGGGACGTGACTGAGAATTGCCTAGGTGAAACAAATGCCCTCTTCACTCCGTTCAGAAGTCGGGGTGTCCTTGCCAAGGAAGCCATGTTGGAAAGTAGGGATTGACTAATAATAGAACGAATAAGGTAAACCTTTTCCGGATATATCTGTATATGCTCAGATTAGTGTATTTGACTTGTATTATCCAAGTCTCCACGTATGATGATTATCGAAAAAAAATTAAGTAAAATTTATTTAACTAATATAGGAAAATACAGTAAGGTGAACATACTTCCTTGATACAGTTACAGTAAGGGACATAACTCTGAAAATATCATATTTGCCAATGGTATTATTTTGCTAGCATACATCAGAGATTTAAATCTCTGCATACATGTACATGTATTTACAAATGTCGTTAAACAGCAACATTTAAAAAAGTTAAAATAATTACGTATTATCGAGTTGATGTAAAATAACATATGGCAAGCCAAGATACTTTTTATTCCGATATCGGAAATTCTAATTCCGATATGGGGGATTCTATTTTTGATATTGAAAATTGAATATCAATTATCGGAAAATCAATTTCTGATATCGGAAATAATTTTTAATTTCTGATATAGGAAATTACTTTTAATTTCTGATATCAGAAATCCTAATTCAGATATCCGAAATAGAATTTCTCGAATCAGAGTTACAGTAGAATTTCTTATATGGAAAATTATTTTCTAATTCCTGATTTCAAAAATAGAATTTCCGATATCGGAATTTTAATTTCCGATAATGGAATTAGGATTTCCGATATCAGAATTAGAAATCCCGATATCCGATAATACAAATTTAATTCCGATATCGGAATTAATAGAATAAAAAGTAACTTGGCTTGCCAGCAAGCAAAGGTAATTTTTATTCCGAATTTCCGAAATGGGGGGAATTCTATTTCCGATATCGAAAATTGAATTTCTATTTATCGGAAAATCGATTTCTGATATCGAAAATTACTTTTAATTTCTGAAATCGGAAATTGCTTTTAATTTCTGATATCGGAAATTACTTTTAATTTCTGATATCAGAAATTCTAATTCATATATCGGAAATTTTACAATATTCGCTGAAATTATTCAGTGCAGATGTATACCTTTACCACTTTCCGCAAAAATAACAGTTTCATCAGCATATAATAGTACAAATACTTCTAATAAAATAAGTAATTCTGTGGTTATAATCTCATTAAGATTTTGGAGAGAAGTACTACCTTTAGATATCAAAAATTCCTCCAAATCATTTAGAAACACAGAAAACAAAAATGGAGAGAGATTTTCACCTTGGCGTACCCCAACTTGACAAGGGAAATAGTCAGAGGTTTCCGAATGGAATTTCATACAGGATTTGATATTATCGTACATACTGTATATTATTTTGAAACATTTACCCTTTATACCACTTTTTATCATTTTCTTCCAAAGTCCTGTTCGCCAGACAGTATCGAACGCCTTACGAAAATCAACGAATGTGCAATAAAGTTTTTTACCACTTGATGCATAAAGAGAAATTAAAGTATGCAAAATAAAAATGTTGTCCATGGTTGAGTGGTTTTTCCGAAACCCTGCTTGATTTTTAGAAAGTAAACTAACAGTATCTGAGTATTTATTAAGTCTGTTATTAATTATACGTGTAAATAGTTTTCCTAAACAGCTTATCAAAGTAATGGCTCTGTAATTATCGGGGTTATCAGGATTTCCTTTATCTTTATAAATTGGTTTGATCACGCCGATTGTCCAACTTTCTGGTATTAAACCAGTTTCAAATATAATATTAAATAATTTACAATTCATTGACATTACTTCAGGAGACGAAAATTTGATATATCCATTTAAAATGTTGTCTACAGCAGGCGCTTTACTATTTTTCAGCTGGTTAATAGCATTTTTAAGTTCATCTTCAGATGTCATACTATTAACTATAGCGTCATTCTCTTCTCTATGCAAATGAGATCATGTAACCACAAATTCTTTGGTAAAGCGTCATAATAAGGTGTTGGAAGGTACCTTGTACACACGTAAATATTACGCTATGGTTGGCAAGTGCCGGATTCGTCCGCTAAACTTGCCTATACAGGCAATATTATTAAGTTTTTTTATCTTTTTTTTTTGCCTAATATATTAGACACAAAAAAAAATAATTAAAAAAGCTTAGGTAAGTTTAGCAGACTAGTACCGGATATCATCACATGTCTTCCCATCTCTTCTGCTTCTGTCGCTTATACTACATTGGAAGGATGCTGAAAATGTATAAACAAGGAAAGATGTCGACAGAAGGTTTGGATGTAGTTGTGTTATTAGTGCTAACTATCGGTCGGTGCATGCGATGATGTCTTTTTTTTAATTTGTTCTACATAACATAAAGTGAAATCTTGTCCATACAGCGTTTTTGAATTGTTTGGTAAAATGCGAGTCGTTGACAAAAAAGTAATAAAACCATTCCTTTTGCGTGACTTCTATTCACTTTTCGTGTAGGTTTTGAAACTTGTATTTCAGTTTTTGTTTGCCCAGTTTGTTTCTTCTCTGTTATTTTGTGAAAAAATGTATCTATTTTAATAGCTTGTCTACCTAGTGTTTGTTTTCACTATTTTACTGATGTAGCAGGGTCATTTTTATGACGTCAATATTATATTTGTTAATATTGTATAAACTTAATCCTAGTATAGTTACAATGTATTTATACATTGTATAAAAATATATTTCATTTTCAGAGTGTACGTTCTGGATAGTCACATACTTGTATTCATAGTTTTAATTAAGAATATATAATAGTATTTTAGTTATGTGTTAAACGATTTACCAACACCCTTTATCTGTGCCCCTATGACGTCACACTGGTCACTTAGACACGTGACAGCTGACCGATTCTGCGCGCGATACAACAGACATTTTTGAAATTAGACAAACAGACTCGAACTAGCCATTAGCATCCTTTAGAAGCCTGCATGTAAGTATTAACCGTACATATCCCCCTAAATTCATTTTGGCACTATTTCTCTGATCACTGATTTCACTCCACGTTAATATAAAAACGATCTACGTATATATTTATTATACTTTGTAAATTATTCATTATATTCAGAAATATGTAATCGGCCATCAGGCGTACTCACCTGACTGCCATTATCACGTTATTTATTCGATAACGTAAGCCTTGTATATCTTTTACCTTATGTAATAGAATGTTCTAGTTTTGTCCTTGTTAGATCTAATCGAACCAACATTTTATATGGTATCGGCACATACAAGTGTATTGAGTACGTGTCCCAGGCAAAGCGCCCTGTGTCACACACAGGTGAGATATGTTTTATCCTACAAATAGTTTACCGTTATGTTATATATATGTAATGTTCTAATAGATAGTGTATGAACTCCTACATTATATTTTGTATTATGTATGTAAATCCATAAACAGTTTGATACATCAACCTGTTCGTTAAGATAATTATGTAACTGTTCGTATGTAATATGTACGTACCTATCATATATAATGTAATAAGTATTGTCAGTAATGTGTACCAGATGGTTATACTTTCTTTAGCCATATTATGTATGTGTATTTCATTCTCTAAACTAGTGTTTTAATATTGTTACAGGGTGCGTCATAATATTTGAAATATCCGTCGATATGGAATAAAAGAACTTGCATGGTTAATCAGCATTTCTTGTTTTAACCAATACCCCTGCAACACTAATTTCTGTTTTGTATTTTTTGTTTGGCTGTCTTCGTTAATTTAATTCGGTTTTGCAGCTATATTTTTGCTTTCGTTTCTTTATATTTTTGGTAAATAATAGATTGTATGGTCCTATTTTCGAAACTTGATCGTCGTGATTATGTTATACGGTCGTTCATCTCACGTATCCCAGAGTTGAGGACAGCCTCCCATGTGTGCAATGTGTAAAGTCTGTATGATTTTGGAGACTCGTATATTCGTGTTGTGCCACCTTGTCATAGCTCTAACCGTTTTTTCGTATTATTTCTGTTTTTGCATCATATATATCATATGTTTTCATAGAATCTTTGGTTGATAGATATTCGATATATCGTATCATACAGTATACATTTATCACTGTCAATGCTTTGTTCTTAAAGCTACTTTCGAAAGATGCTTCAAATGTAAATAAAAAAAACAACATTTTTAGCATAACAAACTATCCCCTCTCTTTATTTCTATACACATTACGTTTGATTCTATTCTCACATATACACATCTTAATATTTTTCATTTTACGTTGAATTAACTGACAATGATATGTGTTTTTTCTTAACTTCAAACAGTTGATACAACTTAGGCGACTCCCCTTAGATAATTTCTACTTCTTTATTACGACGCTTTAGTAAATGTATATTTGACTAAGCGTCGATTTAGAAAAAACACTTTCAACTTCTGGATCTGCCCATGTAGAACTGTTCTCCGTGTCACTAGCCGGCAATATACAAGGAGCAGTACGCTATATTTAACGGTTTGTAGAATTCGGTTTTAAATGGTTTCCGCCCTTTGGGAGCCTCGTCTAATCAATATTTTCTCAAGTGTTTCATTGTATCACGTATATTCTTAAACAATAATTTGTATCCATTGGTTCCATACAGAACGAACCAAAAACATGTTATAAAAGATAAATACTCAATGTATCAACGCGTACATTTCAAATTAAAGACTACTAGTATCAGCTAAGGAATCACATTACGTCAAGGTTAAAGGTAAAACTTGACTTATTGGCACATTGCAGGAGGAACAGCATTTCTCTTTTAGATCTACTATCTGATGAGTAGACTGTCACAATGACGTAAGTTCCGGTTCTTCTTCAATGGACTCAAGAGTCCACTCAGTCCGTTTTGCACATTGGGATTTATCTTCATTAACGCTAGATTCGTCAATAATATTTGGTTTGAAGCATTGTATGACCTTATGTTTTGTTTTTGTTGGCACGGGCTTCACTCGCCTGTTTCTGTGCCAGACCAGAATGATAAATCCGACGCCGAATCCAGTCAGAATGGTGGCACTAAGAATTTGTAGTATTACTCTCACTTTCTCGTTTGCTTTATGCTCCGTCATTACAAGGGAAGGATAACCGCTCTCGATTCCAACATTCAGTACGGCCACCACACTGCGACCTTGTGCAGACGCCTCTGTGGCCTGAGAACACATGATATAAAGATAATTACATGCAACATATAATAATTGCCAATACAACTCCAAATTACTAATGATTCTGAACATACGAAAGTTCCTCGCTTGGATTTTTGACTAAGAAGACAAAAGGTAAGCAGACTAGAACCAATTAATGACGTTATTTTTGAAAATATGAACATAACATTTGTCATTCCTCAAAATCAAACGTGTTCATCAATGATCTATACACAAATTTCGTTTATGTTCAATTTTACGTTTCATTTGTTAACAATTACAACTAAATGACATCGTTTTAAAAAATTGGCTAGCATATTAAAAAAACACCTATTTAACAATTTTCGGCTTTATCTTTAATAGGTCATCTGAGTTTTGACCAATCAGAAGTTTCAGTTATTTTTCAATGGTAACTGATTTTAAATAAGTGATTCGCCAAATAATAGGCAAGTAAGAACAAAATCGACCGATGAAGTATTGGCCATTCTATAAAACCCGGCGTGCAAATGTAGTATGGCATGGTTACCTTGGCAAACAATGTTTTTCGAAAAAAAGGTGTTCTACATTTACAAAGTCGTAAAATTTGTGAAACTTCTAATGGGTAAATTAATAGACAAGTGTCTGACCTGGATGATGACGGTGTAGGACCGAGGATCATCAGAGGACATGTTAGATGTTTTGTTGATGGTATTGGTGGATACGTCAACGGCAAAGAACCTGCTGAATCCAAGAGGATCCTCTACAAAATAGTAAGCAGACTGTCGTAAGAAATATTAGATATATACAAAAATCTTAAGATGCTCCATGGCTGACAAATGGTATTTTTCACTATTAAAAACAGGAGCAGACGATTTAGTATTTTTCTTCAGTTACAAAAGTTACTTACTTTACACCATTACCACCATGGAAAAGTTTGAGCATCTAATTTTACTTCAAGCTAAAAATATGAAAAATAATTAATTGCATTCCGAAAAAATTCCGTACCACTATATCCTATATGGAATGAACTACTGAATGCGTATGCACCAAAGGCAAAATAAATTATTTTATATTTTTTTTTTTTGGTGTTACTTATACTATTATATACACGATTAAACACCAACTATTGTTCAAATGATGAATATAATTTATGCTCTGTCGGCGGTGGAGCATCTTTAAATCTAAATTATTACATTTGGTTTTACACAAAGATTCTAATAAAGTTAATGAAATGAACTTGAAATAAACTTGGGATACCAAATTAATGTGGTTGTTTTTAAATCGATATGATCAATGTTTTAAAAGTTCTTGCCATTTTCGCAGCAAAGCTGGTGGACAATATCATAAATGACGCTAATAGCGAAATATTCGTGAATGGAGTTATCCTTAATATATTTACCAAAATATTTTTGTTCATTGGGTGCAGTGATAACAATTAAAGCATTAATTGTTCAATAAAAAAAAACTGATTTCTATTTGCCGTGCTCCGGAGTGCATTGAATAAAAAGGAATATTGACATATCTCTGAATAATTCCTTACCATGTAGAAACGATAACACAATATCGTTGTTTGTGACAAAGTCCCCGTCAGTGGCACATATACAGCTAGGGCTTGTTGTCAGGGGACCCTGATGGTGGAAATGTGGTTTGATTTAACAATAGGATTTCAATAGTATTACATATAACGCTCCCTTCTTTCTGTTTCATATACTAGATTTTCGGATAACGTATATCTAGCAAAGTGGTTGTTTTCTTTAACTCAACGAATAATATGTATATGTACATGCAATAATAAAACAGAACCAGCATATGATTCTGTATTTTACCATATTCATTAAAATGCAAGACTTACAGAACTTTTGCATAATGTAGATATCTGTAATATCTAATACGGACAAAATTATTTTCATTTCCGGAAATAAACGTCATAATCTTACGAAATGTATATATTGTTGATTCAGATTTGTTTGCATCATTAAACAGTTGGGAGATATAGACTTACGATATAATGCTCATGTGCTGAGGCAGTGAAGGCTGGAAGAACACACGTGCCCTCCGCCGCATGGCTAAACGCCGGGCTATTGTCGTCCTCATCAACAATAGTCAGATTCAATATAGCGGATTCTATTGTGAGTAACTAAAGTAAAATATAAATTAATTTGTTATCATTTAAACAGGAGACGAAATACACAATGGACATGTGCGACAGTTTTGTGTATAATAAAGCCGAAGCCAGTTAATTTTGTTAAGATTATCCTGCAGCAAGTTCTAAAGCACATTCGTCAAACAATTACAGTCCTATAGTGTTAAAAACAATAATTTCCAGTTCAATGTTTTAAAATATGCTTCCTTCAACAAAATTCTTCGTAAAGCTTAACATATTTGAGCATGCTTACACTGTCTTTGCAAAACACCTTTAGCTGTATGTCAAGTGAAGTCACATTCTGTAAAACAATAATGCTAAAACGAAACATTTACATCGAAACGAAATGTTGTTAAAGATACATGAATGATAGAACCAGGTGCTTATAGAGAGTAAACTTTTAGATTGCAATCGACGTCCCTCTTAGGAGGATATATATTTGCACTGTTATTGCAAGTAGGTTATTCAATTATATATGATAAATAACCAAACATGTTAACGAAATCATTGCTCGAACTTTGAATCAAATAAAAATGGAAATAACTATTATTTATAACAAATACATTAAAATATAATTAGACAATCAGATATCATTTAGAAACTACAAGAGCAGGTATGGTTGCGACAGATAAATTATGCTAGTACATGTAGATATCATTAAAATCAATTGATAAATAAAATATGACGTGGATGAGATGATATACTTACAACATCAAGGTAAACAGTTTCTACGTCCAAAGGATTGACCAGTTCTAGGATTATTTCTGTCGTAGTATTTCTATTAAAGCGAGAATAGCCGTCCAGTCTCTGTATCAATTTATAGGGATGTGCCACCATAACGTCGAACGTAAGTGAAGAGTCGGCTGCTATCGACAAAAGACATGTTCCTGAAATATGAAATTAAAGTCAAGTTATTCCCGGTATCAAGTTAATGATGTATTGTTTGACCAATAGCATATATTAATCTTCAAGTATATGATTACTGTAAACCAAATTTCTTTTGCAGCTACTCAATTTCGCGATTTCTGTTTCAAAACATTTTTCCGGAGATCAAGTTTCGAGGATTTAAAATTGAATTTGGATATCCTTGAAATTAATTGTGCGAGTATGGTCTAAGATGTTATTTCGCATAGATAAACATTCGCTAATTTACATTGATCGCGAAATTCGCGAAAATAAATCGCACGTGTAAGAGAGTTGGGTTACAGTATGCTATAAACACGCCAAATGTTTAATGAATAATTATGTCTATAATGGAAATCCAATGACCAATATGATAAAGCGTTTGTATTACGACTAAGATTGTTAATAAGATTGTGTTATTTCCACTTAACAATCGAACGATCTAGCAATGATTTACCTGCTGGGTCTGTCCCTGCTGGGTCTGTCTCCTGGACGGGTGCACGTGGGCTGGATTTGAGCTAGAGCATCGGGACACGTGTAGGCAACGCTATGCACTGAATTGAAGGCAAGCAAAGTGATACACTTCCAAAAACATTTTACAATGATGAAATTAAAAAAAATGTTTGAGAACGTTTTACATTACATCAATGAAAGTACATCTATTGTTTGTTTCACACAGCAGTTCGATCATCTCAGACGAGTTAGTCAAATTCGAGCCTACATATTACAGTAGAAGTAATGCTATTAATGTTCCAGTATATCTGCATAATTGGGTATAATTTGTCAGGTTTGCGTTCTATCTTTACTACAACTTACCTGTGCTTGTACATCTGTTGGAACAGGTCGATGACGTAACAGAGCCAGGCACAAGAACTATCAAGGAATACAAACCATGAAAGAAAAATGAGGAATAAAAAATGGAAATACAATCAAATTAAAAAAAAAATTAAGACTGGTGAATGCAGGTTATAAAATTATGTAAATTGTGGTTGTGATGTTCAATCGACTGTAAATCATATAAAAACGTAATTAGGTGTTAAGATTTCCTATACGTCAGAGAGAATTGTTTTCTCAAATTGACCCAAGAGAAACATACAAGTGCATTTGCATATAAGTGTCACAATTAAAAGTGATAATTTTTATTTCAATCTTCGTAGTCCAGTCACAACTGTTGTATGTGGGCCAAAAGCATAATAGACAATATGTTGAATTTTACTAAAGAGAAATATTCCTTATTTTGGTTTGCAATGTTTAAAACATATTTTGCTCCAGACACCATTATATATTTGTATGCTTATCAGATGTAGATTGTTTTAATCTGGTTGTTATTATATACGGTACTTCTTTATTATTTTTACTGAGGATATTCCCGACGAAGAGCAAATAACACGAGATCGATTGAACAGCACAGAAATCATGACAGTATGTGTCACGTTACAGCAAAACCATTCTGAATTCAAACGATGTTCATAATCGATGTCATGTATTCATACAGCACCGTGATCATACAGAGAGATAGATATACAGCCTTCTTACTGCACTGTGACCCACTTACTGATACATCAGATACAATAGACAGAACATGTATACAGCGAGCCAGTGGGTACAGGTAACAGTTCAATATTTCAAATGGGGAACTGATGGTTTGGTAAACACTCTAACTCGAAAAGCTGAGTTTTATCGGACCCAGAAACGTCATAAACAAAGTCACCATCCGACTAGCTCTTTGCCAAGTCGTTAAACCAAACAGTATTTTATTTACCACATATTAATCTATGTTTCAAACAAAGCAAATTAATTTAGAAGTCACGAGGTCGGTCATCAACATCAGGAAATCTTATTGACCGCCAAATATTTTGAACGAAGCGAATAACTTATTATATCATATCAAACACTCTAATGTAAAAGCAGAACAATTTGTCATTCCTGATTTCGCGTTTTGTATTGGGTTTAATATTTTCTGAAAATCTGGTCATAATGTGTATTGATGCTAATCCGAGCCCAGGAAAGACACTCAGATATCATGTCACCATTAGAGACACATAGGCTGTTTATATCAATATCATAAAAGGTTGTTTAACAAACAACGTGTTGAAACTGATAAGAGAAATATCAATTTATTTGAAAATATAAAGGTAACAGTTTTAAGTCCTAAAGAATAAAATACACAATTTTATTCATCTTCGTTTACTTTTATGTCCTTTCTATTGTTCTTTCTTTTGTTCATTTATTGATTAGATACATACTGTATGGGGCATATAAATGTAATATTTCAACCTTGTTTTTCACAAAAAAAGTCCCTAAATACTGATAATAGGACAGAAAATACAATAAAACTAAAACAACCATAGTTATTTCAGACTTTTAGACTATATGGTTATAATTAAAAAATTTTGATATTTGCACTAGACACAATATGTTGTCAACAAAAGTTAGACAGATCATGGTAAAATGTACATTTCATCCTTCAAGAAGTCGTTATTAATTGTGCTAAAGGCCTTTAAATTATTAAATGTAAACTGACGACCAATACAGAAACTCATAGATAGAAACTATAAACAGTTTTGACGAATACTATAATAAGTGATTAATAACACTATTCAAGCAAAATATCAAAACGAATGGTAGTTTTATTCACCACTTAGAAGGGGAATGGTTAGTTAGATTATGGTTCATTGGTTGGCAGTCTTCCGTGAGACACTGCATTATTTTATTGTAGTTCGTCTTTGTAATAGTGCAACTTTTCCCTTTTTTAAGGTTTTATAGAGTTGTTCGATTCAAGCATGCCACCATTTTGCATTTTGACCTTCAACAGTATTTGTAAGGAAGGACAACGTCATTCTTTTTAGAGTAGGGAAGGGATAATATCCCAAACTTAGTCGCCTTTTAGAATTTTGCAAATGAGTGAGGATAGGGTTGGGTCAGGAACAAGGGAATGGTTGAGTGATTTTAACATCCTACAATGTATTGATAATAAGGTAATTTAAGGTTGACTGATTTGAGGATGGCGAGCCTGCTCTGTATACAATGTGTTATCTGTGTAAATTGGGAGTCTGTGGTATAGTGTTCTACCGTTATTATACCGTATAGCCTGCTACTTAAGCTGGTATATTTTTTTTGCGAATTCGCTCGGAGGTTATTATGATCGCAAAAGTTAACCCAATGAAATATTGAGAAATTATTGAATCATTAAACATTGGACGTCAGATCCCGAAAATTCAAAGCAGCAAAAATATACCTTTATGATGGCAAAGACACCGAACTGCACATTTAACCTGATCAAATTATTCTGCAAATCTGTTGCCCAACTCCTATTATGCTGAACGCTAAGCAGGAACAGTAACTGCAACTTTTTAAATAAAGTGTGTTTCGACCAAGGAACATAACTTAAAGTCGTCATCACGAAGGAGAACGCTCCACTCGCGACCAGAGGATAGAACTCTTCAGTTTTCTTTACAGAAGTGAATACCCAATCCGAAACCAAAAGGGAGGCGGTGTCAAGAGAGATGTTATGGAGAAAAAATATAATCATAAATTTAGTCGCCTTTAAATATCAAGAAAATGGGACCAGCATGTACAATTTTAAAGCTCTGTCCAAAAGTGGTTGATTTAACACAGGACCGATATTCCTTTAATCCCTATATTTTAAATAGAATATGCATTCCATAATATTTTCCTCTTCATTCTTATCTTTTATAAAAGAAACCATAACCCTTCGGTTACAAGACAATAATCATTAGCAATGAAATCATTGTGTGATTCTATCCATTCTGGATACCACTGATATAGGTTGGAATGATATTCCTTATTAAATGTGTGTGAAACATTTGATTTTATCATATATCATTCACCAAAGAGCGATTACTTACCATAATATATCAGGAACACGAATACTGTACAGGGCCGAACTTCCATTTGTCTGCTTCCCTTAAGTGTGTTTTGTAAGGTTCCTGTAACTGTTCCTTTAAGTCGACCATTTTATCACATGTTCCTCTAGATTAGGCTGCTACCCTATCGCACCTGTTTTGTAGTCCACCTTCATTAATCAGTGAACTCAACATGTCAATAAGAAATTTAAGTGTTGCTGACGAATACAAATGGCGCCTTTGACAACATGCCACATTCGATAGTTAATTAGTATCCGTGTATTTTTATGTCGCTGCCTGTATTTGGTTCTATTGAAATAATACCACAATCCACAGATACCTTTCTATTTAGAATTATTAACATAATTCCCATTGATATCCACATGAAGCTCATCCTTTAGTATAGAATCTGAACGTGTCAACGCACGTTATGCATTACAAAACATTTATGAAATTAACATACCATGAAACACGGTCAGTGTGCTGCTTATCCAAGAGTCTAGCAGTACCCAGATATAACCAATACTCCAATGTCTATGTAATATTCTCACTCAAATCAATCATTCAGAAAAAGAAGGAATAATTATGTTCTGTTTGTCGGTACAACTAGTGATATATGCTACTGCGGGTGGTGTTCACGTTAGATTGTCATTTATTCATTACAACTGATCGATATAGTTAAGCCACCCTGTACAATTAAAGTTTCAATCAATATATATACTTCATGTACGGGCTTAAACTTTTAACGGAATTCAATATATGGCTTTAAAACACACACATAGTTTAATTATTTACCAATACAATACCCACAGAGTCTTCAGTGAGTTTTAGTGTGTAAACAAGGATGCAGATTTCTGGGTCCATTTTGTTCTCTAGTTTGATTTCTGATTAAGGGGTAGACTTTTATCTTTCACGTTTAAGCGACATCAGACTAGCATATTCCTGTTATAGATATGCAAATACGTAGCCGAGTATCGATGGTTCATGAACCAAAGTGAAAACGAGTTCTTTGGTCTCAACATTCACCAAGGAGGCCAATCGTTAACATGGTGCTCACAGGTCGGTTAAGTATAAAGGCATGAACAATGACTCGGGTACATGATATTGCTTTTAATATGACACGTGTGTCGCAGATTAGCTTTTATGACAAAACTGAATGTGTAAAACATACATATTCTTCTTCATCTTCAAGGCGTTAACGACGATTATGTGGCCGTTTTGAGGAGAACGTAAGGGCGTGAGTGTGTAAACGGATTATTTAGGGGGACGGACGTGAATATTCAGAAATTATTATTTCCACTAGACCTTTGACCCATTGTCAAGGTAGATGTTATATCTATAGTATATGTTTTTAAATGAATTGATTCAGAAACTTTTATTAATTGATACATGTGTTAATGATTTATAATAAGTTATTTTGGTTGTAGAATACTTTTGGTATATAACTTATTTAATTACATAGTCTACAATTTATAAAATAGCTTTTATTAATTTATTTGTAGGTTCTTCCAACCATATTCTAGGTTTCGATTTGGAACGAATAAAGACCAGAAGGGACCAAAACAAGCGTTTGTTATTTCCCTCAATTGTACATTAAGTGTTTGTTAAGTGACGTATTTTCATTGAGTTTCAATGGAAATTAACGTGCTAATTAGATGTTCTTCTTCTTTGTAAGCCCATAAAGAGAATCATTATTGGGAGGAAGGCGCCTAGCGATGGAGAAATCTTTTTAGCAATGGTGGCGGAAATGTAGTTGTAAAGTGGCGAGGACAGCCTGCTCATCTCCTCCGTACTCTGTGAAAGGTTAGTCGTACTCATCCTGATTGAGTCATCCATCATAAGAAAAAACACTTGCTGTGACAGTATGGAATTTGAGACGTGTCGGGTGGTTTATAGATACCGAGAGAACCTGGATACATGAACATGTAAATCGTAGTTAAATACAACACCCGTCACTAATCGCTCACCTATACAAATAACACCAGATTCTGATTTGTGAAGTTATTCATAAGGATTTCTATGGTGAATCAAATATTCATAACGACGTCACAAAACAGCCAGCTACTACCAGGAAGCTGTAAAAAGGTCTTCAATACTTGGAATCGCCACTATATAAGGCGGGAGTAATATTGATGGATCGATCCATATTGGCTACACAAAAGTTCGATAAATGTTTATGACATTAGTGCAATGTTTGTAATATCATTTCGAAATTTTCTTTGAGTTGAAACACGTATAAGTAGAGTTAAAGAAAGCACAAAAATAATTCTTTGCTATTTATGCATTTGCCTTTTATATAATTCAGTGATGTGTTGCTTCTAGTGAGTGGTTTGAAAACTAATTTATTGTGTTTCCTTTTTATCTATAGTGTTATCGCATTGACACAAACTGTCGAAAACTCGGAGAAGACGGTAGTTAGTTGATGTCGAAAAGCATTCTATTTAATCCCATGTCATTTAAGAATGGACTCCTAGCTCTAGCTCAAAACTTCTTCATGGTAGCGAAGACTCAATTCGTGCATGGTACACATTGGGGGAGGGAAAGGAGGGGCTGAATGAAAACGAGGATATTCTCAATGAGATCGCCTTTTATAAGTATCCAAAAGGTATCCTTCTTGCTTACACAAAGCTGACAACGGATGAACCAGCCATTCAACCCGCGATTGCTTATCACCAATTAGAAGCAGTCACTACCACTCCATGGTGTCTTGGAAGAGGCAGCTGCTCTGCAGGTAGCGTATAAGAGAATGGTACTTTCGTGTACTAAAAGGCGACAAGATCTTTTTCTGGTAAAGTCACAGTTGTCCTTTAAAGTTGTATGGTCTATCACTTTCGCTCTTTTTGTCATTTTAAAAACTGTATAGGTGCTATACACATTTTTCTCCGTCTGTCTTTCTACTTTTACCACTTCTCATTAAGTTGCAGCACTGGAAGTATTTTAATTACAAAAGTTAAAAATCTTTTTAACGTGTACACGTAAAAATAGGCTCGAAAGATGCCGAATCATTCCGAACTCTTTCGAACATCGTCGCGACAATCTCGAAGTAACACGAGAGTTGTGAAACCAAGAGAAATGTCAATAATTTTTCGTAAACATCACACGTGGTCGACCTCAGCAGACTTGAACTACAAAGAAATTAATGCTCGCATATTACTATTTTTGATACACACAGTATTGAATTACGGCAATGTGTGAATTAGATGTTTCAAATACTCGCTATGAGGACATAAACCAGCACGATTGGCTCATATTAGCCAGAAGGAAAACGTAAACAAACACATGTGCGCTTACGCTAGTTACCTGGATCACCACGTGCAGGACGTGTGGACGTCAGTCATGTGATACGATTCGGAATTCCGACAAAACCCGAAGGTACTGAATACTTTTAGGCGTTTTATTCAAAACTAGGAATATATGATCCCTAGATTTCGGCTCTTTTATAGACTGACATACGGTTTTGGGGAGCTAAATCATCAAGTTACATGTCCATATTCAAATATTAAATGTTAAAACGTTACTGTGAAAATTACAAGAATACAACTTTAATTGAGCGTTCGCCCTTGTGATGAGAACTGTCTCCAAACTGAAACCTTTCCATCGGCAGTAATCATTATTTTGAAGATCCACCATAAACAGATTTGTCGGTACGACGAACTTTCCTCCCTTCCCTTTTTATACAGCTTACAGAGGTACATGTATATTATTTTCCGTTTAAAATAAAATGATCTATAGACACTGGGATCCAATAGCTCCAAATAATTATAAACTGGAGTCTAATTTATTCTTAGATATCTGTTCACAAGGTAGAATCATTGGCTACCACTGTACATAATATAGTGTGCCTAAGGAGACAGAATACAGGATCTTCATCACAAGAGCGAAGGAAAGGATGATAAATACCAAATTCAGTCGCCTTTTGTGTTCACGTACACAAAAGGAGTGTAGCATAATACAATGATCGTAGCCTCACTGAACAGTAAGCAGTAGGTTACACCAATATAGAATAGGTTTGCAAAATTAAAATAGATTTTCGATTATATTGACACAGCGCATTTGTTTCAGCATATCGACGTAACAGCTGAGTGATCTTGTTTAGATGTGTGTTAATGCTGTGGCAACTGCAGGCAATGACATATACAGTAGTTTTTAAATGAGTGTGTGCATGTTTTTTTTCAATAATGGATATATTTGATGACAAAATTGCAAATATTTAACATTCCATTATCACTCACTTACACACACTTTGTATAATCTTAGGTAACACCGCCGACGTACTGGAAGTAAATCAATAAATAATTTTGCCTTAATTTAATGATCCATCAGGCTGAAGACAAGGGCACTAACTCATCAAGATTTTTTTTTTAAATTTATTAACAAGGTAAAATGGGTTACGTACTTTATCCGTACACATCGCTTGGCTGTATTTTATTCTGTTGAACCAAAAATATATAAAGTTTTTAAAAAATCCAAAATTAGCAAATTACATTGAGTATGGCGATTTTGCATTCCATCAATATATGATTCACAAGGTATGCGAAAAAAAGGAATTTGATTAAATGTAAGTAATAATGGGAAATAGCTAGAAAATGAGTTGCTTGAACTTGAGTTTTTAGTTTCTTAGAGGGAAAAAATCCACTAAAATATCTGTTATACTTCAGTGATAGCCTACTTACTTTCCTCACCGAAGTTATGGACAATGGATAAAAAAAAATAAGAGAAACAGAAAGTGATGAAAACAAAGATCACTATCGACTGATCTGGTGACAAGTACATGTGACACGATGTTTGGTACAATTATAACAGTAAAATATAGATGTATACAGACTTGTGTTGCCAACGCGTCACAAACCGGGTGTCATGGCGATGATATAATCGCCAAGTAGAAAACAATCGTATAAACAGACGTAAGTTTATCCACAACACAGACCGCCGCTGTTAGGAAACACAACCAGCCACAGAAATGCCGTCTGCTTTTTATGTGATTAGTAACGAACCAACTGTGTAACATGGATATTCCCCAAAAATGGACGTTCATACCAATATATTTGGCATTAAGAGAGATTATATATGGTGTTAATCAGTGATTAATAACAGAATGCAATGATGGGAAAGAATAAAATGTGTAACAAGTACACAGGCAATACTTCTCCAACTGAATTTCATATGAAGAAATATTGTATGTGTAATGAGAGAGAAACGCCATTAACCCTGCTTTGTTACCTTCATTCCCCATTGTTACATTCAATATATTGTTTTATTCTTTAAATTAAAACCTCACTATTTTCAAAATTACACCATCATTGTATAGACGTTCATATGAATCATAATTATACCAGAAAGCGTTTAACGGATATCAGCATTTAATTGACCCTTTCAACTGTCTTCCCGTTGTCAGTTTAATGTCACTGAGAAGGGGGGGGGGATGTCGATTGGTTTCTTCGGTGGCATGCTTCAGTGAGATAGTACTATAAAAAGCATGAGTTCCACTGTCCTAAAGATACATCACAAATATAACACAGCGTGCGTAACATATGCCGCAACACATTGCACTAAATGACCCTGGTTTATAATAAGACGTTAAACTAATAAACCAAACCAAACTATAAACATATAGTGTGAAAGGAGCTTGTATATACGTATAAGAGTTCATGCTTTTGAATCGTTTTGCATTTTCTGGAAAAAAGGTATATACAACAAAAATACAAAAAAAAAATGCATATTGCTTTTAATAGATTACATACTTTTGCAAAACTTCGAGAAATGATTAAAATGCGATATAAAGTTAAAACGTTACACTAAATTTATATCTAACCATACTTTTAATAATCCAATGGGATGTCTTGTTCAATTTTTTAATGTGCGCGTTATTACTCTTTCATCAAAATATTTGTAAACGATGACTGAACTTTGTTTCATTCACTGATATTTGTGAAATATTAACATGTTTACTCTTTTCCGACATGAAATGTAGCCAGATAAGCTGTGAAATCCCTTTGGATTAAGTTAATACCAGCGTTTTTCTGTTTTTAGGATTCTTAGACATTTAGCTAATTTTGTTCCGGGTTCTCCATCCCAGTAAACTGTTCTATAACTGATAATATCTCTCTTTGGGTCACCATCCTCCAAAGGGCTTAACCTACAAGTAAATAATTCTGTTCCGGACATGACTAACATTGCTTACGGTTTTACACTACGTCACTTCCCGTCTTTTACACTGAATGTTTTTACATATATTTTGTGTACTGTGTTCGGTTATACCTTCAACAGAACATTTATCAGTCGACACCCAACATTCATAATAGAAATATTAATCAGAACCCTTCCTGGCTATCGGGCCCACTCAACCTATCAACACTAGCGAGCTCCCGTCATTCTCTTATCTCCTCACGCCTAGGTTACCTGGATTTACTCGTTGGCTAATCAGGGAACACGTACATGGGTTCACATTTATCAAGCAAACATAGTACGCCAATTTCCAGTCGTCCGCCATTACGGGGTGGTTTATCAAAGAGCACAAAAAAGAGGAATCATGTGCTATATACTGCCGAATTCCTCCCGCTGATATTTTGGCACCATGCCGCCTTATCTGGAAGTATATGCTGGTTTCTAAGTTCCCTAGTTGTGACACAAAGAAGTAGGCCGTTCTCTGACGAAGAAACTCTGGATACAAGGATTTGGATTCTGGAGGAAGATTTTACCAAATAGGTTAGACAAGGGATTCAAGATGAAGCATTGTGATTGAGTTTACAGGTATGGGAAGTGATTTGTGGTTTTGAAATTTTATTAGGTGTATATTGGTATCAGAATAAAGGTTCAATGCTGACATTGTCCGTTAACGACGGTTTAATAATAGTTTGGATGTTTTATTACCTAGTTTAAAAAATGGTACAGATCGTCATTATATATATATATTTAATGATAAGGCTTACCTTTTGGTATTTCTCAAAATATCATAATTGGCAATGTCTCTAGAATTGTTTTTGATATCAATTTGCAATAAATACCCGGACGTAACATATTTATAAAGAAAGAAATATCACAAATGTCGTGATGAATTTTGCAGACAATGCAGGAATTGAATAATAATAAATTACGTATACTAAAATCGAATTGAATAAAAAAAAAGTTGAAATAACGAAATGTGATTTATCGAAGAAATATGTATGTTATGATAATATTCCGAGGTGATGATCCGAAAATTAAATGATAATAAGGTAAAAACGGTATAAAACTAGTATATTAATAATCCAAAATAAGAGGGTAAAATCAAAATCATTTCTATGGAATATATATTCAGCCACTATAGGGCCTTCGTCAGTCCAAAATAATACTAACACAACGTGTTCGTCTACATGTTTGTTTACATTAAAATACATAATGATATTATTAAAAGGTGACCCGAACATTATAAGTAAGTGGTCTTATTTGCTTACAGAAACGGATGGTGTGAGATTACCTAGACGTGTTTAGTAAGTTACTTCCAAAAAAGTCCATATTTAACTCGTATTTAATGATAACAATGACATATGGTAAAATAACATCATATAGACAGAAAAAATGACATATTTAAAAAAAATGACTATGTGGTGCCTTTGCATTTCGTTTCGCTAGAAATACACAGACAGGTGTGCATAAACAGGATATATGGAGCTGATAAATGGAGATATGTACAAGTGAAGTAATAAAACGATCAATCTAAACTGGTACCTTATTTTCAACTCTTAATGGTATCTACAATAAACATATATAGGCCAATAAATACTTTTTGACGTTATTGATTCACAAGGTTCTTTACTTTGGAATTCATAAATGACTATTTAGGGATTACCAGTGTTCAGAAAACGAATATTTTACAGCATATCATAAAAAAAATCCGCAAGGCATATGTGGAAACTTTTAAGAAGTAGCAAGAAGTATATCTATGAATGTTGTCTACTTAAAACGTAACAACTTCAATGTCATTGCTAAGGCAACAAATAGTAGATCTATATGTAAATGCTGTCGCTTGTTTAAATGTAATGACTGAGGTAAACTATAGCAACCCTACTCGTTGATGATGATGCCATTATGGATCAAATATACATAGTCTTTGAGAGGTAAACAAATTCACAAGCAGATCACTGAAACACTGTATTTAAAAACATAGATAATATATAATTTCGAACATTTAGAAAAAATAAATACAAATTCAGGTTAGAAAATAGATTTGAAAGAAGAAAAATCGAAAGGAAAACACGATCAGTGCATCGGGAGTAGCAATGATGCTATTATATCTATCGACCACATCTGTGTTATACGCACAAAACATAGCAACCCATGAAAATGCATATGACAATGTAAAAAGTGTTTATAAAATCGTGTTATTCAGTACATACATGTATATAACAGTCACAGTACATAACAGGTATTAATGGAATAGCGTTTGGAAGTTTTGAATCACACGTTATACGCGTATATAACAATAGAGTTTGGTCCTATATGTGTCAAAGACATTTGTCAGTTTACAATGTTCTCACTCTTCAGACAGCTCGACACCCGGCACTAGAGCATTACCCCAAGTGATTGTATATGTTATTGACGTCTATTTTAAGATGATGACTTTTAACCAGATAAGGCACGAGGGAATGACAGGGGACATTTAGTTATCTATACTCGCACTTAGCGGCTAATCATACTAGTTTGGCGGTGT
Source organism: Argopecten irradians (assembly GCF_041381155.1). Classification (NCBI taxonomy): domain Eukaryota; kingdom Metazoa; phylum Mollusca; class Bivalvia; order Pectinida; family Pectinidae; genus Argopecten; species Argopecten irradians. The sequence continues at coordinate 29,879,641 of NC_091138.1, read as the reverse complement.
CCCTCACAAACATTACAACAGACTAAGCCTAATGTTTACTTTCTATTTTAATGGGATTTGTAACTGTGCTCATTCCACCAATAAACTATACTGTCTATGATTTAGAGAAACCAAAGTTTGCATACTGTTTGTGATAACATGTTATTGAAGAGTGATTTGTGTAGACGCTATAATAATCTAAAAGGTGTTGGTATGTTAAAGCGAATCTCATTTATTTGGAATGTCCCTTTACGGAATGATGTGTAAACTTTGACGAAATTAGCTATTAACATCAGTGACATATGATTAAGCCACTTTATTGTCGGACGCGAGAAATAAACTGTATTCATGTTTCAGCTTCAACGGGCCCTTCTATAATGAACACCTAATAGGCTAGTTAGAACCAAATTAATTCTCTTAGGTATACTTGAATTTGAGAAAAGCATTAACTAGATGTGAAAGTCCCATTTACCATATATAAGTGATAGATATTTTAAGGCGGAAATTCCGAACTATAATCATTATGTATAGACTCATATATCTCTAAAATGATTCAATAATGCTATAAGACTTCCAATATGAGAATGGTTTCCCGACTTATTCTACCAGATATCTTCTATTATTACGTTCGGTAATACCGCAAACCTATAAAGAACAGCCAGCTAATGTTAAAGACCCCATTACCCCACCCACAGTATAAGGATATGGTTTTATTAGCTGGTGCAAATCCGACATTTAAACATGGAGCTCAATGTGTCAAGTACATACCACATCGATCTTTGTTGACAATCAAGTATTCGTCCAGCAAACGATTGTTTGATAAAACAGGCAGTTACCCCCTCCCCCGAGCCTCTGTACAGCTGATAAGCATTTGAATTTTATAGAGATTGAAGTGATCATGGTGTACCATATGTGCCGCATTGATAACCGGGGACTGTAGGTGAACCGTTTGAGCTGTATTTATCTACCATGTTAATAATCAATTCTTCCCACCAGATTCAATAAGGTGGATCAGAATTGGATAGAGGTGCATCTCTTCTATATCATATATTTTAATATCACTTTCGTTGTGCATGCGACAACACGAATGTTTGTGAATTGAGAGGTGTGTAATGCGCATGCGCTAGAAATCATCACATAAATTTAGATGATTGTCTACTTTATTTCGTTTCACGTGAATCCAAACTAGCGCGGTTTAGTCGTTTTTATCATAAGAAGAGCATAAGCAAATTTCCTATTTCTATTTTAAAAGTGCAGTTTGAAAGTTAACGTTTAAGATAATGTTTAGAGTTGAATAATACATGTAAAATTATGTAAATTAGCAGTGAACATGTACACGTGAATTGAAAATTCGAAAGTCTGCCTTCTGAAATAAATTCTAAACCCTAAATACCTACGATATAAAAAGAATGGTCGTGCATATGTTTCAACAAACACTTAACTTCAAGTACTAGCAAAGTAGTTCATTTATTGATATTCAAATGAATCATATAGTTTATCAGACCGAACGAACTTTATATGGATCTTCCTTGGTTTCAGCATGTAAATATTACAGAAACAACAGATGCATTGTAAATCAAGCCTTTGGACATTAAGTCGGGCACAAAATATATTACTGACTATTTATTGTCAAATTTATTGCGGATAATTCTGTGTAAAATCACATTTCTTATCAGACAATATGTGTTGATTTTTTTACCGGTTTCTCACGTCCTATCGACGTTCCATAGCAAACCATCACGTAATATATATTTTAAGTAAACAAAGGTAATTTGTGAAGGATTACTAAACAAACCAGGAAGTCTTTGAACAAATAATTTGTCAGTAATCTGTCAGTAAGATAAACAAAATAAATCTGTTAGATAACAAACTTTTTTTTATTTAAATTTATCACACACACAGTCTACTTTGATATTAAAATACATGTATACAAAGACAAGAATAACATTCTTGTACTTGTTCTGTGCTTCTGACAGCATGCTACAGTAAGATAACACTATAACTATAAAGGCAATAGTTACACTATTACAAAAAGTCGTATCATGAACACTCTGCAGTCTCCAAAAACACGCACTCACTTCACACACGCACTATAGTATATACACAGGAGGCCGTCCTTAAATTACCATAGCTATTACCGTAAGGGCGTCATTCTAATCCACCGACCAACCATTAATTAAAATATAATCATATATACAAATAAAATCACAATAAGTGTTCATTTCGATTGAAGTTTCATAAAAGGTGTCCTTTATAGACTTAAAAACGGACACTTAAACATTTCTTCCATTGTCTGTCTACAAATTCTGTATTTTGACAGACATTAAAGTTGTAATGAGACACAAGCCAGAAAAAGCAACGTGCTGTCATGTTAATGTCCTTATATTACCTTATTCTAATTGTTATATAGAAGTATTTTCAGCACTTCACAACACATAAAAACTCCTCATGTCACGTCGTAACTACATATGTGACATGGGCGGATTCACTTGATACCAAGCAGATTACGTGATTAACGCTGTTCCGGAAGGGCAAGCTGATTCGTGTACAACAGCCACCATTGGTATCTAGGCGATGCCGGCTCATATAAAATTGTTATTAAATGAACCACAAGGCATATAAGAAATGCTGAACATTTCCAAACAACAAAATGCAATTATCTTTCAGTTGTCATTTTTTTTTTATTTAAAGTGAATTCATTAATATACAAATGTATGCTAGATTATTAAAAATGATGCATACCAGAGCAGTGTAGGTACAGATGTCCTAACGTGACGTTTTAACAAATTAGTTTAGTTTTTTTCACTGTATGTAAATAAATTTTGATTCAAAATTAACGTTTTTCCTTTAACTTTAAAGGTACAAAAGTTGTATGGTCTATCACTTTCTCTCTTTTTGTCATAGTAAAAACTGTATAGGTGCTATACACATTTTTCTCCGTCTGTCTGAGGTTTGAACTTTCTAATTTTTATAAAGTTGCAGCACTGGAAGTATTTTAATTATTTAAGGTAAAAAAAATCTTTTTAACGTGTACACGTAAAAAATAGGCTCGAACGAAAGATGCCGAGTCATTCCGAACTCTTCCGAACATCGTCGCGACAATCTCGAAGTAACACGAGAGTTGTAAAACCAAGAGAAATGTCAACAGTTTTTCGTAAAACAAAACATGTGGTCGACCTCAGCAAACTGAACATACAAAGAAAATGATGCTAGCACATTATAATATTTGATAACACAATATTGAATTACGGCAATGTGTGAATTAGATGTTTCAAATACTCGCTCTGTGGACATGTTCCAGCACGATTGCTCATATTAGAAGGAAAACGTAAACAAACACATGTGCGCTTACGCTAGTTACCTGGATCACCACGTGCAGGACGTGTGGACGTCAGTCACGTGATACGATTCGGAATTCCGACAAAACCCGAAGGTACTGAACATGGCGGTCATTGAAGGCGTTTTATTCAAATCCAGGAATATATTATGCCTAGATTACGGCTCTCTTATAGGCTGACATATGGTTTTGGGGAGCTTAATCATCAAGATACATGACCATGTTCAAATATCAAATGTTAAAACGACATATCGTTTCAGTGAAAATTACAAGAAATACAACTTTAACCGAAATTGCTTTTAATTGTAACTGTAAAAAAAGTTGATAATTGTGTTGAGTTTCAAGAGTTATAAACTTACTGTTACACTACATCCTGACTACCATATCCCCTAGCCGAGACACACCAAAGTCGATAAAGCATCATATGTGCCTTTAAATGATTTCCACAGCTTAATTCATCAAACCTCATAGTTTTCACGTTTGACGGCCCACCTCTGTGAAAAAGACTCTGGGTATTCTGCCCTTTGACCGATACACACCATATTCTATAAAAGTAGTAGTTTTTGTTGAAAGGTTTGCCCGCTATTAGTATAATATGACCGGGTGGATGGGCTAATCTCCGACATCACTGGAGTGTTTCAGAGAGATAACATTATATAAAGGGCAATAGTTCAAATAGAAAGAGACGTAACACGAATACACCGCAGTCTCCCAAATCATACAAACATTCGTATATACAACACATTGCATACATTGGAGGCTATTCTTAAATGTCCTTAGTTGTTACATGATGTTAAATATAAACAACTAATCAACCAAATAACCATTCCTAACTGACTTTCTTTTTGCTAATGTCCATCTTTGACACCGCCTCACGTTTGGCCGTAACAATCAAGGTATATGCATAGGTAATATTTAACATGTAGACCTTTGAAAATAGATTAATATGTTTTATGGATTAAAAGAGTGATTTATCACATCGACATAAACAACATAGTCATTCAGCATTATTTGCTAAGTATTTCAATCAACAACAACAACTAGTTGAATGGTATCTTCAAGGTAAACATGTTCTGAGATTGAAGGGGTTTATATTTACAAATAATTTATAAAATAATGCGTTAACAAATATTATAAATTATCCTGTTTAGAACCTTTTGACACAACTGTATTTTATCAGTATAGGAACAAATAGAGCTTATGGAACCAAGTTCTGGATTCCAATCACCATCACTTTTGGTCTTAAGTTCTATAATGGCAAACAGTTACATGACATGTGTATGTACAGTCTTGCTTTATCTGTTTCTTTCATTTGAGTGTGATAACAGAAAGGAGCAATGCTCTCATTGCAAAAAAAGATATAATCTCATTGATTATCCAGCCTATATAGCTGATTTGATGAATTTATATTTTCCATACCACACGACTAATAGAAAGTATATAAATCATTCTATTTACAGAAAAAAATGTAACATTAGAAGGCAGATGTATCGGAGTTACTTCCCTTCCTCTCAAAATATGTAAATACACTCATAGTTTTTTGTAAACCCTTATTTTATTGAAAACTTTAATTGAAAGATCATATAATAAAACTTATCGGCCATCTTTTTTCATTAAGATGTGCCAAGTATTCGCCATATCCTTGTTGCGTTAATTCCTTGAGTGAACAGAGCTTGCTGCTTGTTAGTTTGTGGTAGGAAGCACAAACTAGGGATGTTAGTGCCTACTATTTGAAGAAGTGGAAAAATAAAGAGTCTATGCAATAGACGATTTTTTACACGATTCAATTTTACCGCCTCCTTGTAGTCGATTCAAATTTACCGCCTCTGCGTATATATTTGATTACTTCTAATTGACTTATCAGCTCACGTGACCACGCTTTGTTTATGAGTTTGCGCACTACTCATTTCAGCGGACAGAAAAAATTTTCACGGGCGCCATTAATCTATTCTATCAACATTTCATTACCCACCCAGACCACATCCCTGTTTGTTCTTATTATCCACATTTGTTTTATGCTCATTGCTTTCTTTTTAACATTTATTGCAACATTTATATGTTTAATGTAGATTTGCTTTATGCATTGCTTTCTTTTTAACATTTATTGCATATTGTTCTCTATCGAAATATTTTTGTCACCGCTTTCTTTGTACTTGTATGTGTACCATTTATATGTATAATGTATGTTTACTATTGTTAGCATATTATTCTCTCTTATAAAATTTCTTGATATTGTACTGTGTGGCGATTTTAAAGCCGCACCTTCACTCATAGGCGATTTTAAAGCCGCACCTTCACTCATAGTTTTTTGTAAAACCTTATTTTATTGAAAACTTTAATTGAAAGATCATATAATAAAACTTATCGGCCATCTTTTTTCATTAAGATGTGCCAAGTATTCGCCATATCCTTGTTGCGTTAATTCCTTGAGTGAACAGAGCTTGCTGCTTGTTAGTTTGTGGTAGGAAGCACAAACTAGGGATGTTAGTGCCGACTATTTGAAGAAGTGGAAAAATACTGGTAGTTAAGCCAGATTTTGAGGGCAGAGAATGGTGCAAGCTGCATTTATCTCTTATCCTATCCTATTCCCCTTTTTTGTTGTTGTATTTTTTAACTTCTCTTTAAGACAACGTGCCTTTCACAAAGTAAAAGGAATTATAATGTGAATATTCACGCACTTTTGGAAACTTCGGTATATTACAGATCAACATTTGACATGTGAGACTAATTAAGGACCAACATCTGAAATTTTACCCTCCAGTTGCCTAGCCTATAGCAGTTATGACCTTTTCGTCTTTAATAGCTGTTTACCTCGTCGCCCTCTCCCTGACCACAGGTTTGTTTATCTGCTTTATTGTCATATACATAACCGTATACATTTTAGGAATTGAACAATAGTAAGATACTATTTAAAGATGCTCCACCGCTGACAAATGGTATTTTTTCACAATCAAAAACAACAAACGACCATTTAGTATTTTTCTTCAGTTATAAAAGTAACTTACTTTACATCCTTACCACCATTGAAAAGTTTGAGCTTCTAATTTTATTTTAAGTTAAAACTATAAAAAAAAATGAATTGCATTCCGAAAAAATTCGGTGGCACTATATGCTATATGGAATGAAGTAATGACTGCTCATGCACCAAAGGCAAGATAAATTATTTTATATTATTTTTTTTTGTGTTAATTAGACATGATATACAGGATTTAACGCCAATTACTGTTCAAATGATGAATATCATATATACCCTGTCGGCGATGGAGCATCTTTAACCATTATATTTTTGCGAGGTTCAATTTATACCGTAATTTCGCGAGAGAACTCAAACGCAAATTCAAAATTTTCACGAATAATTGTAAAATCGTATAATATTAATGCACGATTGTCATTAAGAACACTTGGTCGTGTTATGTATTCGCTTATTTGTTTTGATTTGAACATATTTTGTTGTGATATCTTGTATACACTGGGAATATTTGTTGTAAATAAGGAAGACGTGAAATATTGTGTATTTTTATATGAATATTTGTATATTTGTTCGCGTTCGATATCAATATGAACTAAATCATAAGTTTGATTTTATAATATGTCATGATTTTAAATATAATTAAAGATTTGTTCCAGCGTATTAACGATCAATTTTCTTTCTCTGAAAACTATGTTATTTATTTGGTAATTTTTTCTTGTTTGTTTATAAACTTTTGCATTAATATTAAAGTGAATATCGTCGGGCAAAGAAAAACCAGTCTAAATGCGTTGATAGGCCTTCCAAAAGGTATTTGGTAATTTTTCTTGTTTGTAAAAGTTATAAAATTTGCATTAATATTAAATTTAATCAATTGATTAGCAATATAAGTTATTGAAAGATATATATCTTATTCAGAATTATTTCAAATTCGTCATAAATCAAAGCATTTGATTTGTTACTAATTACCTATACTATCAGAAACTTAACAAAGTTTTATTTACATAAATCTCATTCCTTGCATGTACAACTGAGGTAAAATGCAAAAAAAAAAAAAAAAATTTAAAAACAAACAAATAAACAAACAAGCAAAAAAAACGAAAATTTAGTTCTAAACATGATAACCCTTCCTTAAAGTGAATAGTCGGGCAAAGAAAAAACCAGTCTAAATGCGTTCATTGGCCTTCCAAATGTTCTCACATATTAATACGACGGCCAAGTTCTGCTTACGTTTTCCAGTTCTGACCATTAAAGATTTTATTTTTCTATTTCATAAGAAATTATACTGGATACATTCACACCATTTTTACCGACTTTAGCCATCCTTGCCCGACTGTTCACTTTAACAATATTCTGATCCAACATTTTGATCAAAACGACTGAGATTATAATAACATAATTTTTTATTTTTTACAGTAAAGGGGAGTTGTATCAACAGCATTCAGGCAATATCACCAGCTCTTGCTCAGGTTACTGAAAAGGATAGTGGTAAGTACTCTATATCTAGTGGGTGTGTGTGAACTTGTCATGCATTACTTAAGGATTAACTTGAATAGATTTATTATGTGATATTTTTGTGTTATATCTTCATAACATAAAAAATCTATTCAAATCAATCCTTATAATTCACTTTACTAAAATTTGGAACTCTTTTGTCTAAGAAATTATTACGCCGTTATCTCAGCAAATCAGAAGCGACGTTATTGGTTGATAAAGTAATTTTTAGCCAATGAAAGTGCTCTTTACAAGCAATATTTAATCATTATTGATAATTGAAGACATATTAGATAAAACAAAAAGGATTACAGTGTTGTAATCAACTTGTCAATAATAGAACTGTGTCATCCAGTATAATTTTAATACATTTTGTTTGAACATTCATTACATATATGTACCTACATGTATATGTCAAAAGAACAGTCTTTCAAACAATTTTAGGATCAAGCGCTGATAACACTGAACATAATGACGTTATGTATATGGATTACGTCAACACCACAACTTACAAAGGTTTATAGCAAATGCGTGTTATCCTTTAAGCGGGCAAATGCTGATCCAACGTTGAATCACACAGCATGACGTATTTATGTGTAATCCTATGACTAAACGTCGTGGAATTATCATTTGTTGTAGTTTTTTTGTTTGTGTACAGATATCGTCCTTTTAAACACGACAAACCTACCAACACTGAATTGGACGTTCAGCATAACGAACGTAATGCCGGTCCTTGAATACGATCTGCTGAATCAATTCATAAACATCTCTGTAACCAACACGAGGATTATACTTTCGCTGTTTGAACCACTTAACGCAGAGTATTTCTGTAGCGTTTACGTAAGTTGTAATGAGGTGTTTTTTTTCTCATTTCAACAAATTTTATTGACATATTGATGGTACAGTCAATAGGATGGAACAACAGGCTAGGCCTATATAAGTTCTCTCCATTGGTGGATTAAATCAGTTATAATATCTATATATATATTGTTACATTAATATTTTTGAAATGAAAAAATACAATAATATTCATGTGTTGTTTTGATTATAATTATAGCCTTCAAATATGGTCGATGTGAGATTAGCCTTGTTTAATTTAAAACAATAAAGTTAAAATAAATTCAAAAATTTGCAGAAATTTCTATCGATATGTTTAAAAATGTAATCTTGGTCAATTCTAAAATGAAAATATTTTTATATACATGTATAATCTATCCTAGAAATAACTTTTATGTTAAGTTTTTTAATGTAACCTCCGGAAGGGCATCCGTGAAAATAAAAATTGTAGATGTGACGCTGATTATCATATTTTTACAGAAGCGGGAGTTAAACTCATTTGTTATTGGTATTAACTGTAAAGATCCTTCAGACAGTTCTACCCCTGTTCCATTGGTAAGTAGTATTAGTTCTGGTTTGGATAAACTCTATCTTACTATTTACTGCTCATACTTCATTAATATAGGTAATGCATTATGAATTTAAATGAAAGTAGTAGAAACTGCAAATTTTCGATGTTCGATTATTCACTGCTTTTTAGGTTGTTTTTATGCATTTAAATATTTTTTTTTGTAGTTTTGGAAATATAAATCAGTTGGAGTTCTTTTGCCTATAATTTTTGTATATAATTAGGCTTGTTAGAACTGTTTCGAATCATTTGGAACACGTTACCTCGGTCTGAAGACATACAAACAAAGGGTTTCGGCTGAAAACAGCCTTGTTCTAACGCAACTTGAACTGTAATTCCATCTTATTGCATATACTAAGAATTATGTCATGCATCCTACGTTTTGTATAAGGTGAATCCAATGTTTTAACTAGTGTTAAATTCGAGTTGGGTCGATGCTACTTTGGTTTAACAAATGATATAGCAATAACTGGGAAATGAAGAGAAATTAAATATAATTTGGTACTTTAAAAATTGACATCACAACCTTATCATAAATAAAACATGTTCTACATATATAAAGTGAAATAAAATATTCTCATTGATCGTTTCTTTTATAGATGAAACGAATTTTCTATGTTTAAAATTATTTCGTGTATTTTTCAGAGTTTTACAGTAATTAATACTGAAGTGGATGAATTTAAACCAGACTTTTCTGTAAAACCACTTAGCATTACAGTACCCGAGGTAAGATTCTTACTAGACACTCTGCTAGTAAAACACTAAGGAATAAAGTTCAGAACAAATTGGCCTACAATATCCGAAGTGCTTAACGTATATAGCACCATGTGAAGTTATCTAATTTTATCGCCTTTGTTTTAACTGAATAACTATTTTTTTCATTTTAAATTTGTTCCTAAATGACGATAGACCGATATATGCAATTAGTCTTGTTTATGACAAAATATTATTTCATTTCGTCAAATTGTGCTTGTTTTATAAAACAATAACATTGCTTGTGTCAATATTTTCTTATTTATCACCGATTACCCATAGGATGCACCAGTCGGAAAAACATTAATACTTATCAATAATACCCTGACGGACGAGGATTGTCCTCCTAAATTTGGGATGAACACCATTACAATCTCCAGCTACACTACAGATCCTCAGGTAATCATATTACATTATATATAATTACAATCTCTAGCTACACTACAGATCCTCAGGTAATTATATTACATTATATATAATTACGATCTCCAGCTACACTACAGATCCTCAGGTAATTATATTACATTATATATAATTACAATCTCTAGCTACACTACAGATCCTCAGGTAATTATATTACATTATATATAATTACAATCTCCAGCTACACTACAGATCCTCAGGTAATTATATTACATTATATATAATTACAATCTCCAGCTACACTACAGATCCTCAGGTAATTATATTACATTATATATAATTACAATCTCCAGCTACGCTACAGATCCACAGGTAATTATATTACATTATATATAATTACAATCTCTAGCTACGCTACAGATCCTCAGGTAATTATATTACATTATATATAATTTACAATCTCCAGCTACGCTACAGATCCTCAGGTAATTATATTACATTATATATAATTACAATCTCCAGCTACACTACAGATCCTCAGGTAATTATATTATGTTATATATAATTACAATCTCTAGCTACACTACAGATCCTCAGGTAATCATATTACATTATATATAATTACAATCTCCAGCTACACTACAGATCCTCAGGTAATTATATTATGTTATATATAATTACAATCTCCAGCTACACTACAGATCCTCAGGTAATTATATTACATTATATATAATTACAATCTCCAGCTACACTACCGATCCTCAGGTAATTATATTACATTATATATAATTACAATCTCCAGCTACACTACAGATCCTCAGGTAATTATATGACATTATATATAATTACAATCTCCAGCTACATTACAGATCCTCAGGTAATTATATTATGTTATATATAATTACAATATCTAGCTACACTACAGATCCTCAGGTAATTATATTATGTTATATATAATTACAATCTCTAGCTACACTACAGATCCTCAGGTAATTATATTACATTATATATAATTACAATCTCCAGCTACATTACAGATCCTCAGGTAATTATATTATGTTATATATAATTACAATCTCTAGCTACACTACAGATCCTCAGGTAATTATATAATATTATATCATATATAATTACAATCTCAAGCTACACTACAGATCCTCAGGTAATTATATTACATTATATATAATAACAATCTCAAGCTACACTACAGATCCTGAGGTAATTATATTACATTATATATAATTACAATCTCTAGCTACACTACAGATCCTCAGGTAATTATATTACATTATATATAATTACAATCTCAAGCTACACTACAGATCCTCAGGTTATTATATCCTTTCTTGAAGTCTGTAAATTATGAAACTGGAAAACGTCTAATGTGATGTTATATGTAAATATGCTGTAGATATAAAAATGAACATACTACCTGTAAATGAGTGTCCAAATGGTAACAGGAAAACGAACTAACTGTACCGACAGAGGAAATGTATTCTGATACATTGACGACGCATGTCTTAGATACATATTACAGTGTTAACTTCTGTTGCGAAAAGCCATTGATGGAATCAATTTATTTTCGAGTGCAAATAATTCGTGTATTATGCAGGAGATAAGAAAAGGAAAACCATCTACAGATAAAATAGATTCATAGTCGTCTAAATCATAAACAATAAATCGCAGTGAAGAATGTTCTTCATGTGAACATGAAATCATGGAGATCAGTTGATAAACTGTGTTGTTTCTGATGTCATGTATTCGTCAACACAACTGATGAAACGATGTAATTTTTGCAAACGAATTCATTATGTAAATACGATAAATTATCATAAATTAATGACAAAGAAAGCAACATGGCAACTACAGATACACTTGAACAATACAATATAAAAGTATTTAAAATAAAATGCTTTAGATCTAAATGAAAGTAAAGACAGTTGATAAAATTACCTTGTCCCACCTTTAGTAACTTAGCACGCCCATAAGTAATTATTATACGGTTCAGTTACTGACTGTTGACATTTGATTTAGAAAACATGTTTGAAGCAGTTATTTTACTATTTGGTTTACAGGTAAATGGAATAGATTATGTTGAAATCAGGCTTGGAAGTGTTGGTGACGTTGTTTTAACACGATCAGTAGACTTTGACGCTATATATGTCACGAGAAAGCCCGTATATTTCATGGTCAACGTGATGGTAACGGTAAGTATATTTGCAAGCTCATAAGACTTTAAATGTGGCCGTATAAGAAGAGTATAAAAGGATCGATATTGGTATCGTAAAAAACTCCAATCATTTAAGAAGAACTACCGTTTTCACGACTCCGTTTTATCCCTGGATTGAGAACATCACGCTCTCCCAGTCTTACAGGAGAACCACTTAGAAAGAAAAAGAATTGAACATACCGCATTTTTATCGGGTATCTTAGAATAGAATTTCTGAAATATTGAACAACTGTGTGTTTTTGTATTGTTGCATGTCGGTCAACCTAAGAATTCACTAAAAAATTGATTTAAATAGAGGCATATTGGTGGGTTAAAGTCATCGAATAATCAATGTAATTTCATTTATTTGAAAATGGACTTAAAATACGTTTATATATTTATTATACATTTATATGCAACACATGAGCTATGCACTTTATGTGAAAGAATTGTGTTATTATTTCATTTGTTCTCTGTTATAAGGATCCAGAAAATCGCTTCTCGACAACAACTCTACGAATAGACATTACGGACGTGAACGACCTACCTCCGGCCTTTGATGAATTCACCTATACGGCTCATACCAGTATCTCATACAGGGTATGTATCACTTTTAATGAGAAGCAGATAATTGCATCTTTAAAATACATAATGTACTTTAATACAGTAGGTCCTTTACTTCGACGCCTAGTTAGTGGTAACCGTTGCCAGTATAATGTGACCGGATGGGGTATGTTGCTTGGTGTCTTCGGCAGCATACCTCAATGATATAGCACTATTAAAAGGGCTATAGTTCACTATACAATAGGATATGGTAATATGATGTTAATTAATCAAACAAACAAGTAGTACATCCATACAGCATTGGCAATGATTGTCGAATGTACATGGATTCAAACTTAACAATATCTAACCTAATGCCAAATGCTACAAACGGAGGCTTTGACCAGAGCTAATTTTAAACATTTTTAAATTTCATATAAAAATAAAACCAATTTTGTTGCTGTATCATTGTCATGCAGTACCTAGTGACCTAAGAGTCTAGTGCTGTGTAACTGTATAATGCCTTGTTTCAGGGTAAACTAACAGTGTCACCAACCGCTATCCACGCTTACGACCAGGATCTGTCTATAAACTGCTCAGTTGTATACAGTCTACTTCAAGGTAAGTTTATTGTAGAAATCAAAGAGAAGCCATCCAATTATCAAATCATTACGATATGACATCATTTGCATTATTTGACAGTGGTTGCAATCGCGATCTGTTAGACATGATTGGTGAATTCACTATTTACAGAACATTCATGCATATATATTGCATTATATATTGATAATTTGGTATTCCTCTTCGCATATTACATAGTTAGCTCCATTGTGCGTAGGTATCCATTGTTACGTCATTATTTCGCAAACACATGACGTCACAATCCATACCTATCCACAAGGGCAGATAACTCTGTAATATGCAAATACAGAACATTATATCATTTTAATTTTTAAGGTGGCTTGTTTAGTCAGTCTTTTGATATTGATTCCATCACGGGGGAGATCAGTCAGACAATGGATGTGACGTCACCAGCTCAAGTCATTCAGATACAGGTATATTAGTGTTACTTTATAACCATGAAGTAGAGTATACCATACCATAGTAACTTAAGCATCCCTATAAATAGATTCTGTTTACACATTTGATCATAACCACTTTTAGGTAAACAGAGTTAAACTTTATAGCAGTTAAAGAAAAGCATGCCAAGACAATTGTATTGGTAACGGAAATAAAGAAATAGCTAATTCTTACTAATCGTTATAATACCGATTTAGATAAATACCATTAAGATGTCGACTTCTAAGAATAGAACTCTTGTCCTGAATAATGAAATAAAATTCATTATTATCTTTGTGATTATGTTACCGACAGGCGACGGAGAACTGCCCTGGCACGACTAACCAACTATCGCAGACTGTCCCAATGTTAATTACCCTCGGTAACGACACGGTACATCTACCGCCAGATGCTGGTAAATCAACTGCAGAGGAAGGGTCAGATTTCAAGCTCATACTCATCGTTATCGGAGTTGTCGCCCTTGTTGTCATTGTTGCCTTGTTGATTGGTTTCTTATTATATTATAAAAGGATGTCACGTGCTGTACGGCCGGATCAGGATCGACCTGAAACTCCTCGTACCGAAGAGGAAGAGAGCTGGATACTGACCGAGAAGGAAGTAAAGAGATTCTTATTGATCCCATGCTGCTTCCGACACCGGCCGGTAAGAAAGGACAATTACCTCCCTTGAATATGACATCGACTGGTACAGAAACAGATAGAAAGAAGAAGCGATCTAGACGGAGAAACAAGAAAAAGGAGATTGATATATATGATGGTACGAGAGAATATGACATGGCTGCGGATCCCGAGTTCTTCAAATCAGCGCAGAAAGATAAGATAAAACGATCAACGAGGAGTAAGGACAACAAAACTACTGATCCGAATAGGAGATTAACGGTCCAGGACGAATAACCTGATACATAAGAGGACGAGTTTACCTCCCATTGTACAATGTTGGATCGCAATCTCTCTATCTTCCATTGTGAGTCGGCCCTATAGAAAATGTCTTCTTGAAAATGTATTCTTCCTTTGGTCATATATTGAAACATTTTAAACAATTTCCTCCTAAACATATAGCTGAATTGTATTTGCGTTTGGTCAATTAAGTCGCTCTTGGGGAGGAAGTGTTTTGCAGATTGACCTTTTTCGGCTGCTGAATAGTACTATGAGATACATATATATGTGTGTGTAAACATTCCGCTATATGTTGGAATATATTTGCTGAGTCAATTTCAGCACAATGTATTTATAGACAATTGTGTTGTAAACATACTGAACGACTAGAATCCGTGATATTGACATGAGAGCTGTGATAATAATTAATTGGTATGTCAATATTTTAAATCATTCTGACTTCAGACTTCATTTTATTACGGTGATATCGTAACTTAGAGCAATTCTGTCAGTTAACTGGCATCAAGTCATATGTATGGTATAAAAGAGGGTCTATCTCTTGTCCATAGCCATAGCGATGTGCTTCAACATTTGTAACAAATACTAGTAATTTTACGTCATGTTATTTATCACTTGGAATATATTTGCATATACATTCCAAAGTCCATATTTAATGGAAAATGGCAGTTGGTTGTTTAACTTGGAAAAGTTGGAAATTTATTTTACGTTGTCTGAAAAGCTAATACACGAAGGATTGGAATTCATCACTGATTGGCCAGTAGCTAGATTTGTATTTATAGATTCTGTTTAAGGATGTGTTTTTTGCCAGAATTTTCTACGATAACGTGTGATTGATCCGATGAATTAGTGTTAACCCATACAGTTTAGCTGTATGTCACCAACACAATACATGTGTTCAGTGAACCGTGAATACTTTATTGTGCCATATATTTATATGTTTGTTTTTGAATGCTAATGATTGATGCATTTAAGTTTTGATATGATTTATAAAAATGATTGTATAAATACTAATTTATTTTTTGTTACTTCATTTAATCACGCTAAATTGATTTCGATAACTGTTTTTAGTTATGTTATATAATATCTGAAATAAAAGTTGCTCCTATCATCGAATTTATGCTTAGGGTATGTAAAGGGAGATAACTAGAATGATAATAGAATTACTAGATGATAAAGCCAGAACATCTTACAGTTTAGAATAACAAAAACAAATATGTATTTAAGAGTGTATTTATAAGTATTAGTTGAAAGCATACTATCGAAATTGTTTCCGTGTAATTATATGTCTTATTTAGTCAACTACATGTTAATTGCTATGAAAACGCTCTAAATGCGTTAACAAGCAGCTGTGTTATCGATCATTTACAATTGTAAATATTGATTGCATAAACCCAATGTCATAGACCGGTTCGTATTCTCATTGATACATTGGTAAGAAATCATTGTATAATTTATTAAAACAAGTCGAACGTGATTGCACATTTTGTTGTATTCTATTAATTTTTATTCTTATCAGTCAATTAATTTCGTTATAATAAGCAAAATCTTGGCAAAAAATAAGGTAATCAATCATGTTTAAAATATATTTTATTTCTTTGATTGTGTCAAAAATTATATACGTTTTCTTTCATGTAGTTTTATCATTTCTACATTTTTATTTTATATTTTGGCTCGAATGTAGGGGACGTATGACTTCAATAATGATAAAAACTTCGTTCATTTATTCATTTCAAATTGTTCATGATTCCATGGTACAAATTATGCTAGGAATATAGCATAGAATATTCAACCGGATTTCATTCCGTCTATGCATGTTAATGAGTTATTTTTCCTGTGGAAATTGATAGTGACGTCATTATTTTGTTAGCAAATCGCCATTTTACTTGAAAAAAAAATACATTAGACTCTTACTCATATGACGCCGCAACCAATATTTTCAACACCATCATAAGAAAACCTATATATATTTCACTTTAACAGGCGATGTTATAAGTGAAATAAATAAAATAAATATAATCATCCAAAATAATATCAGCACTTGTAGCGAAAAGCGTGTTCGGCTAATACTGCGGCAAAATTATTTTCATTTTTCAAGTCATTTCAAATAGTTTATTTCCCATTGACATTGTGAATTAGAAGTATTGCCTAAAGTTTTCATTAAGATTGCACTCCATACGTTGAATACACATTCAAGTTATCCTTAATTCTCACATTGATTGAAAACACATTATTATGTAAAAAATAGACAAAAATCAAAAGATTGATTATAACGAGGACGATTCAAAAGGTAAATAAGGCAAAGCTCCGGAGTTAGGTGATAACTTTCAATGCCAGTCATTCTGGAAGTAAGTCACATTCTGGAAATTGAAATTAGCTGGTAAGTATATCTAAACAAAAAGTGGGCAATCAGTATCAAATTAGCAATTTAATAGGTAAAACATACACACTAAAACAATTAATGTAGACATGATTAACTTTAGATAAACTACATTTAAAAGCTTTTATGGAACATGAAGTGAAGGTGACCAAAATCTAAAATAGGTTACACCGTTAATACGACATATGTGTGAAGGTAGTTATAAGACTACAGCTGTGCTATCACAGAGAGATAAGACAGTGATAGTTATTGCAGGAACTAACAATGTGGAGACTTGTGGTCATAACTCTTCTCGCTAGTGTATTGACACTAGTATATGCTAATGTAAGTAATTCTGTAATTGTCGGGTTTGTAACTTTATGGAGAATTTTAATATTGCCCTTGTCGAAATACTTTTTGAAGGATAGAAAACCAAATTGAGCACAAATTGCCTTCGATGTGTTAATCAAAACTCAAGACAATATATCGCTACAGACCACATAGACAATTTTCATATTGAATTAAAATAAATCTGGGAATACGTATAATGATTAACATACAGACACACACTGTGTAGAAAAGATGATTCATCTTGTGTGATGTTAATTTCAAAGACTACTTTTAAAATATTGCTTTAAGTATATCTTACAGTTTTGTCTAGTTCTTTGTAAATCATTACAATATAATTTGTAAAAGAATATTAAGTACAGCAAGTTTAGAAAGATTATGATTATCTCTTCAACATGAAAACTATAATATTTTGAGGCATTTAAGAAATTGTAAAGACATTTTCTACGAAATATTAAAAAAACCCAATGATTATAGATTAGATCAGAGTGAGAGAAATATATAATGTACTGTTTGATTGTTTTTAAATCAGAAGATACTTTTCTGCGAAAACAAATGCACGATGCAAAAATAGACAATTATTGGATGACAACATTAATATCACAAAATATAATTTGATAAGGAAAATGACATTGGCATAGAGATATCTTCGTCCAAATTATGCATGCTTTTGATATTCTACACCAAAGTGTCTATGCAGACTTAGCATAAAAATAATTATAAAGCTACTATTAATATATAATAGTATGTGCTATATAAGCTCCAGCAGTGAATATTCATATTGATATGTTCTCAGCATCAATGTATGTCGGACGCCGACTGTCATTCAAACCAATGTTGCTACAAACGTCCCGAGTTTCTGATCATGAGTAGGCGACAACTGCCTGACAATCAGGAAAACCAACATGGTTTGTATAATACTTTCACATTGTAAAGGGTCCTATGGGAGACGCTTCTTCTTCTATTACAACTAAATCATTAAAATCCATATTAGTGTATGCTTCGATTTTTCTTTTGTTAATCAATTTAGAGGAGATGTTTAAATTAAAGGATTTCCGTTGTAAAACGCCAACACATTAACAACACGGTAGGACTAATTTAGCAAATTGATAGTGACGACATTTTATAGTTGTACACTACAACATTTACAAAATGGTGCAGATGCACGCTAATTAAGATGTGGATTGTGTTTTCATAACTTAAAATGTAATCTTCACGCTCCCCCATTAGTCATCATTATTTTCAATTGTGACAGCTGTAACTTTTATTCCAAAATTTGATAAATAGTTTCATTCAACAGGCATTTGTGAGAATTATCAACCCAAAGGAACGCCATGTAGCCCATTCGATAAGATGAATGGACATTGTAGTTGTGCACAAGGTCTAACTTGCCGATTTGTGGCAGCTGAAAATACTACCCAAGTAATTGTGCGCAGGAAACTGTACTACCCAGGACCCGGGACTTACGAGTGTGCCTCTCCATTGAATTAAATTCTAATAAAACAATGTGTAACATTATTGTATTTATTGTTCTTCATTGGTTTTTCTCTTTCTGGTTATTATAATTCTAACCAATAGGGTTCTGATGTTATAGGCCGATATAACGGATTATTGTGATTCTTGCTGGCGAACCAACTAGACAGCGCCTTCTAAGACCAATATTTATCATCCGTTACCTTCCTCTTCTTCTTGAAAAAGACAGCATCGTATCGAAACCCTTGGAAAACGAAGATGGTGACGTTTCTTGATTCAAATAAAACAAAAAGAATATGTGCATTTAGACATTAGTGGGATCAGTAGATTCCGTGCACTAGTCATGACGATTGCAATATGACGAGAGTTGATATTCAATCCAGTGTCCAATTGAAACCAAAAAATTGAAAATTTTAGTTTATTTGAAGTGAATAAATCAACTGAACATAAGGAAGATCCAAATTCTGATCATCACCATGCCAACTTCAACATAAAGAGCACTTGACTCATTCAATGTTTGCGTTTCAATTCATAATATCTAATAGGATGCTGCTTCAATTTCAACATGTAATGATACGAATTAATGTCCGCACTTGGCGATAAAAATTTCAGTGTTTTTTACCAATCAAGTTAAGTGCGAATCTATTCAGTTGCTTTTAATCATCAATCACCAAAAACGAAACAGAACTTTATAGAAAAATCATTGATTCATAAATCCTCGGTGACAAATAATGTAAGTATGGTTCTTTGAAATTCTAATTACACAACTCGGAATGCACAGAATTATTTGTCAACGATGATTTATGAATCAATGATTTTCCTTTAAAGTTGCATTTTTGGTGCTTGACGATTAAAAGCAACGAATTCCCAATTTATTTGATTGATAACAACGTTGAAATTTTTTATCGCCAAGTATGGACATTAGTGCGAATCATTACTTGTTGAATATTGAAATAGCATCCTGTTTGATACACATTTGTAACGTAGTATACTAACCCATTATATATCTATTAATTATTTATGTAGTACTGATATATGTGAATCTATCTATAAGGCCCCCGGCAGTCCGTAACCTCCCTGATACTGACCTCATAAGTAGTATAACACCAGCCATCAACTAGGGTATACGATGTTACACCTGTAAATAACCATGGCGACGGTACTAGACAATGGAACAAAATGGAGATTTATCATCTTTATATTGCCGTTAATGGTGCTGATGTTTGCTTACCAGACTAATTGTCTACCCAAAGATAATGCATTTAAAAGAGGTAAGATTTGGTTTATTTTCTTTAATGAATACGATTAAGACGAATGTCCATGTTTGTTTATGCTTATTTCATATTAGCAGTTGCAATTTGAAGAAAACACGATAGACTAATATTCGATGTTACTTTTTAGTATAAAGAGTTCGCTGTCACTTGATCACTGAATGTTGCAGTACATTGGTAGATGGAGAGTGAAAACATTGACATTCTAGGTGAAAGCCAAAAGTCTAAAACACATAAACACAACAACAGATTGTCACTGCATTTCAAGAAAACGTTTCTCAATATTATTTGAAGAATTACACTCGACGAAAAAAAAAGCAATATTGTCGTAAATGTTTTCCTATCAGTTATAAAAGGAGATTCCATGACACATATCCTTTTGATGTTGAGAGCGGAGTCCACGTACCGACTGGACGATGTACTGTTAGATATCCCACCATGTCCAGACATGTTTCGGTCCAACACCAGCCTGGTTCGTCAAGGTATTGAGTCTGATTATTACGGGAGCGGATTACTGGACCAGTGGCGGGAACACACCCCAGTCAACGTGAGTGGCTGTTCAGACTAATCCTGTTTCTAGTCACAAAACTAAATTAAAACATGTTCAATGAGAAACAATAATACGAGATGAAATATTTTTATGGTTATTTTTTTTTTAAGTTCACCATCATATCAGTTTCACAAATGCAGATCAAATCCTATTTCAAATTTGTCTGGTTTTCAGTTTGTGCTCATTTAAAAATGCGTTAATAAATTTTACTCCGAGTTAAATTGTTTTTGCTTACCTTAAGGCTAGTTAAAAGCGCCCAATGTGTGTCTATGATACATTTCCATTGAATATCCAATAATTATGATTCACAGGTCACCCTCAAGCTCACCAACTACCAAGGTACAACTCTGTGGAGCAGCACATTTCAGGTTACGGACAGGAATACGTCACGACTCGAGACATGGTTCCGGACCGAGAACATCGTCCGACTGCCAGACTATACCCAGTTCCTAGAATCACCGAGTACACTTACCACCAGGTTTGGGTAAGATTGTAATAAAAACACAAAATAGTGAAATTATACAATTTGAATGTGCTATATTTATAAGCGCAATAAAGGTAAATAAATGAAACAAATATAATCTAAATACGTTTTGTTGAGATAAAGCGTCATGGTGATGGAGCTTTAATCTACTTCCACCAATGACATTACGCGTTTATATAGTAAATCTAACGTGTTGATATCAAGATGTCAATAACAATAAATAGAATAAATATAGTTTTTAATGTGGTATGTGACATAGGGGGACTTTACCAAGTATCTATAGTGAATACGTGTATCAGGAGAAAACCAAGGAACCAAATTACTTGGTAATACCAATTTAGTTGGTGAAAACAAAAAGTGAAATAACAATATCTACCTTCCTCCTGGGTTGTGTAGTTCCAATCCAATGTACTGTGTATTTTTTTAATCTGCAAAAGGCCTTGTAAAACAATACCAAAATAGGACGTGTTCAAAATGAACTAAACAACCGGCTACATTACCAACATAACCAGGTTACCTATATTACCAGGTTATTTATGAAATTGCAAATTGTTTATGTCCGTCTAGATAGTCACGTGATATTTTGGTCGTGGTAATTCACCGCGAATTAACATCAACATCATTAATACTGGATATGGATACTGGAATTTCCAGTCAATTTTTGAATATGCGAATGTTAATCTTCGCGAACTTATTTTGAAATGGAAATCGCGAAATTGAAGTAGCCACGAAAGAAAGTTGGTATACAGTATAGGTTAGCCTGTTTTGATTTTCTTTGATTCACTCGCATTTCCTCCACTAGAAGGACCTAACTAACTAATTCTACCATCAACAAGTCTAATTAACACATGTTTGTTTTTATCAAAACTGTTGCGAGATTAAATTTAAATCAATGGGAAGCTACACATAGATAAACAAAACTAAACTTTTGGTCTCCCAAATTGTTTGGTTAAAAATATACGTGTTTAAGGTTTCTTTGTTGTTCATAAATGAAACTTGTGGTCACTCCAAATGTTTTCTACGGGTCTCATTGCTCATGAAATCGACACCCGTTTGAGCATTCCCAGTGAGTTCTGTAGCTCCCGTTTAATCAATGCTGTGTAATCGCCCGTTGCCTGACAATAAGCCATTTCTAATAATACAGATAACCGTCCTGTTGTAGAACCCCCGGTTTCCTGGCCTTACTTCAACAAACCTCCACCAATATCACGGCTCACGTAGGCATCATACAACAAGCTGACAATGTCACAAGCTGCTCAAAGATTCCATCGTTCTTCTATTTTTCGAATTCGACCATGGAGCCGTTTAAAATAAGAAACGGTGAGGGGTGTATCAAGGTTATTTAACATAAATTATAGTTCCTTTAAAATTTATATCGGTCATTATCTCTTATTCACAATGTACCGTTACAGAACGCTTAAAATCTTAAAGTATTCAACAAAGTGTATATCTGATCGGATCGTAGCGTCACATGAAAATGAATACCAAGTACTTTTGTACCGTTTTATAAATGTTCCTTTAAAATTTATTGATTCTCTTTGAATTTAAGTTTTTTTTATCACCTTCACTTTGATTTGAAATGAAAAGGTGTTTTTTTTCCATTACTTTTCCCAGATTGTATATCAACTAAATCTACCATTATCTTTAATATTTTGTTTTTAAATTGTACGTTGGTTATATTCTACTTTACAGGAGAAAGCACACACTTTGAATATATCGGCTGTTATAACCTTTTATCTGTATACGGCAGCGATGATTATCCTGACTTACCTAATGTGACCCAGTGTCACCAGCTGTGTGCCAGTCGGGGATACAGAACTTTCGGTTTCTTTAAGGTATGCACTGATGTTACTTAATACCTACTCTGTTTACAAGCATTTAATTACATTGCTAAATCACAAGAACGTTTACAAGGAATTGAGACAAAAATGTGTATATGTAGAACATTTAATAGGAGTTGTACCATTTTCTGTTTTAAAATTAATGGATCTTGCTATTTCGCCCTAAATTAAGTGGGAACCAAAGGTATTTGTCGACTATTACGGATATTATACCCATAATGGATATTACGTCCATATCGGACATTTCTCTCACAGGAATAGTATTGTATTTCCACTTTGCATTGTATTGTAAGTAAAAGAGTTTGCCTTTTCAAACTCAGAAACATCACTCAGCTATATAAATCACTTTGTAAAAATTCTGTTTCTTCAGTACTAGGACTGAAATTGTATCTATGTAATTTATCAGACCAATGGGAGATGTCACTGCATAGGTAAGTCAACATGGCTTGTATCCTCTGGAGCAAAAGAAGAAAACTGTGATGGAATAGCCGGATATGAAATGTCAGGTAAGTTATATTTTGGTTTCTCTGTGAAATAACTTCGTCAAATAATTATAGGGTAACTAGTCTAAATCAGATATCACCAGGAACACAATAATTGGCAGTATAGCTTGGGTTTTTTTTTATTACATAAACTTAAAATTAAGAAGAATGAAATACAGTTACGCCGGAATGCACAGGTATCCGGATTATACAAGAAACTGTTTTGACAAGTTATATTGTATGACGATAGTAAAAAATGTTTTGCACCATACAACAATAGTTTTGTAGATATGTCTTGCCGAAAATTGGACTTGGGAAATAGTTTTAAATCAAACTTAAATGAATAAATATTTAATTCGTGCACTCAGATTGTAGAGATATTTATCTTGAGTTACTCTGCCTTTTCTAATGAGGTCACTGTCACAGCTTAATAAAGTAATCAGTGTATTATCATTTAGATTTCCGAACTGCGAATGTGCCGTTAACTCAAACAGAGGTAATCATTAAAAGGGCGAGCATGATAGGTGGAAACGAGACCAGGGTAAGACAATATATCATCAAAATAATAATACTCAATAACCATTCTACATTCAATTTTATGATTCTAATATAACAAACTGAACATTCTGACATGAATACGAAACTATGCACAAGTCAGAAACATCAGATAGAGTTTTGAACACAAAGTTAACTTTTAGGTATATCAACGTAAACATTTTATACCATGTAATCACTCTACCTGTTTGGAAGTTTAAGTAGTCCTTTTGTCGTTTTTAAATACCCTAGGATGTTATGTGATGTATAAGTATATAAACGGGCTTCGTGAGAGAAGTACTCAAATAATGCATTTGTACCATACAATAGTTTTGAAGACATGTCTTGCCTAAAATAAGACTTGGGAAATTGTTTTAAATCAAAGTTTATTAACAAATATTTAATTCGTGCATTCTGATTAATAAGGTATTGCAGTATGCTAATATAACACAGGTCTTTGCAATCTAAATCA
Organism: Argopecten irradians; assembly: GCF_041381155.1. Taxonomy (NCBI): domain Eukaryota; kingdom Metazoa; phylum Mollusca; class Bivalvia; order Pectinida; family Pectinidae; genus Argopecten; species Argopecten irradians. The sequence continues at coordinate 29,854,803 of NC_091138.1, read as the reverse complement.
AATCGAATGCCCAGTTAAAACCACTGAACGCTAATCTGACCATCTGTTTTGCTCCAGATATACTTCGGGAATACTACCACTGGCTTTGTGACATCTGTCCATGTGTACAATTACAAAAGAGAAACTGGGTCATCAAAACCGTGTCAATACCGCCTTCAGTACTCCAGGGTCGACTGTGATGGCGACAAGTATCTAAACATCGGAGTACATAGGGTAATACACACAAATACCATTATACTCGCCACTCCATGTTGGAATTCTGTATGAGCAATTTTCCCATTCGATTATTTTTGTCTCTTCCATCGTTAAAGGATACATTTTTTTTTCATTTTACTTGACATATCTCCCACTATGGTTTTTATTGCTTTTTTACCATCACTCCTAACTTTTATCCCACCTATAAATCTTTACAAACGTTTGTTCTTTCTGGTCAATTTTTGCTGAATTAGCTTACACACTAAGTATCTGATAAATCTTCAGGTGTACAACTGTGACGTGAAAGAACCTTTACGAAAAGGAGTTCTAAGAATGAAATGTTTGGTGATCATTTTACCCGACATCGTCTCAGCGGATATTGATGTTTACGGAATAGAAGGTAAACCATCTACAGCCAGTGATGTTGTTATCTTTAAATGTATATACTTTTAACAACCTTATTTTCGCGCCAACTTGATTTCCGTTTCCAGGACAAAATACGTTTTAGCGCCGATTTAATTACGCGATTTAGAGTCAAAAAGTTCTTCTTTACTGTACAAGTACAGATGCATGACACTTTGTTTCGCGATTTCTCCTTGCCCTCGAAATTTAATCGCACGTAGAAATAAGTTAGTTTCCAGTATATACTACTCAGAAACACTTTAAACACTCAAAGCATGCAATCAGTTATTGAATTGTCTCAATTTATTATTGGAGGTAAAGTGAAATAAAATGCATCCCTTGGTTATATACTAATAACATATTATAGATAACAAAGATGTCACTATCTTCCTTTCAGATCCCTATATAGCTGCCCCCGTTTTGAATTGTCTAGCTTCCAACCGGATTGGCTTCATATCAACTGTATACCCAATCTGATAACAGTTGTATTGCTTATGTATTGTCTTCCTTTCAGAGCCCTATATAGCTGCCCCCGTTCTGAATTGTCTAGCTTCCAACCGGATTGGCTTCATATCAAGTGTATACCCCATCTTATAACTTGTATTGCTTATGTATTGTCTTCCTTTCAGAGCCCTATATAGCTGCCCCGTTCTGAATTGTCTAGCTTCCAACCGGATTGACTTCATATCAACTGTATATACCCATCTGATAACAGTTGTATTGCTTATGTATTGTCTTCCTTTCAGAGCCCTATATAGCTGCCCCGTTCTGAATTGTTAAGTTTCCAACCGGATTGACTTCATATCAACTGTATACCCAATCTGATAACAGTTGTATTGCTTATGTATTGTCTCCCTTTCAGAGCCCTATATAGTCTGCTCCGTTCTGAATTGTCTAGCTTCCAACCGGATTGGCTTCATATCAACTGTATACCATAGCCCCCGTTTGAATATCTGATTGAATATCACATTACCACATCTGTAACATTTTATTGCTTATGTATTGTCTTCCTTTCAGAACCCTATATAGCTGCCCCGTTCTGAATTGTTAAGTTTCCAACCGATTGCTTCATGTCAACTGTATACCCAATCTGAAACAGTTGTATTGCTTATGTATTGTCTTCCAGAACCCTATATAGCTGCTCCGTTCTGATTGTCTAGCTTCCAACCGGATTGGCTTCATATCAACTGTATACCCAATCTGATAACAGTTGTATTGCTTATGTATTGTCTTCCTTTCAGAACCCTATACAGCTGCCCGTTCTGAATTGTTAAGTTTCCAACCGGATTGACTTCATTTCAACTGTATACCCAATCTGATAACAGTTGTATTGCTTATGTATTGTCTTTCCAGAACCCTATATAGCTGCTCCGTTCTGATTGTTTAGCCTCCAACCGGATAGGCTTCATATAAACTGTATACCCCATCTGATAAGTTGTGTATTGTCTTCCTTTCAGAACCCTATATAGCTGCCCGTTCTGAATTGTTAAGTTTCCAATCGGATTGACTTCATGTCAACTGTATACCACATCTGATAACAGTTGTATTGCTTATGTATTGTCTTCCTTTCAGAGCCCTATATAGCTGCCCGTTCTGAATTGTTAAGTTTCCAACCGGATTGACTTCATGTCAACTGTATACCACATCTGATAACAGTTGTATTGCTTATGTATTGTCTCCCTTTCAGAGCCCTATATAGCTGCCTCCGTTCTGAATTGTTAAGTTTCCAACCGGATTGACTTCATGTCAACTGTATACCACATCTGATAACAGTTGTATTGCTTATGTATTGTCTTCCTTTCAGAGCCCTATATAGCTGCCCCGTTCTGAATTGTTAAGTTTCCAACCGGATTGGCTTCATATCAACTGTATACCCAATATGATAACAGTTGTATTGCTTATGTCTTGTCTCCCTTTCAGAACCCTATATAGCTGCCCCCGTTCTGATGATATTAGGACACTACGATTACAACCCATTGTCAGGTAACTAAGTATTAAAAGTTTCTTGATCTAGTTTTACAAGACAAACCCGTTTCTTTTCAAAATCAGATGTCATTAGATCCAAGCGTGTTGTCGATGTTATAATAATAAAATAAAATCTTTTATTTAACCAGGGTTACATATTTAGACAAGTCTAATTTACAATATGGCCCTGCATCAATATATACAGTTATCACAGACAACAGTTTAATACAAATATTTGTTTTCCACAAATACAACCCCTTTCACTCGTTCGAACAATCCCTTGCATCATAGAAATGTGGCATTTCAGAATGATTCGTTAGATCTAACCTTACAAACACTTAACTAATTCCATTTGGTTGTTCAATATATCACATAGGTGAGGTTTTCTAATTTCACCTATTAATGTGATTGTTCTGTTAACTTCCATCACCTCCTGTAAAATGATGAATCCTAATACCATTGAAGCGATTTAGAAAAGTTAAACAGCTATATTGTGGCACGTCTGTACTCACTTAACGGTTACTCTCTAAAATCTTTACAGATAACGAAACTGCTAGTAGAAATAAATCCGAGGTTTCGGTAAAACCAACACCTTCAATAGCAACAAAGACCATTTCAACAACTCTGACCATTTTGAAAACTGAGACCGTATCATCCACAACAACAATTTCAGCTTTACTTCCGTCCTACTCAACAACTCCGGGTAAGCTCTGTTACAGTGTATTTAAATAATTCAAAAGTACTCTGTACAAGGTAAAGTTTTCATCAAACGCATTGATATATATGCACAATAAATAATAATTGAAGAGAACTATTGGCGCAAAATGAACGATACCAATATCAGTATATTGTCTTAGATGGATGTTCATCATGTAGAATACAAATTCGTGTATTTTTCCGTTTGTTTCTTCTGTAGGTTCGGATGACAAGTCAAAGGCGTGTTGCTTCTGTGATTGTTCGATGTACACAGCCTTCCAGAAGTGGCACATGAACAGTACAATTGTCAAAATAGACAACACTTCTATAGCTTCTGTAACCAACCAACTGAAGGCCAACTTGACTGTCAATACGACATCTCTGTCATCGTACATTAGAGCTAAGACGTGTGCTCCCGATCCACGACCAGTGGTCCGCTACATGGGCTCCTTTGGCCTTCTTCTGTTGGTCCTAGTTCTTAGCTGTGTCATCCTGGCCGATATATCCTCCTTTAGAACGCACATAAGAACAATACGTCAGGGTATTCATAATAACAGATGTTACACGTGCACAAACTAGTATTTTTGTCGTGATTCTGGACCGAGTCTGGTAGCTCGATGAATCCGGCCAGCTAGCGCTAGAAGGTGCCATGTCTAAGCCTCGGTTAGGCAGTACATTTTTCTTACTCCTAAATTGCACCTTGACCAAATCGTATTCCAGCGAAGTTAAGATCTACCAAGAGCTTATCATAAACTGGGTTTTGTGAGTTGAGTCTTCGGGACTAGACTTTCTCGGAAAGGCAGAGTGTAGTGGTTCTTGATCAGGTCAATCGCATGCGACAAGATCAATTTGTAGACAATCCAACAAATGTTCGGAGGACCCAGGTTAGAATCCCGCTTTGGTTGTGTTTATTCCCGCTCCTCTTACGACTTTTATACTTAATACACATGCATATTGTAGCATAGGCTTTATCGTTACCCAAAGATGTTAAAGACATGAACATTATTGATGTTTAAATATCAGCTGTTCTCTGTGTTACTGATTAACATTTAACCATGAGATACATATTTCAATATTTGAACAAATCAATATCACATCATAAAGACAGAAACGAGTTTATTGGCCTAAATTTGCATTTTTCTCCCTGAGGCATAAATCAACAAAGGAGAAGATAATTTGACACAATTTTCGGTTAAATTGGTGACAACAAACGCGTAACAGTTACAAATAATGTCAAATGAAGAGAGATTACACCACTGGCAGGAAAAAAAGCTACACAATACATAAGGAACTGACTAAATATGTAACTATCACCACATAAACGGCGTATATATTATATATTAGGTATATATCTAACAACATAAATGTTAAGTACTTTCAACAAATCTCAAGCAACATCTTTTTTACTTTCTCAACAGACACTAAATTATGCTACAGACTTTAATAATTGTAAAGATTTATCTGTGATTTCTATAAATCTGTTTCAAAAATAGCAGATTACATATAGCTAGTATCTAATGACTGGTATAATGAGGCAGAAGCTTGACATGCCAGCTAACTCGCACAATATAAATTATTTCTTTGTCAACAAATATCTCTAACAGTTGCATATAATCTAATATAGTTTGGTATCATTGAAATAACAAACAAATGTCTTTACATAGCACTTGTACAGCAGACTACAATGGCACCAGCTTGTAGAAATATAAAAATTTACAGTGGATTTAATGTAGATGTATACACAACAAACAATTTAGAATTCAACAGTATATCATACAACATGGATAAAGATTTCTTTTAGAAACAAGTAACACATCAAACCTTAATGACAAATTTTCATCTATCAGAATTACTTCCCTTTGTTTCACTCTGTCGTTGGTAACTGAGTGGAATGAAGGTAACTGATAGATCAGAATGACACTAATCTTAAATAAAGGACGATCTGACACCTTAACAGTGACAAAAAAGCACTTAAGGAATGAGAAGTTTGTTCGGAAGTTGTACTAAGTTATCCATACATCGTATACTGTTTTCAGTAATATTCATAAATCTTTCCATTGCACTTTGAAAAGAGCTAAAAAAATTAATACCCCTTGAAAAGACTTCTATCAATGTCAAAATTAAAATGAGAATTATGTAAGAACGATACTGCAGACAAATCATTAATCTTCTTCAATATTGGCTAAACTTTTTGGGATAAGAATGATACATTGTTGTGGTGGTAGCCCAATCTAGTACAAATAATAAAGGTATATATTTAATAACTAGCAAAGGAATATAACGGATGATGACCTTGGATGTAAATTTTGTTTAAAGGTCTTGGCTACCAAGACTACCATACATCCTATTGGTATGTATTGTTCATGAAACAGGGTTTGCTTCTGTGCTAGTATTATACACATATCTCTGGTAACAATATCGTACATTTATAGAAATCACTTTATATATTGTGGACTGGAGGTTTAGGTTTTGTTCCCAACCTCATAAAGTTCATTTGTGTGGTACATTTTATACAACTGATTTGCTTGTCAGTATGTCTCCACTAGTTTAGTAACCTCCCCCATCTACCAGTGCCAGCAGGACTTTCTTGTAATCTCCAGAGGTATCTCCCTGAAAACAAAAGTTACCATCATTATTTAATAGTTGTCTTGTTATGTGTTCTGATTAATACAGATTCTGTGAGACCTTTTACCAAATTTTGTGCCTGTTTATAATTATATTGTCAACTTCACTTATGTTGAAATCATCTCATCTTGTAGCTTTTAGGCTGTATGCACACGTAAACAAAGAACCAGAATGTCCCTGCTTCCAACATGTCGCGGCAGAACAGGTCAAGATGTGATAGGAAAAGGTGGAGCTGGGCAGACATGTGTAACACTATGCCCCATTCTCATAGAAGGGAATGATCAACTTAACAGCAAAACTTTCCACATCTTGAGTTAAAACTTACCTTGATGAATGCAGACAATGACTGTCCATACATGGCCTGGAACTGTTGTTTGATCTGTACCATATCCACCTCACATCTTGTTACAACGACACGAATCAGACCACGGTCATCAGTCCCCATACCCTGAGTTAAAAATCGTAATTGTAATTACTGACAGTTCTATACTACTTTAAATGACAGTTAAGTAAACGACTCGGACCACGGTCATCAGTCCTCATGTCCGGACCACGGTCATCAGTCCTCATGTCCGGACCACGGTCATCAGTCCTCATGTCCGGACCACGGTCATCAGTCCTCATGTCCAGAGTTAAATATCGTATTTATAATTACGGATATTTTTCATCCACTTAAATGACAGTAAAATATTTCACAGAAAGGTTATGTTTATATTTATGATTCACCTTTAACTGAAATTGATATCAGTTTTATCAAATTAATACATTTTAAACAAATATGTGATGTGACGAAGGAAGCCCTATATGCTTTTAGTTTGGCTATCAGCTCTTTTTACTACCATGTAGCTCCAATATGACAATAATTATCTTAGATATACAGAATATTTTAACAGTTAGTTATGTTCTGATTAATACAGATTCGGTGGGCCAGGTCTTCTACTTGGGAGAGTCAGCCACCTTAGCTGTAATCTATTAACCCTAATATTTTTTTAATGTTAAATAAAATATGTTTTGTGTACTTTATACAGTCTTACATGAGTTTGTGTAATTTAAAACTACATACCTTCATAGACTTGTATAACTTCTCGGCAAAATAAGCAGATCGGTTCTTGACACACTTGACTGTAATGAAAAACATTGGAGTCACACAACAGTGTCATAGGTAGTCATAATAAAAGCATATAAAATCAAAAATAATTAATGCTATAAGATGATCTTTGTGGTAATGAATGGCTAAGGTATGTCATTGCTATCATTTGTTTAGACAGTTTGTCACCATTGTAACATCCTCTGTCACTCTAATAGACCAGGTCATGTTATTTTAACAAGCGTTAACTTCTGTTGATTTGGTTTACCACAGACAGTTATTGGATGGTTTTCTATTTTAATATACAGTAAAACACATTTATAACGAGCATGATAACAATGAATTTGTGGTTATAACAAAATAAATCTCATTCCCCGTCAACATTTCTATGTCTGTAATATGTGTATTGAGATCTATGTTAATAACAAATGGTTTTTGTTTGTCCAAAGAGGTTTGATATAACTGTTCTAATATACACTGTTATATCTCTGAAAGGTATTACTGTAAATTGGGATATTTTGGATGAGGATATCTTTTGGCTTATTTGGCATGAAAGTGTCAAAATTTAACACATCAAAATTTGGCAATATATTTTTTTCAAATATCGATACATTTACATGCCATTTATTAGATATTTGAACACATACTCTCAGGTAAATTACTGTACTCGATCACGTAAATATACATTTCAGGTATGTGCTGTCAACAGGAAAAAACGTTAACTGTGCTAGTCTTTCTTTCATGTATACAATTAGATTTGTGTCTATCAATCACTTTTTTTGAAGACCAATATTTCAGAGGGTTGTATTTATATCACTAAGACTTCAAAACTAATCACCCCAGTTTTTCACTGTTGTGGAATCTAGGTGTATAGATAAAGTAAATCTTCAGATTGTTTATCTTTTGATAATATCAAGTTATGCGCCAAACATTTACCCAGGATAAGGAATGCTACATTTAAACGCACCAAAATTTAACCACCTTTTTTTGACACAAAAAAACCGCCAAATTTTTCTTAATCCCAATTTACAACAGTGTATGTTAAACAACACTCACTTATAGCTAACATGCCCAGTTCCAGGTTACCAGACATTTCACCCTTGACTGACTTTTCTATGTCCTTTCCACTCAGCCTCTGGTAAGCATCAAATACCGCCTTCAACTGGTCGTAGCTCTGTGAGGCCATGATCATATTGAATGTCGATTCATCTGTACCCCATCTTTTCTCTCCCGCTTGATGCAGTCTCTGAAAAACAAACAAACAAAAGAATGATGAAATATAATAATTCAAATCATGTGGTGTACAACCAAAACGTTGTTTGAGCCAGTCTTTTAATTCCAACCCACATGCCAATTTTCTCCCTATACATCACAGGGAGATCCTATGGTTGCTAAGGAAGGACAACTTTACCTTTACTTATACATGTCAAGGAGATGTGAGATGCTTCTGTGGTAATGATACGATGAAAATGCTGAAAAGCAACTGAAATTTTGGTATCCTTCTCTTTTCTTATGTATGGGAAAATATTATCAAACATGGTTCAGTAAAAAATGGACAGGGATATCTCAACCCTCATGTAAGATTTTGCAGGCTTAGGGTATCGTGCATTGGTCAAACCTTGTTTTGGTTAACCAAAATATTACAACTGGATTGAGATATCCTTGTCAACTTGATAGACCCATGTAATATTCTGTTATTCTTTTATATCTCTTTATATATTTATAACTGTTCTGATAAATAATATAGACTAGTAACATAAAGTATGATTCACTTAGGAAAATAAATTCTAAAAGAAAAATTGCGAAAAATTTTGACACAAAAAAATTTGACCCACAAAAAAAAACCAGTGATATGGTATATGGTAGAATAACCAGTGATGTGGTATATGGTACAATAACCAGGGATATGGTATATGGTACAATAAACAGAGATATGGTATATTGTAGAATAACCAGCGATATGTTAAATGGTAGAATAACCAGCGATGTGATATATGGTAGAATAACCAGCGATGTGGTATATAGTAGAATAACCAGTGATGTAGTATATGGTAGAATAACCATTGATATGGTAAATGGTACAATAACCAGCAATATGGTATATGGTAGAATAACCAGTAATATGGTATATGGTAGAATAACCAGTGATGTGGTAAATGGTAGAATAACCAGAGATGTGGTATATGGTAAAATAACCAGAGATGTGGTATATGGTACAGCAACCAGAGATGTGGTATATGGTACAATAACCAGCGATATGGTATATGGTACAATAACCAGAGATATGGTATATGGTACAATAACCAGCGATATGGTATATGGTACAATAACCAGCGATATGGTATATGGTACAATAACCAGAGATGTGGTATATGGTAGAATAACCAGTGATGTGGTATATGGTACAACAACCAGAGATGTGGTATATGGTAGAATAACCAACGATATGGTATATGGTAAAATAACCAGTGATATGGTATATGGTACAATAAACAGAGATATGGTATATTGTAGAATAACCAGCGATATGTTAAATGGTAGAATAACCAGCGATGTGGTATATGGTAGAATAACCAGCGATGTGGTATATGGTAGAATAACCAGAGATGTGGTATATGGTAGAATAACCAGAGATGTGGTATATGGTACAACAACCAGAGATGTGGTATATGATACAATAACCAGCGATGTGGTATATGGTAGAATAACCAGCGATGTGGTATATGGTAGAATAACCAGAGATGTGGTATATGGTACAACAACCAGAGATGTGGTATATGGTAGAATAACCAGCGATGTGGTATATGGTTGAATAATCAGTGATATGGTATATGGTAAAATAACCAGCGATGTGGTATATGGTAGAATAACCAGAGATGTGGTATATGGTACAACAACCAGAGATGTGGTATATGGTACAACAACCAGAGATGTGGTATATAGTACAATAACCAACGATATAGTATATGGTAGAATAACCAGTGATGTGGTATATGGTAGAATAACCAGAGATGTGGTATATGGTAGAATAACCAGAGATGTGGTATATGGTACAATAACCAGAGATGTGGTATATGGTACAATAACCAGCGATGTGGTATATGGTAGAATAACCAGTGATGTGGTATATGGTAGAATAACCAGAGATGTGGTATATGGTAGAATAACCAGAGATGTGGTATATGGGTACAACAACCAGAGATGTGGTATATGATACAATAACCAGCGATGTGGTATATGGTAGAATAACCAGCGATATGGTAAATGGTGCAACAAACCAGAGATGTGGTATATGGTAGAATAACCAGCGATGTGGTATATGATACAATAACCAGCGATGTGGTATATGGTAGAATAACCAGAGATGTGGTATATGGTACAACAACCACAGATGTGGTATATGGTAGAATAACCAGCGATGTGGTATATGGTTGAATAATCAGTGATATGGTATATGGTATACAATAACCAGCGATATGGTATATGGTAGAATAACCAGTGATGTGGTATATGGTAGAATAACCAGTGATGTGGTATATGGTAGAATAACCAGCGATGTGGTATATGGTAGAATAACCAGCGATGTGGTATATGGTAGAATAACCAGTGATGTGGTATATGGTAGAATAACCAGCGATGTGGTATATGGTAGAATAACCAGTGATGTGGTATATGGTACAATAACCAGAGATGTGGTATATGGTTGAATAATCAGTGATATGGTATATGGTAAAATAACCACAGATGTGGTACATGGTACAATAACCAGCGATGTGGTATATGGTAGAATAACCATTGATATGGTGTGGTACAATAAACAGCAATATGGTTGAATAATCAGTGATATGGTATATGGTAGAATAACCAGTGATATGGTATATGGTAGAATAACCAGTGATATGGTATATGGTAGAATAACCAGTGATAGATAGGTATATGGTAAAATAACCAGTGATGTGGTATATGGTAGAATAACCAGCGATGTGGTATATGGTAGAATAACCATTGATATGGTGTGGTACAATAAACAGCAATATGGTTGAATAATCAGTGATATGGTATATGGTAGAATAACCAGTGATATAGTAAATGGCAGAATAACCAGTGATATGGTATATGGTAGAATAACCAGTGATATAGTAAATGGCAGAATAACCAGTGATATGGTATATGGTAGAATAACCAGGGATATGGTATATGGTACAATAAACAGAGATATGGTATATGGTAGAATAACCAGTGATATGGTATATGGTAGAATAACCAGGGATATGGTATATGGTACAATAACCAGAGATATGGTATATGGTAGAATAACCAGTGATATGGTATATGGTACAATAAACAGAGATATGGTATATGGTACAATAAACAGAGATATGGTATATGGTAGAATAACCAGAGATGTGGTATATGGTAGAATAACCAGGGATATGGTATATGGTAGAATAACCAGAGATGTGGTATATGGTAGAATAACCAGAGATGTGGTAAATGGTAGAATAACCAGAGATGTGGTATATGGTAAAATAACCAGAGATATGGTATATGGTACAATAAACAGAGATATGGTATATGGTAGAATAACCAGTAATATGGTATATGGTAAAATAACCAGCGATGTGGTATATGGTAAAATAACCAGAGATGTGATAAATGGTAGAATAACCAGTGATGTGGTATATGGTAGAATAACCAGTGATGTGGTATATGGTACAATAAGCGATAGGATATGGTAAAATAACCAGAGATGTGATAAATGGTAGAATAACCAGTGATGTGGTATATGATACAATAACCAGTGATGTGGTATATGGTACAATAACCAGCGATATGGTATATGGTACAATAACCAGAGATATGGTAAATGGTAGAATAACCAGAGATATGGTAAATGGTAGAATAACCAGGGATATGGTATATGGTAAAATAACCAGCGATGTGGTATATGGTAGAATAACCAGGGATATGGTATATGGTAAAATAACCAGAGATATGGTAAATGGTAGAATAAGCATTAAGTATTACCTGTGCATCTTGTTGTGCTTTATTGACATCAACACTCTGGCTCTCCTGACGTCCTCCCTACAAATACAGAATTTTTTTAAACTTTAGCTAAAACACTTCCGAAATAATATATCCCAATAGCTTAGACATACAGCTGATAACTGTAGTAAAATGTACATCAAAATCTTTTAACCTTATTAAGATTAGAAATTAGATAACAGACAGCACCATATGGCATAAATACACAAATCTATGGCATGAATACAAAAAACTCGTTTATCCAGAGCACAAAAAGGTTTTACCGTTCCAGCCTATCTTCAGAGCTCAATACATTTACTACATTAGTAGTCTGTTATGTGTATACTCACTGCTGACATGGATATCATCAGTTTCTTAAAGTGTCCAGATGTATCTCCCATGATGTCCTTCTCCAAAAGACTTTTATATACTGAAACCAAAGAAATATTGGTTTAAACCACAACAAATAATGAATAGTTATCTTCAAACATCTCAAAAGCATCACAATATGATACATACACAATCATTTCAATTCAAATATTGATTTAGTAATTGTTACATTGGCAATTCAAAACCTGCTTACATTTCACTCACAAACAAACAAAGAGCTATCAAGTCAACTACAACAACAAAGAGCTGAGTCAACTACAACAACAAAGAGCTGAGTCAACTCCAACAACAAAGAGCTGAGTCAACTCAAACAACAAAGAGCTGAGTCAACTCAAACAACAAAGAGCTGAGTCAACTACAACAACAAAGAGCTGAGTCAACTACAACAACAAAGAGCTGAGTCAACTACAACAGTAAAGAGCTGAGTCAACTACAACAACAATAAAGAGCTGAGTCAACTACAACAGCAAAGAGCTGAGTCAACTACAACAACAAAGAGCTGAGTCAACTACAACAACAAAGAGCTGAGTCAACTACAACAGCAAAGAGCTGAGTCAACTACAACAACAAAGAGCTGAGTCAACTACAACAACAAAGAGCTGAGTCAACACAACAACAAAGAGCTGAGCAACTACAACTGAGTCAATAAACAAAGAGCTGAGTCAACTACAACAACAGCAGACCATATTGATATACTCAGAACCTTTCACAATAATCAAAATACTCACGTGTTTTGTAAGCTGCATTAATAGCCTGAATTTCTTTATTACTCCTAGTACATAAGATCTCTATCATAGCATCCTCATCTGTTCCTAGACCCTGAAACATACAAGTTACACATCATGGTACAAGACCTATACTGAAATTTATTTCTTCTTTTTGTACATTAACTTGAATATTGTATGTGTGAATTCCACATAGAGTTTTTCAATTACGCAATGATGACTTAGTATCTCGTAACTATGACTTAGTATCTGGTAATCTAGAATATCATATATCTCGTAATTATGACTTAGTATCTCATGTATCTCGTAATTATGACTTAATATCTCATGTATTTCGTAATAATAACTTAGTATCTCATGTAGCTCATAATTATGACTTGTATCTCATGTATCTTGTAATTTTGACTTGGTTACCTCATAATTACAGCAAATTTTGTGTGCTGTAAGAAATTAAATGTCTGAACAACATGATTAGCACTGAACAAATACAAGATATAATTTTTTTATAATAATTATATTAAAAAAACTTAATTTATATATTAGGCATCAGTTTCAAGCAATATCAAAACATATATAGGTCAGGGTCATCAGAAGGTCAAACCGAGAAGGACACCACATCTATACCCTTCACCTAGTCATTAGTAGAGGACTATTTACCTTCATTGCTCTCTTCAGCTCATAAGCATCAAATTCGTCTGGTTTCATCATCAGAGCAATTATGACGTCTTCAAACTTGCCACCCAACTCACTTTTCAAATCATGAATGAGATCCTACAGGAGACAATTACATTATAAGTCAATACTTCACTGATATCGGTCTCAAAAGAACACAAAGCACATTTACAAACAAAGGACATCATTTACAAACAAAGTACATCATTTACAAACAAAGGACATCATTTACAAACAATGTACATCATTTACAAACAAAGTACATCATTTACAAATGAAGGACATCATTTACAAACAATGTACATCATTTACAAACAAAGTACATCATTTACAAACAAAGTACATCATTTACAAACAATGTACATCATTTACAAACAAAGTACATCATTTACAAACAAAGTACATCATTTACAAACAATGTACATCATTTACAAATGAAGGACATCATTTACAAATAATGTACATCATTTACAAACAAAGTACATCATTTACAAACGAAGGACATCATTTACAAACAAAGTACATCATTTACAAACAAAGTACATCATTTACAAACAAAGTACATCATTTACAAACAAAGTACATCATTTACAAACAAAGTACATCATTTACAAACAATGTACATCATTTACAAACAAAGTACATCATTTACAAATGAAGGACATCATTTACAAATGAAGGACATCATTTACAAACAATGTACATCATTTACAAACAAAGTACATCATTTACAAACAATGTACATCATTTACAAACAATGTACATCATTTACAAACAATGTACATCATTAACAAATGAAGGACATCATTTACAAATGAAGGACATCATTTACAAATGAAGGACATCATTTACAAATGAAGGACATCATTTACAAACAAAGGACATCATTTACAAACAAGGAAAATCATTAACAAACAAAGGAAATCATTTACAAATGAAGGACATCATTTACAAATGAAGGACATCATTTACAAATGAAGGACATCATTTACAAATGAAGGACATCATTTACAAACAAAGTACATCATTTACAAACAAAGGACATCATTTACAAACAATGTACATCATTTACAAACAATGTACATCATTAACAAACAAAGGACATCATTTACAAATGAAGGACATCATTTACAAACAATGTACATCATTTACAAACAATGTACATCATTTACAAATGAAGGACATCATTTACAAACAATGTACATCATTTACAAACAAAGTACATCATTTACAAACAAAGTACATCATTTACAAACAAAGTACATCATTTACAAATGAAGGACATCATTTACAAACAATGTACATCATTTACAAACAACATTCATCATTTACAAACAACATTCATCATTTACAAACAATGTACATCATTTACAAAAGAAGGAAAATCATTAACAAACAAAGGACATCATTTACAAACAAAGGACATCATTTACAAACAATGTACATCATTTACAAACAAAGTACATCATTTACAAACAATGTACATCATTTACAAACAATGTACATCATTTACAAACAATGTACATCATTTACAAACAATGTACATCATTTACAAACAAAGTACATCATTTACAAACAAAGTACATCATTTACAAACAAAGTACATCATTTACAAACAAAGTACATCATTTACAAACAAAGTACATCATTTACAAACAAAGTACATCATTTACAAACAAAGTACATCATTTACAAACAAAGTACATCATTTACAAACAAAGTACATCATTTACAAATGAAGGACATCATTTACAAACAAAGTACATCATTTACAAACAAAGTACATCATTTACAAACAAAGTACATCATTTACAAACAAAGTACATCATTTACAAACAAAGTACATCATTTACAAACAAAGTACATCATTTACAAACAATGTACATCATTTACAAACAATGTACATCATTTACAAACAATGTACATCATTTACAAACAATGTACATCATTTACAAACAATGTACATCATTAACAAATGAAGGACATCATTTACAAATGAAGGACATCATTTACAAACAAAGGACATCATTTACAAACAAAGGACATCATTTACAAACAAAGGACATCATTTACAAACAAAGTACATCATTTACAAACAAAGTACATCATTTACAAACAAAGTACATCATTTACAAACAAAGTACATCATTTACAAACAAAGTACATCATTTACAAACAAAGTACATCATTTACAAACAATGTACATCATTTACAAACAATGTACATCATTTACAAACAAGGAAAATCATTAACAAATGAAGGACATCATTTACAAATGAAGGACATCATTTACAAAGTACATCATTTCAATAGCCTGTACATGGACGAGTAACTCCTAATTACTTTTTATCGAGTTATCTCCCCATCTATTACTCATCATCAAGAGCTGCATCTGTCATATCTATGTTAGGATTTGTTTTCTTGTAGAAAATCACAATAAAAAGTGCAGCCATGTTTATATATGTATATCAAGTACAACATTCCAACACATGACATACTTACTCTACCGAAACAAGTCTTAAACATCACTTTTATCTGCTGCCTTTGCTCATTTGATCGGAACGCCAGGATGTCTATGATAGCTCTTTCATCAGTTCCTACAACAAAGAGGTCAATAGGGCCTGTATAAGTCATCAAAATATTCAAGTAAATACAGAAAAAACACTCTCCTTTCCAATACAACAACAAATCATGGACATGTTTGAGATCTGTAACAAAAACAAGAGATCCCAGAGGGATCTTTTCTCAGCTTTTCAAACTTTTTCAAACATACTACATATAAAAATTAAGACATATTGCTTCAGTACTTTCTGAGAAATAGAGGTAGCAATCTTCAACTTTCAACATCCAAGATGGCGGCCTGTTGGTCATCTTGTTCACCGATCGTTCCAAAAACACAAGATGCACAACTAGGAACCTAGGGGAACCTACCTATGAAATTTGAGACAGATCCCTTTTGCATTTTCTGAGAAAAAATGATAACAAACTTTAACTATCAAAATCCAAGATGGCTGCTTGGCAGCCATCTTGTAGACCAATCGGTCCTAAATCGCAATATGCACAACTAGGGCCTAGGAAAACCTACATATGAAATTTGAGAATGATCTGTTTAGTACTTTCTGAGAAATAGTGGTAATAAACTTTAACTATCAAAATCCAAGATGGCTGCCTGGCGACCATCTTGTTGACCGATCAGTCCCAAAACACAATAAGCACAACTAGGGCCCTAGGGGAACCTACATATGAAATTTGAGAACAATTTCTTTTTTTACTTTCTGAGAAATAACCATAACAAAAATTGTTAATGGACAGACAGACAGAAGGAGTGACAAAAAGCGATTTGAATAGCCCAACATCTGATGATGGTGGGCTAAAAATAATTCAATCAAGTTACAGCTGAAAGGCACAAAACATCCTATTCTTTATACACATGTGTGACTTTGTCTTTTTACTCCCTTTTGAGCAGCAAAAAAGGATGGAAATGATATCAATGTTGTGCATGGCTTTAATAAGTAGGGTAGAGCATGTCCATGGCCTTCCTGTGTACAACATATTACTTACCTAATCCCTTCATGGCCTTCCTGTGTACAACATATTACTTACCTAATCCCTTCATGGCCTTCCTGTGTACAACATATTACTTACCTAGTCCCTTCATGGCCTTCCTGTGTACAACATATTACTTACCTTCTGTTATCCCTTCATGGCCTTCCTGTGTACACATATACTTACTATCCCTTCATGGCTTCCTGTGTACAACATATTACTTACCTAATCCCTTCATGGCCTTCCTGTGTACAACATATAACTTACCTAATCCCTTCATGGCCTTCCTGTGTACAACATATTACTTACCTAATCCCTTCATGGCCTTCCTGTGTACAACATATAACTTACCTAATCCCTTCATGGCCTTCCTGTGTACAATATAACTTACCTAATCCCTTCATGGCCTTCCTGTGTACAACATATAACTTACCTAATCCCTTCATGGCCTTCCTGTGTACAACATATAACTTACCTAATCCCTTCATGGCCTTCCTGTGTACAATATATTACTTACCTAATCCCTTCATGGCCTTCCTGTGTACAACATAACTTACCTAATCCCTTCATGGCCTTCCTGTGTACAATATAACTTACCTAATCCCTTCATGGCCTTCCTGTGTACAATATAACTTACCTAATCCCTTCATGGCCTTCCTGTGTACAACATAACTTACCTAATCCCTTCATGGCCTTCCTGTGTACAACATATAACTTACCTAATCCCTTCATGGCCTTCCTGTGTACAACATATAACTTACCTAATCCCTTCATGGCCTTCCTGTGTACAACATATAACTTACCTAATCCCTTCATGGCCTTCCTGTGTACAATATAACTTACCTAATCCCTTCATGGCCTTTCTGTGTACAATATAACTTACCTTATCCCTTCATGGCCTTCCTGTGTACAACATAACTTACCTTATCCCTTCATGGCCTTCCTGTGTACAATATAACTTACCTTATCCCTTCACGGCCTTCCTGTGTACAGTATTACTTACCTTATCCCTTCATGGCCTTCCTGTGTACAATATAACTTACCTAATCCCTCCATGGCCTTCCTGTGTACAATATAACTTACCTAATCCCTTCATGGCCTTTCTCAGTACCTGGGCATCGTTCTCAGCACTAAAATTCTTGGCTGGTTTAACTGTACCCTCAGTCTGTAAGTAAAGAATCCCTTAATTACAGTACCATATACAAACATCATCACTCTGTGTTTTTATGTATGTGGATCAGTAATAACGTTAAATAAAATCCATATCATAAATAGGTTTTGCCTATTCGCTGGTTTTTTGTGGGTTAATTATGTGAGAATAAATGTAATGCAACTTAAAAAAAAAATACCTCTCTTAATCATTTCTTTTTTCTGGTGGATACATGAAAACAATCAACATTTACTCCTACAGTCATTCACGGAGAAAATTTTTTACAAAATGAACTAATTTTAATCAATGTGCCTTTATTGTCTTATTAGGTACTGGTAAGAAAGTTACTCCTGTAAGAATCAACCCTCGGCTCCTATAAAAATCAAGTAGATGGCTCTGGGATTATGAAACAATATTACATTTTATATATGGTTTTGCTTAGCCATTCAAAAATTGAAGAATTTTTTTTTTTCGAAACATCATCTATGATTGGCTAATAATGTAAATAACGCTGTTTAAACATAAACCATTTCATGATCTTGGGGCTTGGAACCAAAAGATTATCTCTCATCACATATATACATATGTCAGCCTGACAAAGTCAGGAACATAGAGTTCACTAAATAGGAACAAACTGTATAAATCCTGACACATACTGATACATCAATATCTGAGAAACTGTACATCCTGTAGACTTTGTATATACTTGGTTGTCAAGTCTTACAAAGGTTTCAATGATATTACATTGTAACACACAGTTAGCTATGTTATATGTAGAAGTTTTTAAATGCAACATCCAATCACAATTTCTAGACTTTATAATTAATAATCATAATCATGTGATACATTTATTTAATTTTAGGGAGTTTAATGTTTCTTGGCCGACAAACATTGTTTTGAGTACGAAAACAAGTTTGTGGTACAGAAGACTGCAGGATGAAGCATCATTTCAACAATTTTACATCACTTTGACCAACTTTACCCAAAATTCATTTCACAGTTAAAGAAGCAGAGATTGAGAAACAAAAATTGTGCAGGGTAAATAAAAGGGAAAATACAACAGTATTTGGCATAACTAGCACCCAGGGCGCTTGAATAATTGTAATAAAGGGGGGCACTTATTAATGAGCCAAAACGTTAGTTGTAGACGAAAAAAAGTCAGCCATTTTTAAACAAAATCTTTTTGTACACATGGTACATTAATATGTTACCTACAGTAAACATGCATATGCCTTTTATCCTTTGAGACACATTATTATGCTGTGATTCACATGCATATATGTAAGACTCACAAGTTCATGTAATATTAATTAGAGGGAGCAGCACTAATTACGGCAAATACAGTAACATGATTTTTTTTTTTATTTTGTGGCACTATAATTTGATGTTTACTTCTTAATCATCAAATTATCAAGAAGTTAAGTATGGACATTTGATCAGGAAGAATAATACCAATGATACTTAATTTCACCCCAAATGTTTACATTCTTAAATGATATTCTTCCTGTCACTTTATCATGTACTTAACGGTTTTAAGTAAATGTAAACTCCTTAAACCACATTTGTTATATATATAATGCTTAATATACATCAAATATGTGTACATAACAGGAATGTTAAATGACCTTGACCTCCCTATATCAGATTAGGCTATATCCTTCAGTAACTGATTCATACAGGGAAATTCATACCACATCTTTCTTCATCTTAAGTGCCCACATGTATCTGGTAATTAGCTGAGCTACTTAAATGTTTAGAGGACAGATATATCCTCTATATATGTATCAGAAAACTGGAGTAGGTTTCTACATTGATGTCATATACAGCACACACGACAACACATAACTGACTGGAATACTATATAACACTAATGAAGCACAGGGCCTGATGGCCCTGTGACATTCTAATGATATGTAGAACTTCCATTGTATGCATACTGTTAAGCAATGTCTAATGTTAATGTATTGCATAGTCAATTTCTCCATCTGCAGGTCTAAGTGAACATGAGTACATTATACTGCATAAATCAACTAGAAGCCACAATGGCCGAGTGGTTAAGATGTATCAACATATTACCACCGGCCTGTACCTCTGGGTTGCCAGTTTGAATCCCATGTGGGGCATGCAGATACCAGGTACTGACCATAGCCTGGTAGTTTTTCACCTGGCACATCTTTAAATGACGCTGGATGTTAATAATTCTTATACTAATAACAATCAAACTGAATTTAACTTTCCATATAATAATTCATATACACATGATATGTATACCATATAATATTATAACCCTACAAGCACCTAGAAAGTTTGAAAATGGAGAAAATTGAAAAGGAACTTAATGAAATAAAACAAAGAAACTACATTTGATCATATATTTTTCAGTCTGTACTTAAAAACGATTTGTAATCTCTTGGTAAGTGAACATAATACATTAGTGGGAGGGGCACTTACAGGGCCAGGGGTGCTCATTGGGATTATTACTGTACAAAGTATTTCCACATCACTGTCCCTAACGTTCTGTCAAAATACATACATCCATACTTTCTATACAACATTCTATGTATACAGTACATTTGAATAGACCCCAGTGGACCGTGATGTAGAGCAACTGCTGTGACTGAAATTTTATCTGTCTTAGATCACATCTGATTCCTATAAATAAACATTGTCATAACACGAAAAATAAAAGTTGTTTTGATAAGAAACTGGAGCGAGACATGTCGTATTGAGCTTTATTAACAACTGGTGACTGTAATAATACAACACTATTCACCGGCAAGTATTTAAACTGCCTGAATTTACAGGTAAAGCATTAGGGCAGTTTTAGTAAAATTCACCTGTTGTCTTGACATAGTGTAATTGAAAACTGTATAATTTATACAGGTGAATTGTATTTATGATGGCTGTACGTAAAGCCTGAATACTATCAACTATACACACAGTTCCCTCCAGATGTAGATAGTAAACCTTACCTCCATGATGAGATAATTCCAGGTGTATTTATAACACTACAGGTATCCCGACCAATAATCAGCACACTGGCAGACGTACACTCATACACCTCAGACGCATTACACACTGCAGTCACACACAGAGATCCTGATTGGTCACTCCAATACATGTAAGAGGATTTCTGATTGATTCCCAAGGACAACACCCACAAATTATTATACAAAACACCATGAAAATTCTCTCTTTCATCGACTAAATCTACAAGGAAATAATACAACTGTTGAGCTTATTGAGACTTGACTGCAGTAAACACAAATCACTATAATGTATATACCAGGTAGTATGGGAATCACACACCATAATGTCCTAGTGCTGTTTAAGCAAATGAAAGAGATGAGATTTTTACACAGGTATTGCTTTATTAATATTGTTCAGAATGAGTAACTTATGGCTATGATATAAAACATTCACCAATAAATATTGGTGTCAATTAAGTAAAGTTCTTTTTCAACCTCTATTACATCAGGACATCAATTAAAGTTGTTACATTGTGTATTTACTGTGATGTATTGAGATCATCATTAAGTTCTAATTCAATATCACTTACAGATAATTGTATGACAAATGAAGTTCTAATTCAAACTGAATAATATTGTAATAATTGAAAGGACAATTTCTGTGCATTGAACAATTATTTACAACTGAAGTTTTAATTCAAACTCAGTTACCACTTCTAACATAAATTAAATAATTTCTAATTCAACCTCAGTTACAAGCCATTAATTGTTGCCATACGCTCCAAGATAGCAAACTTTCCTAGGAAAATCCTGCAAAGGCTCTCATCCTAAACCCTATCTTAAGCAAAAATCAAAGTGCCAAGGCCACTCATAGATGCTGTGAATGAAGAACTCAAACAAAGGAATAAAGAAATTGGTTTTGCATTTAAATATTGAATTTAGTATACTAAGTGTACAGTGTTAAATTAGGGAGTTAAACAAAATATATTTACGGTATATCGTATTTATTTTATGATATTTAAAGTTGATTCAAGAACAATAAGTTGAATAACTCATTTTCCTGAAGAAAATTTTATATTTAAAAAAAATAAATTATTTCTGAAATAACGATTTCAACACCAATAAAACCTGTCAGAATCTGAGCATCATTTTTTATGATTCTTTATTAATTACTGAAATTATCAATTTCATCAATATCTCTTCAAACATTTAAGAATATTTTCGGAAAAAATATAACAATAGAAATACATTACTACCATTTCCGGGTATGTTTTGGTTCCCTTTCTAAAAAATTAACATGGGTGCTTTGACGACTTTTGACTAATAAATCGCGGCCAGATACATTTGCCAAATGAAAGGTACATTATTTCCTTACGTATAACACTCAGATTTATTTTAAATTCACAAGAACGCTAGTCGGTAACATCAAAAAAACTTCATGTAATGCATCGTACTTAAGCAAGTCTTCGAAAGACGCAGTAACTGGTTGGCGACATATTATCGCGAAGAACACATTATCGTGATTTTTGCTTTGCCGACTTTTGAATAATAATAAATCATGGCCAGATATCCAAGCCAAATAAAAGGTACATTATTTGGTTACTTATAACACTCAAATTTCTTTTTAATTCATAAGAACGATAATGTCAAGAAAACTAGATGCAATGCATCGGACTTTAGCAAGTCTTCGTAAGGCTACCGTACATTACACGAGAATATAAGTTCTTTTGTCACTTTCAGTTGCTCGTACATACAGTATATAGATCTATATTATCATTATATTTTGTAAGTTTATGTTGATAAATTTTGTACTTTTTCCCTTTCAATATAACGCAGTTGTCGATAAACAAAAGGCACATCTCCCAGTGACCTATTAACTTTTACTGCGCAATGATATCACCAGGTTAAAAAACTCTATGAAAGAACTTTCTTTTGCAATTATCTTCCTAACATTTCATTACATTAATCGATCAGTAGCATGAATTACGTAAAATTGAAATAGACATACACAATCCAAAATCGACTTAAAGTCTGCCGCGGAGGAAGACATCGAAAAAGGCGTTGTTCGTGATTTTTTGGACCATACATGACGCGTAGGGATACATAAATCATAGAGTCCCAACTGAACACTTAATTCATACCGTCTTTAGTGCATATGTATGTACAAATTTAATGTTTGTGGTTTTGAATACTAAGGTTCGATTTATTCATACTATCAAGTAATATGTAAAATGAACAAGGACATAGTCATTCAGATCCCCCGCCAATGGAGATATCAAAGCTGAAGTAAGTTTGATTGTGGAGACTTATGTGTATGAAAAAAAACAGGAAAAAGGAAGTTGAGCTAAAGAAAGATGGAGTATAATTCAAGTAGAGCGGGGCTGCAATTGTTGAATCAGGTATACAGCCTTGACATTTATATTAGACTATATACACAAAGATGGATGGAGTTTTGCAAAGTAACATTTACCATTTACCATGATATTTTCAGCAATGTTTCCATGGTAACGGAAAAAGTGCAAAAAATGAAAACCTAAAAATAGCAAAAGGTACTACTAGACCATAAAAAGAATGTGTCTATGAAGTTTCGTGGAAATATCTCTGCTGGTTTTAGAGTTATGCTCCGGAAATGAACCTGCTACAAAAATATGATATTTTCAGCAATGTTTCTATGGTTACAGAAAAAAGCACAAAAAATGAAAACCTAAAAATAGCAAAAGGCACTACTAGACCATAAGAACAATGTGTCTATGAAGTTTCATGGAAATATCTCTGCTGGTTTTAGAGTTGTGCTCTGGAAACGATCCTTACACAAAAATCTGCCATTTTCAGCAATGTTTCCATGGTTACAAAAAAAGGACAAAAAGTGAAAACCTTAAAATAGCAAAAGGTACCACTAGACCATAAGAACAATGTGTCTATGAAGTTTCATGGAAATATCTCTGCTGGTTTTAGAGTTGTGCTCTGGAAACGATCCTTACACAAAAATCTGCCATTTTCAGCAATGTTTCCATGGTTACAAAAAAAGGACAAAAAGTGAAAACCTTAAAATAGCAAAAGGCACTACTAGACGATAAGACTAATGTGCCTATGGAGTTCCGTGCATATATCTCAACCGGTTTTCCAGTTATGCTGCGGAAACGAACCTGGTACAAAAATATGATATTTTCAGCAATGTTTCCATGGTTACGGAAAAAGTGCAAAAAATGAAAACCTGAAAATAGCAAAAGGCACTACTAGACCATAAGAACAATGTGTCTATGAAGTTTCATGGAAATATCTCTGCTGGTTTTAGAGTTGTGCTCCGGAAACGATTCTTACACAAAAATCTGCCATTTTCAGCAATGTTTCCATGGTTACAGAAAAAAGTACAAAAAGTGAAAACCTTAAAATAGCAAAATGCACTACTAGACCATAAGACCAATGTGTCTATAAAGTTTCGTGGAAATATCTCTTCTGGTTTTAGAGTTATGCTCCGGACGGACGGACGGACGGAACCCATTTGTATATCCCCCACCTACTTCTTTGGGCGGGGGATAACAAAAAACATTTAATTTTCATCGCGGAGTTATTTTATTGTTTAGATGTGCACAGGCTCGCCGAGCGTACCTAAGAATGCTGTTTCACAGCATCAAAAAAAGAAGATGTTGTCGACAGAAGATTGAATGTATCAATTTTACTGTCAGCATTAATCTTTGACTTTAATTTCAAGAAAACTCGTACTCTTTTACACTTTTATGTACTTCTGCTGCCTCATGTACAGGCGTACTAATCATCAAAATGTCACACATCACTTTCTTACTGGCTGTGTAATAATATCATTACATTATAAACAAGATAAAACTGGTAATATCGGCCCATTTTCCCTCTTGAAATTCTCCAAATTCCAACAATTCTTCCTTAAAATGTTTGTTAATACCCATTACAACACATGATCTTACATTAATGTAGAAATCAATGTCAGTTATGGATAAGAGTATTTCAACACATGCACCAAAATCTTAACCTGGTGATATCTAATGCTGATGCTGGCACCAAAGTCATTACATAGGGTGAGCTAGAAATTCAAGTTTGAAGTCTGCAACATTTTAAAACTATCTACTGCCATAACACACACATATACCATAATTGTATGATTTCACTGAATGACTGTTGCCTTTGGGATAATTACTTTTTTTTTAAATGAAATTACAAACAACAATTTTAGATGAATGAAATCTTACCAATTTCATAATTTAGTTTTGATCTAAAACAATCCGACGATGGCATTTAGAAACTAATGTTTGGTGACCATAGCATTTAGAGACCATACACAAGAGCTATCAAATCATGAGAGAAATTCTATCCAATTGGTATTTGTTTTTCTCCACGTGACCTTGACCTTCCAATATGGGACCTGTCACAATACCAGGAAACCATCTAAACACCACTCCTTCCTATGATATGATAACTAACAATATGAGGAAATTAAAGTGCTTCCCTTCATTATCATTATTCTTAAAAAGTGTTCCATTCGTTAGTTGTATCATTTTGGTCCACTAAATAATAGTTTTGGCAAATCATAACAGTCACAAATCCCAAGATATATACATGCTGATATTCAGTGTAACGTCATGTCTTTGGATATACACTAAGAAGTACTGTATTTGACCAGTTATACAAAATGTATATACCTTACAAGTAAAGGCAAGTACAAGTTATTTAAGTTTTTCACCAAGGTTTTTATCTAGAAATATATACATACACCTGGCTGTTTTCCTTCCTTTACCAAGATCCTGAGTCTCTTAGTTACCAAAGTGTTTGTAAATATCTCCTTATAATTACATAATATGACCTTTTTTACCTTGAAAGTAGATCAGGACTGTTTAAATAATCCCATACCATAGGACAACACAAAAAAATTGTACTGGATTGCTATGGACCTTTTATACAATAAGTCTAGTGAGAATGTGTTAAAAGGATTTTTAAAACAATTGTCCTTTTTTATCACAGTCATTTGAAAAACTTTGGTAATCCTTCAACCCAGCATAAAGCATTAAATTTGTTAATGAGAACAAGTCAAAATAAAAATTCTTCATGATAGGTTATGAAAGTTTTAAGTGGGATATCAGGTACCGATATGCATACTATGCATCAAGTTCCAATATGGTGTTATAATTGATTTTCGATATTAATCTGCGACTTGATTCCATTTGTTATTGTTACACCAGGGAAATCCTAGCTCTAACTATCATCCTATATGTGTATCTGATTGGATTTCACTTCATATCCACACTCTTATCTATAAATCAATACAGCGCATGGCCTGTAAAACAGCAACAGTGATAAGTGTTAGCAGTATGAGCACTGATAACAGTTAAACCCGCATAGGGATTGGTCAGAATATCAATGGTAGATACAGTCCATAAACAAGAGGCACAATGGGCCTGAAACACCCATCAGTAAATCCTGGCTGTAATTTCATTTCTAATCTTTGCCTTTTAAAGTGTATAGCAAAACTTGGTGGTCAAACTTGGCAAGATGACCTCTAGCTAAGAACATTTTGTTTATTTATGTGAATGTGATATATATATATCTCATAATGGGATTAATTGTGAAATATTACTGTGTATGATGTAAGAATCCATGTCAGCAAGATATTGCCATTTCATTTAAAACTTATATCATTTTGAGCATGTTGCATGGTGGTTTTTTTAAACAAATTGTATTACTTTTTAATGGAACACAATGGTAATATGTGCTCAATTGGCTCATCAACAACCTTGTGAATCTACTTAGTGTACAATACATTAATCAAGACATTGTACACTATGCGTGTTAAATAATTACCAGTAGTATAAAACAGGTGACCATGGACGTCAAGGTCAACCAACCGAACAAACTTGGTGGCTGTCACTCCAGCATATCTCAGTCCTAACATCAGTGCTCTGAACCTCTGAAGGTAATTGGGCTTCAAACAAATTTAGTGCATTACAATTGACTCCATGACCATTTTTTGTTTCAATGTTTGTTTTAACTGACTTATTTTCTGACAAAATATTAGGGTTCTTTTTTAATAGAAAAAAAGGTTGGTTTAAGACGTTTATATAAATACGATTTGTACCAATGACAATAAATGAATGTAAAGGTCATAAATTTGATTAATCTTGATTCTTTGTAGTCATTTCATAACTAAGAATTCTACCAACCTAATTTAGGTTTTGAGCTGCTTATATGACATTCAAAGAATGATGAGTCATTGATTTGAAAAAAATAAGTACAAGCCCTTATATCTCAGCATGTTGTATCCTCAATACTCAAGGGGTTACTATCACTGTCATTATGTATTCACCCTTGATCAATGTTGAAACTGAATGTATATCAGGGGGAAAAATCTGACTAATCTCAAGCCTATGCAGACTTCTTATGAAGATTACAATGGAGTGACACTCCACTTCCGAGCCAATACCTACAGTGTACCATATTTCAGTCAATTTATTTCTGTTGATGTACATGAAAGGACCAATCTACCATATCTCATACACAAGTTGTCACCCACAGAGCCTTCATGTTTGCTATGACATAGTCCAGGAGTAAATATCACTATAGCAATAGTAATCCCCAGAGTTTGAGGAAGAATAATTGTCATGTCTTTTAGTCATTGTCTTGCATGCCTTTTGTTTCTGAGCAGACGTCAAAACTGTTTGTATATGCGTGGAGGATAATGGACAAAACATGATAGATTTTAAGTTTAAACTCTTTTACCAATGTACCAATTTTGGTGGAAATCTGAAACATTGACTTTCAAATACTATGGGACATTTTGATGCTTACAGAGAATGGCTCTTAAGGAGTAAGGAGGTAAAAAAAAATCCTTAATAACAATGGACCAAAACAATTAAACAAACAGTCATCAGACTTCTAGGGCTGAGTGTCAAAAGAGCTAAAACAATACAATATGTATACGCTGAACTCAAATCAAAGACATTTTGGATGAAATCCTCCTATATAACCAGAGCTAATGTAGCCAAATTGTTTCATTTGTATTTCACTGTCAACATAACATCTGCTGGGTTAGCTGTCAAACCCACATGTTTAAGTCTGTAAGTATTCATAGTTATCAAAATGCATTTCTGGTGTCTCTAGGTGCTTGACACTTTCTTTCAGTTGATTAAGATAAAATACTCATACTTGAATGATGTTTCAGAATAAATTTGGAATGGAATCATTATTGGTATAAACGAAAAAAGTAGGTTGAATTGTTGAAATGACACAGCAATAAGCAGGATAAAGAGGATTGATATGCTGCTAAAAACCGGTTTGTAGCAGTATAATGATCCAGCTCTACTGACTCCCTTACAACACACACCCAGTAACACATGGCATAGTGATACTGAAGATAATATGGATTCCATGAAGAACCGTTCAGAAGATTAGGCAGAGCAATTAGGCAGCATTAATTTCAATCAAATCTGGACTGAAGTTTCATGAAGAAGTGGATTTCAATCTGATTCAAATACTGTCTGTAGTACAGATCACCATAATACAGTATTTAGTGTATATGGTGATCTGTATTTTACAGTGAACTGCGTTCAAGTGTCTGAATTAGACTCCTCCCTAAAATGTTGTAACATTCTTTTACGACAGCCAATGAAAACTCTTGGAAGTTGCCTCGATTGGTTAGACTCAATGTGGTATAGCGCAAACAATGTTGACTTCAAACACAGGGACCTGGCATGATTTTTTTTAAACTAACAGTATACATATATATATATATTATAGTATCACAGTTATGGGTACTGTTTACCACCACAAGCGTAGATTTTGTGAGTTTGGCTTGGTTTTTGAGGTACCCATTAGAGCCAAGACGACATTTCGACCGGACAGGGAAATGTCTACCTAGCATATTTTTCGTAAATTTCCCGATTCATCAAGCCATAACTTCGTCAATACTTGGCCAATTTTGTTCATCAAGCACTCAATGGAAAGATAAATTATTTCTCTTTAAGGCAAGATATCCGTCAATGTTGTATAGAACCTATATATTAAAATAATCACGGTTTTTAAAAAAAATAGGTCCGTTTTTCTCGACCGCCGAGTTCATACCCTTGATTCTATGATATATATATGTATACTATTGGTTAAAAATTTTCATGCCAGGTCCCTGTGACTTCAAAGGGATATACTAATTTGACTTGGTCACGTACACCTTTGTACCAAAGATTTGTTAGCATATACTTGGCGATAAAAAGGTTTCAAACATGTTTTTGAATTCAATCGTACCATATAACCATATATAACCATCAAAAAACAATACCACCCTATCTGGATAGCTTCGTAAAACGTTCCCTGGAACATACACGGTTTTAGCTGTATATATAAGGCCAAAAAATATGTATGTTTAGATATATGGCTCCTATTTATCAATAAAATGATTAAACATTAGTGTCTTACACTCTAATTGGAAATTTGGCGAAGAAAGAAGATATAAACAGCTCAGGTTGGCCTAGACTAAAACTATTAATAGGAGTATCCTTTTACTTAGGAACAGGAAAAAAAGGGCCGGGGCTAGAAAAAATTAGGGACGGTCGGGTAACCCTAAACAGACATATCTTTTTGGTCTAATTTAGATGTTACATCCGGAAGCAGACATCCCATCTCTAATTGTTAGTTGTATGAATTTTAATAGTAATGTTTAAAAGTATGCTTGTAAATATGTAGATTTCTATTCAAACATATAAGTTGTGCTAAAAAACCACTCTGTTGTAGTTCAAGAAAGCATAATATGACGTTTGGAATATACATGTACGACTCTCTAGCTCATGTGATTTCAAATAAAATAGTATTGTGAAGATGAGATATCAAATTCAAAATTTCCACTCACTTTAACCTGTGACTATGGCTATGCACATGTAGGTCATGACTATTTACATGTATGTAATTCTGTTTTTATTTTACGATTTTGTACGCCAAATTGTTGCGGTATTAATGATTGAAATTGCGTAAGTTTTTGAATGTGTAACAGCTATAACAGGTAAACTCCGCCCCCAGTTAGATTATCGCTGTTACTAAACTCCGCCCACAGTTTGACTGACGCTATTCCCGAGCCGATAAGCGCGCATACCACTGGTTGACACTTTTCATGTGATTTGAGGTTTGAACGATCCGAAATTCAAATCCGGACGCTTGAACGCATTTCACTGTAATCAGACAGTGTTGATTTCGGATCAACTGAAAAATACAAGCTGTAGTTAGGACCATCTCTATACAAGTTTTGGCTCAATCCCATTGGTGGAGTTTGAGAAAAAGTTTGGAATAAATCTGATACTGGAAAACAAGGTGGTTTTTTTTTTCTTTTGCACAAAAATTTTACAAAACGGTTACTGTAGCTGACATAGCAACATTTTATGGACTGTCCTTCCTTTATATCCCGACCATAGGGACTGCAGAATTAAAACAAAAATAAACTCCTGAATATCCCCTTTTGGGCAGAAGATTTCAGAGAGAATGTTTCGGAGCCTGCTGGTTGGGAATTCAGTGTGCAGTAGTTTCAAATTTTTAATGTATGGATTGGGCAATACATGTAGATGTAAAATATGTAAAGAAATTTAGAGAAAGTCTGTGAAAGTCTGTGTCTTACACGGGGGAGAGGGGTAATGAAGATTGGAATTTTAAGAAAATGTTCGTCAATTTTTGGTGCGGAATTCAACACAAGATGCATAAATGGCACCCCTTCCAAAACGTTTAGCAGGATGGTACATCTTTAAAAAAATTTATTCACAGTTATGTGAGATGACCCTCAAAATTAGTGATAGGTGACTAGACATGAAAACTTTATTCAACCTGGACAGTAGCAAATGTTTTTCGGCTCAAGTGCAACTTAACAAAAGAATAACTTGAAAATTAAGAAAAACTAACTATCTGCTTACCTTTTGTTTAAAAGCAGCACCTCCAGCCACACCTCCTGCCATGCCTGTGTTGGAGGCAGGAGCCCCATACGGATGACTTGTAGCTGGCGCTGTGGGCGCTGAAGCTCCATAGCCTCCCGGAGCTGATCCGGAATAGGATGGGTTGGCAGGGGGCTGGTTATAGGCTTGTTGTTGGGGCTGGTTGTACCCCTGTTGTGGGGGCTGGCCGTATCCAGGTTGAGGGGGTTGGCCGTATCCCTGTTGCTGTTGGGGTTGGTATCCTGGACTTGAGCCATAGGCAGGTGCTGGGGCACTAGACTGTATTCGAGAATAGAGTCTGAATAACAATGTGATTTAAAACAGGAAACATTTACAGAGGATTTTTAAAAATGAATTGCATAGCATAAAATTTTGGTGATAACATTAGGCCTAATACCAGGTAATTTTTATTTGATTCCAATCATGACCTGATGATTCTAAAATTAATTTCAAATGTCCATTATTACTTGTATCTTTGTGTATGTGATATTAAGGTTATAAATAAATCATTTCCAATTTTATAAATCTGTAAATAGTGATGGTAGCTTCATGAAAATTTGCAATAAAGAATTGGTTGTCATGGAATTTGTCACAAATTTTACATAACTGAAAGACTCAACTACTACAAATATTGACTGCCAACCTAATACATGTATTGTGTACTGATATAAAGCACCTAACCTGATATGGTTGCTGAGGAGGCTGACCGTAGCTAGGGACAGCAGGCTGAGGAGGAGGAGGTCCAGAGTAGTTTGAAGGAGGGCCACCAGGGTATGGCGTACCTCCGAACCCTGGTCCAGGCTGTGGAGCTGATCCACCCTGAAAAGAACAAATGTTTAGAAAAGGAATCCTTCTTTGGACAGGTTTCTAAAACGGCACTGTACATGATGATCTACTTGTGTTCTAAGAATGTATCATCCAAATAGCGGATGACAACATGACAGGGCAAGGTTGAAGGATCTTATTTTCTTTTGTACAAATATTACACAAAATGTCCAGTCTAATACCCAGCTAAACAATCAAAATTCAAAAATTTGACTTCAGAAAAAGGAAAGGATAAGGTTGCTGTGCAAATATGAGAAAAATGACCAAGCTAGACATAAAACTGAAGACTTACACCAAATCCTAGGCCTCCAGGTTGTGGCTGAGCAGGGTAGCCAGGCATCCCTCCTGGGGCCCCAGACTGTCCATAAGCTGCTGCAGAGGCTGTCTCAGGGGTTGGCATACCCATCTGAAATTCACATAATTACTCATCTTTAAAATTTCAAAAGAAAAAAAAATCAAAATAAATAAATAATAACTTCTAGAGACAAATGAAAAATAACATTTGGCATGCAAATTCCTAGAAATAAATCCCTTTGCTTTCAGCAAAATGATTTTCGATAATTTTTGTGGAGAGTACCAAAATTGAAACAGTTTTCAAAAAATATTATAACTTAAGAAAAGTCTTTTCTACCGAATACATATACTTCTACTGACATTATTCATTTCATACTGAGCTATATTTTCACTTTGGCTATAAAAAAATTTCTGACAACAACTGCCCCTAAAATTAATATATAACCTGTTCATAATAAAGAAACTTACACCAGGACCCCCAAAGCCAGGTTGTGGCTGTGTAAAACCTCCTCCTCCTGGCTGAGGATAGCCACCTGGTTGTGGCATCCCTCCTGGTTGTGGCATCCCCCCTGGTTGTGGCATACCACCTGGCTGAGGGTAGCCTCCACCCATCTGGGGTGGAGCATATCCGGCACCACCTGGGTATCCAGGGTTACCACCTTGATATGGGTAGCTCATATCAGTTCTTTTTCAAGTTCAGGTGAAATTATCTGAAAGAAAATCATCCAGTGTTCAATATTGTAGCTGACTTTTAATTTGTCATAATGAACAAGTGCAATAATGTTGATTTTAAGATACATTTTGTGTTCATATTATATTACATTGGTTTTTTGTCATTTAAATTTGCAAACAAAATATAAGAGGGAACCTCAATAGCGTTCACTACTCCATCCATCATTATGTCACGATGTTTGAAACAGTTTTGGACATTCAAGCAAAAAGTGAAGCACAATATCAACACTAAGTTTTCCACATAGTTTGCATAATACAGTATCAAGTTCGAACACAAATGAATATTTCATAATATCTACTAGATTCCACATACATTTGTGAGATTTTTTGTCTAGTGCTCAGTTCTAGTACAGGGTGATTCCTTGATTACTATGTATTGTAGCATATCTAGCTAATTCATCTTTTTTATACAATTTGTCTCTCCAATGTAAAAAATAAAAATCTGTTACAAATCTTTTTACAAAGCGTTTCCAACAATATTGTGATGGTACAAATTCGTTTGTCAAAAAGTCAGGTATAAAAGAATCAATATTGAACTTCTTCAAAATATTAAATATATCTGGAATAAATCCGATTTGTACCTTTGAGCATTCTCCGAACATGAACTGACATAATCTTACAATAAACAACGCTTTCCATACATATTTGATACTTCCCAGGCACAACTTATTCCAAAATAGCATTTTCTTAATCTCTACTTCACGCCATATATCAAACGCACCAAAACATTGGGTGGTTACTAGTGTAGACGACCTTTTTGGTAACCCAATACAGCGACGACAGGCATATCTATGTACTAGTTCTAACAATTGTGTGTTATACCTTCCCAGATCATCCCTAGTTTTTGCTACCAACTCTAGAACATTTTATATAATGTCATTATGTTAATCGAGTTATAAATCCTTATTTCAAGTATCACAGAAGATCCCAGTTTGGAAATTGTCAGTCAAAGACAAGTTTGGACACCAAGCTGATTTTATCCTTT
Source organism: Argopecten irradians (assembly GCF_041381155.1). Lineage (NCBI taxonomy): Eukaryota > Metazoa > Mollusca > Bivalvia > Pectinida > Pectinidae > Argopecten > Argopecten irradians. The sequence continues at coordinate 29,820,594 of NC_091138.1, read as the reverse complement.
AGATATTATATAAGCCCCATACTCACTCAAACCACTTTTTAACATTAGCCATGTTGGAGCATGGAGAAAGGGGAGGCATCGCCATATGTGGCTAATAATCTATTACACAATAATTAGTGAACAGAGCTATGTGTCCAGGGATTCATTTAACAACTCAATCAATTTTTGTGAACAGATACAAATACATATCAATGATTTCTTAACTGATCTACAGGCTAATAGGACATGCAGATACTGCTGTTGTATTTTGAAACTTTTCAATTATAAGACATTTAATAATGCCTTTTTGTAATTTATTCAGTTTTAAAAAGAATGAAATATTATTGTTAATCAAATCCTTTTTATTATTAGGTATTTTATGAATTAAATATTATTTTCAGCCAGGCACAAAATATATTTATCACAAATTACACAGCTAGCACTTGATAACTCTATTTGATACATGATGTATGTATTTAAATATCTTTTCCTAAATACTTGAATTTTTTTATTTGAAGCTGAAAGTGGAAACACAAATTTATTTAACCTGGAGGTTTTCCATTTCCTGAAAAATTAAAAGATATTGATGTGCAAACTGCTTTGATTTTTTTTTTTCATTTTTTTTATTTTGCAAAAAAATTAATACCAGGTAAATAAATAACTTCAAGATAATAAGATAACTGAACTATGGCAAATACAACATAAAATGTTTATTATGCTTATATTTATAATTACAGTAACTGATTGAATATGACAATGCTTTACCATCTAATTTTATGATCTCGTCATTGTTAGTTTGCCAGTTATAACTCCACGTCAAGGAACACTATAATAATACTTTTGCACTAATTATCAGGTTTATACCGACTTTAAAATTGAAATACAACGCATTAGAACTAGATAAATATCTGTAAAGTCTTATATATTTTAAAGGTTGATTTAGTGGGCAAAGAAAAGCCAGTTAAATGCGTTCATTGGATCTTCCAAAAAGTTCTCGTATATTAATACGACGGTAAGTTCTGCTTCGTTTCCCAGTTCTGAGCATTAAAAGAAAGATAAGTTGGAAAGCATTGAAAGTGAGGCTGCGGGAAATGTAACCACGGACTTAGTCAGCCGGCGGGAGGAAGTTTTAGGATTCCTTTACGTTGAATTAATTTCTTGTGCGCATTATAGTTTCTGATCATGAGGAGTTTATTTTTCTATTTCATAAGAAATTTTACTGGTTACATTCACACCAGTTGTACCGACCTTAGCCACCTGCCGGAAGGTTCCACTTTTAATGGGTATTGTAGAAGGAAATGGATGTGTTGATGAGACTTTTTTGTAAAGATTATTGTGCTTTAGTAGGTTGTGTGGCGTGAATGTTAGAGGGTAGGGGGGGTAGGTAAGATGGTGGTTGGGGGGCCGGATTGGGTGGGGTGGTTTTGGGGTTAATTTAAATCGTAAAGTAAAATATTACATGGTTACCAGAGCCACTGTTTCGTGATCTGTTAAATTTGTTACGAGTTACCTTCTGCTGTGATCTCTGTCCCGATGGACTTGCTTGTTGATGTATCGTTGTTGTAAACTGTTAAAACCTTCGCCGTTCTTTGGCTTTAAATTATTGTCATAATATCATGAAGTAAATCAGTTAAACAAATACACTAAAAGGAACAAATTAATGGGTCTTAAATCATAATAAATCAAATCTTCAACCCAGGATGGAACCAGGTCTCATTTATTTTTTTTTTTTTTTACACCATTTTTTTGGTCTTTTATTTCCCAAACATTTTTTACATTTTCCCCCCCCATTTAAAACCACCATTTAACCAAAAATACACATGTATTTTCCATCCTTCCCTTGTTTAGTTACCTGTAACAGTAGTCAAGCCAGGCTTCCTATCTCTGTTGTATAGAGTTATCTCCGTGAAATGCAAGTTTCGCGGTACAAACGGTTTATGCAGTTTCTACTGTAGAAATTACTACGAAGAGAGTTTGCCACTTTTACCAGACGATTTTACGTTAGGTTTTTTATTTTTTTATAAACGTATTAGATAATAGCTTCTAATGAAGAATTTGGATTAAAAATATGTGCACTAAAGAGTGTAAATGGAAAGAATATAATTTTCTACACATAAAATATCGGTGTATACCACGCACAAAATGAATAGAAAACTAACACAGTTATCCGCAGTCAAAAATCCGCTCCTTCTTTAATCAGTTTTCTGTGTTTTTAAGGATTGTAGTTTGCTTGATTTCCCTGCTGCTGAAGATTTGTATAAGATCATTGTTTCGTTGATATGTAAAATTAAAAAGTTATAAACTACTACAGTAAAACAGGAAATATTTTATTTAATTCTTTTAAGTTTACCTTGAAATAAAATTCAAACAATATTGAAGGAAGTATGTCTCCCCTTTTGAGACAAACCTCCACCAGGGGGCGAACTTAAGCATAAATAACAAAAATGGCGCAGACGGTATTTTCTAACGCTCTATGGCAGGTGGACAAATCGAATCAGTCAGAGGTGATTATTGCCGTTAAAACGTTATATTTTCAATATTTCTGAATTATGATCAAATCTTTCTCCTTTAATTACTTACCTTGATGTTTGCTAGTCTTTGAATTCTGTCATACTCGATAATAAATTGTTGGTGACAAAACGTAAACAAGCTCGCACATGTCATTATGTCAGGCACGTATGTTCTAAATTTATCGACAGAATTAGCCGGGATGTTTTTGAAATGCCGTGTTTCCCGATCCTCCTTATATTAATACTTCGGTTTTGGTCATGATCACTGATTTATAAATACCAATCGGTGATAAACGGTTTAATTGCCTGCGGTTGCCCATCTTGAATTACCTGAACAGGTCCTGAAAATCCCTACTGGGTCGCGAACAGTTACCGTGATGTACCAATTACCGTGATTTCTGCGCACGCTCTATCTCCCGCACAATTTTTTGGATTCTTTTAAACAGCTAAATCACGGTGGCCATGCAAGTGTTCATTCAACAAAAAAAAATGTTCATTTGCAGTCGATATTGCTCACAAATCTACGTTTTTCTTTTGAAATCAAAGTTTGCAACACTCAATCATAGCGGGGAATAGCTTGAAATCATGACTTACTTGCATATTTATCCTGGAATTTCATGAAATCATCGTTTATTTTGTTGGTCAGTCGTTTTCTAAAATCGTCTGCATCGAAGTAGGTCAAAGTATGCAAAATAATGGGTATATATGTATATGGCAAGTTACCGATCGGGCATGTATGGATAGGATCGTAAAACAGAAGGTAGTTTTTACCTGGTGCACACGTCTTGTGTTAACATTTTTTCAAAAAAAAAAAAAGAAAAAAATGTATTTAGTGAATTTCTGTAAGTTTTAGGTCGTCTACACCTTTGTTTGTCTAAATTTACTCCTGCCCGGAGCTGAATCCTGTTTTTAGTGATTCCCTGGTCACCTATCAAACGCACCTTTAGACAGTCCTTTTTTTCGTGCTACTTTCGCAGATCAGTCACTGGATCCCAAAATAACCATGTATTACGATTACATTATTTCACTAAAAAGATATTGGTCGCTTTAATGAAACACAAGCTAAGTCTTGGTGCTATAAGCATGTTTTTAAAAGCGCATTTCCTTTCTATTTTGAAATCACGGTAACTGGTCCTGTAGGTATCGTCAACTGTACCAATTAGCGGTGAAAATAAATGGCGTCTCGTCAAAAAACATATTATTAAAATTAAGTAGCGACTATTGTTACTGAAGTATCTTGGACTAAAGATAATTCATGTCGATTTTCAACGCCTTCTGTGCGTTAGTTTTGGCAAAATCCTTAAAAAACCTCGAAAAAATCACAGTAACTGGTCGCGACCCAGTAGTTAGATTGATTTCTCCACAAGAGTTGAAAAATCTAATATATTCGTACGTTTGATAGATGTCTCTCGTCGGAATCTCTACTCGAGCCTTCTAAAGTTTTATTTTGGGAAACTAAGTCAGGTTGACCTGCCTCTTGTAAGGGTCTATTACAGAAATAATCCAACTGCAGGGGGATATTTTTCTCCCAAAGGCAAAACGCAATATAATATATTGTGTGAGCTAGTGACATGTACTGAAAACAAAGAACCATCTCATTTTGCAAACAATGTCTTTTTTGATTGCTACTTTGAGCAGCCATTTTGAAATTTAAAGTCCCTACATATAATAGTATCACAAATTAAAAAAAAAATCTTCACCCATCAGTTGTGAGTTTGAGTTATTGTCGAAACACATGTGTTGTCAGGTTACTGACTGCCAGTCCACCTCTTGGTTTTGAGTTCAAAACCTACATGTTGTAGGCCAAAACGTCAGTACTGAACAGCTGGTTAACATGATAGTCAGTGTTTTTAGGTCATCTGGCTCAAAGGGTCAGGATGACTATTGTCATCATGCATCCTCCGTCGTCGTGCACCTTGCGCCGTCCGCTGTGCATAAACTTTTCATTCAAACGACTTCTTCTCAATAACCGAAAGGCCCAGAACACTGATATTTGGCATGTAGCATGCTGAGATAAAGGGCTATCAAGTTTGTTAAAATGAATGACCTTGACCTTAATACAAGGTCACAGGGGTCAAAAAGGCTAAAGTCTTTAAACAACTTCTTCTCAAGAAGCAAAGGCCCAGGGTACTCATTTTGGGCCTTCGGCATGCTGGGATGAAGGGCTACCAAGTTTGTTCAAATAATTATGACACTTGACCTTCAAGGTCATGGGAGTCAAAAAGGCTCAAATCTTTAAACGACTTCTTGTGAATAACTAAGAGACCTAGAGACCTGATATTGGGCCAGTGAACATGCTGGAATGAAGGGCTATCAAGTATTGTTCAAATGAATGACCTTGACCTTCATTCAAGATCACAGGGGTCAAATAGGTAAAAATCGCTTTTAATTACTATGTTGTATTGTGCCAAAAGTCAGATGACTGTTAAGGCCCATGGGCCTCTTGATTCTTGAGGATATACCTTGTATGTCACTCAATGACCATGAAGCTGTTAAGTAGGAATGTTAAGACCAAGCAAACCAAATTAAAGCGAACAGGTTAACAGACTAACTCAGTGTCTGAATAAATTTGAGCTACCTGGTCAGTTGTCGAATTGAACTCATTTCCGAGAATGCTAAAGCCGGTTCGAGGTTTCTTTAAATTTTGAGAACAGGTAGGTGGTTCACAGTAACCATAAATGAAATGTAATATGGTTTCAGTTAACAGGTTTTGTCAAAAATATTTGTGTGGTGTATGGTAATAAAAATAATCAGCTTTATTTGTTTGTTTGGTATTTGTTTTCCGGTTTCCTGAATTTATGAATGAAACGATATTTATTTGTAAATAGCTGTTTTTATATATGGTCCTGGGACTGTTTGAAAACATCAGTAAAGTAATGTAAAATGATATATTTGAAGGACATTTATAAATACATTCAACTGAAAATGAGAAGTTATTTTTGAATACTAAAATAATTAAAATCTGTAAAGCCTGTAAAATTCAAAATATTGGGGCCCAGAAGCAATACTTACTGCACACAAGGAGCTTATTAAGAGCTAGCATAGCTACATCATATTTTTATAAACCATAATAATTTTCCAGCCTGACAGATTTTACTTTATGAAATTCTATTGATATCTTGAATGTAAGTTTGTTGTTCATAATGGTTATAAGTTTATAAATTCATTTAAGTATTACATATTGCAGTTTATGTTTTGACCACACAAACAATTTGTGGTTACATTGCAAGCCTTCTCGACAAATTAAATTAGATAACATAAATGTTTTTCAAAGATATGCATTTTTATGTTCATCTGACCCCGCGAAGGGTCAGGAAGACCCTATAAGTCATCATGTTTCGTCTTACGTCACGTCGTCCGCCGTCCGCCGCGTCCGCCGTGCGCCGTCCGCCGTTTGCGTTAACTTTTCCACATTTTCAAACTTCTTCACAAGTTTTCTATCAGTGCCAATTATCCGAAACTTGTCATGAAAAGATCCTGACATGGACCCGAACAAAGTGTTGTTAAATTATCGTGTCGATCCGAAGATCCAAGATGGCCGCCACCAGCCTGCCATACTGGAAAACACAATTTGAACTTCTTTCTAAGTTCTACCAGTTGCGATTTGGCTTAAACATGCATGAAATGAACCTGACATGTACCCGACAAAGTGGGTTGTTAATTTTTAAGGTCGATACGAAAACCGCCAAGAAGGCCGCTCGACCAGCCGCCATCTATGAAAACACATCTTGAACATCTTCACAAGATTTTCTACCGGTGCCGATTTTGGCTGAAACTATGTCATGAAATGATCCTGACCTTGGTTCCCGACAAAAGTTGTTATTAGTTATTACTGTGTCGATCCGAAATCCAAGATGGCCGCCACAGCCGCCATCTTGAAAACACATTTTGAACTTCTTCTCAAGTTCTACCAGTGTGATTTGGCTGAAACTTGCATGAAATGATCCTGACATGGTCCCGACAAAGTGTTGTTATTTTTTGTGGGTCGATCCGAAATCCAAGATGGCCGCCACAGCCGCCATCTTGAAAACACATTTTGAACTTCTTCTCAAGTTCTACCAGTGCGATTTGGCTGAAACTTGCATGAAATGATCCTGACATGGTCCTGACAAAGTGTTGTTATTTTTCGGGTCGATCCCGAAATCCAAGATGGCCGCTACAGCCCGCCATCTTGAAAACACATTTTGAACTTTTTCTCAAGTTCTAACCAGTGCGATTTGGCTGAAACTTGCATGAAATGATCCTGACATGGTCCCGACAAAGTGTTGTTATTTTTCAGGTCTATTCGAAATCCAAGATGGCCGCCACAGCCGCCATCTTGAAAAACACATTTTATGAACTTCTTCTCAAGTTCTACCAGTGCGATTTGGCTGAAACTTGCATGAAATGATCCTGACATGGTCCCGACAAAGTGTTGTTATTTTTTGGGTTGATCGGAAATCCAAGATGGCCGGTCACAGCCGCCATCTTGAAAACACATTTTGAACTTCTTCTCAAGTATCTACCAGTGCGATTTGGCTGAAACTTGCATGAAATGATCCTGACATGGTCCCGAACAAAGTGTTTGTTATTTTTCGGGCCGATCCGAAATCCAAAGATGGCCGCCACAGCCGCCATCTTGAAAACACATTTTGAACTTTCTTCTCAAGTTCTACCAGTGCGATTTGGCTGAAACTTGCATGAAATGATCCTGACATGGTCTCGACAAAGTGTTGTTATTTTTCGGGTCGATTTCGAAATCCAAGATGGCCGCCACAGCCACCATCTTGAAAACACATTTTTGAACTTCTTCTCAAGTTCTACTTTTAACAGTGCGATTTGGCTGAAACTTGCATGAAATAGATCCTGACATGGTCCCGACAAAGTGTTTGCTATTTTTTGGGTCGATCCGAAATCCAAGATGGCTGCCACAGCCGCCATCTTGAAAACACATTTTGAACTTCTTCTCAAGTTCTACCGGTGCGATTTGGCTGAAACTTGCATGAAATGATCCTGACATGGTCCCTGACAAAGTGTTGTTAATTTTCGGGTCGATCCGAAATCCAAGATGGCCGCCACAGCCGCTAAAAAATCGTTGAAAACACATTTGAAAACTTCTTCTCAAGTTCTACCGTGCGATTTGGCTGAATACATGCATGAAATAATCCTGACGATGGTCCGACAAAGTGTTATTTTTAGGTCGATCCCAAAAACCAAGATGGCCGCTGCAGCTGCCATCCTTGAAAACCCATTTTGAAACTTCTCAAGTTCTACTGAATCGCGATTATGGCTGAAACTATGCATGAAATAGTGATCCCGACATGTTCCGCGACAAAGTGTTGTTATTTTTTGGGTCAATCCAAAATCGAAGATGGCTACAAATGACACTATATCTAATTAATTTCCATATATGTTAAGGCCCTTGGGGCTCTTGTTTGAAAATAAAATTTGGTTGAAAGAAAATGAAAATGATGCCTGACATGGTCCATGACAAAGTGACACCATGTATAATTAATTTAACTATTGCCAAGGTAGTCAGATTACCGTTAAGGCCCTTTGGGCCTCTTGTTCTCAATTATCACAGGGATTTGGAAGAAGGTATTCACACAGATAACTAAGAAAAGTAAAGATGAAAGACAACAGATTTGTTTGGAACTTTCCACTGGACATTACATTCAAGAGTACAAAATCCACATGGTTGTAAGTGAAAATTAAGTTGGAACTAAAATTTTTATGTTAGATAACCTGGCTGATCACAATGAATTTACAAAGCTATAAGTGGTTACTTGTATTTTTTATCCTTTAGCATCTCCTCCAAATTAACACTATTCAAATCATCAGTGGCAAATTTATTAGGAGTGTCTTGATTACAAATGAAACGAACCACAATATATTTAAGAGAAATACCTACTTCAGCTGCTTCTTTAAATTTAATTTCCTTGTCATTGCTGGTAAATTGTTAAAATTGAAAGAAATGCTCCATTCTATATATTGCACCTGCAATATATGTTTTTAAATTAGTGCAGAATTGTTAGGCATCATTTTTGTAGCTACAGTGAGGCTACTATACCAAATAAAATGATTTTTTTAGGGCCGCATATAGCACAGATTTTGAAAGGCAATTAGTAATTGCAGACTTTAAACTAAATTACCTATTATGATAAAATATTTTTAGGAACATATAAATCAGCACAGATTTGTAAGGCATTATATTGTAACCAAAGTGAGACTTCTGTACCACACCTATTATAATAAAATGATTTGCAGGGCCACAGCTGTGTGATACACTGCTATGGAATTGATGTATTCGGACAAGATGTTGTGAGAGGTTATGGAATGTGTCATGTGCCTATCACTCCAGGAAGGTGAGATTATTGGAATCCAATTGTTTGAATTGATTACTGTTTGATATACCGTTTTTCTGTCTCCCCTTCACTGGTCCGTTATACACAGGTTTGACTGTAGGTCATTAGTCAATACATTATTGATAAATATATATTGTTGATTTCATGTCATAATTAAATAAGGAGTTTTGTCACATCTTGATATGTAACAATTGTATTTCCTTAAATCTAATCATTGTATCTTATTACCTTTGTATACATTGATCAATATGTTGAGATTGAGTCTCATGGCTGCAGAAATTTTATATAATTAGATAATGTTTTTGCAGACATAAACGGAAAGTACCTATGTTTGTTCCTGAGTCAGCATCAGCACTTCAAAAGTTCACAGCATGGTTTCAGGAAGACGACCAGAATTTGTAGACCCAAAAGTTGTGGCTCAAGGAGAGGGAAGAGAAGGTAATTGGATGAGATTTATTCAGGGCAAAACCAAAATGAATTACCATAGACAACAATTTATTAACATTTGGTCACTGATCCAGGTTTAATGAAATTTTTCAGGCTGATTAAACGTCCTCTTATCATTAAATTTTGAAAAAGTTTATATGAATGAAAATTTAAATATCTACCATCTTACTAAACTTACAGGTAGGTCTGCCATTTTGTGTTGAAAAAAAGTTTGAAGAGTGCATAAAAATTGCACTCTTGATTATCTCCTCCTGACAATACAGACTTGAAGGAATTTTTTATTTTTTTTTTTTACATTTTAACCTCTACATGTATTGCCTAACCCACACATTAACCTTTTATAATTGATGCTACCTAAATACCCAACTAACAGACTTTTGAATCATTATCCTCTCTAAAGAAATCTTCTGACCAAAGGGGATTTCCAGAAATCTATTCTTGGTTTTGTTTCAAACATTAACTCCTTCTGTACAAAAAAAGCCAATTTCACAGATTTAATATAGCCATCGTTTAACTATAAAATGACAAAAGTCGCACTAAACAAAACTCTGATTATGAAATAAGCATGTGGACCTTAGATAATAAAAGTTTTTCATGATAGAAAAACAAAATCCCATACCATTTAGTAATAAGGAAAAAAAATATACATTTTTTTTTCATTTTTATATCAGTAACCCGTAGTACGATCCCAAGGTTTTTGTGACAGTGCCTTTTTAACATAGTGATCAAAGGATAAGAAAAAGTGTTAGGTTTACATGTATCATTCCATCAGAGGTGTACCCCTACAACTGAGTTTAACCAGATAAACGACGACCACGGCAAGCTGCACCCGGCATCTAGCGTCCCAAAAGGACAGACAGAACGCATAGTGTCAACCTCATTCTGTTTAACAAATTTCAAAAGTGGGGTAACTTAAAGATCATGAAGAAATTAAAGGCCTGCAGTTTTTATAGTTTTTCGAAAAAAGTATAGTCCATATATAAATATCATAAAATTAACATTCCACATACATATTTGTTCAAATTTAAAGAACTAATATTTTTATGAGTTTCTATATATTGCATGGGGGTGGAGATTGCAGTGAGACATATTGATTCGATTTTAGCTCAACCCTTTCCGAGAGGACCAAGAGTGAGCTGTAAGCCATACCGTTGGCGATCCTTCTGTCCGTCGTGCCGCGACCGATCCGTCCGTCGCGTCCCGTACCGTCCGAACCGTCGGTCCTATCCCATCAACAATCGACTTCATTCTCCATAACCGCTGGTCGAATTTCAACAAAATTATGACTGGTAGTCATCGCATATGGGCTACTAAGGCATGGAAAAAAAATTGTACAAATGATGGGGCATGTGACCCCCCAGGGGCCTGAGGGGCGGGCCAAAATGGGGGTGTCAATTGGCTATTTCCATATAAAACGACTTCTTCTCTGAAACCAAGCATGGGATAGCACCCCATAATGCCAATGGTAGCATCCTTATAGGGTGGGGATTCAAAATTGTACAAATGATGGGGCTGACCCCGCCAGGGGGCCTGAGGTGCGGGGCCAAAAGGGGCCAATTTGGGTGCTATTTCCATATAAACGACTTCTTCTCTGAAACCAAGCATGGGATAGCATCCAAAATGCAATGGTAGCATCCTTATAGGGTGGGGATTAAAAATTGTACAAATGAATGGGAGTCTGACCCCCCGGGGGGCCTGTAGGGGCGGGGTCAAATGGGGTCAATTTGGCTATTTCCATATAAACGACTTTCTTCTCTGAAACTAAGCATGAGATAGCACTCATAAATGCAATGGTAGTGATTCGTTATAGGGTGGGGATTAAAAATTGTACAAATGAAGTGGCTTGCTGACCCCCCGGGGCCCTGAGGGGCGGGGTCAAAAGGGGGTCAATTTGGCTATTTCCATATTAACGACTTCTTCTCTGAAACCAAGCATGAGATAGCACCCATAAATGCAATGGTAGCATCCTTATAGGGTGGGGATTCAAATTGTACAAATGATGGGGCTGACCCCCCGGGGGCCTGAGGGGCGGGGTCAAAATGGGGTCAATTTAGCTATTTTCCATATAAACGACTACTTCTCTGAAACTAAGCATGAGATAGCACCACAATAATGCAATGGCTAGTGATCCTTTATAGGTTGGGGGGATTCCAAAATTGTATAACAAATGAATCGCGGTCTGACGCCGCCGGGGGCCTAGAGGGGCGGGTACAAAAGGGGCCAATTTGGTCTATTTCCAATATAAACGACTATTCTTCTCTGAAACTAAGTCATAGGTGTATAGCACCCATAATGCAATGGTGGCATCTTTATAAGGGTGGGGAATTCCAAAATTGTGCAGAAAGATGGGGCTGACCCCCAGGGGGAGCCTGAAGGGCGGGGGGTTGAAAGTTGGCCAATTATGGCTATTTCCATTATAAAACGACCTGTCTTCTCTGAAACTAAGCATGGTAAAGCACCCATAATACAATGGTAGTTATCCTTATAGATGGTGGGGGATGTCAAAATGTGTGCAAATGATAGGGCTGACCCCCTGGGGGCCTGAGGGGCGGGGTCAATAGTGGTTAATTTCCATATATATATGACTTTTTCTCTGCAACTTAACATTGGGGATTTACGCTCGATAATGCAATGGTTACATCCTTTATAAGGGTTTTGGATTCAAATATTTTTGCAAATGATGGGGCTGGGTAGCATCCTTATAGGGTTGGGATTTGAAATTGTACAAATGAAAGTGCCAGACCCCCGGGGGCCCTGGGGGCCAATAGACCGGCAATAGATTGCGAGGTCAAAAGGGTCCAATTAGTAGGCATACTATTTTACATAAAAATTTACTTTGTCTCTGATTCCTATGTATTGGATAGCAATGATTTGTAATGTGTTATCAATAAGCTATCCATTGGTATAGGTTGTCGATTCAAAAATTAAACTTTGGGAGTCAATTTTGCGCTTTATTTATTCTAATTTGTCAGAAGTCTTGTGTATAAATTACTAAACAAAAAAACCAGGTAGAGCGATACAGGCCCTCTGGGCCTCTAGTTTAATTATGTGAACGAAATGATTAATTTCAGAAAGGTAAAATCGTAAATTACATCAAACTAGATACACCTTATGAGCAGTTACTCGTACATTTATGTTAATTTAGACAAATATGGGATATTTGACAAAGTAGAATGCATTGTTACACCAGAGAACATTTAGCATAGGAGGTATTTTATTATTTTTAATAGCAAAAGGAAAATATCTAAAATTAATGACTTTTAGCACATTATGTTATGAAGCTACAAAAAGTAATATGGCTGTGTTTAAAATTCGTGGATTGTTTCACTGAAACCGTCCATTTTAGTCTTTATATCTTGTATATCATGCAAAGAATGTATAAACAGCAACATTTTATTTATTATGAAACACATGTAAATAAAAGCTGTAGATACTATGTATTTTATATATAAATTTTGTAAATACAATGTTATTAATGTGTATATTGGGTTTTGGTTATTTTTTTTAAAAATTTATTCATATATTATTTAATATATGCAACAGATTTAACTATAAGAATAATATTGTAGATTTTATGCTAACAAATCTTTACTCGATCTATAAATCCATTAGAACTTTTGTGTAGTTATCCCCTTTTGATATTAAGTGAGCATGTTATAAGTTGTGATCAGTAATCCATAAAAGTACATACACACTCCACCATCATCTACTTATAGTATGCTGTGTTTTGTTGTCAGATTTCTTAAAGAACACTTTGCTATCTCAGATAGGTAGCTAAAATCTTTTACATTAATGTTGTTTTATGCTCAGATAGGTAGAGTGGGAGACTAGGATCAACTAACCAAAAACTTTGTGTTTAATTCTAGTATGGTAGTAGATATTTTTACTACAATAACGACTACAAGAACGATGTGCCATGTTTAGTAAAGTAATCAGCATATATATACAAGAATGTTGTGCCATGGTTAGTTAGGTAATCAGCATCTATATACAAAAAACGTTTTGTCATGTTTAGTTAGGTAATCAGCATATACTGCAAAAACGTTTTGTCATGTTTAGTTAGGTAATCAGCATATATATATACTTCAAGAACGTTGTGTCATGTTTAGTTAGGTAATCAGCATCTACTACAAGAACGTTGTGCCATGTTAGTAGTAATAGGTAATCAGCATCTACTACAAGAATGTTGTGCCATGTTTAGTTAGGTAATCAGCATCTACTACAAGAACGTTGTGCTATGTTTAGTTAGGTAATCAGCATATATATACTACAAGAACGTTGTGTCATGTTTAGTTAGGTAATCAGCATATATATACTACAAGATATGTTGTGTCATGTTTTAGATAGGTAATCAGCATCTACTACTACAAAATGTTTTGTCATGTTTAGTTAGGTAATCAGCATATAATACTACAAAAAAGAACGTTGTGTCATGTTTAGTTAGGTAATCAGCATATATATACTACAAAATGTTGTGTCATGTTTAGTTAGGTATTCAGCATCTACTACAAGAACGTTGTGTCATGTTTAGTTAGGTAATCAGCATATATATACTACAAGAATGTTGTGTCATGTTTAGTTAGGTAATCAGCATCTACTACAAGAATGTTGTGTCATGTTTAGTTAGGTAATCAGCATATATATACAACAAGAACGTTGTGTCATGTTTAGTTAGGTAATCAGCATATATATACTACAAGAATGTTGTGTCATGTTTAGTTAGGTAATCAGCATCTACTACAAGAACGTTGTGTCATGTTTAGTTAGGTAATCAGCATCTACTACAAGAATGTTGTGTCATGTTTAGTTAGGTAATCAGCATATATATACTACAAGAACGTTGTGTCATGTTTAGTTAGGTAATCAGCATCTACTACAAGAATGTTGTGTCATGTTTAGTTAGGTAATCAGCATATATATACTACAAGAACGTTGTGCCATGTTTAGTTAGGTAATCAGCATCTACTACAAGAATGTTGTGTCATGTTTAGACAGGTAATCAGCATATATATACTACAAGAATGTTGTGTCATGTTTAGTTAGGTAACCAGCATCTACTACAAAAACGTTTTGTCATGTTTAGTTAGGTAATCAGCATTTACTACAGTTTGTACAGTGAGAAGTTCAGAGTCTGCTTTTCCTAAAGGATCCAACTGACAAAACGTGTTGATGTAGATATTTGCATCGTGACACAGGCACATACTAGTAACGTACTTGAGAACTTGGAATTCAGATTCTTTCCGGTAATATTACTAAAAAAAAAATATATTCCATAATTTTCATTCTTACGAAACAAGATGAGCTTTTAATATGTTGTTCACCACCAAAAGTTACCAACATTTTGAGAATTGCAATACATATATGAATTTTGGCAGTACTGCCAAACATCATTATATTTACGTCTAGTGCTGTGAAATTTGTACAGTGTACTGTCTGGCCATAAAGTCAAGTTATGGTTTACATACACTTTCAGTTCACATTTTTACAGTGCTATTAGTAATTGTAAAATTTAATATTTGTCCATTTGAATGATTTCATAGCTTATGCTTTTAAATGGGTTAATAAAGAAAGAATAGCATTTCGAAGTTTCCGCCCAGTTATGGCACATAAAACTTTAATTTGACAGTAGATGTCATTTTGTTACATAGCAACAAGAACAACATTGTTTCACATCCTTCACTGCAAGCTTTCGGAACAGATGGATCCGTCCTGCGTAGATAAAGATGTTGATAGCGTTGTTTGTGTACACCAACATCCTAGACGAAAGTCTGTTAAATGAAAAAAAAAATCATCAGTTATTTCAGTCATTGTAGATATGATATATTTGATTTTAGATCTCCCATTTGTACGTGTGAAAGACTTCTCATGTTAAAGGTAACTTCATTGAAATATAGTGTATTGAATACAGATGACTTACATAGTAGTCTATGGTTATGAATAGACCCATGTTAATATATCAACAAAATTAATACACTATATAGACTCCTAAACGAATGTTGCATGAATCGACTAAATAAACTGAATTACCTGCCTTAGTACCAATTCTCTCCGCAAGGCTGCGCTCTTAAATACTGTATTTTTGGAGCGAAGCCTAGTGGAGAGTAGAAAAACTACGGCAGGCAATCCAGTCTACCGACTAAAAAGCAAGGTATATACTGTAGTCATACATATCGTCAACATATATATCATTACATTTCAACTTATAAATGAGTGTTCAAAAATGATATTAATACACTATACTATATAAGTAATGATGCTCAAGATGCCCAATGTCACTCAGAGTTAAAATACACAATATGCGTATAGTTGAAAAAAAACTCCATTTCGCAAAGGTGAAAAAATCGTGAGGTTAAGGATCAAATTGGCGAATCACCAAAATAATAAGAAGTCCCGCCCATCGAACCCTTGCCCATGAGTCATACCACCGACTGACCTGATGTAGGGACTTATGTAGCACTGACAGGCACTACTATAAACAATGTAGATACAATGTGGAATCCAGACAAAGGCGAAGTACCCCACCAATAGACTGACCGTCAGTGTTGACCTCATCTCACGCCGAAATACGTGGTGTTTCCCGGTCTTTAGAAAGTCAGAACCGCAGCATGCTCCTATGTCCCGAATCTGAAACATTTAATAAAGTCTAATAACAACCACCTGTAATAAGTACTAAAAAGTTATGCATCCTAACGTGGAATACATCACTAATTGAAACTATACCATTAATTAAATGAACTCTTTTAACTCCTTATAATAACTAATTTCAAATCCATTTAAAGTTGTATAACTAATTTTCGGTGAGTTCACGAATCAAGGAGAGCTTTTAAAATGTTATTCACTACCATTTACCAACATGTTGAGAATTCATTACAATACATGAAATATAATTGGCATAACTGGATGAAGATTTTGACATGTTATTTTTCTTCAGTAATCTATTGAAAGCTATAAGGTTTGACGACTTAATCGGTGAAAATCATTGGGATGGACAGACAAGCATATATGATGACTTGTACACATTAGGTACAACACTGAATTAATGCCATGTGAAAATCTTGCTTTTTATACTTTACATACCTGAAAAAATGGCTTTACATAATTCCTTTAAACATGCGATATGAAATTGTAGACCAAAACACGGCTTCATGGTTGTATGTACTCATTTTATTGCACTGTAGATGTAAATGATTTTTGGAAGTTTCCAGCTCTATTTTGAACTTGTAAAATTAACACCTATGCATTGAACTTATTGTAATTCTAAAATGTTGGTAATTTTTGGTGGCGAGAACATATCAAAATCTCTTCTTGATTCGTGAAGATGAAAGATACGGCACATATAACGTTAAGGCATTTTTTTGTTAGTGAAGCTTCTATAACAAATTACCTATTATGATAAAACATTTGAGGGCAATCTGATTAAAATGCAGATCTTTATAACCACTCCGTTCAGTAGAGGATCTGACAACATCCTATTACGGATCACGTTTTGATGACCTTTATACCAATGTACTTCAGATCAAATGCATTTTCTGCTCGTTGCTACATCAATTGACAACGCCATTTCGCCAAAACATACATATAAACTACATGTATCAGATTTGTGCTCTTTGAGCGAGATGACTACGTACATGAAAATAATTATGACAGTTTTTTTTTAAATTTCGTCCCCTGAAATTCACCTGCAATATTTTGTATGCCGCAATTTGATTGGCCATTTCCAAAGGTCACCTAGACATGACCCCTAAAGGGATGGTGTCAGGTCCTCTTATTCAACGTAGCGATAATGAGGATCTGTACTTAAATGATTTGAGGGCGAATTAGCAGAGATTTGCATGGTATTATTTTTAACTACAGTAAGGCTACTATACCAGAGTACCTATTATAATAAAACAATTGTTGTGAATAACATAAAAAAACTACACTTGATTCGTGAGTATGAAAGTTATGGCACATATAACTTTAATGTGTGCTCATACTTACCAAATATAATGTATTGTAAGGTGCCAAGTACCCATGTAACAATGACAGAAAACATGCTGAATTTCGATAGGTTCATGGGTTGTTTTTAGGTCATCAGACCCGAAGGGTCAGGATGACCTATAGTCATCGTGATTTGTCCGTCGTCGTCCGCCGTGCGCCGTCCGTCGTGCGTAAACTTTTTCCTTTAAAACGCTACTCCTCCTTAACCGCTAAGCGGATGTCATCCATATTTGGTGTGAAACATTATTTGGGAAGGATAATTATATTTTATATAAATGAGCCTGGTCCGACCCCTAGCGGCTGAGGGGTGGGGCCCCAAAAGGGCGAATTTTCTTATTCTAAGCTTTAAAAACCTACTCCTCCTTCATCCTTGGATGGATTTCATCCATATTTGGTGTGAAACATTATTGGGCCCAGGACAATCATATTTTATATAAATGAGCCTGGTCCAACCCCTAGGGGCTGAGAGTGGGGCCCAAAAAAAGGCAAATTTTCTTAATTTTAGCTTTAAAATCCTACTCCTCCTTCATTCTTGGATGGATTTCATTCTATATTTGGTGTGAAACATCATTGGGGACGGACAATCAATTTTTTATATAAATGAGCCTGGTCCAAGCCCTAGGGGCTGAGGGGTGGGAACCCAAATTGGGAAAATTTTCTTAATTTTAGCTTTAAAATCCTACTTCCTCCTTCATCCTTGGATGGATTTCATCCATATTTGGTGATGAAACATCATTGGGGAAGGACAATCATATTTTATATAAATGAGCCTGGTCCGACCCCGAGGGGCTGAGGGGTGGGGCCCCAAAAGGGCAAATTTTCTTAATTTTAGCTTTAAAATCCTACTCCTCCTCCATCCTTGGATGGATTTCATCCATATTTGGTGTGAAACATCATTGGGGACGGACAATCATATTTTATATAAATGAGCGTGGTCTGAACCCTAGGGGCTGAGGGGATGGGCCCCCAAAGGGCAAATTTTCTTAATTTCCTTTAAAAACACTCTCCTACTTCATCCTTGGATGGATTTCATCCATATTTGGTTGTGAAACATTTGGGGAAGGATTATATTTTATAATTGAGCCTGGTCCGACCCCTAGGGGTGAGGGGTTGGGCCCCAAAAGGGCGAATTTTCTTATTTTTATCCTCCTCCTTCATCCTTGGATGGATTTCATCCATATTTGGTGTGAAACATTATTTGGGCCCGGACAATCATATATTATATAAATGAGCTTGGTCCGACCCCTAGGGGCTGAGGGGTGGGGCCCGAAACGGGCAAATTTTTCTTAATTTCAGCTTAAAAAACCTACTCCTCCTTCATCCTTAGATGGATTTCATCTATATTTAGTGTAAAACATTATTGGGAAGGATAATCATATTTTATATAAATCAGCCTGGTTCGACCCTTAGGGGCTTAGGGGTGGGGGCCCCAAAAAGGCAAATTTTCTTAATTTTAGCTTTAAAAATCCTACTCTCCTTCCTTCATCCTTGGATGGATTTCATCCAATATTTGGTGGTGTGAAACATTATTGGGCCCGGACAATCATATTTTATATAAATCAGCCTGGGGTCCCGGACCCCTAGGGGCTGAGGGGTGGGGCCCAAAAAAGGCAAATTTTCTTACTTTTTAGCTTATAAAATCCTTCTCCTCCTTCATTCTTGGGATGGATTTCATCTATATTTAGTGTAAAACATAATTGGGTGAAGGATTATCATATTTTATATAAATGAGCTGGGCCGACCCCTAGGAGGCTGAGAGGGTGGGGCCCGAAAAGGGCAAATTTTCTTAATTTCAGCTTTAAAAACCTACTCCTCCTTCATCCTTGGATGGATTTCATCCATATTTGGTGTGAAACATTATTGGGGGCCCGGACAATCATATTTTATATAAAATGAGCCTGGATCCGACCCCTAGGGGCTGAGGGGTGGGGCCCAAAAAAGGCAAATTTTTCTTAATTTTAGCTTTTAAATCCTACTCCTCCTTCATTCTTGGATGGATTTTCATCTATATTTAGTGAGTAAAACATTATTGGGGAAGGATAATCATATTTTATATAAATGAGCCTGGTCCGACCCCTAGGGGCTTAGGGGTGGGGGCCCAAAAAAGGCAAATTTTCTTAATTTTATAGCTTTAAAATCCTACTCCTCCTTCATTCTATGGATGGATTTCATCTATATTTAGTGTAAAACATAATTGGGGAAGGATAATCATATTTTATATAAATGTGAGCTTGGTCCGACCCCCTAGGGGCTGAGGGGTGGGGCCCGAAAAGGGCAAAAATTTCTTATTTTCAGCTTTAAAAACCTACTCCTCCATTCATCCTTGGATGGATTTCATCCATATTTGGTGTGAAACATTATTGGGCCCGGACAATCATATTTTATATAAATGAGCCTGGTCCGACCCCTAGGGGCTGAGGGGTGGGGCCCAAAAAGGCAAATTTTCTTAATTTTAGCTTTAAAGTCCTACTCCTCCTTCATTCTTGGATGGATTTCATCTATATTTAGTGTAAAACATAATTGGGGAAGGATAATCATATTTTTTATATATAAATGAGCTTTGTCCGACCCCTAGGGGCTGAGGGGTGGGGCCCGAAAAGGGCAAATTTTCTTATTTTCAGCTTTAAAAACCTACTCCTCCTCCATCCTTGGATGGATTTCATCCATATTTTTGGTGTGAAACATTATTGGGCCCGGACAATCATATTTTATATAAATGAGCCTGGTCCGACCCCTAGGGGCTGAGGGGTGGTGCCCAAAAAAAGGCAAATTTTCTTAATTTTAGCTTTAAAAACCTACTCCTCCTTTCATCCTTGGATGGATTTCATCTATATTTAGTGTAAAAACATTATTGGGGAAGGATAATCATATTTTATATAAATGAGCCTGGTCCGACCCCTAGGGGCTGAGGGGTGGGGCCCAAAAAAGGCAAATTTTTCTTAATTTTAGCTTTAAAGTCCTACTCCTACTTCATTCTTGGATGGATTTCATCTATATTTAGTGTAAAACATAATTGGGGAAGGATAATCATATTTTATATAAATGAGCTTGGTCCGACCCCTAGGGGCTGAGGGGTGGGGCCCGAAAAGGGCAAATTTTCTTATTTTCAGCTTTAAAAACCTACTCCTCCTTCATCCTTGGATGGATTTCATCCATATTTGGTGTGAAACATTATTGGGCCCGGACAATCATATTTTATATAAATGAGCCTGGTCCGACCCCTAGGGGCTGAGGGGTGGGGCCCAAAAAAGGCAAATTTTCTTAATTTTAGCTTTTAAATCCTACTCCTCCTTCATTCTTGGATGGATTTCATCTATATTTAGTGTAAAACATTATTGGGGAAGGATAATCATATTTATATATAAATGAGAGCCTGGTCCGACCCCTAGGGGCTTAGGGGTGGGGCCCCAAAAAGGCAAATTTTCTTAATTTTAGCTTTAAAATCCTACTCCTCCTTCATTCTTGGATGGATTTCATCTATATTTAGTGTAAAACATAATTGGGGAAGGATAATCATATTTTATATAAATGAGCCTGGTCCGACCCCTAGGGGCTGAGGGGTGGGGCCCAAAAAAGGCAAATTTTCTTAATTTTAGCTTTAAAGAAGTCCTACTCCTCCTTCATTCTTGGATGGATTTCATCTATATTTAGTGTAAAACATAATTGGGGAAGGATAATCATATTTTATATAAAATGAGCTTGGTCCGACCCCTAGGAGCTGAGGGGTGGGGCCCGAAAAGGGCAAATTTTCTTATTTTCAGCTTTAAAAAACCTACTCCTCCTTCATCCTTGGATGGATTTCATCCATATTTGGTGTGAAACATTATTGGGGCCCGGACAATCATATTTTATATAAATGAGCCTGGTCCGACCCCTAGGGGCTGAGGGGTGGGGCCCAAAAAAAGGCAAATTTTCTTAATTTTAGCTTTTAAATCCTACCTCCTCCTTCATTCTTGGATGGATTTCATCTATATTTAGTGTAAAACATTATTGGGAAAGGATAATCATATTTTATATAAATGAGCCTGGTCCGACCCCTAGGGTTTAGGGGTGGGGCCCCAAAAAGGCAAATTTTCTTAATTTTAGCTTTAAAATCCTACTCCTCCTTCATCCTTGGATGGATTTCATCCATATTTGGTGTGAAACATCATTGGGGACGGACAATCATATTTTATATAAATGAGCGTGGTCCAACCCCTAGGGGCTGAGGGGTTGGGCCCCCAAAGGACAAATTTTCTTAATTTTAGCTTTAAAATCCTACTCCTCCTCCATCCTTGGATGGATTTCATCTATATTTAGTGTAAAACATTATTGGGGAAGGATAATCATATTTGATGTAAATGAGCGTGGTCCAACCCCTAGGGGCTGAGGGGTGGGGCCCCAAATGGGCAAATTTTCTTAATTTTAGCTTTAAAATCCTACTCCTCCTTCATCCTTGGATGGATTTCATCCATATTTGGTGTGAAACATCATTGGGGACGGACAATCAATTTTTATATAAATGAGCCTGGTCCAAGCCCTAGGGGCTGAGAGGTGGGACCCCAAATGGGGGAATTTTCTTAATTTTAGCTTTAAAACCCTTCTCCTCCTTCATCCTTGGATGGATTTCATCCACATTTGGTATGAAACATCATTGGGAAAGGACAATCATATTATAAATGAGCCTGGTCCGACCCCTAGGGGCTGAGGGGTTTGGGCCCCCAAAGGGCAAATTTTCTTAATTTCAGCTTTAAAAACATACTCCTCCTCCATCCTTGGATGAATTTTATCCGTATTTGGTGTGAAACATCATTGGGGACGGACAATCATATTTTATATAAATGAGTCTGGTCTGAACCCTAGGAACTGAGGGATGGGGCCCCAAAAGGGCAAATTTTCTTAATTTTAGCTGGCCCACTTCCTGTTTTAAGGTTACAGTCTCCGATCTCAATGAAAATTTGTCTATTAGGGGTTTTAATTGATGCCGAACAACATGCAAACATTTTCGTAAAGATTTTTGTATTCCAAGATGGCCGCTGGCCCACTTCCTGTTTTAAGGTTTCAGTCTCCGATCTCAATGAAAATTGGTCTATAGGGGTTTTAATTGATGCCGAACAAAATGCAAACATTTTCGTAAAGATTTTGGTATTCCAAGATGGCCGCTGGCCCACTTGGCCCACTTCCTATTTTAAGGTTTCAGTCTCCGATCTCAATGAAAATTGGTCTATAGTGGTTTTAATTGATTCAGAAGGGGAACTTAAGGTAAGGACAATCATATTTTTATAAAGGACCGAGGTAAAACCCATGGGGATAGTATGACCGAGGTCCAAAATGGGAGCTTTGCTGAAATTTGGCTTTAAAATCTGACTCCTCCTTATATTAATCCTTGAATGGGTTTCGACCATATTTGGATGAAGGGCTAGCAAGTTTGTTCAACAAATGACATTTACCTTACATATTCAACTAAGGAGTTCCTTGTATTGTTTATATTAATCGTTAACCAATACTTTATACTGTGACTTTGTTGTTTTGTGCCATGAGTCAGATGACCGTTAAGGCCCATGGGCCTCTTGTTTTTGTTTTGGTTTTTTTTTTTCATTTGCTATATTGTAGCCTGATATGTTCACAAATTACATGTAGTAATACCAATTATATATACGTCCTGACCGAGTGAGATGGAGGGAAGTTACTGATATGTATGCCTTGACACGAAACCAACACGAAACCAACTCACGTGTTTCCTGGCGATGCGGGCGATGATGCTGTATAGGACGACCATTATACTGAGGGGTATGACGCCACTGAGGAAAGTGAGCACTAGACTCTGGGTCTCGGTAAAAATCAACTCGTACCGACACGCCTCTGTTTCACCGTGGTCTGGATTGGATAAAACGTAAAACCACGATAAAGGTATTCTTATGATTGTAACCAGCAAAACAGATGTAGAAAGTGTAAGTCATATTTAAGCACTAAATATGCAGCAAATCAATATGTGATTGGTATGTTTTCCTGAGAGTGTTGGACATGAAATCTACATCTTTAGGAGTAAAAATTTTTTAAGTGCGTTCAAGTTATTTGGTGAATAAGTGTGTAAATGTCGTTGAAACTTCTATGGTAAAAGTGATGACTATTGCAATGTAGGATTATAAACTTTTTTTAATTTTGCAATTATCTCTTGAAGGTTTTCATAACAAAGAATCTTTTCTAATACTATGATTTCCATTGGCTGTTTTTAACTCGTTGTTCATACTCTGGCCCATGTGGTGCTGTCTCGCGCCAAGCACTGGTTTATTTGTAAGGCGGAAGCCATCGTGGAGGGATAATTTCAAATATGAACTCATTGGAATGTGCAGTTTGACCATTGATTTGTCCTTCTACATTTGAGCTTGACACCGCTTACTCCAAATAGGCGTCCCTATCTAGAGTCATTCCTCCATGACGTCTTCCAAAGATAACAAATGGGATTTTGCGTTCTAGTAAAATCGCGAGTCAAAGGAAATTTAAGAGACAGAAAAGGGCCCTGATTTCCTTTTCCCATCGTAAATAAGATATATCATATTTGCATAAAATTGATTTAAATTGAAATCATTCTGAATATCGATGGTTCATTGTACGCATCAAATGCCATTCAAAAAGAGATTATGTTTAAAATTAATTACATACCAGGTATTATTTGTATCAAAATGAAAATTACGAAAGCTCGATAACAAAATCTACATCCGTACATCCGTGTAAGTGTTCATGAATTATCTGGATTTTTTTTTCCATTTTGAAATACACTCATTAGGCTTTCCACCATTCTTTGTAGTAGTTTAAACAAGAGGCCTTAAAAACAGTAACTCACCAAAGTGTTGACTCTTCATGAGTATTTCAGGGCCAAAGTGTGCATAGTGTCAGTATCAAACAGGTGTCCAAAAAGCTATAGATTCTATTGTGAAATAGGTCAGTTGCAGGGTCATTTTTCTGCCTGATTTTGAAAGAAAAACATTTTTCCCTATTGATATGCTAAGGTCATATTCGGCAAAAATGGCTGAAAATGGTGCATTTTGTAGCTCAAAAGTAAGGGGTAGGGATAGCATATATTGTGATTCTGAGAAAAAATAGTATTATTAATCAAAAATGGTATATTTTTAAAGAAGACTACTGGAAAATAAATTCTACAAACATCCATAAATATCAAACACCTCATTATGAAATTATGGCTTTAATCTCTTGTGTATATGGTCAAAACGGCAAAATTCCCATAAAATCCAATATTTTGTCAACTAGCTATCTTTGAGTGACAATAGCTCAAAAACGAGCAGACGGACATCTGATTTTTCTTCCATTTTCTTTCATGGTATGAACTCCTATTTCCAAAAATCTATACGAGAAAAAAAAGTTTAATACAAGAAAATATTGACTTCTCAAAAGAGTACATCCTTAAGCATTAAAGTCACTTTTTTCATTTTATCGGGGTATGAAAGAAAATTTTGTTTGCAAACTGTGTGAATCCGCATAGCGGATTTTCACAAACGTTTGCAAACACGTACGATTCCATTGATTCAATACGCAACGTTTCTATTGTGACGTCACGTTAACGTCGGATTTCCGCGCGCGTTTTCCCGGATTTTTTAGCCCTATTCAAATCGCCTTTCGTCCGTGGTCAGTGGTCCGTCCGTCCGTCCGTTGACAATTCTTGTTATCGCTATTTCTCAGAAAGTACAGAAGGGATCTGTCTCAAATTTCATATGTAGGTTCCACTAGGGTCCTAGTTGTACATGTTGTCTTTTTGGACAGATCAGTCAACCAGGCAGCCATCTTTGATTTTGATAGTTAAAAGAAAAGAAAAGAAAGTACTTAAGGGATATTTCTCAAATTTCATTTGTAAGTTCCCCTAGGGCCCTTGATTTGCATATTGCATTTTGGGACCAATCGGTGAGCAAGATGGCCGCCAGGCAGCCATCTTTGATTTTGATAATTAAAGTTTGTTGTTGCTATTTCTCAGAGAAAGTACTGAAGAGATCTGTTTCAAATTTCATATGTAGGTTCCCCTAGCGCCCTAGTTGTGCATATTGCGTTTTTGGACCGATTGTTGAAAAAGATGGCCGCCAGGCACCAATCTTGGATTTTGATAGTTGAAGTTTGTTACACTGCTATTTCTCAGAAAGTACTAAAGCGATCTGTCTTAAATTTTATATGTACAAAAAAAGGTAATATGTTTGAAAAAAAAAAGTTTGAAAAGCGGAGAAAAAGATCCCTCTTTCAATTGTCAGACATAGATCATTCTTTGGTGGGAGCCAAGATCCCTATGGGATCTCTTGTTTCATCGTGGAATGCAAAAAATGAATAGGCCAATCAGAAAACCAAAAACAAAGAAAAAATAAATATTAGAGTGTGGAAGAAAAAGAATCTTTCAACAACCCTCGTGAAAGGCTGACGGCCAAAATCTTTCACGAGAGTTGAGATATCCCTATTCACCTGACAGACCCATGCAAGATTCTATTAGTCTCAGATTAGCTGCAATATTGTAGCTCAAAAGACTTTTTGACAGAAAATGGTGTCGTCTTTAGAGCTACAATTGGTGCCTATTACTACTAATGGAGCAAAGTAATGATTATGCAAACCATTATAAAACGTTTTGTTTGCATTTTTATCGTACTTGTTTGATATCGCTTACCTTCTAGGGAATAAAACTGAACTAACTTTTATAAATGTTTAAAAGAGTTTTACGTGACACTCTTTTTTTAATGTTTTTAAAATATTTATCCTTTTAAATACTCTCTGGTATACATTATCTATATGGTGAGTCCATTTACAATCGTCAGAAAGTAAAACTCCTAAATGTCTATGTGTACTAGCTGTATGAACCGTGTTATTGTCAAAGTACATGTATATATTGGGATGAATGACGTTTCGTTTCCTTGAAAATATTAATGATTCAGTTTTAGTGGGATTAAACTTTTTCAGAGCCCAGGTTCATATATTCGAAAGATTTTGTGAAAGTGTATGGACAGCATAGAAATGGTTATTATCAATTACTTCACTTATCGAAGTGTCATCTACAAACAATTTGCAATCACTAGTAACAATATTAGTTATGTCGTTAATATATAATAGAAATAAAAAAGGGCCAAAGACAGATCCCTGGGGGACTCCAGCTTTTACAGGAAAAGATTATGCCTTCAGTTAAAACACGTTGCTTCTTATCAGTTAGATAATTTCTAAACCACCCTAATAATTTCCCTTTAAAACCACAAGATTCTAATTTATAAAATAGTCCATCATGCCACACTCTATCAAAGGCTTTACTTATATCACAGAAAACAGACCGAACTTCTTTTCCATTGTCTAACGAGTCAGTGATATGATTGTATATCGAAAGAAGTTGGTTCACAGTTGAATCACCGGGAATGAAGCCAGACTGATGTTTAGTGATAACTTCACAATCACGTAAGTAATTACAGAGATGCTAAAAAATAATTTTTCTATTATTTTACTGAAGTAAGAGGTGATAGAGATGGGTCGATAGTTGGAAATATCATTTAAATCACCATTCCCTTTGTGTTAGCATTGATTTTAGCAGTTTTCCATGGTAAGGAAATACAACTGGTTTCCATAGTTTTATTGCAGAGAAGGGTAAGAGGAATAGAAATAGAGGGTGTTAATAGTTTTATGAATTTTGGGACAATCCCATCAGGTCCCACAGGTTTCTTTTCATTATCTTTGATATCCTGTTCAGTAAATACGATATCGTCAATCTTAAAAGGAAACTCGGGAGGAGAGGGAAGAGGATCAAGATCATTAGAAGTGGAGATCGAAGAGAAGTATGTATTTAGGTGTTCCGCTTTTTCAAAAGGATGTTGTAGAAAAAACTCATTATGTTTTAGAGGGGGGATAGACGTTTGCTTATTATCAATTTTTAACAAAAATTTAGCAATTTTCCACCATTTATCTGGAGACAAGCTATTATTATGTAACGATGATTCAAGTTTCATGAAATAATTTTGTTTTGTTTCTCTAATTAGGTCAATAGTTTCATTTCAAACTAATCTGTACCTTTAATAGTTTTTTTTGTGGATGCGGTTCCTCTACCTAATTTTTAATCTAATTGTGTTTGTAAACCAAGGCTTACCATCGCACTGTAACTATTTTTTGTGGTACATGGTCATTTATTTGTGTATTATATACTGAATATGATATACAAAAGTTAATAAGACAATCATCACTGCAAATTGGAGCAAGAGCATTTGTACATGTGTATCCCGTATAAGATGATTGTTGTTAGATAGAACAATATCAATAGAAGAAGAAGAGGTAGGATCTAGGAGTAATGCGAGTGGGTTCTATAATAAAACTGTTTAGATTATGTTTTGTAAGTAATCGGTCTAGATGAGAGTGTGGCTGAAGGTTTGACATATCAACATTTATATCACCAGTTATAACTACATCAGTAATATTATCATCAAAAACAATATTAAACATGCCATCTAATCTTCGCCAGTATTCTACATCAGGTTCTGGTCTATATATACACCCTAGTAAGAACTTATGGCTATCTACTAAAACTTCTAACCAAATAATTTCAATATTGTTGACTCTAAATCTCTTCTTCGCTTACAGATTACAGTATCTCTTGTATATATAATAATGCCACCACCAAATCCTGCCTGTCTATCCCTTCGATGAAAACTACTAAAACTGTCTAAAACAAGGTCAGAGTCCGGAATTAACGGGTCAAGGTGTGTTTCAGTAAGACATATTACATCATTTTCAGTCAGCTCACTATCAATTATGTCTAAATTATTTCTAAGGGATCTTACATAAAGATGTGAAATTTGGAGAGTGCGCAGAGAACCGGGATTTTGTTCGATATCATTACACAATAATAGAAACTTTATAAGAAATAATTTGGATGCCAAAAAGTATATCAGAATAAAATTGCTTGAATGTTCGATATGATTTGTAACTTCCATGTATATCACTTGCCAATAGCTTGATTTACAATCCATCAACCGGTATCAAGAAAGTATGACGCTATGTGGTACATGAAATACATGGAAGAAAATGTATTGCAAAATAGAAAGGTCATGGGGAAGAGATACACTATCAACAAAATAACATAAACAAATATATACAAAAAAGTAAGTTTAACATGAGAAAGTTTTTTTCTTACCTGTATTGGGTAGACTTAAGATTTCATTTACATATTTTTTTTGCAAGGAGATAATGACTATACTTTAATCTAATAGGCAGGTCTATATACTTAAGTAACCACATGATTAGGTGGAGAACGAGATATTATTAATCTAAAATAAAATTGCGCGTGTCAGCGTTTGAAATTTCCTGCGCGATTAACAAAAAATCAGGCGATTGCATTTTGAGAAGGTAAGATAGCTTGTGCAATGCTATCCTATAATTATATGAAACCGACCTTGACGGCATACACATGTGGTTACTATAGATACATGAAAATACACTGTAATATTTGGGAGTCCAAACTATAATATCATAATTATGTTGTATATAACATTAGAGAAGTTAACATGCATGGTGAATAAATTTAAACATGATTTTAACAGATGATGCACTGTTGTGTAATGCATATATACACAGGAATAATTTTACAAAAGATTCAGTTTTGATGATACTATTGTGAAAGACTTATCGAGTTAGGACTAACAACACCTCAATATAGAAGAGCAAGGATGTAAAAAAAACAATCTATTCAGCCGTAACAGTCGAACAAAAACTACAGATCACTCCAAAAAACCCAATAAGGAGTACGGCAGGCTGAATATCAGGAAATTCTCTTTCACACAAAGAACAATTAACACTTTGAGTTCAAATCTGGACTAAACGTTCTGTGAAAAGGAGAAAATAAAGTTCTGTCCTACTGCTACTACGACGATCCGGAACCGGAAGACAATTATGAGATGGGTCAGAGAAGCGTCAGCCTAGAAATGCAAAACGACCTCGAGGACAGCTACAGGTAGCAAGGAGAGCCTCCCATGTATGCGGTTTGTATCGTGAATGAAGTGCGCGGTGCGTGTTTTGGAAGACTGTGGTTTATTCATAATGTGTGTTCTTGTATAGTGAAACTCTTGCCTTTTTATAATGCTATATCATTAAAGCATGCCACCGAAGACACCAAGCAACGCACCCCACCCGGTCAATTATACTGACAACGGGCAAACAAGTCGTCCTACTCGCTGTACGCTGAGTGCTAAGCAGGAGCAGAAACTACAACTTTGATAGACTTTGGTGTGTCTCGGCCAGGGGACAGAACCCAGAGCCTACTTCACAGGAGCGAGCGCTCAACAGAAGGCTAAAGTGAGGCGGTGTCAATGGAGACATTAGGAAGAACAAAGTTAGTTAGGAAGAAGAGAATAGATTATATACTAAATTTAGTCGCCTTAACGATCATACAATAGGGGCAGCAGGTATAATTCTAATGTCCTAACTGCAGGACAGAGGCCAGTGCCAAGTGTTCTATAGTATATATAGGAAAATCAACTGTTTAAGCATTATTTGTTCATTTTTCATAGGAGTCAACTTGGATATAATTATTTGCCTGGGATAACATTTTAACTTCATATCCAGAGGGATGGGACCATATTAGTTGATTTTTTAACTTCAAAAGCACTATTTAAAAGCACACGATCACATTATAGTCACGACTGACTTCAGGAGTGTGACGGGCAATGGGCTAATATATGGTGTTTTTACATCTTTGTTTCATTCTGTATCGGACCTATTGCAGGTGACCGTTATAGTAAGGCCATCGGGCGTTTTGATTGAGTAATGACCGACTATTTAAGCGAGATTCGGTCATTGTGTTGTATTTCACATCTAAGTCACATAGAATGGAATGGTTATTAGATGGATATAAGATAGCTAACAGATGAATATATGTAAAACAGGAAATGATTCGTAGCGTTTATGGAAATTTCTGCAGGCCTGTGATTGTTCAGTTATTTTATCCTGATAGTCCAAGGATGGATAATAACTAGAGTGAAACTAGCCCTGAAGTATCGAGGATGGAGAGAAGGGCTAGCAAACTTTTTCTCCGGCTGCCATGATTTTTTTTTAAAAAATGTAGCACTTACGATTTATAAATACACTGATTGTAGCAATAACGCTAATTTAACCAATTTGCGACGATTCAGGTACTAATTCACCTGTATATTTCTATTAAAGATTCTCGATACTCCACGGGTTACTATTACTACCAGTAATGTTATATTCACACCAGGGCCCGGTTGTTCAAACGGTGATTAGCTTTATCACATAATTAGTGAAATTTTCATTTCTCGTTCGCTGCAACATTTGTGATTATATTTTTACCAAAACCAGCTACTTGTAGGTAAAGAATGAAGTTCTTAAGAATCCAATAATATTTTGTAAAAATTGTATTACCAGAAATGAATTAATCTTGATTTGAAAAGTGTCGTTAAACACTTAGCGTAATCACATTTTGAACAACCGGGCCCTGGACTATTTCATAGTAAACTGGAGGCAACAGAGTCGACAGTGGCATTTGTACGTATAGGAGAAACACCTCAAACTGTAGATTAGTCAAGATAATGGACAATGCGAGGCCCGAAGGGCCGAGCATTGTTCATTATCTTGACTAATCTACAGTTTGAGGTGTTTCTCTTACTTAAAACATAGCACTCTGATGAACAGTGCTAACTATGGCTATTGTGTAACTAATCTACAGCTACAGGTAAGGCCTTCAACCATCTTTGAAAGTGAACATGTCAGCACAGTTGTAATATGTCTACTCTGGTCGTGCATGCATTGCATGAATTTTTCATGAAATTTCATACCAATGTTATTACCAGATAATTTTTTGCGAGTTTGAGTTCTCTTCATTCTGAGTGGAACAGAACAAGAGGCAACATGGCGGACAGTGCAGATCAGATCTTTATAAAGTCAAACTATCTAAAATGATTATCAAATTTCCAATAAGAGAGTATATTTTGTGATATGTTAATTTAACTGCTGTCAGAGGCAGACCATTCACTTGGATATAACTTGTTGGAAATTCACAAGATATGGAGGATGACCATGGAAATGTAGTAATTTTGAATATACAGCTCTACGTTATGATATGAAGAATATGATTGGTCCTAAAACATAATATCAAGATTTAGTGGATTCTAAAGGAAACTACATTGAAATTCAGTGAAAACGGCAAAGTGATGAAAAGTGAGCTTAAAATTTCAAATTTGCTCATTAGGCTTTGTGTGATTCTTGGATAAGGAATTATACCGAAATTATTCAATTCGGGAAACGTGGATTAATGTGTTACGTGTATGTATTCAAGAAATGAAGCAATTAACACTGAAATTATTGGGAAATATACCGAAAACATTCATTCAATTTTCAAGAAAGAAAGTACATATTTCTATTTAAAATCAAAACATCATTGTTGGAATGCCTGTGTTGTCGAAATACTAAAGAGTCTTGATTTTCAACACAAGGAGTAATTTTATGCGTGGTGGTTGATGTGATTGGATTTATGACGATGTCCACGAATCAATATATAAAACAGCAAATATGTAATAATATGTATTATTGAAGTTTTCTATTACATTTATGTTGAATTTGATTACATTTATTTGTTATTTATCTGTCCAATTTTACAATGCTGCATGTAGTGTCACTCTCTACCTTTCATTGTACATTAGTTTACCTGGAACTGTAGATTAGTTGAAACTAATCTACAGCTACAGGTAAACTAATGTACAGTGAAAAGTGTACTAATCTACAGACAGAACAAGTACTTGAACATTAGTCTAAATAAAGTACTGGGGACAACAAAAGATGACATCATAGCCATGTTTTAATCTGATGTATACCAGAGGAATTGTATAAAGGTAGACTTGACTGTGTTGTTTTGAAGTTCGGCGTCGCTCTCTCTGTAGTATCTGCAGGCCTGTGTATGATCATTTTTTTCCTCTTCTGAACTACCTCTAGTTTTACAATGAGATAGTCCAGGGAGGGATATTACCTCAGTGATAGTAACCCCTGGAATATCGAGAATACAGACCACTAAGAGTATGTTGAAAGTAAATTTTACCATCAAATGATTTCTTTTTATTCGATTGATAAGCTGACGCCAACAAATCATGATATTGGGAACCCAATAAATAGAACAAAAATAACGGCACCCCAAAGTTAGGGTCTTTGATCCAATATCCGAACATCTGTTTCAACTACAGTCACTATCGATACAATACCAATGTTATTGCTCTAATCCAGATTAAATATGAGCTCAGCAACAATCAATAAGTTCTCCTGATGTCAATGTTACGATATCTGACATGTTCAAATCAGTATTGTTTTGTCATGAACGTAATCCAGTATGAATTGCACCGCTGTGCGCTGACGTTTTTTGTCGTTTACAGAGGTCTTGTAGACGAGGATACACTACTTTGCATATGAAGTACCTCTCCATGTGCATTGTGATGGACATTGCAAGGTTGAGCAGGAGTTACAGTAGACGGTCGACAACCAGTTCTTATCGCGCGAGGCAAAACCAGACCAAAACGCAAATAATTTGTCGGTTTAATCTGTAAAACTATAAGTGTATCACATAATGCTGCAGGAAGTTATTAACTGTCAGAAGTAGTGTACTCGATGTCGGGTAACGTAAGCGTGGACTCGTTTGGCGAGACAAGCTTTGGTTACTTTGTTTTCTACGTTACAATATTCTTAGGCATTTCTTTGATAATTATAGGAGGGAATTGTGTTATTATTGTCACCGTGCTTCGCCACAGAGACCTTCAACAACCTTGCAATTATTTCATAGCAAGTCTTGCTGCTTCTGATCTAGTTTTTGGGATTATCTATCCCATCTACAACCTCGGCCATCTTCGTGACAGCATAATAACACGTTTCCTTGGTAGGTATCTGTATCCATGACAAAACAATCTCATGTTTCCTTGGTAGGTATCCGTATCCATGAGAACACAATTTCATGTTTCCTTGGTAGGTATCTATATCCATGTCAGTACAATCTAGCGTTTCCTTGGTAGGTATCTGTATCCATGATAACACAATTTCATGTTTCTTTGGTAGGTATCTGTATCCATGACAACAGAATCTCGCGTTTCTTTGGTAGGTATCTGTATCCATGATAACACAATATCATGTTTCCTTGGTAGGTATCTGTATCCATGACAACAAATCTCGCGTTTCTTTGGTAGGTATCTGTATCCATGATAAGACAATCACACGTTTCCTTGGTAGGTATCTGTATCCATGACAACACAATCACAAGTTTCCTTGGTAGGTATCTCTATCCATGGCAACACAATCACACGTTTCCTTGTTAAGTATCTGTATCATTGACAATGACTTGTATTTCATACATATGTATTTGCGATATATTTAGCACACATTGCATAGGTAAACATCACTTTTTATGATTTCCAACAATCACTTTACCTTGTAATCTTCATTTCTATTACGATTATCGCACGTTTTTTGCATTTATATTCTCGACAACAATTACACATTTTGTTGCTAAGTTTTTGCATTTGTGATTCTACGGTCATGTGTTTCTTTGGTAACAATCTGCATTTGTAAGATAAGAATTACTCTTGCCCTTGGTTAGGTATCTGTTGTCGTAATAACAATGAAGAAATTACGTAACCGACCTTTAGTCGATTATTATATATGTTAATAGGGTATACGGACGGATTTGTTTATCGTTTTTCTTCCTGTTGACATTATGTAATGGTGTAGCATAGACTAAATGACAATTAAGCATATATTTGGTTATAATCTGAACAGCCTCGAGGGTCGTGTGTGAAGGGTTGATTACAGCCGTCCAATGGATAGAGATGAACTCAGCCTACCATCTTGTGGCCATAACTGTCAACCGTTACATTGCCATTGTCAGACCACTCAGGTACCATGTCTACCTGACGAGTCGTAGGGCCATGGTCACTATTTGTGTCATCTGGCTGACCACTCTTGCCACATCCACAGCCATCTACTCCACATCGGAAAAAGGTAAATTGAAGTTTCTTGCTAGAAATATATGACAAAAAGATGTGACATTTGTCACATATCTACTCATCCGATACTTTTATTAGTAGATGGATATCTGTCAAAAGTCTCATCAACGTCCATTACTGACCCAAGGTATTAACTTAGCACTAATTTCTCCATAGGAATTATTCCTTAAGTAATGATTTCGAGTTAAGGAGTTTCATTTGTCGGATTTAAACTGAACTTAATTCACTACGATACTCTTCATAACTTAAGCATAGTGAAGAGATTAAGGTCATCTTACTCATCTGAGACTAATAGAATCTTGCATGGGTCTGTCAGGTGAATAGGGATATCTCAACTCTCGTGAAAGATTTTGGCCGTCACCCTTTCACGAGGGTTGAGATATCCCTGTCCACCTGACAGGCCCGTGCAAGATTCTTTTTCTTCCACACTCTAATATTTATTTTTTCTTTGTTTTTGGCTTTCTGATTGGCCTATTCATTTTTTATTCAACGTTTGTGAAAATCCGCTATGCGGATTCACACAGTTTGCAAACAAATTTTCTTTCATACCCCGATAAAATGAAAAAAAAGTGACTTTAATGCTTAAGGATGTACTCTTTTGAGAAGTCAAAATTTTGTTGTATTAAACTTTTTTTCTCGTATAGATTTTTGGAAATAGGAGTTAATACCATGAAAGAGAATGGAAGAAAAATCAGATGTCCGTCTGCTCGTTTTTGAGCTATTGTCACTCAAAGATACCTAGTTGACAAAATATTGAATTTTATGGGAATTTTGCCGTTTTGACCATATACACAAGAGATTAAAGCCATAATTCCTAATGACGTGTTCGATATGTATGGATGTTTGTAGAATTTATTTTCTAGTAGTCTTCTTTAAAAATATACCATTTTTGATTAATAATACTAATATTTTTTCTCAGAATCACAATATATGCTATCCCTACCCCTTACTTTTGAGCTACAAAATGCACCATTTTCAGCCATTTTTGCCGAATTTGACCTTTTATAGAAAAAGTTCTGGTATTAAACTGTTGTCAATATTTTGCATATCAATAGGGAAAAGGGTTTTTCTTTCAAAATCAGGCAGAAAAATGGGGGGTCCGTGAGCTTACTGTTTTGCCCCACATGAATATTTACTATTTTTCAGTATTTTAGAGTGAAAAATAAAAGTGCTAAAATTACCATTAAATGTAAAAATAGAGTGACAAAAGTGTGTCATTTCACACATTAATGCTCAATATTTTAATTACCACGAACATAGTAAATATTTACAACAAAAATTAGCTCGATACAGCTAAAAATGCTGGCGCGGTGATGATTAAAGTAAAGACAATTTCAGTCAAAAATGGTAAAACTGTGGCTCTACTCAAAGCGAAAAAGGTCCCAATTTCAAAATGGCCCACAAATGGGCCATTTCTTAAAATCTCCGTATAAAAATATCTTCTTAAAATATAAATGATTTTTTTGACAAAATTAGCACCTGGCAACTTGCTACAGATATTGATAAATTGTATTTGAAAATCTCGTAACTCCTCTGATCTTTGTCGAAACGAGACTTCAACGGGACTTGAACCTCAGAAGAATACATCCTAAAGTGAAACAGTATGAAAATGCAGTCATATAGAAAAATTTCCAAAGCGCAGACATTATAGGAACGTCGCAATGCCTCAAATTCAATGACGTCGCCGACAATAGTCACCGCATAAGTTAATGATGTTACGTCATTGTCTTGCGCGTGTGAGCTTCTTTTCCCTATCCCAGTAAAAGGCAGAGTTATTTTTTCCCTGGCAACCGCGGGACAACCCTGTCAAGTATGGGAGAAACACAGTATTCCAAGAATCTATTCCAATCGTCTTGTGCTCGTAAATAATTTACATGCTCAACTTCTTCTCCACAACCACTGAACCAACATCATAAACAGTTTGCAGCCATCTTCTATAGCCAATGGTCAATCATAATTAGGAATTATGTGGTCTTCAACTTCCTGGTTGAATTAAAGGTGATAAAAACATATTTTAAAAATGCTATTTTTGTGTTGATATTTGTTTACTGTGATGCACTTTATGATTTCCAACAAAAAATACAGGTTGTATTTGACGTAATTTCAATAAAATGTGCTTGAAACGAAGTCCATAAACACCCTTGTCTAGAACGATCGCATCGCTTATCGCCCCTGATATCACCAGGTGGCCGTAGATTCGTGACGTCATCTGAGACCAACAGCTGTGACAAGAGCCGGGAAATTCAATGGGACAGTATTGCGGTATTTGCGATTATAAATATTTAAAACAGTCGCGCTACGTGTAGTTGCTATATTGATAAGTGGAAATGTATCCGTATATAATATACAATCTATAACATACCCTGATATAATAAAAACGATCGTTTACTGATTCTAATCGTCATAATCTGGGCTAGAAAATTGTTATCTTCTGTCAGTCAAAAGCCATTTGACATCGTGTAGGCTATGTGTGTGTCAGCTCATGTTTGAGAGGGTGGCGCTTGACATTAGTCTGTAAATGAAAACTCTAAACATAAACTTTAAAGTTTATATCAACAAGAAGAAACATAAGTTTACAAGAAAATGGACCCAAACAACAATGAGACTACATGCTATACATGTATATACATATAATGCATATTTATAAAAGTAGACCCCGCCACCCTTCATACCCTCCCTAAAACCCTCTCATACCGCGACAAATGTGCCCCTATCCCGCCTTATGTATGTACATGTACTACACATCTCTATTTCCTATTTGGAACTTAATCCTTCAGAACATCGCACAGTAAAGGGTTAGACTAGTTTATTTTTTTAAAGTTCTGGAATGAGTTTTACGGATTTATTCGACAAAATTTCCGGGCTTTCCGTGTACGCAAATAGAATACTAGTAACATACATGTACAGTAGTAACAATACATGCACGACCGATAAAAAAAGGGGAAAAAACACAGATACTAGATACAATGACCTAATATGCATGACATGTACTCGTGGACAAGATATTCATGTTTAACAATTCAACTAATACAGGACCATAAAACAACATATATTTCTTATAAAACACAAATCATTTACAAGACCGCTTCATTATATTATCTCCCCTCGCGAAGTTTTGGAAGTAACAAACCAGTCGACCTTAAGAAATTTTAAAAGTATACGAACAGTCCACAGGGATTTGAGAATTAATTAGTTTATATCAATATAAACACATCAGATAGCCTATTGACCATTATGAGACGATTAAGGGGTTTAGATAAAAAAAATCGGTAAAATTCGTTTTCTACATATACATGTATACGCAAGTGTACTATGTAGAATATAATAGGAAATGATGAGTACGCAATTTTAGTATGGTTGAGATATGAGTTTCACGATGTATTTTGATGATTTTGCAAGCGCGGAAGGCGCGATATTTTGGTGTTTTGGGGTCCGAAGGTCTCCCCCGAGAAGGAAAAAATATTACTATTTACAATGGCTGAGATGAGTTTTACGATGTATTTTTCGATTTTAAATTACCTGCATTGAAATAATGATAATTGTTAATGTCGTCATATCAATATGCAACCCTGCTCGATCTGAACATACCGGATTCACACCATCGGCACATTGTTGTGTAACTCAACTTGAATAGTAATGAATTAATTGTCTTTCCAAGACGTATACACTTTTTTTGAAATACATGTAGTAGAATCCCTTAGATGAAGTATGAAAATGTGCAGGAGGACCATTTTTTCTTTAAAATGCGCATTTTTAGGACATTTCAGTCCGAAGAAAATGAGGGGGCAAATTACAAAACAGATAAATTATTGTTTTTTCTTTTAAACTGCGTGTACAAAATGTATTTTTCATGTCTCCGTATGTTTGTAACGGATGATTTTTTTTTCATCAAAACGTAGGTCTAAAGAGGTGGGCCGCAATAATTGTCCATTTTCACTATGATCTTATTTTGCACATAAAATTACCAGTGTGTATATCAAAACTCCCCGGTTAATTTTATGTGTAAACTATAAATTACATACATGCACAGTCGTATTTCTCCAGGGTGGACTGAATAGAAAAGCACTACTTATTCATTCATAAAAAAATGACGTTATGTTTAACCCCTCACATGATACTCCACACGATATGTACTCGACATTAATGACATCATCATTTATATGTAGTGACGTCATTTTATAGGTTATGACGTCAATAATGTGTCATTATGTAGATGATAAACCACGCTACCCAATAAGTCGAAATATAACATTTTTCTCCGTGTGTATTTATGTAAGTACTAAGACCTGTGGCTAAAAATCCACATGCATGTTGACAGTTCCGCGATCGGCACACCGGCTTCCGGTAGTTGATTGTCTCAGATGACGTCACAAATCATTGGAACTCAAGGGAGGTAAGTCATAGAAAAAAATCTGTCGTCAGAAAGATGTGAAGATTGCTTTCATTAATTTTACTATTTAGAGACAAAATATAAGCAAATATCAAACTGATATATGTTTAAATAGGACATACAAATGTTTCTAGCCTATTATCTCATTTTCCATGTCCCTTCTGTTTTTATCACCTTTAAATACTCTTCGTGGTGGAAAGAGTCTAATGTTGTTCACAAATAATTCGAATTCCATGACCCTGCAACTGACCTATTTCACAATAGAATCTATAGCTTTTTGGACACCTGTTTGATACTGACACTATGCACACTTTGGCCCTGAAATCCTGGGGTCATGAAGAGTCAACACTTTGGTGAGTTACTGTTATTAAGGCCTCTTGTTTAAACTACTACAAAGAATGGTGGAAAGCCTAATGAGGGTATTTCAAAATGAAGAAAAAAAAATCCAGATATTCATGAACACTTGCACGGATGTACGGATGTAGATTTTGTTATCGAGCTTTCGTAATTTTCATTTTGATACAAATAATACCTGGTATGTAATTAATTTCAAACATAATCTCTTTTTGAATGGCATTTGATGCGTACAATGAACCATCGATATTCAGAATGATTTCAATTTAAATCAATTATATGCAAATATGATATATCTTATTTACGATGGGAAAAGGAAATCAGGGCCCTTTTCTGTCACTTAAATTTCCTTTGACTCGCGATTTTACTAGAACGCAAAATCCCATTTGTTATCTTTGGAAGACGTCATGGAGGAATGACTCTAGATAGGGACGCCTATTTGGAGTAAGCGGTGTCAAGCTCAAATGTAGAAGGACAAATCAATGGTCAAACTGCACATTCCAATGAGTTCATATTTGAAATTATCCCTCCACGATGGCTTCCGCCTTACAAATAAACCAGTGCTTGGCGCGAGACAGCACCACATGGGCCAGAGTATGAACAACGAGTTAAAAACAGCCAATGGAAATCATAGTATTAGAAAAGATTCTTTGTCATGAAAACCTTCAAGAGATAATTGCACGGGAAGGTAAAAAAGGTGATAATCCCACATTGAAAAGTTTCAACGACATTTACACACTTATTCACCAAATAACTTGAACGCACTTAAAACCTTTTTACTGCTAAAGATGTAGATTTCATGTCCAACACTCTTAGGAAAACATACCAATCACATATTGATTTGCTGCATATTTGGTGCTTAAATATGACTTACACTTTCTACATCTGTTTTGCTGGTTACAATCATAAGAATACCTTTGTTATCGTGGTTTTACGTTTTATCCAATCCAGACCACGGTGAAACAGAGGCGTGTCGGTACGAGTTGATTTTTACCGAGACCCAGAGTATAGTGCTCACTCTCCTCAGTGGCGTCATACCCCTCAGTATAATGGTCGTCCTATACAGCATCATCGCCCGCATCGCCAGGAAACACGTGAGTTGGTTTCGTGTTGGTTTCGTGTCAAGGCATACATATCAGTAACTTCCCTCCATCTCACTCGGTCAGGACGTATATATAATTGGTATTACTACATGTAATTTGTGAACATATCAGGCTACAATATAGCAAATGAAAAAAAAACAAAAAACAAAAAACAAGAGGCCCATGGGCCTTAACGGTCATCTGACTCATGGCACAAAACAACAAAGTCACAGTATAAAGTATTGGTTAACGATTAATATAAACAATACAAGGAACTCCTTAGTTGAATATGTAAGTTTCTGAAAAAGGTAAATGTCATTTGTTGAACAAACTTGGTAGCCCTTCATCCAAATATGGTCGAAACCCATTCAAGGATTAATATAAGGAGGAGTCAGATTTTAAAGCCAAATTTCAGCAAAGCTCCCATTTTGGACCTCGGTCATACTATCCCCATGGGTCTTACCTCGGTCCTTTATAAAATATGATTGTCCTTACCTTAAGTTCCCCCTTCTGAATCAATTAAAACCACTATAGACCAATCGGAGACTGAAACCTTAAAACAGGAAGTGGGCCAGCGGCCATCTTGGAATACCAAAATCTTTACGAAAATGTTTGCATGTTGTTTGGCATCAATTAAAACCTCTACAGACCAATTTTCATTGAGATCGGAGACTGAAACCTTAAAACAGGAAGTGGGCCAACGGCCATCTTGGAATACCAAAATCTTTACGAAAATGTTTGCATGTTATTCGACATCAATTAAAACCCCCTATAGACCAACTTTCAATGAGATCGGAGACTGAAACCTTAAAACAGGAAGTGGGCCAGCGGCCATCTTGGAATACCAAAATCTTTACGAAAATGTTTGCATGTTGTTCGGCATCAATTAAAACCCCTATAGACCAATTTTCATTGAGATCGGAGACTGAAACCGTAAAACAGGAAGTGGGCCAGCGGCCATCTTGGAATACCAAAATCTTTACGAAAATGTTTGCATGTTGTTCGGCATCAATTAAAACCCCTATAGACCAATTTTCAATGAGATCGGAGACTGAAACCTTAAAACAGGAAGTGGGCCAGCGGCCATCTTGGAATACCAAAATCTTTACGAAAATGTTTGCATGTTGTTCGGCATCAATTAAAACCCCTATAGACCAATTTTCATTGAGATCGGAGACTGAAACCTTAAAACAGAAAGTGGGCCAGCTAAAATTAAGAAAATTTGCCCTTTTGGGGCCCCATCCCTCAGTTCCTAGGGTTCAGACCAGACTCATTTATATAAAATATGATTGTCCGTCCC
The DNA here is from genome assembly GCF_041381155.1 of Argopecten irradians. Lineage (NCBI taxonomy): Eukaryota > Metazoa > Mollusca > Bivalvia > Pectinida > Pectinidae > Argopecten > Argopecten irradians. The sequence goes on along the minus strand of NC_091138.1, from coordinate 29,779,217 downwards.
CAATGATGTTTCACACCAAATATGGATAAAATTCATCTAAGGATGGAGGAGGAGTAGGATTTTAAAGCTAAAATTAAGAAAAGGGCTTGGACCAGGCTCATTTATAATATGATTGTCCTTCCCCAATGATGTTTCATACCAAATATGGATGAAATCCATCCAAGGATGAAGGAGGAGAAGGATTTTAAGAATGTAGTCTCATGGTAAGGTAGCAGTGTACAGTAAGACCGAATGGCCATGGGTGAGATTTTTATTAAGCAGAAAGCCCCTGTTTTATTATATGCATAAAAAAAAATAAAAAATGTATATATCCTAAAATTGGTGAATTCAATCTAGAGAATCATATGCAGGCTTCACATTTGCATAAAGAAATTCCCCAAAACGGGTTCGAGATTAATGGTTTAGAGGGTATCCGAATGTGCGTCTCAGATGGAAAAACTCAATACTGTAGCAGCAGAAATTGATAGCCGGGGTACGAGGTAAGATTGCTCAAAAGTTTAATGATATACCTATGTCGAAATAGGCTCAGTTCCGCTATCACGGCAGTGATGCTTGGTTTTAAACTGTGCCCAAGAAAAAAAATTCTCCTAGAGGGGGTGTAATTTTGGGTTGAAAATCCCAATTTTTAGCATTTTTTCAAAAAAACAAATTTGGTTACCATGGTTTTTACAGGCTCACAAAACCACAAGAAGCAGACCTGTCCAAAAATGAACTCTGCATAACAATTGCAAATGTTGTGTAGATTAAAAATATATATACTTTTATATAGATGTCATTTAAGGTTAAAAAGCTGTGTGTACATAATTAAAGCCTGCACTTTATTTTGCTGAATTTTTCAAATCTACTGTACACTGCCACCTAAGGGAGACAGATCATGATTTTTTCATACAGACGCTTGAGTTATGACATTGTCCCAAGCTCTTCAAGCATTTGAATGATCATGATTTGATTAATACCCCCTTTTCTGAAGTTTGAATTTATGAATAAATTATTTTATTAGTTTAAAAAATAACAACACATATAATCCTATCAATCTTAAATTGCTATTTTATGGTTAATATATATTGATAAAACATTGTTAATCATTTTAAAACTAAAACTATTGACATCTAGGCTATATTGTAACAGAAAATTCAGCAGTGAATGTATAAAAAGTATAGATAATAGGGGAGATAACTCTATTGTGAATCCCGTCTTTTTCAAGCAAAAATGAAGGTTTTTTGGTGCTAAAAATGCTCTATCTTGACAAATTGTGGTTCAATTTTCTTGAAAATTGACTGATTAAAAGCAACTTTGTCACTTTTTAGTCTGTTATTTTTCTATAAGAATTGAACTTCACAATTTTAATTTATTTTCATTTTGGTGAGAATGTTTTAGGTAATTTACTTGCGTCTTTTTTACCTAATTTCCTCCAAAAATGATCACTAGAAATTAATTATGACGAGAAGTAAAGCATTTTTAAAAAAAAAAGGATTGATATATATCACGTCAATTAAACAATATATATATATCGTGGAACATTTTGTTAATTATTTTCATTTACGGGGCAGATTTAGTACAGACTAATGCTGATTTTTCATGTGCAAATCTACTCAAAAATGGCAAATTTGAATATTTATTCAGAAAAAATAGATGGTTCAATTTCTTCGAAACTTTGACAGAAGATGCATAACAACATATTTACTTCATAAATCAAATATGAAAAATATTGAACTACAGGAAAATTTTGGGGGATGCGAGACTACCACCTTAAAGCTAAAATTAAGAAAATTTCCCAATTTGGGTTCCCACCTCTCAGCCCCTAGGGCTTGGACCAGGCTCATTTATATAAAAATTGATTGTCCGTCCCCAATGATGTTTCACACCAAATATGAATGAAATCCATCCAAGAATGAAGGAGGAGTAGGATTTTAAAGCTAAAATTAAGAAAATTTGCCTTTTTTGGGCCCCACTCTCAGCCCCTAGGGGTTGGACCAGGCTCATTTATATAAAATATGATTGTCTGGGCCCAATAATGTTTCACACCAAATATGGATGAAATCCATCGAAGGATGGAGGAGTAGGTTTTTAAAGCTTAGAATAAGAAAATTCGCCCTTTTGGGGCCCCACCCCTCAGCCGCTAGGGGTCGGACCAGGCTCATTTATATAAAATATAATTATCCTTCCCAAATAATGTTTCACACCAAATATGGATGACATCCGCTTAGCGGTTAAGGAGGAGTAGCGTTTTAAAGGAAAAAGTTTACGCACGACGGACGGCGCACGGCGGACGACGACGGACAAATCACGATGACTATAGGTCATCCTGACCCTTCGGGTCTGATGACCTAAAAACAACCCATGAACCTATCGAAATTCAGCATGTTTTCTGTCATTGTTACATGGGTACTTGGCACCTTACAATACATTATATTTGGTAATTATGAGCACACATTAAAGTTATATGTGCCATAACTTTCATACTCACGAATCAAGTGTAGTTTTTTTATGTTATTCACAACAATTGTTTTATTATAATAGGTACTCTGGTATAGTAGCCTTACTGTAGTTAAAAATAATACCATGCTAATCTCTGCTAATTCGCCCTCAAATCATTTAAGTACAGATCCTCATTATCGCTACGTTGAATAAGAGGACCTGACACCATCCCTTTAGGGGTCATGTCTAGGTGACCTTTGGAAATGGCCAATCAAATTGCGGCATACAAAATATTGCAGGTGAATTTCAGGGGACGAAATTTAAAAAAAAACTGTCATAATTATTTTCATGTACGTAGTCATCTCGCTCAAAGAGCACAAATCTGATACATGTAGTTTATATGTATGTTTTGACGAAATGGCGTTGTCAATTGATGTAGCAACGAGCAGAAAATGCATTTGATCTGAAGTACATTGGTATAAAGGTCATCAAAACGTGATCCGTAATAGGATGTTGTCAGATCCTCTACTGAACGGAGTGGTTATAAAGATCTGCATTTTAATCAGATTGCCCTCAAATGTTTTATCATAATAGGTAATTTGTTATAGAAGCTTCACTAACAACAAGAGGCCCAGAGGGCCTGTATCGCTCACCTGGTTTGTAATGCCAAGTAATGTTCATACAGGTTCATTGTTTCTTTTCTGAAGGAATTTTAATATTAACCTCTAAATCCCCTATTGGGCCCCACCCCTCCCGCCCCCAGGGGGTCAGAGCCAAAATTTATACAAGTTCTGTTCCCCTTCCCCAAGGATGTTTATGGCCAAATTTGGTCACAATCCAAGCAAAACTCTAGGACAAGAAGTGATTTATAGATTTACCTCAATTTCCCCTATTGGGCCTCACCCGTCCTGCCCTGGGGGCCAGAGTCAAATTTATACAAGTTCTGTTCCCCTTCCCAAGTGTTTTGCAATTTGGTACAATCCTGAGAACTCTATGACAGTAGCATTAAGGATTTACTTATTTCCCTATTGGCCCCCCCTCCGCCCCCGGGGGTCAGAGCCAAAATTTATACAAGTTCTGTTCCCCTTCCCAAGGATGCTTGTGGCCAAATTTGGTTACATTCCATCAGAACTCTAGACAGTAGCGATTTATAGGATTTACCTCTATTTCCCTATTGGGCCTCACCCCTCCTGCCCCGGGGGCCAGAGCCAAAATTTATACAAGTTCTGTTCCCCTTCCTCCAAGGATGTTTGTGGCCAAATTTGGTTACAATCCATGTAGAACTCTATGACTAGTAGCAATTTAAAGGATTTACCTCTATTTCCCCTATTGGGCCCCGCCCCTCCTGCCCCCGGGGGGTCAGAGCCAAAATTTATACAAGTTCTGTTCCCCTTCCCCAAAGGATGCTTGTGGCCAAATTTGGTTACATTCCATTCAGAACTCTATGACTAGTAGCGATTTAAAGGATTTACCTCTATTTCCCCTATTGGGCCCCGCCCCTCCTGCCCCCGGGGGATCAGAGCCAAAATTTATACAAGTTCTGTTCCCCTTCCCCCAAGGATGTTTGTGGCCAAATTTGGTTACATTCCATTCAGAACTCTATGACTAGTAGCGATTTAAAGGATTTACCTCTATTACCCCTATTGGGCCCCGCCCCTCCTGCCCCCGGGGGGTTAGAGCCAAAATTTATACAAGTTCTGTTCCCCTTCCCCAAAGGATGCTTGTGGCCAAATTTGGTTACATTCCATTCAGAACTCTATGACTAGTAGCGATTTAAAGGATTTACCTCTATTACCCCTATTGGGCCCCGCCCCTCCTGCCCCCGGGGCACCAGAGCCAAAATTTATACAAGTTCTGTTCCCCTTCCCCCAAGGATGTTTGTGGCTAAATTTAGTTACATTCCATTCAGAACTCTACGACTAGTAGCGATTTAAAGGATTTACCTCCATTACCCCTATTGGGCCCCGCCCCTCCTGCCCCCGGGGGTTAGAGCCAAAATTTATACAAGTTCTGTTCCCCTTCCCCAAAGGATGCTTGTGGCCAAATTTGGTTACATTCCATTCAGAACTCTATGACTAGTAGCGATTTAAAGGATTTACCTCTATTTCCCCTATTGGGCCCCGCCCCTCCTGCCCCCGGGGCACCAGAGTCAAAATTTACACAGGTTCTGTTCCCCTTCCCCCAAGGATGTTTGTGGCCGAATTTGGTTACAATTCATGTAGAACTCTATTACTAGTAGAGATTTAAAGGATTTACCTCTATTTCCCCTATTGGGCCCCGCCCCTCCTGCCCCCGGGGGACCAGAGCCAAAATTTAAACAATTTCTGTTCCCCTTCCCCAAAGGATGTTTGTGGCCAAATTTGGTTACATTCCATTCAGAGCTCTATGACGAGAAGCAATTTAAAGGATTTACCTTTATTACCCCTATTGGGCCCCGCCTCTCCTGCCCCCGGGGGGTTAGAGCCAAAATTTATACAAGTTCTGTTCCCCTTCCCCCAAGGATGTTTGTGGCCAAATTTGGTTACATTCCATTCAGAAATCTACGACAAGTAGCGATTTAAAGGATTTACCTCTATTTCCCCAATTGGGCCCCGCCCCTCCTGACCCTGGGGGATCAGAGCCAACATTTATACAAGTTCTGTTCCCCTTTCCCCAAGGATGTTTGTGGCCAAATTTGGTTACATTCCATTCAGAAATCTACGACAAGTAGCGATTTAAAGGATTTACCTCTATTTCCCCAATTGGGCCCCGCCCCTCCTGACCCTGGGGGATCAGAGCCAACATTTATACAAGTTCTGTTCCCCTTTCCCCGAGGATGTTTGTGGCCAAATTTGGTTACATTCCATTCAGAACTCTATGACTAGTAGCGATTTAAAGGATTTACCTCTATTACCCCTATTGGGCCCCGCCCCTCCTGCCCCCGGGGGACCAGAGTCAAAATTTACACAAGTTCTGTTCCCCTTCCCCCAAGGATGTTTGTGGCCAAATTTAGTTACATTCCATTCAGAACTCTACGACTAGTAGCGATTTAAAGGATTTACCTCTATTTCCCCTATTGGGCCCCGCCCCTCCTGCCCCCGGGGGACCAGAGTCAAAATTTACACAGGTTCTGTTCCCCTTCCCCCAAGGATGTTTGTGGCCGAATTTGGTTACAATTCATGTAGAACTCTATTACTAGTAGCGATTTAAAGGATTTACCTCTATTTCCCCTATTGGGCCCCGCCCCTCCTGCCCCCGGGGGACCAGAGCCAAAATTTAAACAAGTTCTGTTCCCCTTCCTCAAAGGATGTTTGTGGCCAAATTTGGTTACATTCCATTCAGAGCTCTATGACGAGAAGCAATTTAAAGGATTTACCTCTATTTCCCCTATTGGGCCCCGCCTCTCCTGCCCCCGGGGGGTTAGAGCCAAAATTTATACAAGTTCTGTTCCCCTTCCCCCAAAGATGTTTGTGGCCAAATTTGGTTACATTCCATTCAGAAATCTACGACAAGTAGCGATTTAAAGGATTTACCTCTATTTCCCCTATTGGGCCCCGCCCCTCCTGCCCCCGGGGGACCAGAGCCAACATTTAAACAAGTTCTGTTCCCCTTCCCCAAAGGATGTTTGTGGCCAAATTTGGTTACATTCCATTCAGAGCTCTATGACGAGAAGCGATTTAAAGGTTTTACCTTTATTACCCCTATTGGGCCCCGTCCCTCCTGCCCCCGGGGGTTAGAGCCAAAATTTATACAAGTTCTGTTCCCCTTCCCCCAAAGATGTTTGTGGCCAAATTTACTTACATTCCATTCAGAACTCTACGACAAGTAGCGATTTAAAGGATTTACCTCTATTTCCCCTATTGGGCCCCGCCCCTCCTGACCCTGGGGGATCAGAGCCAAAATTTATACAAGTTCTGTTCCCCCTCCCCCAAGGATGTTTGTGGCCAAATTTAGTTACATTCCATTCAGAACTCTACGGCTAGTAGCGATTTAAAGGATTTACCTCTATTACCCCTATTGGGCCCCCCCCCTGCCCCCCCGGGGGACCAGAGCCAAAATTTAAACAAGTTCTGTTCCCCTTCCTCAAAGGATGTTTGTGGCCAAATTTGGTTACATTCCATTCAGAGCTCTATGACGAGAAATAATTTAAAGGATTTACCTTTATTACCCCTATTGGGCCCCGCCTCTCCTGCCCCCGGGGGGTTAGAGCCAAAATTTATACAAGTTCTGTTCCCCTTCCCCAAGGATGTTTGTGGCCAAATTTGGTTACATTCCATTCAGAAATCTACGACAAGTAGCGATTTAAAGATTTACCTCTATTTCCCCAATTGGGCCCCGCCCCTCCTGACCCTGGGGGATCAGAGCCAACATTTATACAAGTTCTGTTCCCCTTCCCCAAGGATGTTTGTGGCCAAATTTGGTTACATTCCATTCAGAACTCTATGACTAGTAGCGATTTAAAGGATTTACCTCTATTACCCCTATTGGGCCCCGCCCCTCCTGCCCCCTGGGGACCAGAGTCAAAATTTACACAAGTTCTGTTCCCCTTCCCCCAAGGATGTTTGTGGCCGAATTTGGTTACAATTCATGTAGAACTCTATGACTAGTAGCGATTTAAAGGATTTACCTCTATTTCCCCTATTGGGCCCCGCCCCTCCTGCCCCCGGGGGACCAGAGCCAACATTTAAACAAGTTCTGTTCCCCTTCCCCAAAGGATGTTTGTGGCCAAATTTGGTTACATTCCATTCAGAGCTCTATGACTAGTAGCGATTTAAAGGAAATGTTGACGGACGGACGGACGGACGGACTGACGACGGACGCTGCGCCATGACATAAGCTCACCGGCCCTTCGGGCCAGGTGAGCTAAAAACAATGCCTTAAAGTTATATGTGCCGTATCTTTCATTTTCACGAATCAAGAAGAGATTTTGATATGTTCTCGCCACCAAAAATTACCAACATTTTAGAATTACAATAAGTTCAATGCATAGGTGTTAATTTTATTTACAAGTTCAAAATAGAGCTGGAAACTTCCAAAAATCATTTACATCTACAGTGCAATAAAATGAGTACATACAGCCATGAAGCCGTGTTTTGGTCTACAATTTCATATCACATGTTTAAAGGATATATGTAAAGCCATTTTTTCAGGTATGTAAGTATAAAAAGCAAGATTTTCACATGGCATTAATTCAGTGTTGTACCTAATGTGTACAAGTCATCATATATGCTTGTCTGTCCATTCCAATGATTTTCACCGATTAAGTCGTCAAACCTTATAGCTTTCAATAGATTACTGAAGAAAAATAACATGTCAAAATCTTCATCCAGTTATGCCAATTATACTTCATGTATTGTAATAAATTCTCAACATGTTGGTAAATGGTAGTGAATAACATTTTAAAAGCTCTCCTTGATTCGTGAACTCACCGAAAATTACAGTTATATAACTTTAAATGGATTTGAAATTAGTTATTATAAGGAGTTATTATAAGGAGTTAAAAGAGTTCATTTAATTAATGGTATAGTTTCAATTAGTGATGTATTCCACGTTAGGATGCATAACTTTTTAGTACTTATTACAGGTGGTTGTTATTAGACTTTAAATGTTTCAGATTCGGGACATAGGAGCATGCTGCAGTTCTGACTTTCTAAAGACCGGGAAACACCACATATTTTGGCGTGAGATGAGGTCAACACTGACGGTCAGTCTATTGGTGGGGTACTTCGCCTTTGTCTGGATTCCACATTGTATCTACATTGTTTATAGTAGTGCCTGTCAGTGCTACATAAGTCCCTACATCAGGTCAGTCGGTGGTATGACTCATGGGCAAGGGTTCGATGGGCGGGACTTCTTATTATTTTGGTGATTCGCCAATTTGATCCTTAACCTTACGATTTTTTCACCTTTGGGAAATGGAGTTTTTTTCAACTATGCGCATATTTTGTATTTTAACTCTGAGTGACATTAGGCATCTTGAGCATCATTACTTATATAGTATAGTGTATTAATATCATTTTTGAACACTCATTTATAAGTTGAAATGTAATGATATATATGTTGACGATATGTATGACTACAGTATATACCTTGCTTTTTAGTCGGTAGACTGGATTGCCTGCCGTAGTTTTTCTACTCTCCACTAGGCTTCGCTCCAAAAATACAGTATTTAAGAGCGCAGCCTTGCGGAGAGAATTGGTACTAAGGCAGGTAATTCAGTTTATTTAGTCGATTCATAGTGTATTAATTTTGTTGATATATTAACATGGGTCTATTCATAACCATAGACTACTATGTAAGTCATCTGTATTCAATACACTATATTTCAATGAAGTTACCTTTAACAGGAGAAGTCTTTCACACGTACAAATGGGAGATCTAAAATCAAATATATCATATCTACAATGACTGAAATAACTGATGATTTTTATTTCATTTAACAGACTTTCGTCTAGGATGTTGGTGTACACAAACAACGCTATCAACATCTTTATCTACGCAGGACGGATCCATCTGTTCCGAAAGCTTGCAGTGAAGGATGTGAAACAATGTTGTTCTTGTTGCTATGTAACAAAATGACATCTACTGTCAAATTAAAGTTTTATGTGCCATAACTGGGCGGAAACTTCGAAATGCTATTCTTTCTTTATTAACCCATTTAAAAGCATAAGCTATGAAATCATTCAAATGGACAAATATTAAATTTTACAATTACTAATAGCACTGTAAAAATGTGAACTGAAAGTGTATGTAAACCATAACTTGACTTTATGGCCAGACAGTACACTGTACAAATTTCACAGCACTAGACGTAAATATAATGATGTTTGGCAGTACTGCCAAAATTCATATATGTATTGCAATTCTCAAAATGTTGGTAACTTTTGGTGGTGAACAACATATTAAAAGCTCATCTTGTTTCGTAAGAATGAAAATTATGGAATATATATTTTTTTAGTAATATTACCGGAAAGAATCTGAATTCCAAGTTCTCAAGTACGTTACTAGTATGTGCCTGTGTCACGATGCAAATATCTACATCAACACGTTTTGTCATTTGGATCCTTTAGGAAAAGCAGACTCTGAACTTCTCACTGTACAAACTGTAGTAAATGCTGATTACCTAACTAAACATGACAAAACGTTTTTGTAGTAGATGCTGGTTACCTAACTAAACAGAAATGACACAACATTCTTGTAGTATATATATGCTGATTACCTGTCTAAACATGACACAACATTCTTGTAGTAGATGCTGATTACCTAACTAAACATGGCACAACGTTCTTGTAGTATATATATGCTGATTACCTAACTAAACATGACACAACATTCTTGTAGTAGATGCTGATTACCTAACTAACAATTACCTAACTAAACATGACAAAACATTTTTGTAGTAGATGCTGATTATCTAACTAAACATGACACAACTATCTTGTAGTATATATATGCTGATTACCTAACTAAACATGACACAACGTTCTTGTAGTAAATATCGACTACCATACTAGAATTAAACCCAAAGTTTTTGGTTAGTTGATCCTAACTACCTATCTGAGCATAAAACAACATTAATGTAAAAGATTTTAGCTACCTATCTGAGAATAGCAAAGTGTTCTTTAAGAAATCTGACAACAAAACACAGCATACTCTAAGTAGATGATGGTGAGTGATGTACGTATGATTACTGATCACAACTTAAAACATGTTCACATAATATCAAAAGGGGATAACTACAGAAAAGTTCTAATGGATATATAGATTGAGTAAAGATTTGTTAGCATAAAATCTACAATATTCTTATAGTAAATCTGATGCATATAAATAATATATGAATAAAATTAAAAAAAAAATAACCAAAACCCAATATACACATTAATAACATTGTATTACAAATTTATATATAAAATACATAGTATCTACAGCTTTTATTTACATGTGTTTCATAATAAAATAAATGTTGCGTTTATACATTCGTTGCATGATATGCAAGAAATAAAGACTAAAATGGACGGTTTCAGTGAACAACACAATATAAGCACAGCATATTACTTTTTGTAGCTTCAAACAAATATGCTAAAAGTCATAATTTTAAAATTCCTTTTGCATATTAAAAATAAATATCCCTAGCAAATGTTCTGTGAAACATGCATTAACATTTCAATAACATATTTGTCAAATAACATAACAGACGAGAACTGTTAAAGGTGTACTAGTTTGATGTAATTTACGATTTTCCTTTCTGAAATAATCTTTGTCAATAAATAAAAAATGAATCAATAAGTCTCTGCATCCACCCCTGCATATATAGAAATCACAAAATATTAGTTCTTTAACTATGAACAAATATGTATGTGGAATGTATTTTATGATATTTATATCGTACATACTTTTTTCGAACTGCTGCTTTAATTTCATCATGATCATTAAGTTACCCCCCTTTGTAATTTGTTAACAGAATGAGATGACACTATGCTTCTGTCTGTCCTTTGGTAGACATGCCGACGTTTTCTGGTAAAACAGTTGTAGACACCTCTGATGGAATGACATCGTAACCTAACTTTTTCATATCCTTTGAAACAATGTTAAAAGACACTGTCACAAAACCTTGGGATCGTACACGTGTTACTGAAAAAAAAAAGAAAAAAAAAATGAATATAAATACATATTACTAAAATGAAAGATTGTTTCTCTATGAAAACTTTTATAATCTAAGTCACAGCTATTTCAAAATCAAATTTGTTTAGTGCACTTATGTCATTTTCTAGATAAGATGGCTATATAAATCTGTGAAATTTGGTTTTTATGTTAAGAATGAGTTAATGTTTGAAACAAAACCAAGAATAGATTCCTGGAAATCCCCTATGGTCAGAAGATTTCATAGATAGGATAATGATTCAAAGTCTGTTAGTTGGGTATTTAGGTAGCATCAATTATAAAAGGTTAATGTGTGGGTTAGGCAATACATGTAGAGGTAAAATGTAAAAAAAAAAAAAAAAGTCTGTATTGTCAGGAGGAGATAATCAAGAGTGCAATTTTTATGCACTCTTCAAACTTTTTCAACACAAAATGGCAGACCTACCTGTAAGTTTAGTAAGATGGTAGATATTTAAATTTTCATTCATATAAACTTTTTCAAAATTATGATAAGAGGACGTTTAATCAGGCCTGAAAATTTCATTAAACCTGGACAGTGACAAATGTTAATAAATTGTTGTCTATGGTAATTCATTTTGGTTTTGCCCTGAATAAATCTCATCCAATTACCTTCTCTTCCCTCTCCTTGAGCCACAACTTTTGGGTCTACAAATTCTGGTCGTCTTCCTAGAAACCATGCTGTGAACTTTTGAAGTGCTGATGCTGACTCAGGAACAAACATAGGTACTTTCCGTTTATGTCTGCAAAAACATTATCTAATTATAAAATTTCTGCAGCCATGAGACTCAATCTCACTTAAACACAACATATTGATCAATGTACAAGGTAATAAGATAAATAGATTAAGGAAATACAATTGTTACATATCAAGATGTGACAAAACTCCTTATTAATTATGACATGAAATCAACAATATATATTATCACTAAATGTATTGACTAATGACCTACAGTCAAACCTGTGTATAACGACCAGTGAAGGGGAGACAGAAAAACGGTATATCAAACAGTAATCAATTCAAAGAATTGGATTCCAATAATCTCACCTTCCTGGAGTGATAGGCACATGACACATTCCATAACCTCTCACAACATCTTGTCCGAATACATCAATTCCATAGCAGTGTATCACCAGCTGTGGCCCTGCAAATCATTTTATTATAATAGGTGTGGTACAGAAGTCTCACTTTGGTTACAATATAATGCCTTACAAATCTGTGCTGATTTATATGTTCCTAAAAATGTTTTATCATAATAGGTAATTTAGTTTAAAAGTCTGCAATTACTAATTGCCTTTCAAATCTGTGCTAAATGCGGCCCTAAAAATTTGGTATAGTAGCCTCACTGTAGCTACAAAAATGATGCCTAACAATTCTGCACTAATTTAAAACATATATTGCAGGTGCAATATATAGAATGGAGCATTTCTTTCAATTTTAACAATTTACCAGCAATGACAAGAAATTAAATTTAAAGAAGCAGCTGAAGTAGGTATTTCTCTAAATATTGTGGTTCGTTTCATTTGTAATCAAGACCTAATAAATTTGCCACTGATGATTTGAATAGTGTTAATATGGAGGAAGCCTAAGGAAAAAACAAGAAACCACTATAGCTTTGTAACTCATTGTGATCAGCCAGGTTATCTAGACATCAAATTTTAGTTCCAATTAATTTCACTTACAACCATGTGGATTTGTACTCTTGAATGTAATGTCCAGTGGAAAGTTCCAAACAAACTGTTGTCTTTCATCTTTACTTTTCTTAGTTATCTGTGTGATACCTTCTTCCAAACCCTGTGATAATTGAGAAAAATGCATATCTTTGGAAAACATTTATGTTTCTAATGTAATTTGTCGAGAAGCTTGCAATGTAACCACAAATTGTTTGTGTGGTCAAAACATAAACTGCAATATGTAATACTTAAATGAATTTATAACTATAACCAATATGAACAACAAACTTACATTCAAGATATCGATAGAATTTCATAAAGGAAAATCTGTCAGGCTGGAAAATTATTATGGTTTATAAAAATATGATGTAGCTAGCTAGCTCTGTGTGCAGTAAGTATTGCTTGTGCCAATATTTTGAATTTACATGCTTTACAGATTTTAATATTTTGTATTCAAAATACTTCTCATATCAGTTGAGTGATTATAAATGTCCTACAAATATAACATTTTACATACTTACTGATGTTATCAACCAGTCAGATCCATATGTAAAACAGTATTTACAATAAATATCGTCAAATTCAGGAAACTGGAAACAAAACAAACAACAAATAAAGCAGATAATTTTTTTACCATAACATCCAAATAATTTTGCAAAACCTGTAAACTGAAACATAATACATTTCAATTATGGTTCCTGAGACCAAACCCTGTTTCAAAATTTAAATAAACCTGAACCTGCTTTATGATATGACTATCGAGTATTTGGGCAAGGACTGAAAACGGGAGGAAAGAGTGTAATGCTTCAGCATTCTGGAATGAGTCAATCGACAATGACCAGGTAGCTCAATTTATTCAGACACTGAGTTAAGTCTGTTAACCTGTTCGCTTTAATTTGGTTTGCTTGGCTTAACATCCTATTAACAGCTATGGTCATTGAGTGACATACAAGGTATATCCTCAAGAAACAAGAGGCCCATGGGCCTTAACAGTCATCTGACTATTGGCACAATACAACATAGTAATTAAAAGATTTTAACCTATTTGACCCCTGTGATCTTGAATGAAGGTCAAGGTCATTCATTTGAACAAACTTGATAGCCCTTCATTCCAGCATGTCACTGGCCCAATATCAGGTCTCTAGGTCTCTTAGTTATTCACAAGAAGTCGTTTAAAAGATTTGAGCCTATTTGACTCCCATGACCTTGAAGGTCAAGGTCAATTATTTGAACAAACTTGGTAGCCCTTCATCCCAGCATGCCGAAGGCCCAAAATGAGTACCCTGGGCCTTTTGCTTCTTGAGAAGAAGTTGTTTAAAGACTTTAGCCTTTTTGACCCCTGTGACCTTGTATTAAGGTCAAGGTCATTCATTTTAACAGACTTGATAGCCCTTTATCCCAGCATGCTACATGCCAAATATCAGTGTTCTGGGCCTTTCGGTTATTGAGAAGAAGTCGTTTGAATGAAAAGTTTATGCACAGCGGACGGCGCAAGGTGCACAACGACGGACGATGCATGATGACAATAGTCATCCTGATCCTTTGAGTCAGATGACCTAAAAACACTGACTATCATGTTAACCAGCTGTCAGTACCTGACGTTTGGCCGACAACATGTAGGTTTTGAACTCAAAACCAAGAGGTGACTGGCAGTCAGTAACTGACAACACATGTGTTTCACAAACTCAAACTCACAACTGATGGGTGAAGATTTTTTTTTTAATTTGTGATACTATTATATGTAGGGACTTTAAATTTCAAAATGGCTGCTTAAAGTAGCAATCAAAAAAGACATTGTTTGCAAAATGAGATGGTTCTTTGTTTTCAGTACGTGTCACTAGCCTACACAAATATATATATGCGTTTTGCCTTTGGGAGAAAAATATCCCCTGCAGTTGGATTATTTCTGTAATAGACCCTTATAAGAGGCAGGTCAACCTGACTTAGTTTCCCAAAATAAACTTTAGAAGGCTCGAGTAGAGATTCCGACGAGAGACATCTATCAAACGTCCGAATATATTAGATTTTTCAACTCTTGTGGAGAAATCAATCTAACTACTGGGTCGCGACCAGTTACTGTGATTTTTTCGAGATTTTTTAAGGATTTTGCCAAAACTAACGCACAGAAGGCGTTGAAAATCGACATGAATTATCTTTAGTCCAAGATACTTCAGTAACAATAGTCGCTACTTAATTTCAATAATATGTTTTTTGACGAGACCCCATTTATTTTCACCGCTAATTGGTACAGTTGACGATACCTACAGGACCAGTTACCGTGATTTCAAAATAGAAAGGAAATGCGCTTAAACATGCTTATAGCACCAAGACTTAGCTTGTGTTTCATTAAAGCGACCAATATCTTTTATTGAAATAATTTAATCGTAATACATGGTTATTTTGGGATCCAGTGACTGATCGGCGAAAGTAGCACGAAAAAAAGGACTGTCTAAAGGTGCGTTCGATAGGTGACCAGGGAATCACTAAAAACAGGATTCAGCTCCGGGCAGGAGTAAATTTAGACAAACAAAGGTGTAGACGACCTAAAACTTACAGAAATTCACTAAATACATTTTTTTCTTTTTTTTTTTGGAAAAAATGTAAACACAAGACGTATGCACCAGGTAAAAACTACCTTCTGTTTTACGATCCTATCCATACATGCCCGATCGGTTACTTGCCATATACATATATACCCATTATTTTGCATACTTTGACCTACTTTGATGCAGACGATTTTTGAAAACGACTGACCAACAAAATAAACGATGATATCATGAAATTCCAGGATAAATATGCAAGTAAGTCATGATTTCAAGCTATTCCCCGCTATGATTGAGTGTTGCAAACTTTGATTTCAAAAGAAAAACGTAGATTTGTGAGCAATATCGACTGCAAATGAACAATTTTTTGTTGAATGAACACTTGCATGGCCACCGTGATTTAGCTGTTTAAAAGAATTCAAAAAATTGTGCGGGAGATAGAGCGTGCGCAGAAATCACGGTAATTGGTACATCATCACGGTAACTGTTCGCGACCCAGTAGGGATTTCAGGACCTGTTCAGGTAATCAAGATGGGCAACCGCAGGCAATTAAACCGTTTATCACCGATTGGTATTTATAAATCAGTGATCATGACCAAAACCGAAGTATTGATATAAGGAGGATCGGGAAACACGCATTTCAAAACATCCCGGCTAATTCTGTCGATAAATTCAGAACATACGTGCCTGACATAATGACATGTGCGAGCTTGTTTACGTTTTGTCACCTACAATTTATTATCGAGTATGACAGAATTCAAAGACTAGCAAACATCAAGGTAAGTAATTAAAGGAGAAGATTTGATCATAATTCAGAAATATTGAAAATATAACGTTTTAACGGCAATAATCACCTCTGCTGATTCGATTTGTCCACCTGCCATAAGGAGAAATACCGTCTGCGCCATTTTTGTTATTTATGCTTAAGTCGCCCCCTGGTGGAGGTTTGTCTCAAAAGGGGGAGACATACTTCCTTCAATATTGTTGAATTTATATAAGGTAAACTAAAAGATAAATGCATGTTTCCTGTTTTACTGTAGTAGTTTCTACTTATTAATATTACAATCAACGAACAATGATCTTATACAATCTTCAGCAGCAGGAAATCAAGCAAACTACAATCCTTAAAACACAGAAAACTGATTAAAGGGAGCGGAATTTGACCGGAAACTGTGTTAGTTTCTATTCATTTGTGCGGGTAAACCGATATTTTATATGTAGAAATTATATTCTTTCCATTTACACTCTTTAGTGCGCATATATTATCCAAAATCTATTATAAGCTATCTAATAAGTTTATAAAAACCTAACATAAAATCGTCTGGTATAAGTGCAACTCTTTCTTAGTAAAATCTAAGTAGAACTGGCAGAACCGTTTGTACCGTGAAACCTGCATTCAACGGGAGATAACTCTAACACCAGAGACAGGAAGCTGGCTTGACTACTGTACAGGTAGACTAAACAAGGTAAGGATGGAAAATACATGTGTATTGTTTAGTTAAATGCCTTTAATTTGTTCTTTAGTGTATTGTTAACTGATTTACTTCATGATATGATGACAATAGTGTAAGCCACAGAACGGCGAAGGTGTAACACGGATACGAGCAACAAGTCATGGACGAGATCACAGGAGTCAGGAGAAGGAACTCAATTTAACAGAACAGAAAATTGCTCTAGTACCAATGTATATTTTACTTTACGATTTTATTAAAAATTACTACACTCACTTTAGGACACCAATAATTATGCTGTACACACTCATTAAACTATAATTACGCAACATACCTTTCTATTGCTCAATAATCTTTAAAATATGTCTCATCACTACATACTGTTAATTATAAAATAACCATTAAAATATATACTTTACAGATATTTATCTAGTTCAATGCGTTGTATTTCATTTTAAGTCGGATATACTGATAATCAAGTACAAAAGTTATATAGTGTCCTTGAGTGGTTATAACTGGCACTTACAATGACAAATCATAAAATTAGATGGTAAAGCATTGTCATATTCAATCAGTTAATTATAAATATAAGCATAATAACATTGTATGTTGTATTTGCCATAGTTCAGTTATCTTATTATCTTGAAGTTATTTATTTACCCGGTATTAATTTTTTGCAAATAAAAAAAATGAAAAAAAAAAAATCAAAGCAGTTTGCACATCAATATCTTTTAATTTTTCAGGAAATGGAAAACCTCCAGGTTAAATAAATTTGTGTTTCCACTACTTTCAGCTTCAAATAAAAAAAATTCAAGTATTTAGGAAAAGATATTTAAATACATACATCATGTATCAAATAGAGTTATCAAGTGCTAGCTGTGTAATTTGTGATAATATTTTGTGCCTGGCTGAAAATAATATTTAATTCATAAAATACCTAATAATAAAAAGGATTTGATTAACAATAATATTTCATTCTTTTTAAACTGAATAAATTACAAAAAGGCATTATTAAATGTCTTATAATTGAAAAGTTTCAAAATACAACAGCAGTATCTGCATGTCCTATTAGCCTGTAGATCAGTTAATAAATCATTGATATGTATTTGTATCTGTTCACAAAATTGATTGAGTTGTTAAATGAATCCCTGGACACATAGCTCTGTTCACTAATTATTGTGTAATAGATTATTAGCCACATATGGCGATGCCTCCCCTTTCTCCATGCTCCAACATGGCTAATGTTAAAAAGTGGTTTGAGTGAGTATGGGGCTTATATAATATCTAAAGGATAAAATCAGCTTGGTGTCCAAACTTGTCTTTGACTGACAATTTCCAAACTGGGATCTTCTGTGATACTTGAAATAAGGATTTATAACTCGATTAACATAATGACATTATATGAAATGTTCTAGAGTTGGTAGCAAAAACTAGGGATGATCTGGGAAGGTATAACACACAATTGTTTTTTGTTAAACTATAAGGGAACTTATAATGTACATGTTTTCATTTTTTTTAAACACCCAAACCGGTAATATAATATAAATGTAAATCAACATTATTGCACTTGTTCATTATGACAGAATAAAAGTCAGCTACAATATTGAACACTGGATGATTTTCTTTCAGATAATTTCACCTGAACTTGAAAAAGAACTGATATGAGCTACCCATATCAAGGTGGTAACCCTGGATACCCAGGTGGTGCCGGATATGCTCCACCCCAGATGGGTGGAGGCTACCCTCAGCCAGGTGGTATGCCACAACCAGGGGGGATGGCACAACCAGGAGGGATGCCACAACCAGGTGGCTATCCTCAGCCAGGAGGAGGAGGTTTTACACAGCCACAACCTGGCTTTGGGGGTCCTGGTGTAAGTTTCTTTATTATGAACAGGTTATATATTAATTTTAGGGGCAGTTGTTGTCAGGAAATTTTTTTATAGCCAAAGTGAAAATATAGCTCAGTATGAAATCAATGATGTCAGTAGAAGTATTTGTATTTGGTAGAAAAGACTTTTCTTAAGTTATAATATTTTTTGAAAACTGTTTTAATTTTTGTACACAATGCTCTCCACAAAAATTATCGAAAATCATTTTGCTGAAAGCAAAGGAATTTATTTCTAGGAATTTGCATGCCAAATGTTATTTTTCATTTGTCTCTAGAAGTTATTATTTATTTATTTTGATTTTTTTTTCTTTTGAAATTTTAAAGATGAGTAATTATGTGAATTTCAGATGGGTATGCCAACCCCTGAGTCAGCCTCTGCAGCAGCTTATGGACAGTCTGGGGCCCCAGGAGGGATGCCTGGCTACCCTGCTCAGCCACAACCTGGAGGCCTAGGATTTGGTGTAAGTCTTCAGTTTTATGTCTAGCTTGGTCATTTTTCTCATATTTGCACAGCAACCTTATCCTTTCCTTTTTCTGAAGTCAAATTTTTGAATTTTGATTGTTTGGCTGGGTTTTAGACTGGACACTGTGTAATATTTGGACAAAAGAAAATAAGATCCTTCAACCTTGCCCTGTCATGTTGTCATCCGCTATTTGGATGATACATTCTTAGAACACAAGTAGATCATCATGTACAGTGCCGTTTTAGAAACCTGTCCAAAGTTGGTACAGTTAGAAGGATTCCTTTTCTAAACATTTGTTCTTTTCAGGGTGGATCAGCTCCACAGCCTGGACCAGGGTTCGGAGGTACGCCATACCCTGGTGGCCCTCCTTCAAACTACTCTGGACCTCCTCCTCCTCAGCCTGCTGTCCCTAGCTACGGTCAACCTCCTCAGCAACCTTATCAGGTTAGGTGCTTTATATCAGTACACAATACATGTATTAGGTTGGCAGTCAATATTTGTAGTAGTTGAGTCTTTCAGTTATGTAAAATTATTTGCATTTGTGACAAATTCCATGACAACCAATTCTTTATTGCAAATTTTCATGAAGCTACCATCACTATTTACAGATTTATAAAATTGGAAATGATTTATTTATAACCTTAATATCACATACACAAAGATACAAGTAATAATGGACACTTGAAATTAATTTTAGAATCATCAGGTCATGATTGGAATCAAATAAAAATTACCTGGTATTAGGCCTAATGTTATCACCAAAATTTTATGCTATGCAATTCATTTTTAAAAATCCTCTGTAAATGTTTCCTGTTTTAAATCACATTGTTATTCAGACTCTATTCTCGAATACAGTCTAGTGCCCCAGCACCTGCCTATGGCTCAAGTCCAGGATACCAACCCCAACAGCAACAGGGATACGGCCAACCCCCTCAACCTGGATACGGCCAGCCCCCACAACAGGGGTACAACCAGCCCCAACAACAAGCCTATAACCAGCCCCCTGCCAACCCATCCTATTCCGGATCAGCTCCGGGAGGCTATGGAGCTTCAGCGCCCACAGCGCCAGCTACAAGTCATCCGTATGGGGCTCCTGCCTCCAACACAGGCATGGCAGGAGGTGTGGCTGGAGGTGCTGCTTTTAAACAAAAGGTAAGCAGATAGTTAGTTTTTCTTAATTTTCAAGTTATTCTTTTGTTAAGTTGCACTTGAGCCGAAAAACATTTGCTACTGTCCAGGTTGAATAAAGTTTTCATGTCTAGTCACCTATCACTAATTTTGAGGGTCATCTCACATAACTGTGAATAAATTTTTTTAAAGATGTACCATCCTGCTAAACGTTTTGGAAGGGGTGCCATTTATGCATCTTGTGTTGAATTCCGCACCAAAAATTGACGAACATTTTCTTAAAATTCCAATCTTCATTACCCCTCTCCCCCGTGTAAGACACAGACTTTCACAGACTTTCTCTAAATTTCTTTACATATTTTACATCTACATGTATTGCCCAATCCATACATTAAAAATTTGAAACTACTGCACACTAAATTCCCAACCAGCAGGCTCCGAAACATTCTCTCCGAAATCTTCTGCCCAAAAGGGGATATTCAGGAGTTTATTTTTGTTTAAATTCTGCAGTCCCTATGGTCGGGATATAAAGGAAGGACAGTCCATAAAATGTTGCTATGTCAGCTACAGTAACCGTTTTGTAAAATTTTTGTGCAAAAGAAAAAAAAAACCACCTTGTTTTCCAGTATCAGATTTATTCCAAACTTTTTCTCAAACTCCACCAATGGGATTGAGCCAAAACTTGTATAGAGATGGTCCTAACTACAGCTTGTATTTTTCAGTTGATCCGAAATCAACACTGTCTGATTACAGTGAAATGCGTTCAAGCGTCCGGATTTGAATTTCGGATCGTTCAAACCTCAAATCACATGAAAAGTGTCAACCAGTGGTATGCGCGCTTATCGGCTCGGGAATAGCGTCAGTCAAACTGTGGGCGGAGTTTAGTAACAGCGATAATCTAACTGGGGGCGGAGTTTACCTGTTATAGCTGTTACACATTCAAAAACTTACGCAATTTCAATCATTAATACCGCAACAATTTGGCGTACAAAGTCGTAAAATAAAAACAGAATTACATACATGTATATAGTCATGACCTACATGTGCATAGCCATAGTCACAGGTTAAAGTGAGTGGAAATTTGGAATTTGATATCTCAACTTTACAATACTATTTTATTTGAAATCACATGAGCTAGAGAGTTGTTACTTTATACATGTACATGTATATTCCAAACGTCATATTATGCTTTCTTGAACTACAACAGAGTGGTTTTTAGCTCACCTGGCCCGAAGGGCCGGTGAGCTTATGTCATGGTGCGGCGTCCGTCGTCCGTCCGTCAACATTTCCTTTAAATCGCTACTAGTCATAGAGTTCTGCATGGATTGTAACCAAATTTGGCCACAAACATCCTTGGGGGAAGGGGAACAGAACTTGTATAAATTTTGGCTCTGACCCCCCGGGGGCAGGAGGGGCGCGGCCCAATAGGGAAAATAAAGGTAAATTCTATAAAACGCTACTTGTCCTAGAGTTCTGCATGGATTGTAACCAAATTTGGCCAGAAACATCCTTGAGGGAAGGGGAACAGAACTTGTATAAATTTTGGCTCTGACCCCCCGGGGGCAGGAGGGGCGGGGCCCAATAGGGGAAATAGAGGTAAATCCTATAAATCGCTACTTGTCCTAGAGTTCTGCATGGATTGTAACCAAATTTGGCCACAAACATCCTCGGGGGAAGGGGAACAGAACTTGTATAAATTTTGGCTCTGACCCCCCGGGGGCAGGAGGGGCGGGGCCCAATAGGGGAAATAGAGGTAAATCCTATAAATCGCTACTTGTCCTAGAGTTCTGCATGGATTGTAACCAAATTTGGCCACAAACATCCTTGGGGGAAGGGGAACAGAACTTGTATAAATTTTGGCTCTGACCCCCGGGGGCAGGAGGGGCGGGGCCCAATAGGGGAAATAGAGGTAAATCTTATAAATCGCTACTTGTCCTAGAGTTCTGCATGGATTGTAACCAAATTTGGCCACAAACATCCTTGGGGGAAGGGGAACAGAACTTGTATAAATTTTGGCTCTGACCCCCTGGGGGCAGGAGGGACGGGGCCCAATAGGGGAAATAGAGGTAAATCCTATAAAACGCTACTTGTCCTAGAGTTCTGCATGGATTGTAACCAAATTTGGCCACAAACATCCTTGGGGGAAGGGGAACAGAACTTGTATAAATTTTGGCTCTGACCCCCCCCAGGGGCAGGAGGGGCGGGGCCCAATAGGGGAAATAGAGGTAAATCCTATAAATCGCTACTTGTCCTACAGTTCTGCATGGATTGTAACCAAATTTGGCCACAAACATCCTTGGGGGAAGGGGAACAGAACTTGTATAAATTTTGGCTCTGACCCGCGGGGGCAAGAGGGGCGAGGCCCAATAGGGGAAATAGAGGTAAATCCTATAAATCGCTACTTGTCCTAGAGTTCTGCATGGATTGTAACCAAATTTGGCCACAAATATCCTCGGGGGAAGGGGAACAGAACTTGTATAAATTTTGGCTCTGACCCCCCCGGGGGCAGGAGGGGCGGGGCCCAATAGGGAAATAAGATGTAAATATTCAAATTCCTTCAGAAAAGAAACAATGAACCTGTATTCAGAACATGACTTGACATTACAAACCAGGTGAGCGATACAGGCCCTCTGGGCCTCTTGTTTAGCACAACTTATAGGTTTGAATAGAAATCTACATATTTACAAGCATACTTTTAAACATTACTTTTACAATTCATACAACTAACAATTAGAGATAGGATGTCTGCTTCTGGATGTAACATCTAAATTAGACCAAAAAGATATGTCTGTTTAGGGTTACCCCCGACCGTCCCTAATTTTTTTTAGCCCCGGCCCTTTTTTTTTCCTGTTCCTAAGTAAAAGGATACTCCTATTAATAGTTTTTAGTCTAGGCCAATCTGAGCTGTTTATATCTTCTTTTCGTCAAATTTCCAATTAGAGTGAAAGACACTAATGTTTAATCATTTTATTGATAAATAGGAGCCATATATCTAAACATACATATTTTTTGGCCTTATATATACAGCTTAAACCGTGTATGTTCCAGGGAACGTTTTACGAAGCTATCCAGATATGGTGGTATTGTTTTTTGATGGTTATATGGTACGATTGAATTCAAAAACATGTTTGAAACCTTTTATCGCCAAGTGTATGCTAACAAATCTTTGGTACAAAGGTGTGACCAAGTCAAATCAGTATATCCCTTTGAAGTCGAAGGGACCTGGCATGAAAATTTTTAACCAATAGTATACATATATATATCATAGAATCAAGGGTATGAACTCGGCGGTCGAGAAAAACGGACCTATTTTTTTAAAAAACCGTGATTATTTTAATATACAGGTTCTATACAACATTGACGGATATCTTGCCTTAAAGAGAAATAATTCATCTTTCCATTGAGTGCTTGATGAACAAAATTGGCCAGGTATTGACGAAGTTATGGCTTGATGAATCGGGAAATTTACGAAAAATATGCTAGGTAGACATTTCCCTGTCCGGTCGAAATGTCGTCTTGGCTCTAATGGGTACCTCAAAAACCAAGCCAAACTCACAAAATCTACTCTTGTGGTGGTAAACAGTACCCATAAGTGGGCCAATTTTGTTCATCAAGCACTCAATGGAAAGATAAATTATTTCTCTTTGCGGTAAGATATCCGTCAATGCTGTATAGAATCCATTTATTAAAATAATCACGGTTTTAAAAAAATAGGTCTGTTTTTCTCGACCGCCGAGTTCATACCCTTGATACAATAATTTATATATGTATACTGTTAGTTTAAAAAAAATTGTGCCAGGTCCCTGTGTTTGAAGTCAACATTGTTTGCGCTACACCACATTGAGTCTAACCAATCGAGGCAACTTCCAAGAGTTTTCATTGGCTGTCGTGACAGAATGTTACAACATTTTAGGGAGGAGTCTAATCCGGACGCTTGAACGCAGTTCACTGTAAAATACAGATCACCATATACACTAAATACTGTATTATGGTGATCTGTACTACAGACAGCATTTGAATCAAATTGAAATCCACTTCTTCATGAAACTTCAGTCCAGATTTGATTGAAATTAATGCTGCCTAATTGCTCTGCCTAATCTTCTGAATGGTTCTTCATGGAATCCATATTATCTTCAGTATCACTATGCCATGTGTTACTGGGTTTGTGTTGTAAAGGAGTCAGTAGAGCTGGATCATTATACTGCTACAAACCGGTTTTTAGCAGCATATCAATCCTCTTTATCCTGCTTATTGCTGTGTCATTTCAACAACTAAACCTACTGTTTTTGTTTATACAAATAATGATTCCATTCCAAATTTATTCTGAAACATCATTCAAGTATGAGCATTTTATCTTAATCAACTGAAAGAAAGTGTCAAGCACCTAGAGACACCAGAAATGCATTTTGATAACTATGGATACTTACAGACTTAAACATGTGGGTTTGACAGCTAACCCAGCAGATGTTATGTTGACAGTGAAATACAAATGAAACAATTCGGCTACATTAGCTCTGGTTATATTGGAGGATTTCATCCAAAATGTCTTTGATTTGAGTTCAGCGTATACATATTGTACTGTTTTAGCTCTTTTGACACTCAGCCCTAGAAGTCTGATGACTGTTTGTTTAATTGTCTTGGTCCATTGTTATTAAGGATTTTATTTTTACCTCCTTACTCCTTAAGAGCCATTCTCTGTAAGCATCAAAATGTCCCATAGTATTTGAAAGTCAATGTTTCAGATTTCCACCAAAATTTGTACATTGGTAAAAGAGTTTAAACTTGAAATCTATCATGTTTTGTCCATTATCCTCCACGCATATACAAACAGTTTTGACGTCTGCTCAGAAACAAAAGGCATGCAAGACAATGACTAAAAGACATGACAATTATTCTTCCTCAAACTCTGAGGATTACTATTGCTATAGTGATATTTACCCCTGGACTATGTCATAGCAAACATGAAGGCTCTGTGGGTGACAAACTTGTGTATAAGATATGGTAGATTGGTCCTTTCATGTACATCAACAGAAATAAATTGACTGAAATACGGTACACTGTAGGTATTGGCTCCGAAGTGGAGTGTCACTCCATTGTAATCTTCATAAGAAGTCTGCATAGGCTTGAGATTAGTCAGATTTTTCCCCCTGATATACATTCAGTTTCAACATTGATCAAGGGTGAATACATAATGACAGTGATAGTAACCCCTGGAGTATTGAGGATACAACATGCTGAGATATAAGGGCTTGTACTTATTTTTTTCAAATTAATGACTCATCATTCTTTGAATGTCATATAAGCAGCTTAAAACCTAAATTAGGTTGGTAGAATTCTTAGTTACGAAATGACTACAAAGAATCAAGATTGTTCAAATTTATGACCTTTACATTCATTTATTGTCATTGGTACAAAACTTATATACAAATTTCTTAAACCAACCTTTTTTCCTATTAAAAAAGAGCCCTAATATTTTGTCAGAAAATAAGTCAGTTAAAACAAACATTGAAACAAAAAATGGTCACGGAGTCAATGATAACGCACTAAATTTGTTTGAACCCCAATTACCTTCAGAGGTTCAGAGCACTGATATTAGGACTGAGATATGACGTTGACCTTGACGTTCATGGTCACCTGTTTTATACTACTGGTAATTATTTAACATGCATAGTGTACAATGTCTTGATTAATGTATTGTACACTAAGTAGATTCACAAGGTTGTTGATAAGCCAATTGAGCACATTTTACCATTGTGTTCCATTTAATAAGTAATACAATTTGTTTAAAAAAACACCATGCAACATGCTCAAAATGATATAAGTTTTAAATGAAAGGCAATATCTTGCTGACATGGATTCTTTACATCATACACAGTAATATTTTGTGATTAATCACGTTATGGGATATCACGTCCACATAAATAAATGAAATGTTCTTAGCTAGAGGTCATCTTGCCAAGTTTGACCACCAAGTTTTGCTATACACTTTAAAAGGCAAAGATTAGAAATGAAATTACAGCCAGGATTTACTGATGGGTGTTTCAGGCCCATTGTGCCTCTTGTTTATGGACTGTATCTACCATTGATATTCTGACCAATCCCTATGCGGGTTTAACTGTTATCAGTGCTCACACTGCTAACACTTATCACTGTTGCTGTTTTAAAGGCCATGCGCTGTATTGATTTATAGATAAGAGTGTGGATATGAAGTGAAATCCAATCAGATACACATATAGGATGATAGTTAGAGCTAGGACTTCCCTGGTGTAACAATAACACAATGGAATCAAGTCGCAGATTAATATCTAAAATCAATTATAACACCATATTGGAACTTGATGCATAGTATGCATATCGGTACCTGATATCCCACTTAAAACTTTCATAACCTATCATGAAGAATTTTTATTTTGACTTGTTCTCATTAACAAATTTAATGCTTTATGCTGGGTTGAAGGATTACCAAAGTTTTTCAAATGACTGTGATCAAAAAGGACAATTGTTTTAAAAAATCCTTTTAACACATTCTCACGAGACTTATTGTATAAAAGGTCCATAGCAATCCAGTACAATTTTTAGCTCACCTGGCCCGAAGGGCCGGTGAGCTTATGTCATGGCGCGGCGTCCGTCGTCCGTCGTCCGTCCGTCCGTCCGTCCGTCCGTCCGTCCGTCCGTCCGTCGTCCGTCTGTCCGTCAACATTTCCTTTAAATCGCTACTAGTCATAGAGTTCTACATGGATTGTAACCAAATTTGGCCACAAACATCCTTGGGGGAGGGGGAACAGAACTTGTATAAATTTTGGCTCTGACCCCCCGGGGGCAGGAGGGGCGGGGCCCAATAGGGGAAATAGAGGTAAATCCTTTAAATCGCTACTAGTCATAGAGTTTTGAATAGAATGTAACCAAATTTGGCCACAAACATCCTTTGGGGAAGGGGAACAGAACTTGTATAAATTTTGGCTCTGACCCCCCGGGGGCAGGAGGGGCGGGGCCAAATAGGGGAAATAGAGGTAAATCCTTTAAATCGCTACTAGTCGTAGAGTTCTGAATGGAATGTAACCAAATTTGGCCACAAACATCCTCGGGGGAAGGGGAACAGAACTTGTATAAATTTTGGCTCTGACCCCGGGGGGCAGGAGGGGCGGGGCCAAATAGGGGAAATAGAGGTAAATCCTTTAAATCGCTACTAGTCGTAGAGTTCTGAATGGAATGTAACCAAATTTGGCCACAAACATCCTCGGGGGAAGGGGAACAGAACTTGTATAACTTTTGGCTCTGGTCCCCGGGGGGCAGGAGGGGCGGGGCCCAAGAGGGGAAATAGAGGTAAATCCTTTAAATCGCTACTAGTCATAGAGTTCTCCATGGAATGTAACCAAATTTGGCCACAAACATCCTTGGGGGAGGGGGAACAGAACTTGTATAAATTTTGGCTCTGACCCCCGTGGGCAGGAGGGGCGGGGCCCATTAGGGGAAATAGAGGTAAATCCTTTAAATCGCTACTAGTCATAGAGTTCTGAATGGATTGTAACCAAATTTGGCCACAAACATCTTTGGGGGAGGGGGAACAGAACTTGTATAAATTTTGGCTCTGACTCCCCGGGGGCAGGAGGGGCGGGGCCCAATAGGGTAAATAGAGGTAAATCCTTTAAATCGCTACTAGTCATAGAGTTTTGAATGGAATGTAACCAAATTTGGCCACAAACATCCTTGGGGGAAGGGGAACAGAACTTGTATAAATTTTGGCTCTGACCCCCGGGGCAGGAGGGGCGGGGCCCAAAAGGGGAAATAGAGGTAAATCCTTTAAATCGCTACTAGTCATAGAGTTCTGAATGGAATGTAACCAAATTTGGCCACAAACATCCTTGGGGGAGGGGGAACAGAACTTGTATAAATTTTGGATCTGACCCTCCGGGGGCAGGAGGAGGGGGGCCCAATAGGGGAAATAGAGGCAAATTCTATAAATCGCTACTTGTCCTAGAGTTCTGCATGGATTGTAACCAAATTTGGCCACAACCATCCTTGCGGAAAACAGAACTTGTATAAATTTTGGCTCTGGTCCCCCGGGGGCAGGAGGGGCGGGGCCCAATAGGGGAAATAGAGGTAAATCCTTTAAATTGCTACTAGTCATAGAGTTCTGCATGGATTGTAACCAAATTTGGCCACAAACATCCTTGGGGAAAGGGGAACAGAACTTGTATAAATTTTGGCTCTGGCCCCCTGGGCGCAGGAGGGGTGGGGCCCAATAGGGGATTTAGAGGTTAATATTAAAATTCCTTCAGAAAAGAAACAATGAACCTGTATTCAGAACATTACTTGGCATTACAAACCAGGTGAGCGATACAGGCCCTCTGTGCCTCTTGTGCATAAATGGTGACCCTGACCCCCCTGGGGCAGGAGGGGCGGGGCCCAATAGGGGTAATAGAGGTAAATCATATAAATCGCTACTTGTTCTAAAGTTCTGCATGGATAACAACCAAATAAGGCCAGAAACTTCCTTAGGGGAAGGGGATCAGATTTTGCATAAATGGTGACCCTGACCCCCCTGGGGCAGGAGGGGCGGGGCCCCATAGGGGTAATAGAGGTAAATCCTATAAAACGCTAATTGTCCTAGAGTTCTGCATGGATTGCAACCAAATTTGGCCAGAAACTTCCTTAGGGGAAGGGGATCAGATTTTGCATAAATGGTGACCCTGACCCCCCTGGGGCAGGAGGGGCGGGGCCAATAGGGGTAATAGAGGTAAATCCTATAAATTGCTACTTGTCCTAGAGTTTTGCATGGATTGCAACCAAATAAGGCCAGAAACTTCCTTAGGGGAAGGGGATTAGATTTTGCATAAATGGTGGACCCTGACCCCCCTGGGGCAGGAGGGGCGGGCCCAATAGGTGAAATAGAGGTAAATCCTAAAAATCGCTACTTGTCCTAGAGTTTTGCATGGATTGTAACCAAATTTGGCCAGAAACATCCTTGAGGTAAACAGAATTCGTATAAATTTTGGCTTTGACCCCCTGGAGCAGAAAGAGTGGGGCCCAATAGGGGAATTAGAGGTAAATATTCAAATTCCTTTAGAAAAGAAACAATGAACTTATATTCAGAACATTACATAGCATTACAAACCAGGTGAGCGATACAGGCCCTCTGGGCCTCTTGTTTTGTGTTGTCCTATGGTATGGGATTATTTAAACAGTCCTGATCTACTTTCAAGGTAAAAAAGGTCATATTATGTAATTATAAGGAGATATTTACAAACACTTTGGTAACTAAGAGACTCAGGATCTTGGTAAAGGAAGGAAAACAGCCAGGTGTATGTATATATTTCTAGATAAAAACCTTGGTGAAAAATTTAAATAACTTGTACTTGCCTTTACTTGTAAGGTATATACATTTTGTATAACTGGTCAAATACAGTAGTTCTTAGTGTATATCCAAAGACATGACGTTACACTGAATATCAGCATGTATATATCTTGGGATTTATGACTGTTATGATTTGCCAAAACTATTATTTAGTGGACCAAAATGATACAACTAACGAATGGAACACTTTTTAAGAATAATGATAATGAAGGGAAGCACTTTAATAATTTCCTCATATTGTTAGTTATCATATCATAGGAAGGAGTGGTGTGTAGATGGTTTCCTTGTATTGTGACAGGTCCCATATTGGAAGGTCAAGGTCACGTGGAGAAAAACAAATACCAATTGGATAGAATTTCTCTCATGATTTGATAGCTCTTGTGTATGGTCTCTAAATGCTATGGTCACCAAACATTAGTTTCTAAATGCCATCGTCGGATTGTTTTAGATCAAAACTAAATTATGAAATTGGTGAGATTTCATTCATCTAAAATTGTTGTTTGTAATTTCAAAAAAAAAAAAAAAAAAGTAATTATCCCAAAGGCAACAGTCATTCAGTGAAATCATACAATTATGGTATATGTGTGTGTTATGGCAGTAGATAGTTTTAAAATGTTGCAGACTTCAAACTTGAATTTCTAGCTCACCCTATGTAATGACTTTGGTGCCAGCATCAGCATTAGATATCACCAGGTTAAGATTTTGGTGCATGTGTTGAAATACTCTTATCCATAACTGACATTGATTTCTACATTAATGTAAGATCATGTGTTGTAATGGGTATTAACAAACATTTTAAGGAAGAATTGTTGGAATTTGGAGAATTTCAAGAGGGAAAATGGGCCTATATTACCAGTTTGTATCTTGTTTATAATGTAATGATATTATTACACAGCCAGTAAGAAAGTGATGTGTGACATTTTGGTGATAAGTATGCCTGTACAATAGGCATCAGAAGTACACAGAAGTGTAAAAGAGTACGAGTTTTCTTGAAATTAAAGTCAAAGATTAATGCTGACAGTTAAATTGATACATTCAATCTTCTGTCGACAACATCTTCTTTTTTTGATGCTGTGAAACAGCATTCTTAGGTACGCTCAGCGAGCCTGTGCACATCTAAACAATAAAACAACTCCGCGATGAAAATTAAATGTTGTTTTGTTATCCCCCTCCCAACGAAGTTGGTGGGGGATATACAAATGGGTTCCGTCCGTCCGTCCGTCCTTCCGTCCATCCGTCTGTCTGTCCGTCCGTCCGTACGAATGGTTTCCGGAGCATAACTCTAAAACCAGTAGAGATATTTCCATGAAACTTCATACACACATTGGTCTTATGGTCTAGTAGTGCCTTTTGCTATTTTCAGGTTTTCATTTTTTGCACTTTTTCCGTAACCATGGAAATACTGCTGAAAATACCATATTTTTGTACCAGGTTCGTTTCCGGAGCATAACTCTAAAACCAGAAGAGATATTTCCACGGAACTTTATAGACACATTGGTCTTATGGTCTAGTAGTGCCTTTTGCTATTTTTAAGGTTTTCACTTTTTGTCCTTTTTTTGTAACCATGGAACATTGCTGAAAATGGCAGATTTTTGTGTAAGGATCGTTTCCGGAGCACAACTCTAAAACCAGCTGAGATATTTCCATGAAACTTCATAGACACATTGTTCTTATGGTCTAGTGGTGCCTTTTGCTATTTTAAGGTTTTCACTTTTTGTCCTTTTTTTGTAACCATGGAAACATTGCTGAAAATGGCAGATTTTTGTGTAAGGATTGTTTCCGGAGCACAACTCTAAAACCAGCAGAGATATTTCCATGAAACTTCATAGACACATTGTTCTTATGGTCTAGTAGTGGCTTTTGCTATTTTTAGGTTTTCATTTTTTGTGTTTTTTTTCTGTAACCATAGAAACATTGCTGAAAATATCATATTTTTGTAGCAGGTTCATTTCCGGAGCATAACTCTAAAACCAGCAGAGATATTTCCACGAAACTTCATAGACACATTCTTTTTATGGTCTAGTAGTACCTTTTGCTATTTTTAGGTTTTCATTTTTTGCACTTTTTCCGTTACCATGGAAACATTGCTGAAAATATCATGGTAAATGGTAAATGTTACTTTGCAAAACTCCATCCATCTTTGTGTATATAGTCTAATATAAATGTCAAGGCTGTATACCTGATTCAACAATTGCAGCCCCGCTCTACTTGAATTATACTCTATCTTTCTTTAGCTCAACTTCCTTTTTCCTGGTTTTTTTCATACACATAAGTCTCCACAATCAAACTTACTTCAGCTTTGATATCTCCATTGGCGGGGGATCTGAATGACTATGTCCTTGTTCATTTTACATATTACTTGATAGTATGAATAAATCGAACCTTAGTATTCAAAACCACAAACATTAAATTTGTACATACATATGCACTATAGACGGTATGAATTAAGTGTTCAGTTGGGACTCTATGATTTATGTATCCCTACGCGTCATGTATGGTCCAAAAAATCACGAACAACGCCTTTTTCGATGTCTTCCTCCGCGGCAGACTTTAAGTCGATTTTGGATTGTGTATGTCTATTTCAATTTTACGTAATTCATGCTACTGATCGATTAATGTAATGAAATGTTAGGAAGATAATTGCAAAAGAAAGTTCTTTCATAGAGTTTTTTAACCTGGTGATATCATTGCGCAGTAAAAGTTAATAGGTCACTGGGAGATGTGCCTTTTGTTTATTGACAACTGCGTTATATTGAAAGGGAAAAAGTACAAAATTTATCAACATAAACTTACAAAATATAATGATAATATAGATCTATATACTGTATGTACGAGCAACTAAAAGTGACAAAAGATCTTATATTCTCGTGTAATGTACGGTAGCCTTACGAAGACTTGCTAAAGTCCGATGCATTGCATCTAGTTTTCTTGACATTATCGTTCTTATAAATTAAAAAGAAATTTGAGTGTTATAAGTAACCAAATAATGTACCTTTTATTTGGCTTAAATATCTGGCCATGATTTATTATTATTCAAAAGTCGGCAAAGCAAAAATCACGATAATGTGTTCTTCGTGATAATATGTCGCCAACCAGTTACTGCGTCTTTCGAAGACTTGCTTAAGTACGATGCATTACATGAAGTTTTTTTGATGTTACCGACTAGCGTTCTTGTGAATTTAAAATAAATCTGAGTGTTATACGTAAGGAAATAATGTACCTTTCATTTGGCAAATGTATCTGGCCGCGATTTATTAGTCAAAAGTCGTCAAAGCACCCATGTTAATTTTTTAGAAAGGGAACCAAAACATACCCGGAAATGGTAGTAATGTATTTCTATTGTTATATTTTTTTCCGAAAATATTCTTAAATGTTTGAAAAGATATTGATGAAATTGATAATTTTAGTAATTAATAAAGAATCATAAAAAATGATGCTCAGATTCTGACAGATTTTATTGGTGTTGAAATCGTTATTTCAGAAATAATTTAATTTTTTTAAATATAAAATTTTCTTCAGGAAAATGAGTTATTCAACTTATTGTTCTTGAATCAACTTTAAATATCATAAAATAAATATGATATACCGTAAATATATTTTGTTTAACTCCCTAATTTAACACTGTACACTTGTTAGTATACTATATTCAATATTTAAATGCAAAACCAATTTCTTTATTCCTTTGTTTGAGTTCTTCATTCACAGCATCTATGAGTGGCCTTGGCACTTTGAATTTTGCTTAGATATAGGGTTTAGGATGAGAGCCTTTGCAGGATTTTCCTAGGAAAGTTTGCTATCTTGGAGTGTATGGCAACAATTAATGGCTTGTAACTGAGGTTGAATTAGAAATTATTTAATTTATGTTAGAAGTGGTAACTGAGTTTGAATTAAAACTTCAGTTGTAAATAATTGTTCAATGCACAGAAATTGTCCTTTCAATTGTTACAATATTATTCAGTTTGAATTAGAACTTCATTTGTCATACAATTATCTGTAAGTGATATTGAATTAGAACTTAATGATGATCTCAATACATCACAGTAAATACACAATGTAACAACTTTAATTGATGTCCTGATGTAATAGAGGTTGAAAAAGAACTTTACTTAATTGACACCAATATTTATTGGTGAATGTTTTATATCATAGCCATAAGTTACTCATTCTGAACAATATTAATAAAGCAATACCTGTTTAAAAATCTCATCAGTCTTTCATTTGCTTAAACAGCACTAGGACATTATGGTGTGTGATTCCCATACTACCTGGTATATACATTATAGTGATTTGTGTTTACTGCAGTCAAGTCTCAATAAGCCAACAGTTGTATTATTTCCTTGTAGATTTAGTCGATGAAAGAGAGAATTTTCATGGTGTTTTGTATAATAATTTGTGGGTGTTGTCCTTGGGAATCAATCAGAAATCCTCTTACATGTATTGGAGTGACCAATCAGGATCTCTGTGTGTGACTGCAGTGTGTAATGTGTCTGAGGTGTATGAGTGTACGTCTGACAGTGTGCAGATTATTGGTCGGGATACCTGTAGTGTTATAAATACACCTGGAATTATCTCATCATGGAGGTAAGGTTTACTATCTACATCTGGAGGGAACTGTGTGTATAGTTGATAGTATTCAGGCTTTACGTACAGCCATCATAAATACAATTCACCTGTATAAATTATACAGTTTTCAATTACACTATGTCAAGACAACAGGTGAATTTTACTAAAACTGCCCTAATGCTTTACCTGTAAATTCAGGCAGTTTAAATACTTGCCGGTGAATAGTGTTGTATTGTTACAGTCACCAGTTGTTAATAAAGCTCAATACGACATGTCTCGCTCCAGTTTCTTATCAAAACAACTTTTATTTTTCGTGTTATGACAATGTTTATTTATAGGAATCAGATGAGATCTAAGACAGATAAAATTTCAGTGACAGCAGTTGCTCTACATCACGGTCCACTGGGGTCTATTCAAATGTACTGTATACATAGAATGTTGTATAGAAAGTATGGATGTATGTATTTTGACAGAATGTTAGGGACAGTGATGTGGAAATACTTTGTACAGTAATAATCCCAATGAGTACCCCTGGCCCTGTAAGTGCCCCTCCCACTAATGTATTATGTTCACTTACCAAGAGATTACAAATCGTTTTTAAGTACAGACTGAAAAATATATGATCAAATGTAGTTTCTTTGTTTTATTTCATTAAGTTCCTTTTCAATTTTCTCCATTTTCAAACTTTCTAGGTGCTTGTAGGGTTATGATATTATATGGTATACATATCATGTGTATATGAATTATTATATGGAAAGTTAAATTCAGTTTGATTGTTATTAGTATAAGAATTATTAACATCCAGCGTCATTTAAAGATGTGCCAGGTGAAAAACTACCAGGCTATGGTCAGTACCTGGTATCTGCATGCCCCACATGGGATTCAAACTGGCAACCCAGAGGTACAGGCCGGTGGTAATATGTTGATACATCTTAACCACTCGGCCATTGTGGCTTCTAGTTGATTTATGCAGTACAATGTACTCATGTTCACTTAGACCTGCAGATGGAGAAATTGACTATGCAATACATTAACATAAGACATTGCTTAATAACGTAACAGTATGCATACAATGGAAGTTCTACATATCATTAGAATGTCACAGGGCCATCAGGCCCTGTACTTCATTAGTGTTATATAGTATTCCAGTCAGTTATGTGTTGTCGTGTGTGCTGTATATGACATCAATGTAGAAACCTACTCCAGTTTTCTGATACATATATAGAGGATATATCTGTCCTCTAAACATTTAAGTAGCTCAGCTAATTACCAGATACATGTGGGCACTTAAGATGAAGAAAGATGTGGTATGAATTTCCCTGTATGAATCAGTTACTGAAGGATATAGCCTAATCTGATATAGGGAGGTCAAGGTCATTTAACATTCCTGTTATGTACACATATTTGATGTATATTAAGCATTATATATATAACAAATGTGGTTTAAGGAGTTTACATTTACTTAAAACCGTTAAGTACATGATAAAGTGACAGGAAGAATATCATTTAAGAATGTAAACATTTGGGGTGAAATTAAGTATCATTGGTATTATTCTTCCTGATCAAATGTCCATACTTAACTTCTTGATAATTTGATGATTAAGAAGTAAACATCAAATTATAGTGCCACAAAATAAAAATAAAAAATCATGTTACTGTATTTGCCGTAATTAGTGCTGCTCCCTCTAATTAATATTACATGAACTTGTGAGTCTTACATGTGAATCACAGCATAATAATGTGTCTCAAAGGATAAAAGGCATATGCATGTTTACTGTAGGTAACATATTAATGTACCATGTGTACACAAAGATTTTGTTTAAAAATGGCTGACTTTTTTTCGTCTACAACTAACGTTTTGGCTCATTAATAAGTGCCCCCCTTTATTACAATTATTCAAGCGCCTTGGGTGCTAGTTATGGCAAATACTGTTGTATTTTCCCTTTTATTTACACCTGCATCAATTTTTGTTTCACCAATCTCTGCATTCATTAAACTATGAAATGAATTTTGGCCAAAGTTGGTCATGAGTGATGTTAAAATTGTTGAACATGAAGTTTGCATTCTGCAGGTCCTTCAGTAACCACAAACATATTCACGTACTCAAAAACCAATGTTATTGGTCGGCCAAGAAACGTTACAACTCCCTTACAATTTATATAAAAATATCACAG
Organism: Argopecten irradians; assembly: GCF_041381155.1. NCBI lineage: Eukaryota > Metazoa > Mollusca > Bivalvia > Pectinida > Pectinidae > Argopecten > Argopecten irradians. The sequence continues at coordinate 29,742,922 of NC_091138.1, read as the reverse complement.
TAATTTTATGAAAATTATTAAATACACGTCTAGATAATTGTGAATCACAATGTTTTGCATTTTAAAAAATAAAAAAAAAACGTCCGACATATAACAAAGGCTAACCTGGTGTGTTACAGTGTATATAATACAATGAAACTTTACATTTCACCTTTGTAAGACTTGACCAACCAAGTAGTAAACAGAAGTCTACAGTCTACAAGAGTGTCTCAGACGTTGATGTAATCATGATATATGTCAGTATTTATACAAGGTTTGATCCTAATTAGTGATCTCGATGTTCCTGACTTTGTCAGGCTGACATATGTATATATATGTGATGAGAGATAATCTTTTGGTTCCAAGCCCCAAGATCATGAAATGGTTTATGTTTAAACAGCGTTATTTACATTACTAGCCAATCATAGATGATGTTTCGGAAAAAAAAAATTCTTCAATTTTTGAATGGCTAAGCAAAACCATATATAAAAATGTAATGTTGTTTCATAATCCCAGAGCCATCTACTTGATTTTTATAGGAGCCGAGGGTTGATTCTTACAGGAGTAACTTTCTTACCAGTACCTAATAAGACAATAAAGGCACATTGATTAAAATTAGTTCATTTTGTAAAAATTTTCTCCATGAATGACTGTAGGAGTAAATGTTGATTGTTTTCATGTATCCACCAGAAAAAAAAGAAATGATTAAGAGAGGTATTTTTCTTTTAAGTTGCATTACATTTATTCTCACATAATTAACCCACAAAAAACCAGCGCATAGGCAAAACCTATTTATGATATGGATTTTATTTAACGTTATTACTGATCCACATACATAAAAACACAGAGTGATGATGTTTGTATATGGTACTGTAATTAAGGGATTCTTTACTTACAGACTGAGGGTACAGTTAAACCAGCCAAGAATTTTAGTGCTGAGAACGATGCCCAGGTACTGAGAAAGGCCATGAAGGGATTAGGTAAGTTAAATTGTACACAGGAAGGCCATGAAGGGATTAGGTAAGTTATATGTTGTACACAGGAAGGCCATGAAGGGATTAGGTAAGTTATATGTTGTACACAGAAAGGCCATGAAGGGATTAGGTAAGTTATATTGTACACACGGAAGGCCATGAAGGGATTAGGTAAGAAATTTGTTGTACACAGGAAGGCCCATGAAGGGATTAGGTAAGTTATATTGTACACAGGAAGGCCATGAAGGGATAAAGTAAGAAATTTAGTTGTACACAGGAAGGCCATGAAGGGATTAGGTAAGTTATATTGTACACAGGAAGGCCATGAAGGGATTAGGTAAGTTATATTGTACACAGAAAGGCCATGAAGGGATTAGGTAAGTTTATATTGTACACAGGAAGGCCATGAAGGGATTAGGTAAGTTATATTGTACACAGGAAGGCCATGAAGGGATAAAGTAAGAAATTTGTTGTACACAGGAAGGCCATGAAGGGATTAGGTAAGTTATATTGTACACAGAAAGGCCATGAAGGGAATAGGTAAGTTATATTGTACACAGGAAGGCCATGAAGGGATTAGGTAAGTTATATTGTACACAGAAAGGTCATGAAGGGATTAGGTAAGTTATATTGTACACAGGAAGGCCATGAAGGGATTAGGTAAGTTATATTGTACACAGGAAGGCCATGAAGGGATTAGGTAAGTTATATTGTACACAGGAAGGCCATGAAGGGATAAGGTAAGTAATATGTTGTACACAGGAAGGCCATGAAGGGATTAGGTAAGTTATATTGTACACAGGAAGGCCATGAAGGGATAAGGTAAGTTATATTGTACACAGGAAGGCCATGAAGGGATTAGGTAAGTTATATGTTGTACACAGGAAGGCCATGAAGGGATTAGGTAAGTTATATGTTGTACACAGGAAGGCCATGGAGGGATTAGGTAAGTTATATTGTACACAGGAAGGCCATGAAGGGATAAGGTAAGTAATATGTTGTACACAGGAAGGCCATGAAGGGATTAGGTAAGTTATATGTTGTACACAGGAAGGCCATGAAGGGATTAGGTAAGTTATATGTTGTACACAGGAAGGCCATGAAGGGATTAGGTAAGTTATATTGTACACAGGAAGGCCATGAAGGGATTAGGTAAGTTATATTGTACACAGGATGGCCATGAAGGGATTAGGTAATTGTACACAGGAAGGCCATGAAGGGATTAGGTAAGTTATATTGTACACAGGAAGGCCATGAAGGGATTAGGTAAGTTATATTGTACACAGGAAGGCCATGAAGGGATTAGGTAAGTTATATTGTACACAGGAAGGCCATGAAGGGATAAAGTAAGAAATTTGTTGTACACAGGAAGGCCATGAAGGGATTAGGTAAGTTATATTGTACACAGAAAGGCCATGAAGGGAATAGGTAAGTTATATTGTACACAGGAAGGCCATGAAGGGATTTAGGTAAGTTATATTGTACACAGGAAGGCCATGAAGGGATTAGGTAAGTTATATTGTACACAGAAAGGCCATGAAGGGATTAGGTAAGTTTTATATTGTACACAGAAAGGCCATGAAGGGATTAGGTAAGTTATATGTTGTACACAGGAAGGCCATGAAGGGATTAGGTAAGTCATATTGTACACAGGAAGGCCATGAAGGGATTAGGTAAGTTATATTGTACACAGGAAGGCCATGAAGGGATTAGGTAAGTTATATGTTGTACACAGGAAGGCCATGAAGGGGTATTAGGTAAGTTATATGTTGTACACAGGAAGGCCATGAAGGGATTAGGTAAGTTATGTTGTACACAGGAAGGCCATGAAGGGATTAGGTAAGTTATAAGTTGTACACAGGAAGGCCATGAAGGGATTAGGTAAGTTATATGTTGTACACAGAAAGGCCATGAAGGGATTAGGTAAGTTATATTGTACACAGAAAGGCCATGAAGGGATAAGGTAAGTAATATGTTGTACACAGGAAGGCCATGAAGGGATTAGGTAAGTTATATGTTGTACACAGAAAGGCCATGAAGGGATTAGGTAAGTTATATTGTACACAGGAAGGCCATGAAGGGATTAGGTAAGTTATATTGTACACAGAAAGGCCATGAAGGGATTAGGTAAGTTATATATGTTGTACACAGGAAGGCCATGAAGGGATTAGGTAAGTTATATGTTGTACACAGAAAGGCCATGAAGGGATTAGGTAAGTTATATTGTACACAGGAAGGCCATGAAGGGACTAGGTAAGTAATATGTTGTACACAGGAAGGCCATGAAGGGATAAGGTAAGTAATAGGTTGTACACAGGAAGGCCATGAAGGGGATTAGGTAAGTAATATGTTGTACACAGGAAGGCCATGAAGGGATTAGGTAAGTTATATGTTGTACACAGGAAGGCCATGAAGGGACTAGGTAAGTAATATGTTGTACACAGGAAGGCCATGAAGGGATAAGGTAAGTAATATGTTGTACACAGGAAGGCCATGAAGGGATTAGGTAAGTAATATGTTGTACACAGGAAGGCCATGGACATGCTCTACCCTACTTATTAAAGCCATGCACAACATTGATATCATTTCCATCATTTTTTGCTGCTCAAAAGGGAGTAAAAAGACAAAGTCACACATGTGTATAAAGAATAGGATGTTTTGTGCCTTTCAGCTGTAACTTGATTGAATTATTTTTAGCCCACTGATGATGGTGGGCTATTCAAATCACTTTTGTCCCTCCTTCTGTCTGTCTGTCCATTAACAATTTTTGTTATGGTTATTTCTCAGAAAGTAAAAAAAGAAATTGTTCTCAAATTTCATATGTAGGTTCGCCTAGGGCCCTAGTTGTGCTTATTGTGTTTTGGGACTGATCGGTCAACAAGATGGTCGCCAGGCAGCCATCTTGGATTTTGATAGTTAAAGTTTGTTACCACTATTTCTCAGAAAGTACTAAACGGATCATTCTCAAATTTCATATGTAGGTTTTCCTAGGGCCCTAGTTGTGCATATTGCGATTTAGGACCGATTGGTCTACAAGATGGCTGCCAAGCAGCCATCTTGGATTTTGATAGTTAAAGTTTGTTATCATTTTTTTTCTCAGAAAATGCAAAAAGGGGATCTGTCTCAAATTTCATAGGTAGGTTCCCCTAGGTTCCTAGTTGTGCATCTTGTGTTTTTGGAACGATCGGTGAACAAGATGACCAACAGGCCGCCATCTTGGATGTTGAAAGTTGAAGATTGCTACCTCTATTTCTCAGAAAGTAATGAAGCAATATGTCTGAATTTTTATATGTAGTATGTTTGAAAAAGTTTGAAAAGCTGAGAAAAGATCCCTATGGGATCTCTTGTTTTTGTAACAGATCTCAAACATGTCCATGATTTGTTGTTGTATTGGAAAGGAGAGTGTTTTTTCTGTATTTACTTGAATATTTTGATGACTTATACAGGCCCTATTGACCTCTTTGTTGTAGGAACTGATGAAAGAGCTATCATAGATATCCTGGCGTTCCGATCAAATGAGCAAAGGCAGCAGATAAAAGTGATGTTTAAGACTTGTTTCGGTAGAGTAAGTATGTCATGTGTTGGAATGTCCCTTAGCAAAAATAACTGTGAATTTACCAGTGATATTCCGGTTAAATCCCAGTTAAAATACAGTTTCCATTCATTTACCATTCATTTTCCGGTTTTCTTTCCTCACATTTCTTCATACCAGTTTTGTTGTGTGTACAGTTAAAAGACAGTTTTCTGAAAACCTTGTTTTAACTGCTGAAAAAGTTCCATTCAAAATGCAGTTTTTAGATAACTGGAAATACCAGTTATTTACCAGTTTTACTCTGAAACAGTTCTTGTAAATAACCGTTTCTGATTATATCTTCTCTGTAACCAGTTATCAAATGCTACCATCAACAGTACTTGTGTACATAGCCACAGCAGGACATAGGTCAAGCCCACAGGAAGAATTTGAAAGGAGTGGGGGATATGGGAGGGGTGGAGTGGGGCAAATTTGAGCCTCAATCTGAATACATTGTCCAATGGAAAGCAACTTCCTCTCATTTTGAATGTTAGTTTGCTATGGCTGCATGTACATGATATATGGGACAGCCTTCATCTGCAACATATTCTTCTGAGCACAGATCCTTCAATTGTTCAAGAAAAACTGATTTGATTAAGAAAAGAAAATGGAATTGCCTGCAACTGTTGAAGTTTTCAGGAAATAATGAAAGTGTTCTACATTTGTATCTATTATTTTGTGATATTTGAAGTGAATTTCTATGGATGAATTGTTCAATATAAGTATGTGGGAATGCAATTAACTTATTTTGAAACAACTGAAAGTGAATTATATGTGTAACATATTTGGTGATGGTGCCTTCACTCTGGGATTTACTTCAATGGATTCTGTTAAAATTGTTTCTGGGTTTGTATGATATGGTATGCATGGTTGAATATGTGGCCCTAACATATCTTAAATTTGTATAAGAAAAGTAATGCATATAACATGTGAAAAAGTTATAGGCTATAAATTGATATACAATATATAGCTTTGTGTATCCTATTAAAGGAATAATTTTAATTTTTAGATATAATGATGTTAGGCATCTCTTTAGTTCACCATGCCCTCTAGCTATTTTTCCAAATCCTGGGACCTCAAAGTTGACCTGATAAGAGTGTCAGCATAGTTTTACAGTTACTTCTTACATTCTTTTTCCCTCCCCCAGCCTATTCCCTCCCCCTTGCATTACACAACAGTGCATCATCTGTTAAAATCATGTTTAAATTTATTCACCATGCATGTTAACTTCTCTAATGTTATATACAAAAACATAATTATGATATTATAGTTTGGACTAATCCCAAATATTACAGTGTATTTTCATGTATCTATAGTAACCACATGTGTATGCCGTCAAGGTCGGTTTCATATAATTATACGATAGCATTGCACAAGCTATCTTACCTTCTCAAAATGCAATCGCCTGATTTTTTGTTAATCGCGCAGGAAATTTCAAACGCTGACACGCGCAATTTTATTTTAGATTAATAATATCTCGTTCTCCACCTAATCATGTGGTTACTTAAGTATATAGATAACCTGCCAATTAGATTAAAGTATAGTCATTATCACCTTGCAAAAAAAAAATATGTAAATGAAATCTTAAGTCTACCCAATACAGGTAAGAAAAAAAAAACTTTCTCATGTTAAACTTAGTTTTGTATATATTTGTTTATGTTATTTTGTTGATAGTGTATCTCTTCCCCATGACCTTTCTATTTTGCAATACATTTTCTTCCATGTATTTCACGTACCACATAGCGTCATACTTTCTTGATACCGGTTGATGGATTGTAAATCAAGCTATAAGGCAAGTGATATACATGGAAGTTACAAATCATATCGAACATTCAAGCAATTTTATTCTGATATACTTTTTGGCATCCAAATTATTTCTTATAAAGTTTCTATTATTGTGTAATGATATCGAACAAAATCCCGGTCCTCTGCGCACTCTCCAAATTTCACATCTTCATGATGCAATACTCTAAGTTAATATACTAGGTTTTTTCCAAGTACCTTTAGAGAATTTAATTCTTTCGCTTTAAACTTTGACTTATCGAATGTTATTACTGTTGCACAATTTAAAACACTCCTTTTTAACATTAATAAAATGGAACCTGATATAACAAATACCTTTATAAACAAAGGTTCTCGAATTATGAATATTACTCTGTGCCAGCTCAGAAATTCCTCTAGCAATCTAAATTCAGACCTATTTCGCGATCATTTGAAAGATTCTCCAATTTGTTCTGATGGCCATGGTGATGAAACAGTCGTACACTAACTTTTCATATGTCCTTTATTTAATGAACAAAAATCATCACTCAGAACCAAAATACATAACTCTAATATTCCCCACTCGCGTTTTAACACAAAAACTCTACTACATGGCTGTGACAATTGTGACAATTGTGATGAATATGAGATGTATATCAGAAAATATATCTCAAACTAAAAGATTTTTTTTAGATTTTTCTTCTGTGAAAGGTTGGGGAGATACACTTATAATAATATTCGTTAATAATGTAATGTTAAATGTTAAAATATTTTGTTGCAAACAATGAAACCAATCCGCGGTGAAAATTAAAAGTTGTTTTGTTCATTTCATGTATCACTTGATGGTATGAAAAAATAAAACTCCAATATTCAAAACCACAGACATGAAATTTGTACATACATATACATCATGGATGGAGTGTTTTAAGTATTCAGTTGGGACTCTATTACATTTGTATTCCTCCGAGATCACTAGTCTCCCAAAAATCGCGAACAACGCCTTCTTCGCTGTCTTCCTCCGCGGCAGACTTTCGGTGGATTTTGGATTGTGTATGTTTATTTAAATTTTACGTAATTCATGCTACTGATCGATTAATGTAATCAAATTCTAGGAAGTTAACTGCAAAAGAAAGTTCTTATAAAGCTTATAAAGTGTTTTGTGTTGGTTGCATTGACGAACTATATCTGATATATTATTGCGCATAGTGAGTAGGCCTACAGTACGTGTTTCTTCCCTAGGTCTGTCTCTATCTACAACTACGGTTATGAAAGGAAAAACTTAATAAACATTTATAAACATAAAAAACAGAATATATTGATAATATATATATATAATAATTATTATATAAGTTCGAGCAACAAGAAAGCAACAAAAAACGACGAATTTAAAGTGAGAAATGAAATCTATTTCCGTGTACTGGATTGACCTATATTTTACGAAGACTTGCTAAAGTCCGATGCATTGCATGCGATTTTTTCTTGCAGTTAGCGTTCTTGTGAATTTAAGAGAAATTAAAAATGATCCATCTTAAATTCTCCCCTTAAAAATGAAACTTATCAAAAATCAGGTTCTTAATTTGTTTTCATTTCCGTGGTCCATTCTGTCGGGAAAACCCGATTATAATCTTGCCCGCATGTCGGAAAGACCCGATTAGTGTTCGGTTATTTCCGTGTTCCGAGTATTGCCATATTTGGAAACAGACGCGCACTGTGAAGACCCACTGTATCCCGCCAGAACGTCACTTCAAAATCAGCTGATCGCCACTCGATTTTCCGCTTGAAATAACAGCCAACAACATTTGAAGTTTGTGTGAAAACCCAATCTTGGTAAGTTTATACATCATGATTATTGTGAAGTGCTTATATTTGACGTAGTCATCACTTAAGTGAAGTAAAGAAGATTGTTCTCAGCTTCTGTAACAATTTTTTTCGTCGCCGCCATGACACTTTTCAAAATCTGAAACTTTAAACATCGAAATTTCTTCATTTGTTATTGTTTATTTTTCATTATTTTGATATCAGATGGGTTTTTTTTCTTTGTTTAATGTTCATGGAATATTGATTAAGTGAAATGCTGTGCAGGTTTTTTTTTTGTAATGTATCATGAGCATGCCGATTTCCACGTGTGTTTGTATACAAACATATCTCGCTGACCCTAGACAAAGTTAACCCGGAACTTCTTTCTCTCTCTTCCGCTTCGTTTAGCATTAAAATCTTAGCTTCCAGAGAAACTAACACTGAACAATGCCTTTTATTGTTTTCTATGATAAAGTGGGCCATCAATGACATTTTAACGTAACGTGCTTTGAACATAACATAGTGTGACTGTGATGCATTTTCCACATGTCTTTGCTATAACTGGAATTTTGCTTGGAGATGAATGGTACCATTTGCTTTGAAATTGACTCTGGAGATGAACTAGAATGAAAAACTGGAGTGAAATATAATATTATAATATCTGGAGAAATACCTGGAGATGATCATGGCTTGATTAAAATATTAATGGTGTTTGAATATATTTTGAAAAGAATGCTTTGGAGAAAAAGTATGAATGAATTATATTGACAAACTACTACGGGAACCTGGAGATTGATGAATGATGGAGATGAGAACCAACATAAGAATTATATATTAACTATGAATTTGAAGTGACTGAAATTTCATCTCTATGAATGTAAATTTTCAAAGGGACATAGATATACATGTACATTTACTACGTTAAAAAAGCTATTCAAGCATTATAAAAATCAAATTTGTAGAACGCCACAAGTAATTATATAACAATTCTCTGAAACTGGATATTGTGTTTGTACATTTTGTTGTTTAGAGTCGATAAGTTACCACAGACTCTATAAGTTGTTAACTAAATCAAACACCTGGAGATATACAAGTATGCTTACACATATTACTTAGTATGTATATATATATATTAGTTCTATTTTCATGCACAACATTGATATTTGCACTAAACTTGGGCGCTCAGACGTTTTATTTACTAATTAGTCTAAGTGATGTTGGATTTATTAAATAAATTTAGACTTCAACTTATTTGAATATTATCGTTCAAATACATAGGAAACATGGGTGTTGATTTGGAGACATGGAGACGGCGTGTTGGGCAGTTTTATAAATGCAATGTCAAACAAAGTGATAAATATAACCATACATATACAAAGTTACATTCAGATTCATCTACAAAGTCAGCTGATGCGGCTACTGTATCAGATACAGGGAAAGCTCAAATAAAAACCTGGACCGTCCTAGTGACTACCTTCATTCTTTCTGTCTTGTTACTTATATCATCAGGCGACATTGAGCTAAATCCTGGCCCACAGTCGAGAAACATTTTGTTTCATTGTATTGCATCAGCAGATCATCATCAAGCCCACAACATGTTTTCATTGGAGTCGAGAGGACGTCAATGTGTACCAAACAGTTGTTGCTTTCTGTTATCAACATTCACCTCATCTGTTCCAAACATGTCTAAAGATCAATTACATTCAATCATGTATGGTGGTGACTATTTGTACAGAAAAATTCAAAATAGTTTACTGGTACAACACAATTCCTTTCACACAATGTCATATACATATCTTTTGCCGACAGAATTACCTCAGTATATGGTTTTTAACGGTGTGTGCTTTCAGTATTCTGTGAGAAAGTGTTATTCAGGATGTATTGAAAAAGGTTTTGTAGGTGAATATCCTATTGTGCCATTTGAAACTGCATTAGCATTGGCAATATCTGGTCCAAGTGATGTTGACTCGCATATGATCTTGATTTTTAGTGGAGTTGCTGTTGGTCTGTCCTTTCAAAAAACCACAAACACATGGTTCATTTTTGATTCCCATTCTCGAGGTGAAAGTGGTTTATTGTCTAGTGAAGGGTCCTGTGTTCTTGGATATTGTCAAACGACTGCCGACCTCTGTTCACATATACGAAAACTAGCTCAATCTTTGTCAGCTAGACCTCTTTCAGATACTCAATTTGATCTTCATGCTATTAACATAAAAACAATGCCATTGTCAAATGCCCTGAAACGTGTTCCATTCCATGAGGTTATATTCATTCCTTGTGACAAGGCCTCAAATATTCATGAAATTGAAACTTCAATGTCAGATTTGACATCAAAATATTTACAGGAAGCTCAATGGACAAAGTATGGTAATATCAGGAAGAATAGCAAATGCATCAAAAATGAAAGAGAGCAAAAATGTAACAAATTCTCTCCTGATGAGGCTTGCAGAACTGAAATAAAAGATGCAAAGAAAACGGCTTCACCAACACCAAAACCTCGTATTACCCTGTGTGACATTCCATTCTTTCATAGCAATGTACATTTGGGAAGACATGAAACACTTAAAACAAAACATGGACAGAAAAGTAAAACAACAAATGTAAATCAAGCATGTGGTAATGATGAGGCTGTTCACACCTGTTTACACAAAACAGGCAAAGCTCAAAAACGAAATGCTGGTCATGGTGGTAGTTTAAATAACAAAAGAAGACGCGTAGAAAATACGGATGAAATTGTAGTAAACACTTTAGAAAACACTTTGAGAGAAAATAACAAAGAACTTGAGTCAAATTTTATTAGTGACATAAACAATGGAAAACACAAAGATGAAAACAGTGAAACCATTGACCAATTCCATAAGAGTGTTTCATCTGGCCCAGTTTATATTTGTACGCTTTGTACTCAGACCTTTTTCAGGCATTCGGTCGTTTCATACAAACCTGACCATGCAAGATGTTCCCATTATTCCCCAAAATATCATGTTATTAGCTACGATGGGAAAGAATGGATTTGTAATACATGTTTAAAGCACGTAAGGAATGGAAAAGTTCCCCCCCTTTCTGTTTTGAATGGTATGGAATTCCCAAAACAGCCCGAAGAATTGAAAGACTTAACTCAGTTAGAAGAGCGTTTAATTGCTCCACGCATTCCTTTTATGCAAGTTCGAGAATTGCCAAGAGGTGGTCAGTTAAACATAAAAGGTAATGTGGTCAATGTTCCTGCTGATGTTAATGAGACTGTTAGAGTTTTGCCGCGAACATTAAATGATAGCGAGACAATTCCAATTAAGTTCAAAAGGAGAAAAGAATATAAGCACCATATTGCTTTTGAGAGAGTAAGACCAAATAAGGTTTTTGCTGCAGCAAAATGGCTTGTTGAAAATAGTGAGTTATTTAGAAATGAAGGGATAACCATTTCCGAAGATTGGTCAGTTTTAGAAAACTTAGCAGGAACAGATTTTAATGCACAGAACCAAAGAGGAATCTCTTCGGACAACGAAATGAGATGCTTCATTCAATCAGAGACAGAATCTAGGAATGGAAAGAATGAAAAACATGACCAACATTTACCAAAACAATCATATATCAAAGTTGATGAATTTGAGGCTTATGATATTGCAATTGCTGAACAAACAGAAATCCCAATACCAGAAAATGAACAATTTTCTGTAGACATTGATTGTTCCCTCTCTGTCAATCACCACGATAACACAGGTCATGTTGCTGATGCTGAGGATGCTAGTTCAAGAAATGAGTGGACGGAGGATGACAATTTTAATGAACATCAAACAGGCAACTTGGACACAATGATGCAGTCAGCAGATTTTCGAGAATTCAATACGATTTTGTCACTTGCACCTGGAGAAAATAGTAAACCAATGGGAATGTTTCAAGATATATTTGCAGAGTTCTTATCATTTCCATCAATTTACTGTGGTAAGACAAGGGAAGATAATAATAAAAGAAAGGTACCTGTGCATTACAGTGATATCTGTAAATGGGAGTTGAGAAACATGGATAGAAGAGTCGCAAACTGTATCCCAAATATCTTCTTCAAACTTAAGAAATTACAAATAAAACAAATACAAGACAAAGTTAGTTTAGTAATGAGGAAATGTAAGATGCAAGGTAAGAAACTCACTGCAGGAGAATTGATTCAACCTGGCATTATTGCTAATTTACTGAAACTTGATGAAGGCTATCGTATATTAAGACAACTGAGAGGATCACCGCCATATTGGGAGAAAGCAAAGAAAGACATTTTCGCAATGATTCGTCAGCTTGGTTTACCAACATGGTTTTGTTCATTCTCTGCCGCAGAAACAAAATGGAAATCACTTCTTACAACACTTCAAACACTTTCCACAGATAACCGTTTGAAGAATATGGCAGTTGATGAAATGTCTTGGCAAGACAGATGCAAGCTGATTAAAATGGATCCCATTACTTGTGCTAGGTATTTCGAGCACAGAGTTCATGTTTTAATACACCAAGTTCTACTAAAAAGTCCCAATAGTCCATTAGGTGAAATAGTTGACTATTTTTATCGAGTAGAGTTTCAGCAAAGAGGTTCTCCACATATTCATATGCTGGCTTGGGTAAAATCAGCTCCATCTCTTGACAACAATTCTATGGAGGAAATAGTAACTTTTGTAGATAAACATGTTACCTGTAAGAATGATCAAACAATGCCTGATCTTGTCAATTACCAAACACATCGTCATGCTAGAACATGTCAAAAAAAGGGCAAAGACATTTGTAGATTTAATTTCCCATTGCCTCCAATGAAAGAAACCTGCATACTACTACCTTTAGAAGAAACTCATCCGAAGAAAGATTTTGCAAAAGCAGAATATGTAAGAGTAGCAAAGTGTTTGGAAGAAATGGGAATGGGAGGTTCTTGCTCATTTGATGAGTTCTTACATATGCTAGGTATGAATTATGATGTCTACATATTGGCTATTCGTTCATCTATTTCCTCTCCAAAGGTTTTTGTAAAAAGAAACCCTGACGAAATTCGAATCAACAATTACAACTCAGTTTTAATGAAATGCTGGGAGGCCAATTTAGATGTGCAATTTGTACTTGACCCATACGCATGTGCATCATATATTGTGTCATATATTTCAAAAGGACAAAGAGGAATGTCCAATCTTTTGTATCAAGCTTGTCAGGAAGCAAAATTCAAAGATTGTGATATACGTCAACAAGTCCGCAGAGTTGGAAACCAGTTTTTAACACATGTTGAAATTGGAGCTCAGGAAGCAGCATATATTCTACTCCAAATGCCGCTGCGAAGATCTTCCAGATCAGTTGTTTTTGTTGATACAAACACGACAGAGGAACGAGTTGTTCTTATCAAGCCAATGACTACTCTTCAAGATATGGCCAAAAACTCTACAAATATTGAATCGGACAACTGTCTTAAGCGATATATCAGAAGGCCCATGATTCTGAATAATTACTGTTACGCAGATTTCGTGTCTTGGTTTGATATCATTAAAAGTGAAAATCCAAATAAAAAGAAAAATGTCTTAAATTCTGATACTGAACTTCCTGAGTTGGAATATGAAGACAATGCTGATGATGTGCCTGATGTTTTGAATGAAGAAAGAGTAGATTCAGTAGAATGTACCATTGGAAATGACAATGGACCATGTAATCAAGATTCAGAAAAGACAGATGTATTTCATTTCCATGATGGGACCATCATAAGAAAGAGAAAAGTGCAGAAAGTATTGCGCTATTGCAAATTTAACAAAGAACATGACAGAGAAAATTATTTCCGTGAGCTTCTCATGTTATTCACCTCTTGGCGAAATGAAAGCGTTGATTTTCTTGGGACATTTAACACTTATGAAGAACGATACAATTATATAAAGGATCACGTTGATGCTAAACAAAAACAGTATGTTAAAAGTAATAAGGTTTTTGAAGCTGTGCAGGAAATACAAGAGAATTCATTAGAAAATGATGAAATGGATGTTTGTAACGAAGTTGCACAACAGGTTCAACATCAGGAAGAATTAGATGTCATTGAGGGAAGGAAAGAAGATCCTTTGTTTGGTTGTTTCAACCCTGGGTTAGTCGATTCATCTTGTTCATATGATCTTGGAGATGATTTTGGGATTAGTCGTAAACAAGTAGGTGATGATGACAAACTGCCAGATGAAATTGATAATCAGTCATTTTGTGAAATGATCTGTGCTTTGAATTTCAAACAAAAAGAGATTTTTTATCATATTCTTCATTTGAGTAAAACATCAGTTGACCCATTTTATACCTTTCTTTCTGGGGGTGCAGGTGTCGGAAAAAGTGTTCTTGTCAAAGCAATTTTTCAAGCTCTTATCAAATTTTATGGACATATTTTTGGTGAATGCCCTGATGACAAAAAGGTTATGTTATGTGCTCCAACAGGCAAAGCTGCTCATAACATTGGTGGGAATACCATTCATTCTGTTTTCTGTATCCCAGTTGGAAGAGGTCTTCAGTATAAACCACTTGATATGCAACAACTTACATCTCTCCAGACAAAGTATCATGCTTTGAAAGTTTTAATTATTGATGAAATTTCAATGGTTGGTAAAAGAATGTTCAATTTCATCAACCTCAGACTTCAGGAAATTTTGGGTGTCATGAAACCTTTTGGAGGGATCAGTGTACTGGCTGTTGGTGACTTGTTTCAGTTAAGGCCTGTGAAAGACTCCTGGATATTTGCAAATGGTGCGGATGCTCATGGCTTAGGTAATATAGCATGTAACATATGGGTTGATCATTTTAATATGTTTGAGCTCACTGAAATTATGAGACAGAAAGATGACCTTATGTTTGCAGAGCTTTTGAATAGACTGCGAGAAGGAAACCAATCAGAAGATGACATAAATTGCCTGAAAACATGCATCATTTCTTCAGATCATAGCAACAATTCAATTTCAACATTACCACATCTTTATACCCGGCGCTGTGAAGTTGCAGAGTACAATAATTTAATGTTTCAAGCTGTTCCTGCACAAAACAAAACCATTGTCTCAGCCATTGACACTGTTACAGGTGATATGAGTGCAGATATGCAGCAAAAAATTATAAGTAAGATTCCGGATGACTCTTGTTTGACCATGGGATTAGATAAGTTCTTACATCTTGCAGAAAATGTACCTGCAGAAATTTGTTTGAATATAAATGTTGAAGATGGTTTAACCAATGGAACACCTTGCTTAATAAAGAAACTAGATTTCAGAATTGAAAATTCTGACAGATGTAATTGCCCAAGCATGAAAACATGCATCTTTATAAGCGAGAAATTTTACATACATGGACATATTAGAGCTTCAGCATAACAAGAAGACAATTTCCCATCCACCTTGCTGCTGCTAAAACTATTCACAAAGCTCAAGGGTCAACATTGTCTGGAGCATCATTTAGCCGAAGAAAAATCAACAATTCAATTTCAACATTACCACATCTTTATACCCGGCGCTGTGAAGTTGCAGAGTACAATAATTTAATGTTTCAAGCTGTTCCTGCACAAAACAAAACCATTGTCTCAGCCATTGACACTGTTACAGGTGATATGAGTGCAGATATGCAGCAAAAAATTATAAGTAAGATTCCGGATGACTCTTGTTTGACCATGGGATTAGATAAGTTCTTACATCTTGCAGAAAATGTACCTGCAGAAATTTGTTTGAATATAAATGTTGAAGATGGTTTAACCAATGGAACACCTTGCTTAATAAAGAAACTAGATTTCAGAATTGAAAATTCTGACAGATGTAGCATTGTGTGGGTTCAGTTTGATGATCCAAGCATTGGAAGACAAGCAAGATTACAATATAGACATCTTTATAAGCGAGAAATTTTACATACATGGACACCAGTATTAGAGCTAACACGAAAATTTTCGTTTCAATATTTCAAAGCTTATAGCATAACAAGAAGACAATTTCCCATCCACCTTGCTGCTGCTAAAACTATTCACAAAGCTCAAGGGTCAACATTGTCTGGAGCAGTTATTCATTTTGGAACAAGACGCAATGACCATATGCATTATGTTGGTCTAAGTAGAGTTACAAATATGGAAAACCTTCACATCTCCCATTTAGCCGAAGAAAAAATTTCTGTGTCGGATCAAGCACTTGAAGAAATGGGAAGACTGCGTACTGATGCTAAACTTGTCCCATGTTTGCCATCTTTCAGTTGCAAGGAGGGTTTCAAAATTCTTTATCACAACTGTCGTTCACTGAAACGGCATTTCGGTGATGTATGCAGAGACAATAACATGCAATATTGCGATATATTGGCTTTCTCAGAAACAAGATTAACAAGTTCAATAACCGATGTCTCATCAGAGACATATAACATTAACAATTTCCAAAAATTTGAATCGAAAAATGATTTTCATCAAAGTCAGCGTACACCATCTGGACTCATTGTTTACGCTAGTAAGGCTATTGAGCATACTGCCTCTGGCATGTTTAGTGATATAGAGTATATGCTTATGTTATCCCAAAATTGTGTTGAAAATCCTGTGTACCTTTGTTTCATCTACTGCCCTCCAAAATTTTCCTCAGTTCAACGTTACAAAGTATTTTTTGAATACCTGAATGCAAGATATCTCCAACAGAATGGCAATTCAAAACTAATTTGCATGGGTGATTTCAATTTAGATTTGATGAAACATAATTACCATTCTCTCAAAAATGAACTTCTTATCAAATACGGATGTAGACAGCTTATTCAAACATACACAACTGACTACAAAACCTGTCTAGACCATATTTACACGAACATGGATAGCAGTTGTATTGACTCTTCAGGTACTCTTGAATCATACTTTTCTGACCACAAACCTATATTCATCATTTTGAAGTAGAGACATGTTCATGATTGCAATATGTCTATTTTGTTATATTTGATGAAATGTTCTTTCATAGCATGTAAATGTGATCAGGTAGTTTTTTTTTTTTTTATATCAAACTTTTTTTACCACAAACCTCAACATTTTGATGTAGACATCTAGACATGTTCATGATTATATATAAGTACAACATGTTTATTTTGTTATAATGAAATTATTGTGCTTTTGTATGAATAACTTGAATATAGTTGTACCATTAACATGTAACCAGGTATATCATATGATGAGATTATAATTAAAACTAGTAACATAAATTGTAGTATGAAATTTTCTCTATGATATAAATAATAAGCTGAAAACTTTTATTAATTACAGACAACAATGTACCAAATGCCGAGCACCAGTAAAGGCCAGGCCGGCCCTTACAGCAAGAGCCTGAGGCTTGCTGTATGCCACATTAACCCGGTTGTAGAGTATACAAACCAAAAAGGGGAGGCTGGAAGGATGTTGGTCGTGGGGCTGGCCGATCAACAAAAGGCCTGGAAGGCAACTTGCTATGACTCTACAAAATTCCAACATTTTTCCGTTGGATCAGCGGTTCTTCTAAGAAACTTCATAGACAAGGGCGAAGACAACATCGTGCTTACAAAATTCAGTAAGGTTTTCAGGACTGGCCAAATGGAGGTTCCGCAGAATCTGGCAGAGGAGGCTACAAAGCTTGTAGATAACAGGGCACCAGATGTGGTGCCAATTAAGGCTGCTGGATCCTCACCAGAAGGGAAAAGATTGACTATTCAAGGGCGAGTAACCCAGGTAATGTCTAGTTATTTTTCAAATGTTCATTGTATATAAACGTATATATTGCTATTATTGTATGCAATATATAAATAATTGATAGAATGATATCAAAACCTTCTGTAGCTTACTTAGTACTTATTAAAATCATGCACACTTGCACTGATCATGATCAAAACGAAGTTAGTGAGTACTGACTGTACATGTATAATTGTTTCTGGCAACCCTTGCTAGGTGCTAAAGATGTTTTTATAATATTTCATAATAGTACTACTGCATACACTCCCTACCTCTTCTGAATTGTGAGTAATTCTACCTTCGACCTTTAAAACTTGTTAATTGAAAGAAAAAAACTAGAACCAATGTTATTATCACAAATATTATCCTTATGAACAAAATTTTAACTTTCTTTCAGGCTTCAATGAGGGAAAGTGTTAAAATAAAGAATGTGCCCACAGCCATTCGCCACCTTGTGTTACAGGATGCCTCTGCATCTATCAAAGTCAGTTTGTGGCGAGAACATGCTGAGGCAGCTATTCATCCAGGAGTCTACCTCCACATCTCAAATGTCATCAACCGGCCTTACAGAGGGATGCCACAACTGTCAACAACATGTTTTTTGGAATTGCAGGTAAATATTACAAACAAACAAAAAAGTAAATGGAAAATTCAACCTATTTCTTGTAAACACAAGAAATGCTTGACTCAACTGCTTTGACAGAAGTACACAAATTAACGAATATAATGTGAATACTGTGAGAAAAATTAAAAAGGTATTTCTTATGAACCTTTCCATACAAAACACCAGGAATTTTTCATGTCGCAAGGTTCGATTAGAAAAAGTAGCTGATATCAGTTATAATATTGCATGGACTATTTATTTCTCATTCTTTTCAGAAAACTGAGGCCCCAGAGGAGACTGTTATGAAAACATTCATAGCATATGAACTTCAAGAAGAAAATGTCATCCTCATTCCGGACGGAGATGGGGATGAGGAACTCATCATGCAGAAAAGTGTCCTCCTAAACAACACTGACTCGGCCACTAACGATGAACTCATGAAAAAACTTGACAACCTGTGCCCTGAACTAAAGGCAGAATGCATTATCAAGGGAACAGACATTGTTAAATTGAAATTGATGTCATGATCAACAGATCTAGACAATGATGTGGGCAAATTGGTGTCCTGGCTGATATCTGACCTGAAAGTTTATGCTTTAAGTACTTTATTTATAAGTTAACCAGTATTTCATAATAGATATATGTCTAAACTTAAACCAGTTTGTGTTTAAGTTCATTATAAGCCTGCCAATATATATCACAATAGATATCTAAACTTAAACAAGTTTGTGTTTAAGTACATTATAAGCCTGCCAATATATATCACAATAGATATCTAAAATTAACAAGTTTGTGTTTAAGTACATTATAAGCCTGCCGATATATATCACAATAGGTATCTAAACTTAAACAAGTTTGTGTTTAAGTACATTATAAGCCTGCCGATATATATCACAATAGATATCTAAACTTAAACAAGTTTGTGTTTAAGTACATTATAAGCCTGCCAATATATATCACAATAGATATCTAAAATTAACAAGTTTGTGTTTAAGTACATTATAAGCCTGCCGATATATATCACAATAGGTATCTAAACTTAAACAAGTTTGTGTTTAAGTACATTATAAGCCTGCCGATATATATCACAATAGATATCTAAACTTAAACAAGTTTGTGTTTAAGTACATTATAAGCCTGCCGATATATATCACAATAGATATCTAAACTTAAACAAGTTTGTGTTTAAGTACATTATAAGCCTGCCGATATATATCACAATAGATATCTAAACTTAAACAAGTTTGTGTTTAAGTACATTATAAGGCTGCTGATATATATCACAATAGATATCTAAACTTAAACAAGTTTGTGTTTAAGTACATTATAAGCCTGCCGATATATATCACAATAGATATCTAAACTTAAACAAGTTTGTGTTTAAGTACATTATAAGCCTGCCGATATATATCACAATAGATATCTAAACTTAAACAAGTTTGTGTTTAAGTACATTATAAGGCTGCTGATATATATCACAATAGATATCTAAACTTAAACAAGTTTGTGTTTAAGTACATTATAAGCCTGCCGATATATATCACAATAGATATCTAAACTTAAACAAGTTTGTGTTTAAGTACATTATAAGGCTGCTGATATATATCACAATAGATATCTAAACTTAAACAAGTTTGTGTTTAAGTACATTATAAGCCTGCCGATATATATCACAATAGATATCTAAACTTAAACAAGTTTGTGTTTAAGTACATTATAAGCCTGCCGATATATATCACAATAGATATCTAAACTTAAACAAGTTTGTGTTTAAGTACATTATAAGGCTGCTGATATATATCACAATAGATATCTAAACTTAAACAAGTTTGTGTTTAAGTACATTATAAGCCTGCCGATATATATCACAATAGATATCTAAACTTAAACAAGTTTGTGTTTAAGTACATTATAAGCCTGCCAATATATATCACAATAGATATCTAAAATTAACAAGTTTGTGTTTAAGTACATTATAAGCCTGCCGATATATATCACAATAGGTATCTAAACTTAAACAAGTTTGTGTTTAAGTACATTATAAGCCTGCCGATATATATCACAATAGATATCTAAACTTAAACAAGTTTGTGTTTAAGTACATTATAAGCCTGCCGATATATATCACAATAGATATCTAAACTTAAACAAGTTTGTGTTTAAGTACATTATAAGCCTGCCGATATATATCACAATAGATATCTAAACTTAAACAAGTTTGTGTTTAAGTACATTATAAGGCTGCTGATATATATCACAATAGATATCTAAACTTAAACAAGTTTGTGTTTAAGTACATTATAAGCCTGCCGATATATATCACAATAGATATCTAAACTTAAACAAGTTTGTGTTTAAGTACATTATAAGCCTGCCGATATATATCACAATAGATATCTAAACTTAAACAAGTTTGTGTTTAAGTACATTATAAGCCTGCTGATATATATCACAATAGATATCTAAACTTAAACAAGTTTGTGTTTAAGTACATTATAAGCCTGCCGATATATATCACAATAGATATCTAAACTTAAACAAGTTTGTGTTTAAGTACATTATAAGCCTGCCGATATATATCACAATAGATATCTCCACTTAAATAAGTTTTTGTTTAAGTATATGTGAATTTTGCCTGTATGTCCTCATGGATATGTGAATATCTCAACTTAAACAAGTGTGTTTTTAAGTATATGCGAGTTTTGCCTGTATGTCCTCATAGAGATATATATATATATAATCTCAACTTAAACAAGTTTTTGTTTAAGTATATGTGAGTTTTCCCTGTATGTCATCAAAGACATAAAAAAATATATATCATAACTTAAACAAGTTTGTATTTAAGAGTATATGTAAAAAGAAATTCCTCTGTGTCATGATAAATACAAATATATGTAAACTAAGATGAGTTT
This sequence comes from Argopecten irradians, assembly GCF_041381155.1. Taxonomy (NCBI): domain Eukaryota; kingdom Metazoa; phylum Mollusca; class Bivalvia; order Pectinida; family Pectinidae; genus Argopecten; species Argopecten irradians. Next base: position 29,721,654 of record NC_091138.1, on the reverse strand, counting down.
GTTGGTAATATAAGCAACATTTATAGGCTTCTGTTTAAGAATACTGATTGCCTCAGGGAGGGATACTGTGCCAAGATAGCAATGTTGTGTTTTATATGTTGATTATTATTTTGCCCATCATATGCCAGTGATAGTCTAAGTAAGCTTGTGTTTCAGGATATTGTTATTTTTTGTATGCTTCTGTACATGTGTTACCAGTGCCAAGTTTAGACTTCAGTTTTTGTTAAACATTTTTTCTGCATATTTCATGCAAGTGTCAAACCTAAACAAGATTGTACTTCAGGGTACAAAGATATATTTATGGTATGCCCCTGAGCAACCGACCAAGCACGGCTCTTTTGCCAATGTATATTTTAGTATCTTAAACTTATAATAAAGTTTAAGGTCATAAAGACATATTTGTCTAAATGCAAATTTTCATAAATGTTTTTTTTCAACCACATTGAATTAATGTTGTATGGCAGTGTGTTCTTTAAGAACATTTTTCTGTTAAATTATGTTTCACAGTGAAGTTTAGGAAGGGTGTTTTTGTAGACAATTTATTTTATGTTTATATATATTTATGTTTGAATATCTAAAAGAAAATTTTTGATAAAGAGTCAAATATAGAATGTATTTATGTCTGCTTAATTTACATCAGGGAAGGATACTGTGCCAAGATAACAATGTTGTGTTTTATATGTTGATTATTGTTTTGTTAACATACCAATTTTGCTACTTAAATAAGTCCTGTTAGCAACAACAGTGCCAAGGTTGTTTTTATTTTGCCCATCAAATGCTCGTGTAGGTCAAAGAAAGCAGGATATTGTCATTTTATGTATGCCTCTGTGTATCTAAACCAAGCTAATTATAAAAGCTTTACCAATTCTTCAACTCAAATATGCCTCATGCTTTTTCATTATACATGTATTGACGTTGAGTTACCTGCATACCAATGTTTTTATCTATGTGTCTTCAAGAAAAGATTTTAACAAAACATGTGCCAAGTTCAAGCGTATTTTTTGTATGTTTTTATTTTTTTTTAAATCTGCATATTGCATGCCAGTGTCAAAACTAAACATGCTTGTTTTTCAGGGTACAAAGATATATTTATGTTATGCCCCTGAGCAACCGACCAAGCTTGGTTCTTTTGCCAATGTATATTTTATCATCAGAAACTTAATGATAAAGTTAAGGTCATAAAGACATATTTGTCTAAATGCTCACTTTTTCAACCTCATTTAATTAATGTTTCCAAAGAACACGTTTTTTTATGTCATGTATTCTTGAATAATATTTTTCATGTCGAACGTTATGAAGGTTCCATAGTTAAGTTTAGGAAAGTTGTTTTTATAGATGTTTATAATGTAAAAAGATGTTTATCATGTTCATAGTTTTTTTTATACTTTATCAACTTAGACTGTAGAATATTACTTTATGTGTGTATGCAAAACTCTGAAACAAGTTGTTGATAAAGAGTGAAAATCTAATTGTCTTTTGATATCTTGTTATTGAAATATAAAGTTTATTTTAATTTTACATTCCCAGCTACTTACCTTCTTAAATGTTCATTAATATGTTGATACCATGAAAAAGATTATACAAATTGTTCTGAGAAAAATTCTTGCCACTGATGTACAACAGTTATTTTATCTTTTAATTCAACATTCCCAGCTACTTACCTCCTTATATGTTCATTAATATGTATACTTTTGATGACTTAACATGTCTTTAAATAATTCCTTCCAACTGAATTCATAATTAGAAGAATTATATCGATGTACAACCCCAGGCAATCTGCTGGTGCAAGTTATCTGTATATAATTTCACAAAATCATTGATAATCATTGATAAGAAAATGCCTGATTTTGCTTCCCGTTGGTAATACCCTAGTGTGAACCACATGAAGTTACGGTAGTTGTATTGGCCACATGCATGCATTACTTTTAAAGACATTTTAAGAACTTGTCATTTTCTCATTTCAATACTTCAGTCATACTGATTTTTCATAATAAACAGGTAAATCATCAACAGTCTTCTGTCTTGTATTATTTCAAGTTCATCGTACATGAGAAAACATTCCATTGAAAGTAGACGTACAGCATAATTTCTTGAAACTGGTCCTTGTCTTGCCTGGTGTGATTCATAACATTTGTTTTTCATAATTTAAAGGAATTGAAACCTGTATAATCTGTGACCTGATTTAACGATGGAAATATGGTGGACCTAGTGTCATCTGGTTTGACAAGTTACATTGTATATGGTATTAAATAACACTTTCATAAAACAAAAAAAATGTGTTTATCAAGTAAAGAAAGCAAACAACTGAACAAGCTACAATTATTATACAGTTTAACTTGTCTAAACTGAAAAGTTGTCAATATCAATTAAATGATGTGGTCCCGGCATATTAATTAACAACCCGGCAACGATGTTTTCACAACAGAAAAAATGTAAACAAAAGCAAAATCCATTCACGCCTTTCAAAAAAAGTAAAATTATACACCAAATGTTTTGTACATGTATTTCATTCAAGTTTTGCCTGATGTCTGTCTAACTGTATGCAATGCTCTTGTGATTATTTCTTTGAACGCATTACAGGTGCAACAGTTCAAAATTTTAAATGAAATACCAGAGTAATTTCATGCTCAATACTGATGATTTAATTTTGATTCCTCAAAATGATTTAATACAATACATAAACTCATTCCAGTCTGATAATTACTTTCTTCATTCCTTTGCTTTAATTCCTTCATTCACAGCATCCCTGAGTGCCATCGGCACTTTGATCATGTATTACGCAGGAAATCTTGCATACGTTTGGTGTCGTAATCATATTTTAGGTCATCGGTATGCATTTTCTGATGTTATTAATATTTATTAAGAAACCTTTCTATTTTGCTCCGGAAAGGTAATGGGCCTTTAACAGACATTTTGATGTGACATAATTTCAGCTTATTGTCTATGATGACTCCAAGGCCCTTTTCTTCCTTTACTTCTTCAATTGGGACTCGCTTATTCTCATTTTCCATTGTGTATTCCCTTCTTGGATTATGTAGATATTTACGTTCACCAATGTTGAACCTGAGTTGCTAAAGATGTTTATTTGTTCTGCTTTTTCTCTGTTATCAGTGATAATATTTCCTAACTCATCTTTCAGACTATCGACTGTATCTATTATCTTTGTTTTAGATTGTACATATCTCCAGAATTCTCTAGGCTCTGTTTTGATATTTTTTGCCAGCTACCTTTCATATTCGGCTTTGACTTTCTTGTTTTTTCGCTAGGTTGTATTACCTTTTGTTTTCTTCATTTCTGCAACCGACACAGTTTTTTTTGGGGCGTTTTTGTTTTATTTTATTTGCTTGGCGGGCACTTATGTCCATCCATGGCGTGTGAAACTTTTTGGAAGTAGCTTTACACTCTGGTATGTTTCCTTGATTGATTGTATCGATAAAGCGTTCCTTAGTCTCCTAAACACAAATAGTGTCCAACTCTATATTACCCGGGTTTATCATGATATTTTCATAGAGTCCTTTGTTGTAATTTAGTTTAGAGGATGTGGTATTGTAGTTGGTTCACTATATTACCTTAAGTTAGATTTTATAGTGGAAATGACACTGTTGCCTAATAGTGCATTTATTTGATGGTTTATTGTCTATCATGTTGGCCTCGTTGGTAAATACCAGATCCAGAATGGATAGCTCGTCATTGCTTGTTACTCTTGTTTGAGTGTTTATGTGGTAGTACAGGAAGTTGTCTTTTATAATTTCCATGAATTTGAAGGCCGGATGATTTTCACTTGTGGCTGTGGTTTCATTTTACCAGTTGATATGTTTGATATTGAAATCTCCAACACTCACTACATGGGTGTAGTTATGGAAATGTTGTACTGATAACACTTTCCATAGTTCCTGGATAGAAAGGTTTGATGCATTTAGACTTCTATAAAAGAGAAGCTGTCTTGGGACTTTTTGCTTGATGTTTCTAGCATTTTCTTCCTTTCAAGTTTACTGTCCAAAGTCACTTTAAGGGGTGTAGTTTTACCGTCGGTCTTATTTCCCAGTCTTACAGCACTTTTTACTTCTATGTCTTTGACCCAAATCGAGGTACATAGAGCCTTGAATAATGTTATGTCCTTTTTCATTCTCACTTGTGGTTTTGGAGGATTCGGGGAAATCGAAAATATATGTAATTAGATTCAGCATGTTTTATTTTTGGTCCTCGATTTCTCTTACTTCCCCTCGTACCTCTTTTGTCTTTGACGCTTTGGGTGATTTCCTCCACCAGGTTGTCTCATTTTGTTGACTTTCGTTTTTATTTTCTCATTACTTGTTCTTTCTATTGCATCTAATTTCTTTTCAATGGTCGTCTGCATGTTATGCATAGATAGAAAGTTCGTTTTGCACACAGTACACGTCCACATGAAGTTCTGTCCGTCCTCCTTCCCTATTACTACTATCAGTATTTTGGACAGCTTAGTACATGCAATGCAGTATTTGAGTCCACACATGGAGCATTGAATGAAATGTGTTTCCTCCTCAATAAAGTTGTCACATTTTGGGTAGGGGTTACCGGCGATCCTAGCCCTTTTATTAGATGACAATGGGTTTTAGGTGATCATGTTGTCCACAGTGACGCTAATGTCTAATAGATAAACTATTTTTTACAGTTCAGTTTTACATGGCGTTCTCTATAATACTGTTGTGTCACTGTTTTCCTTTAATTAGATTCATTGAGTCTCGTATAAGGTGCTGGATACGTGAAGCCCACAGTCTCGCTAATTTATTTCCGGGGAGGATCCCATCATTATACAGTGCAAAGTGTTTCTATGTAGAAGTTTTCTTTTAATTTTTGTTTACTACTTTGAATAATTTAGACAGTCTTTGATTGATGTCATAGTCGACGGATTGGAATTCTTGGAATGTCCAGAAAGATTACAATTGCGTCTTTGTTATGAGTATCCTCGATACTCCAAGGGTTCAGATTACTTACGATCTCTATACCCCTGGACTATCTCATATATTCAAGAACTTTGAATACTTTGTAATTATCTGTTTGAAAGTGAATAATGATGTCTTTTCATTCTGAGTCTCTAAAACATTATTAAAACACACATTTTTTAAAATCACTGTGTTGACTTCTTCTTTTTGTATTCAATATTTCACTGTCATTGAATTAAACAGTATATGAACACAATAAAGTCAATTTTAACTCCTGAAACATTATAACTCAATTGATAACACTTTAAGTTCATGTAATGGTATTGTTAGGAGCTTTTCGGAAATACTAATACATGTTTGACTCGTGTCACAGTCACTGTCTGTTTATGTACCACACTCAAAGTCTAGAAACCTAGATGGCTGATTGATTTGCCTTTCTTTGCTAGTCACAGTTCGTTTTGGTGAGCTGATTGTTAGTTTGTCCTGTTGTGGTTTCTCGAATGGGACCACAGGCACATTTAATGGTACCAAAGACGCGTCTGACGGTATAACAGGAGTGTCCTGCGCCGGAATTATTTAGCTCAACAAAGTCTCTCTCCTGGTCGTGAGGGTTAACGCTGGTCTCCATAGACAACCGTAGATGACGACGGTTGCGGCAGTATATTCTCCCATCGTTTGTAGCGAAATCATATGACCTGATGTTGACTTTTTCCTGGGCGACACCCTTTTTCCATTGGCCTTTTCTGTCATTAGGTGCAGTCCTAACGATTTGTCCATTTTCTAGCGGTTTTTAAGTCTTGAGCACCTTTATTATAGTATGTCGCCTGGCGTTCCTTCATGCCCTTTAACTGTTTTGATACAGTGGCAGTTTCAGGGACTTTAGGTCTCAGCAAACTACCATTCGTCGGGAGTAGTGTCTTAGTTCTCCTGTTTAATAGTCGTTGGACAGGACTAGTTCCCATCTGTTGGGATGGTGTTGCGGAAATCTAGCAGTGCTAGATACGAATCAGTTTTCGACGATACCGCGCGTTGCATAAGACGTTTCGCTGTTTTCACGGCTTGTTCCGATTTTTTTTTGCTTTGAGGATATGAAGGCGACGATGTTATATGTTCGAAACACCCATCCTTTGCAAAATGTCTGAATGCGTCGGAGCTGAATTGCGGGCCGTTGTCCGTGATGAGAGTGTCCGGAGTCCGTATCTCGCAAACTGTCCTCGTAGTGCGTGTACCACTGTCGGCGTTCGTGTATCCTCGAGATAGTCGACTTCCCAGTAGTTGGAGTAGTAGTCCAACGTGACGAGATACTCTTTGTTATTGAACGTGAATAAGTCCGATCCTAGTTTAGCCTATGGTCTGTCGGGTATTTCGTGTGACACAAGCGTTTCTTTAGACTTTTTATCGTCAAATGTCCAACACATGTCACATCTTTCGATGTAGTCCCGTATCTCTGCGTTCATACCTGGCCAGTACACTATTTCCCGAGCTCTGCGTAGACAGCCCTCGATGCCGATATGTGACGAGTGTATTTTTGCTCTCACATCGGGTCGTAGTGATATCGGGATAACTGCACGCTCGCCTGGGAAGATGATACCGTTTTGCACAGATGGTTCATATCGTATGTTGAAATAAGGTTTCGCTTAAAAACTGGGTCATGTTTATAGATTCAACGTTCTTGAAAAACGTAGACGCGCTTTCTTCACCTGTTTGTGGCAGGTAGGCTCGGTTGAGTGTGTCTGCAAGGTACATTTTCTTTCCCGGGTGATACACGATGTCGAAATCGTACGTCTGTAATCATAGAAGCATGCGTTGTAGTCGCTTTGGAGCACACAAGATGGATTTCTTGATGATCATTTCCAGTGGCTTGTGATCGCTTTGTACTTCACGAATCGTCCGTACGCATACTGATGAAACTTTTCTAGCCGAAACACGACTGCTAGCAGCTCTTTCTCGATTTGAGCATATCTCGTTTCGACATCCGTTAGCGCGCGGCTTGCGTAGGCAATAGGTTGACCATTTTGCATGATCACATTGTATGGTTAGCTCTTAGTACCTTAGGACAGGTCGGATTTCAAAAGATCTTTGATTTTTTTCATTGCTTTCTCATGAACGGCCATCCAACACCATTCAGCGTTCTGAAGTTTCATTTTTCGAAACGGTTCACATTTGTCACTCAGGCCGGGCACGAACTTACTTAGGTAGTTCACAAATCCGATAAAGCGACGGACTCCGGCGACATCTGTCGGATTAGGCATCTCGGACACGGCCTTCACTTTTTCAGGGTCTGGCTTCAGGCCATCCGCGGTGATAAAGTGACCTATGAATTTCACTTCTCGCTTGCGAGTTTGTCTTTGTTTAACTTTATGTCTTTTTCATGGCACCGTTCTAGTAAAGCACACAGCTTTTTGTCGATAATGGCCTCCGCTCACTGTCTCCTTCTCCGTAGATCAATATGTCGTCGACGATACTACGGACGCCGGGTAAGCCTTCGAAGGCTTGGTTCTGTCGGCGCTGGAATTCCTCAGGGGCCACGGAGATTCCAAATGGTAAGCAGAGCCAGCGATAACGGTCAAAGGGGGAATTAAACATTGTCAGCATGGAGCTCTCGTCATCGAGTTCCACATACCAAAACCCGTTGGGTGCGTCGACAACAGTGAGTAATTTTGGATTTATCTTTTGGGTTTATACTAATTCTAAGTTTGTCTGGTTTCAAAACTGTCACCATAATTGACACACAGGGTGTGGGCTCTGTTACCAGGGTGAGTACCTCCAGAGATTCTAGACAGTCGAATTTGTATCAAGATGTCGATCGATGATATGGGTCCAATGAGACGGACAAGAGCTCATCCTTTTAACTGTGCTTTATTTGGACAGCATGGCATAAACGCTTGACTACACAACCTGATCATGATCTTGATCACTTAAGTGTTTTACATATATCAAGAGTATAAACGCCGGAGCGTATGACTGACTAGAAATTACGGATAATTATAAGTGATAATGTTACATTTCCTTTTTTTAAAAACTAAAATTATTGAACGAATGATTATTCGAAGATTTATCGATGTAACCAAATGTTAACCAGTTCATCATATTCCTTATGACTACAACAATGCAATTTAACAAGTTCTTAAACACACGAGTTGTGTCGGTGCACAGCTTTAACTTTGTTGTCCAATTTCTGTACACATAACACCACTATTTACATATCCATTCGGACTGGTGGTTTGGAGACGCGTCCACTTCAAGTAACCACAATTGGTGCTTGAGCAGTTTCCTTCTGGATTAGTTGCTGATGTGGTTCCACAGGTTTCGTTGGCTCTGGAGGTTTCGGTGGTCCAGAGGTGTTTCCAAGTCTACAAGAGTTATCTCCCCTTGGATTTGACAGAATTTGATCATCCTGCAGTGGTGATGGTTCATAATCATGAACCAGAGGTGGTTCCTTAGTGGACCTATGGTGTTTCCGGTTCCTGCGAGGGGAAGAACCATCATCCATATGGACATTGTACGATCGAATCCCAACTTGTTTTTAGACTATGCCGCGTTTCCAAACTTGGTTTTTTGCGAATGGCTTAAGTCGTATTTGGTCTCCTGGGTGAAGTTTTGGAAGACCACGCGAACCGACATTGTAGTTCTTTTTCTGACATTTTCGTTCACACACATGTCTTTTTTTACCATTTCCGCGTCAGCGACTGTTGGTTTTAACTGAGTTTCGGAAAATGACAGAATGGTTTTAGTTCGCCTGTTCATAAGCCTTTGTACAGGACTTGTGTTCGTTCCTTGTGTAGGAGTATTTCTCAAGTCGAGAAATGCCATGAATGGGTCAGTACCTGCATGTTTGGCTTTCTTCGTGAGGTTTTTTGCTGTTTTGACAGCATTCTCTGTTTTCCCATTCGACTGCGCGTGACCGGGACTCGAAGTAACATGCATAAATTCCTACTTCCTAGAGAATTCTTTTAATTTCGCTGAGCAAAATTGTGGAACGTTGACAGATACTACTGTGCCTGGAATCCCATGGCGGGAAAATTGTGTTTTCATACAGTGAATTACTGACTGAGACGACGTGCTTTCGTCCAACCTGTCCACTTCAATGAAATTACTGTAGTAGTCCACAGTAACAAGGTAGTTCTGTTCACTGAACGTGAACATGTCAACACCAAGCTTTGTCCAATGTCGTGGTGGTGTATCATGTTGTAATAGGGGTTCCTTTGTTTGCTTGTGACTGAATGTATTGCATGTATCGCACTTACGGATGTAGTCCTGTACTTCGGAGTTCATTAATGGCCAAAACATAAGTTCACGCGCTCACCTCAGACAGCCCTCAACACCAATATGGGAATTTGCATGCAGTTACGCCATGACACTCTGTCTGAAATTTTTTGGTATTACTGCCCTTGAGCCTCGATAGACAATACCATTCTGGATAGAAAGTTCGTCGCGTATGTAAAAATGCGGTTTGGTCTCCTGAGAGACTTCGTCCTTGTTATCAGGCCAGCCTTCCAGTGTGACCTATTTCAGGAGTTGCAGGTCACGACCCTTTTGCCGTTTCATACTGTATTTCAGATTTTTTTCTGATCCGTCATAGGCACAGTCCACCATGTCTATGTCCTCAATTTCACGTTCAATTGAGCTTAGAATTTCAAAGACTTCATCAGCGCACTGTTCGGTTTCAGTAGAAATATGTTTCTCATATGCTCGCGAAAGAGTGTCTGCAATGTATAGAAGCTTTCCTGGTTTGTAGCAGATGTCCAAGTCGTATCTTTGCAGCCTTAGAATCATTCGCTGAAGCCTTTTAGGAGCAGTTACCAGATGTTTCTTTGATATGATCTCCAGGGTTTTGTGGTCACTTTCGACAATGGCCTTGCTATCATAGGTATACTGATGGAATCGTTCCATCCCGAAAACGACAGAGAGAAGCTCTTTCTCAATTTGCGCATAGTTCTGTTCGGTCTTTGTAAGACTTCGACTGGCATAAGCGACTGGTTGGCTGTTCTGCATCAATACCGCACCGAGGCCGGTTTGAGAGGCATCACACTGTACTGTAGTGCAAACTTTTGGATCAAAGTATCTCAAAATAGGAGCTGAAGAAGCAGCGTCCTTAATTTTCTGTAGAGGTCTTCATGTTGGTGCGTCCACACAAACTCTACTTCTTTGTTGACAAGTTGACGAAAAAGTTTACACATGTCACTCAGGTTGCTGAGAAACTTTGACAGATAATTGACAACTCACATAAGCCTTTGCACTCCTTTGACGTCAGTCGAACTTGGCATATTTTGTATTGCTGCGACTTTTCCTGGATCAGGCTTGAGGCCTTCTAAAGTAAGTAGGTGACCAATGTAGGGTATTTCTTTAGTCCAGAGCGTGAATTTATTAGGGGTCAGCTTCATACCCTTCTCAATGCATCTCTGAAGTAGTTTCTCAAGTTTACAGTCATGGTCTTCTACTGCCTGTTGATCCTTGCTACCTTCTCCGTATACGAGAATGTCATCAAACACTGGTTCTACACCATGTGTATCCCTCACCAAGGCACCTACACGTTGCTGAAAGAGTTCCGGTGCAGGGGAAATACCAAAGGGCATTCGTAACCAACAGAAACGACCTAATGGAGTTTCAAAGGTTGTAAGTTTGCTCGACTTCTCATCAAGGACAACATAACAGAATCCGTTCTTAATATCACACACTGTGAATATTTTTTGCGTTCCCGAGTTTTGGCAGAACATCTTCTATCACTGGCAATGGGTAGAAACTCCTCTTAAGGGCTTTGTTAAAGGGTTTGTGACACAAAAATCTTTTTATAGATTTTCTGATAGTTTGACCCCATCAATGATGGCTAACACACGTTTCACAGCAAGCACTCCGCAAAGCTGTTTATCTACTTTAAGGGCAGTAGGGGTAAATTGGTGCGGCTGAGAAAACTTTAATGAGCTAGCCGGTCACGTGGTACCAACGCGTCATTCGTTTCACCATGCTCTGCTGTCTGAGGTAAATACTGTATATTTATAGAGAAAAACTACAGAGTCTTCTAGTATTTTTTAAAATATCTGCAGTGTAAAACAATGACAGTGGTACCCTGCTTTTGATTTTGTTCCTGACATTATCCCATACCAGTTTGAACCTTTGATGAACAATGATAATTCTCTTTCTACGGAGAAGGGGGTAACATCCCCAGATGTTTCAGATGCTGATCAAGAAAACCAAGAAGGTAATCAAGAGGATCGGTTGACAAATTAAACACAGCACCTATCATTATTTTAATTATTCATCAAATAATTTCTTTTTAATAAGTGAATATAATCTGTAATATATCTTACATAATGAATTTTTTTACATTAAGATCATCCATTGAGAACAATTAATTTCTCCTTTTATTACATTATAAATGCATTAACCTAAATGCATTTGTGTGATTGATAGCAGTGACTTACGACTTATATCATTACTACACTAATTTTACATATTACAAATATATATGTATCTCAATAAAATCTCTTTTTTAATAAACACCAATGATAACAATGTGTAATACACTTTATTACTATGTCAATAAACAATTGAAGAATGCAATAAATGAGGATTATATTCTTAACAACAGAAGAATGTATAATAATGACATTGGTTACAACTATGAGACAAAGATAATTACATGGTTCAATTACCAAAAGTCATTTTTTTCCATTTTATGTTGTGGATGCATATTTAGTTATATTTTTTATTTTCAACAGGTGTTCATGTGGTTTCTGTGATCCAATGGTTACGGAATCGGAATCTACGGTCTGCTGTCGTGAGATAAATTCCACAGTTTTCAATAAAAAACATTGTTTATATTCTTATTAATTTTTCCTATTGATGTATTTACTATTAACGAAATGTTACTTTTGTTGCAATATTTATATACATTACATCAATCCTCTTCTCGATATAATGTATTCATATGACTATACAGCCAGATACTATTACTGATATTATGCAATTATTTATTTAATAATGAGTACTGAAGCATTCGTATGAGTAATTAAGTAGCTGGCAATGGTGATGATGAATTGTCCTTAAGTTGATACCAGCAAACACACATTTGAAACAAGCACATTCAATGTATAATGTTTACTAACAAACAGGGCTGACTAATTATAATATTAATGTACAATAAATACCATTATCAGGTCATAGATGATAGGTCACCTTTTCAAACATGAATTAAATTGACCCTGAAGTAATTTAATGCCTCCACAGTTATCTTATCTTATCCCCATTTACACAAATGATGATTTTCTGTCAGCTCAAACTTGACACTTATGTTGTGCAACCATGTATTTTGAATACTCTTCTTCTTTGGGGGAAGCGAAAGAACTTGTTTATAAAACTTATTTTATTTCTGCGATTGTTATAGCAGCCATAAGCAGCACATTGCACCACACTAAATTTATAATGACAGCCTGTAATTATTTCTGTAAGTTTAAGTGATAAGATAACTGTAAGTTTAAGTGTTAAGCTCTATTGGTGTCTGTCTCATCAGCAGCGGTGAGCCAGTCGGTGAACCAGTGACGTGTGCTGGCTGACAGCCTCGTTATCGCAATAAATTTTTGCATATCGGTCAGCTGCCCAGATGGCCCTATGTATAGCCTGGTATCTCAGTGTGTGTATTTTCCATCCCCATGAAGTGGGGTATTTCGGTGAACTTAAAGGGGGCCCAATCTGTAGACAACTTATCACTTTTTGTGTCACAAACCCTTTAAGGGGTTTGGGGTCTATACAAATGTGTATTTTATTGACAACCAGACTTGACACCCAATCCGTAGGTTCGTTGAGTCTCTCAATCACTTGTAGATTTTCGAGTCTCTTCAACTCCGTTTCTAGCTTTTCTTAATAGACATTATTAACATCGTTTCTATACGTTATGTGTCAACCGATCGGCATATACGGCGAGTTAGGAGTGCTATATATTTTCAAGAAATTTTACATGCTTTCTCTTAATCTAATAACAAGAAGTCATGTAGTCGTAAAATCAAGCTGCTGCCTTTATTGGAATAATCTTTGGCGTCTGACTGCAAAAGCGGCACAGATTTCAACAATTGTTGAGATATACGCTCTTGGATGGCGCCACAGCATTCCGATAATACGGTAGATTTTCATACTGCGTATGGCATGTTCTACTCTAACTCTGTATTTACTCAAAATATTATTGAAACGTTGGCATTTTCGACGCTGTCTAACATTTCTTTGCAACATCTGCTGTTGTTTGTATGGTGTGATAAATGGGTATCTGTTTGGAAAAAATTTGTCTCCAAGTATTACACAATCATTCGGAAAATCCAGCTCCATGTTTGCACCTATATTTGGTAAAAAATTTCAAAATTTGAGCGTCATTTTGGTGACCAGGAAACCCACTTCTTAACAAACCGAAGAATGTTATTATTATCTATGATAACTATCGTGTGGATACAATGGCAGTGCCTGTGACCACTATAGTATAGGGCCTGTGGCTCAACACCAGGTCTATATATTCGATGTGATGTGCCGTCTATGGCACCTACGGCATCTGGTAACTCGGACCAAGTTCCTCTCATACTGTTCCATTCTTGTAAAGTTGGCCATGCAACCTGGTCCGCAAAGACGTCCCACATGATACATCGCATTTTTTTAAGTTCGTTTCCAATCGTCGCGCATGACACATCAAATAAAAGAGACAACACTGATAATGATCACAGGGGGCCAACTCAATGAAAATGGATATTGTCATACATTTTTTTGTGTTTGGTGGATGGAACTGATGAGTATATATGACAGTCATGTGAATTTTTTTCGGAAAATATGGGATTTGAAAAATTATTAAAAAATCGGGATATTTACTACAAAACAGAGAAAGGGACGACAGTCGCCATATTGGATTTTTTACCCCCACCTCGATTAAAGTTAATTTTTTCACAACAGTATACCTTTTTTCCCAGAGTCATAGTCACGCATCAGTCCTCCGATAATACATGATCACACACAAACCATGCAAATGCATATAAACGATGTCTATATAGTCAAACGCAATATTTTAATCCAAAATTACCGGCGCTTTCTGACTTGTGACATCGAAAGCAACGTTCTAGTGAAGAGCGATTAGAGTGACTTCCCTTGCAATGTCATTCAATGGGTTTAGTCAGAGGCATTCCGATACGTTTTAATATTCAAATTTTCCGCGAAAACAAACGTATCGGAATATCTCTGATTAAACCGATTGAATTACACTGCAGGGGAAGTCACTCTATAATCGCCTCTTCACTAGAACGTTGCTTTCGATGTCACAAGTCAGAAAGCGCCGGTAATTTTGGATTAAAATATTGCGTTTGACTATATAGACATCGTTTATATATGCATTTGCATGGTTTGTGTGTGATCATGGATTATCGGAGGACTGATGCGTGACTATGACACTGGGAAAAAAGGTATACTATTGCGAAAAAATTAACTTTAATCGGGGTGGGGGTAAAAAATCCAATATGGCGACTGTCGTCCCTTTCTCTGTTTTATAGTAAATATCCCGATTTTTTAATAATTTTCCAAATCTCGTATTTTTTGAAAAAAATCACATGACTGTCATATATACTCATCAGTCCATCCACCAAATACAAAAAAAAAAAAAAAAAATGTATGACAACATCCATTTTCATTGAGTTGGCCCCCTGTGATAATGATGGATACGATCTTAGCCAAATCATAAATAACATTACACGGTTACGAGGTGAAAGTGTGTGCTCCCGGGTTTCTCTTCGCAAAGCATGTGCAATATTATTAAGAATATCTATTAAAGTTTCTGGCGTTTCCCCGGTCGACTGAAAAAATTCATATGGATGGTCAGCAAATATACTAAATACATCTCTTCCCTGCCAGTGTTTTCAATGTTACCAAATAGCCTATTTCTTATGTTTGTGATAGGGATCCGGGGGCATTTGGTTGATGAGGAACAGCAAGGCAACCAAAAGTTGTCTAAAATCTACATCTGGTGGTGGTACAGATATAATAGCAAGCAAAGCCCTTCCCCTTCCTGGATCCATTTGCTGAAATCAAGCAAAAGCATCCATGAACAATGCCATTCATTATCGGTGTCCACAATCTGATCTCCAGCAGGATACATTTTAATATCTACATTTACTTGTCACTTATAATACATAAACGAACCAAGCCAAATTGAAATTTATAAGGGTATAAATGGCAGCCAAAACGTGGACATTATGACTCTATAAAAGGGACAAGTCAGTCAATAACAGAATTAGCCTCATTGAAATGTCCCTTTAATGTTGAAATAGCAATGTTTAACTGATCACCATAAAATATCTTCTCAATCCTGTGCAGTCTATCGTTGTTGATAAACGATTTTCCGAGTGTAACGTAAACTATCTAATGCAGATACCCCCAATTGATGTTAATTATGTAAATCTAACCTCTTCTTATTATGTTAATAAAAGCTTCGTATGGAATATATGGCTTATGTAGATGCTAGAGCTTTGCCGCTATTGCGCAATATGCAGCAGTATACATCTTATATTTGCATATTATTCAAAGAAAAACGAGAGGTGATTTTCGGCATTTTCAAGCTTCCATACTTACCGGACAACCCATGCGAGATTTCGAGTACGAGCAGTTAACATGAGTAAGTATATGTCTCCTTAAAATACATGTATATGTTTTCCTTTTGTGGTAATAACGGGATATACTTACATTTTAAGTAGGAAAAGGTATATTCTCGCCAAAGAATGACAAACAGTGACTTTCAAATGATGTTTAGATCAACGTATAAAACTTCTTAATCGCTCGTGCAACACACGTCTGTGTCACGTACTGATACACGTGTTGTTACGTGAATTATACGGATAGGTGACGGGTATACAAATCACAAGTACACTTATATATAATATAGCATACTTAATGATGTGAAGAACATAGACTGTTTAAACTAAAGGAAAGAAAGAAATCAAATAAAAATTCATAAACAAAAATTATATTACATGTACGTATGTACATGTACATGTATGTGTGCCAACGTCTTTCATATACATTTATATCTTGTCTATTCTTGCAGGTGACACGATTTTAAGCAAGCGAACGTCAAAAAATGTACCTTTTGGAAGACAGGAAATTCTACTACTTCTCCGAGCCTATCAAATACATCCTTGTTCTTGGGCTGAAATTATCTCCGAAATAATTGATAACAAAAATCAGCTTCCAGTATCAGCTCGCGAGTTGTACGACACTGCTACAACAAGTCAATTGAAAAGTAGACTTTCCACAAAGTTATCAAAGCTAATGAAAGAACCAAATGATGACGCTGAAATCAGGTAAAAGCACATTAACACATGCACAAATATAATTTAATCTTAATAAAAGTAACCGCAAATCATACTATTTCCCCAGACGGAAAAAATTAAGCTGACAAAATTAAACTCATGTGAATGTCTATAAAATACAAATGTACATTGCTATACAATCGGTTGCGTTCCCTGAGCATCAGTAATAAAAACAAAAGACGAAACTTTGAGTAGCTCAGAACCGGATGTAGTTCAATGTACCAACAACAGGACGAAGATAATCATGTCAATTAAAAAAATACATACTTATAATACATGTATATAGTATAGAATGAAAATACATATTTTCAATTTTCTTTTGTTTCATGTACATATATGTAGCTATATGCATGTAGATTGATTACGTTGCCTGTACATCTACTTTATACTAACGATACAATTTAAATTTCAGGACTGAAATAAAGGAAATTAAAAAGTTGAAGTCACAGCATGTGACTGAAAAGACCAAGGAACCAGGGGATGGAATCGCACATGAGGATAGCAACCCAACTGCCGGACCCTCATGCCCTGATACCAGTCGGAAATCAGCCACTAATAAACGGGACCGTATGGTGGATTTACTCCCATCAGACGAAGAGATTCCGAAAAAAAGGAAAAAAGAAAAGAAAGATTCATTAGTCTCTATAATGATGAAAAACCAAAAGGCGTATAACAAGTTCATTACCAAAAAGGTTCCGAAACTGCTTCAAGTCTTTGGTATTGAAGAGTCATCTAGCTCTGATAGCGATTGAATAAATAAAATTGAAGAAAACAATTCTGTGCGTTGGAACTATTTTTAATTACCGATATGAAAAGTGATCATGTTATTTTCCATAATACAATATTTGTTCTACTGGGAAAGGGTTTGTTAGAAGTTTGAAATGTTGTACTCAGTTCCATTTTACATATGATTCCTGTTTGCAATGGCATACTTTTGATAAAATTCATTTTATAATTTGAATGTACAATGACAGTACATGTATATCGTAAATGATGACAACATTGGTGGGAATAATTTAACGGTTTGTCAAGTTACTTGGGTTATGAGGAAACAATACAAATATGTTGATAAAAATTCAATTTAAATGTGTTTTAAAAAAGGCGATAATATGCGCTGTATAGTTATGATATAAAATTATGCAAACAATAATAATGTATTCGTCATTAGATCGTATTAAGCGTCTTACTATCGGAAATGATGTTCATGTCTCGTGCAACTTTGAAAAAAAAAATAAAAAAAAAAAAAAGGAAATTTTCCTTTCCGTGCTTCGAACACCCGACCGGGAACTTTGTTTGGGTAACAAGTACGGTAACCATTACGCCAATCATATCCACATACCAATCGGTTTAATAATGTTTCAAAAGGTGATAATATAGGTTCAATGTCTTCGACGACGTCCGAGCAAATACAATCCCCATTTAATCATTTTGAGATGACCCCTGAAACAGTCGAAGTTGGTCTCGGAGTCCGTGTCTGAAGCGTGGTTAGAAATGTCGAATAGGACGTTAATAAATCAAACAAACAAACAAAAATTTTAACAAAATGAAAGCGCTGCACGTCGCCCCGGTACCGAGATATTTTTTCCGTTTCTTTATACAATTGTTAATTTTAAAAATGTTTGTATCATATATAAATATAAAACATATATGTATTGTTTACATTTTCCCCAAATTCTATGAAAAACAGCAATATACACGTAATGTTACGTCAAAATGTAAACAAAGCCATGTGTTTCTTTAAAAAAAAGTAGCCCCTTTACGTTGCATAGAATATTTTCATACGCAAGTTCAAAGTTACCATGCAGTTATGATAAACAATATCGGCTAGTACTTACGTATATGTGATCAAGCCTAGCAAGTGTAAATATATATGTATGACAGTATGTATGACAGTAAAGTCTGCTTTAAATTAATTGCTATTGTAGATCAATGACAATGAGATGATTTTGTTTTTCTTATAAGAAAATAGTATGCAATTACTTGATATATTTTTGCCTTTGAGCTTATCATTTTTTGCCATGCTAAATTATAGAATGCTTACTTTCTACGCTGGAAGCAATTTTGATCAAATATCAAGTTCAAATAGACGCTTGTGTTTTTAATACACATGTCCATAATTTATTAATCTGATTAAAACACAGATCCTTATAACCACTCCATTCAATAGAGGATCTGACAATATCCCATAAGGGGTCACGTCCAGATGACCTTTATACCACGTGTACTTCAGAGCAAATGCAGTTTCTACACCTTACAACATCAATTGAAATTGTCTTTTCGCCCCAGTATACATATACAATTAGCTTTGTTGTGCACTTCGGGCGAGATGGCTACATACACGAAAATAATTTGGACAGCTGTTTCAAACTATTTCGTCCCCCGTCAAGATTCTGGCAGTGCCAATTTAATTGGCCATTTCAAAAGGTCATCTTCACGTGACCCCTAATGGGATGTTCTAGGATCCTCTTATTCAACGTAATGATAATAAGGATCTGTTTTTAATCAGATTGATAATTTATGCGACAACAACTCAACGGCGACGCTAAAGAATATAGGAGATAATATATCTCTGTCGCCGTCATGTTGTCGCGATCTCGCGTTGTCTACCTTCCATGTAGAACTTACACTACTTACATGTACAAGCTGCACACTGCATACATGCGAGGCCGTCCTTACATGAACCTGGCTGTTAATAGGACAATAATTAATAAAAATAAAAACATAATATATAACTCTAGTTTTTAAAGGAAATGTTGACGGACGGACGTACGTTGCACAATGAGACAAAATGAAGAATAGAGGATGGAATGTCCATTAATAAGCAAGCCTATAAAAGTATTGCAAGCATTTTCTAATGTATGGCAAGTTATTATTGCTTAGTTATGATATCATAATATGAAGTTTGAACAAATCATTTTGATGTGTTCTCAAGTTAACGTTTAGAAACGAAAATGTTTTAAACAATCTATTTTTAGCAACATTGACCTTTATAGTCGACCTTATGATCCCAATTTCAATTTCCAGCTGTATTTCCCTTATGATACCATTGTGTGAAATTTGCTTAAAATTCGTTGATTTTTTCTCAAGTTATCGTCTTGAAACAATTTTTCTTAAAAATCTAATTTTAGTAAGATGTCCTATGTAGTTGACCTTTTGTCCCCAAATTCAATCCCATATGCTACCATTGTGTGACCAATCTGATTAAAACACAGATCCTTATAACCACTCCGTTCAATGGAGGATCTGACAATATCCCATAAGGGGTCACGTCCAGATGACCTTTATACCACGTGTACTTAGTGTAAAAACTGTGCATTTCAGTTTCTACACCTAACAACATTATTTGAAAATGTCTTTTCGCCCCAGTATACATATGCAATATAAGCATTGTTGTTGTGCACTTCGGGCGAGATGGCTACATACACGAAAATAATTTGGACAGCTTTTTCAAACTATTTCGTCCCCAGTCAAGATTCTGGAAGTGCCAATTTGAAAAGGTCATCTTGACGTGACCTCTAATGGGATGTTCTAGGATCCTCTTATCTAACGTAGTGATAATAAGGATCTGTATTTTAATCAGATTGTTGTATGACTTACTTCCATTGTGAAATGGCATTTAAACAAAAAAAAAAAAAAAAAAATTGGAAAGCAAAATGTTGAATGGATCATATTTTTAGGTCATCTGACCCGAAGGGTCAGGATGACCTATAGTCATCATGTTTCGTCCGTCGTCGTCCGCCGTGCGCCGTCCGCCGTTGCGTTAACTTTTCACATTTTGAGCTTCTTCTCAAGTTCTACCAGTGCCATTTTAGCTGAAACTTACATGAAATGATCCTGACAAACAAAGTGTTGTTATTTTTGGGTTGATCCGAAATCCAAGATGGCCGCCACAGCCGCCATCTTGAAAACACATTTTGAACTTCTTCTCAAGTTCTACCAGTGCGATTTGGCTGAAACTTGCATGAAATGATCCTGACATGGTCCCGACAAAGTGTTGTTATTTTTCGGGTCGATCGAAATCCAAGATGGCCGCCACAGCCGCCATCTTGAAAAAACATTTTTTGAACTTCTTCGTCAAGTTCTACCAATGCGATTTGGCTGAAACTTGCATGAAATGATCCTGAATGGTCCCGACAAAGTGTTGTTATTTTTTGGGTCGATCCGAAATCCAAGATGGCCGCCACAGCCGCCATCTTGAAAACACATTTTGAACTTCTCCTCAAGTTCTACCTGTGCGATTTGGCTGAAACTTGCATGAAATGATCCTGACATGGTCCCGACAAAGTGTTGTTATTTTTCGGGTCGATCCGAAATCCAAGATGGCCGCCACAGCCGCCATCTTGAAAACACATTTTGAACTTCTTCTCAAGTTCTACCAGTGCGATTTGGCTGAAACTTGCATGAAATGATCCTGACATGGTCCCGACAAAGTGTTGTTATTTTTCGGGTCGATCCGAAATCCAAGATGGCCGCCACAGCCGCCATCTTGAAAACACATTTTGAACTTCTTCTCAAGTTCTACCAGTGCGATTTGGCTGAAACTTGCATGAAATGATCCTGACATGGTCCCGACAAAGTGTTGTTATTTTTCGGGTCGATCCGAAATCCAAGATGGCCGCCACAGCCGCCATCTTGAAAACACATTTTGAACTTCTTCTCAAGTTCTACCGGTGCGATTTGGCTGAAACTTGCATGAAATGATCCTGACATGGTCCCGACAAAGTGTTGTTATTTTAACGGGTCGATCCGAAATCCAAGATGGCCGCCACAGCCGCCATCTTGAAAACACATTTTGAACATTTTGAACTTCTTCTCAAGTTCTACCGGTGTGATTTGGCTGAAACTTGCATGAAATGATCCTGACATGGTCCCGACAAAGTGTTTATATTTTTCGGGTCGATCCGAAATCCAAGATGGCCGCCACAGCCGCCATCTTGAAAACACATTTTGAACTTCTTCTCAAGTTCTACCGGTGCGATTTGGCTGAAACTTGCATGAAATGATCCTGACATGGTCCCGACAAAGTGTTGTTATTTTTCGGGTCGATCCGAAATCCAAGATGGCCGCCACAGCCGCCATCTTGAAAACACATTTTGAACTTCTTCTCAAGTTCTACGGTGCGATTTGGCTGAAACTTGCATGAAATGATCCTGACATGGTCCCGACAAAGTTTTGTTATTTTTTCGGGTTGATCCGAAATCGAAGATGGCCACCACAGCCCGCCATCTTGAAAACACATTTTGAACTTCTTCTCAAGTTCTACCAGTGCAATTTGGCTGAAACTTGCATGAAATGATTCTGATATGGTCCCAACAAAGTGTTGTTATTTTTTGGGTCGATCCGAAATCCAAGATGGCTGCCACAGCCGCCATCTTGAAAACACATTTTGAACTTCTTCTCAAGTTCTACCAGTGCGATTTGGCTGAAACTTGCATGAAATGATCCTGACATGGTCCCGACAAAGTGTTGTTATTTTTTGGGTCGATCCGAAATCCAAGATGGCCGCCACAGCCGCCATCTTGAAAACACATTTTGAACTTCTTCTCAAGTTCTACCAGTGCGATTTGGCTGAAACTTGCATGAAATGATCCTGACATGGTCCCGACAAAGTGTTGTTATTTTTCGGGTCGATCCGAAATCCAAGATGGCCGCCACAGCCGCCATCTTGAAAACACATTTTGAACTTCTTCTCAAGTTCTACCAGTGCGATTTTGGACTGAAACTTGCATGAAATGATCCTGACATGGTCCCGACAAAGTGTTGTTATTTTTCGGGTCGATCCGAAATCCAAGATGGCCGCCACAGCCGCCATCTTGAAAACACATTTTGAACTTCTTCTCAAGTTCTACCGGTGCGATTTGGCTGAAACTTGCATGAAATGATCCTGACATGGTCCCGTTGACAAAGTGTTGTTATTTTTTGGGTCGATCCAAGTTTTCTATTTGTGCGATTTGACTGAAACTTGCATGAAATGATCCTGACATGGTCCGACAAAGTGTTGTTAATTTTTCGGTTCGCTCTGAAATCACAAGATGACCACCCCACCCCCCAACAATACAGCGCGATTTGAATAACAATTTTGAACTTCTCTCAAGTTCCTACCTGGTGCGATTTGGCTGAAACTTGCATGAAATGATCCTGACATGGTTCCCGACAAAGTGTTGTTATTTTTCGGGTCGATCCGAAATCCAAGAGATGGCCGCCACCAGCCGCCATCTTGAAAACACATTTTGAACTTCTTCTCAAGTTCTACACGGTGCGATTTGACTGAAACTTGCATGAAATGATCCGACATGGTCCCGACAAAACCAAGTGTTGTTATTTTTCGGGTCGATCCCGAAATCCAAGATGGCCGCCCCAGCCGCCATCTTGAAAACCACATTTTGAAACTTCTTCTCAAGTTCTACCGGTGTGCGATTTGGCTGAAAACTTGCATGAAATGATCCTGACATGGTCCCGACAAAGTGTTGTTATTTTTCGGGTCGATCCGAAATCCAAGATGGCCGCCACAGCCGCCATCTTGAAAACACATTTTGAACTTCTTCTCAAGTTCTACCGGTGCGATTTGGCTGAAACTTGCATGAAATGATCCTGACATGGTCCCGACAAAGTGTTGTTATTTTTCGGGTCGATCCGAAATCCAAGATGGCCGCCACAGCCGCCATCTTGAAAACACATTTTTGAACTTCTTCTCAAGTTCTACCAGTGCGATTTGGCTGAAACTTGCATGAAATGATCCTGACATGGTCCCGACAAAGTGTTGTTATTTTTCGGGTCGATCCGAAATCCAAGATGGCCGCCACAGCCGCCATCTTGAAAACACATTTTGAACTTCTTCTCAAGTTCTACCGGTGCGATTTGGCTGAAACTTGCATGAAATGATCTGACATGGTCCCGACAAAGTGTTGTAAATTTTTTTCGGGATCGATCCGAAATCCAAGATGGCCGCCACAGCCGCCATCTTGAAAAAACATTTTTGAACTTCTTCTCAAGTTCTACCGGTGCGATTTGGCTGAAACTTGCATGAAATGATCCTGACATTGGTCCCGACAAGTGTTGTTATTTTTCCGGTTCGATCCTGAAATCCAAGATGGCCGCCACAGCCGCCATCTTGAAAACACATTTTGAACTTCTTCTCAAGTTCTACCGGTGCGATTTGGCTGAAACTTGCATGAAAATGATCCTGACATGGTCCCGACAAAGTGTTGTTATTTTTCGGGTCGATCCGAAATCCATGATGGCCGCCACAGCCGCCATCTTTGAAAACACATTTTGAACTTCTTCTCAAGTTCTACCGGTGCGATTTGGCTGAAACATGCATGAAATGAATCCTGACATGGTCCCGACAAAGTGTTGTTATTTTTCGGGTCGATCCGAAATCAAAGATGGCCGCCACAGCCGCCATCTTGAAAACACATTTTGAACTTCTTCTCAAGTTCTACCGGTGCGATTTGGCTGAAACTTGCATGAAATGATCCTGACATGGTCCCGACAAAGTGTTGTTATTTTTCGGGTCGATCCGAAATCCAGAGATGGCCGCCACAGCCGCCATCTTGAAAAAAACATTTTGAACTTCTTTCTCAAGTTCTACCGGTGCGATTTGGGCTGAAACTTGCATGAAATGATCCTGACATGGTCCCGACAAAGTGTTGTTATTTTTCGGGTCATCGATCCGAAAATCCAAGATGGCCGCCACAGCCGCCATCTTGAAAAACACATTTTGAACTTTTCTTCAAGTTCTACCAGGTGCGATTTGACTGAAACTTGCATGAAAAATGATCCTGACATGGTCCCGACAAAGTGTTGTTATTTTTTTTTTCGGGTCGATCCGAAATCAAGATGGCCGCCACCAGCCGCCATCTTGAAAACACATTTTGAACTTCTTCTCAAGTTCTACCGGTGCGATTTGGCTGAAACTTGCATGAAATGATCCTGACATGGTCCCGACAAAGTGTTGTTATTTTTCGGGTCGATCCGAAATCCAAGATGGCCGCCACAGCCGCCATCTTGAAAACACATTTTGAACTTCTTCTCAAGTTCTACCGGTGCGATTTGGCTGAAACTTGCATGAAATGATCCTGACATGGTCCCGACAAAGTGTTGTTATTTTTCGGGTCCGATCCGAAATCCAAGATGGCCGCCACAGCCGCCATCTTGAAAACACATTTTGAACTTCTTCTCAAGTTCTACACGGTGCGATTTGGCTGAAACTTGCATGAAATGATCCTGACATGGTCCCGACAAAGTGTTGTTATTTTTCGGGTCGATCCGAAATCCAAGATGGCCGCCACAGCCGCCATCTTGAAAACACATTTTGAACTTCTTCTCAAGTTCTACCGGTGCGATTTGGCTGAAACTTGCATGAAATGATCCTGACATGGTCCCGACAAAGTGTTGTTATTTTTCGGGTCGATCCGAAATCCAAGATGGCTGCCACAGCCGCCATCTTGAAAACACATTTTTAACTTCTTCTCAAGTTCTACTGTGCGATTTGGCTGAAACTTGCATGAAATTATCCTGACATGGTCCCGACAAAGTGTTTTGTTATTTTTCGGGTCGATCCAAAATCCAAGATGGCCGCCACAGCCGCCATCTTGAAAAAAACATTTTGAACTTCTTCTCAAGTTCTACTGGTGCGATTTGGCTGAAACTTGCATGAAATGATCCTGACATGGTCCCGACAAAGTGTTGTTATTTTTCGGGTCGATCCGAAATCCAAGATGGCCGCCACAGCCGCCATCTTGAAAACACATTTTGAACTTCTTCTCAAGTTCTACCGGTGCGATTTGGCTGAAACTTGCATGAAATGATCCTGACATGGTCCCGACAAAGTGTTGTTATTTTTTTCGGGTCGATCCGAAATCCAAGATGGCCGCCACAGCCGCCATCTTGAAAACACATTTTGAACTTCTTCTCAAGTTCTACCGGTGCGATTTGGCTGAAACTTGCATGAAATGATCCTGACATGGTCCCGACAAAGTGTTGTTATTTTTCGGGTCGATCCGAAATCCAAGATGGCCGCCACAGCCGCCATCTTGAAAACACATTTTGAACTTCTTCTCAAGTTCTACCGGTGCGATTTGGCTGAAACTTGCATGAAATGATCCTGACATGGTCCCGACAAAGTGTTGTTATTTTTCGGGTCGATCCGAAATCCAAGATGGCCGCCACAGCCGCCATCTTGAAAACACATTTTGAACTTCTTCTCAAGTTCTACCAGTGCGATTTGGCTGAAACTTGCATGAAATGATCCTGACATGGTCCCGACAAAGTGTTGTTATTTTTTGGTCGATCCGAAATCCAAGATGGCCGCCACAGCCGCCATCTTGAAAACACATTTTGAACTTCTTCTCAAGTTCTACCGGTGCGATTTGGCTGAAACTTGCATGAAATGATCCTGACATGGTCCCGACAAAGTGTTGTTATTTTTCGGGTCGATCCGAAATCCAAGATGGCCGCCACAGCCGCCATCTTGAAAACACATTTTGAACTTCTTCTCAAGTTCTACCGGTGCGATTTGGCTGAAACTTGCATGAAATGATCCTGACATGGTCCCGACAAAGTGTTGTTATTTTTTCGGGTCGATCCGAAATCCAAGATGGCGCCACAGCCGCCATCTTGAAAACACATTTTGAACTTCTTCTCAAGTTCTACCGGTGCGATTTGGCTGAAACTTGCATGAAATGATCCTGACATGGTCCCGACAAAGTGTTGTTATTTTTCGGGTCGATCCGAAATCCAAGATGGCCGCCACAGCCGCCATCTTGAAAAAAACATTTTGAACTTCTTCTCAAGTTCTACCGGTGCGATTTGGCTGAAACTTGCATGAAATGATCCTGACATGGTCCCGACAAAGTGTTGTTATTTTTCGGGTCGATCCGAAATCCAAGATGGCCGCCACAGCCGCCATCTTGAAAACACATTTTGAACTTCTTCTCAAGTTTTCTACCAGATGCGATTTGGCTGAAATCTTGCATGAAATGATCCTGACATGGTCCGGACAAAGTGTTGTTATTTTTTCGGGTCGATCCGAAATCCAAGATGGCCGCCACAGCCGCCATCTTGAAAAACACATTTTGAACTTCTTCTCAAGTTCTACCGGTGCGATTTGGCTGAAACTTGCATGAAATGATCCTGACATGGTCCCGACAAAGTGTTGTTATTTTTCGGGTCGATCCGAAATCCAAGATGGCCGCCACAGCCGCCATCTTGAAAACACATTTTGAACTTCTTCTCAAGTTCTACCGGTGCGATTTGGCTGAAACTTGCATGAAATGATCCTGACATGGTCCCGACAAAGTGTTGTTATTTTTCGGGTCGATCCGAAATCCAAGATGGCCGCCACAGCCGCCATCTTGAAAACACATTTTGAACTTCTTCTCAAGTTCTACCGGTGCGATTTGGCTGAAACTTGCATGAAATGATCCTGACATGGTCCCGACAAAGTGTTGTTATTTTTCGGGTCGATCCGAAATCCAAGATGGCCGCCACAGCCGCCATCTTGAAAACACATTTTGAACTTCTTCTCAAGTTCTACCGGTGCGATTTGGCTGAAACTTGCATGAAATGATCCTGACATGGTCCCCACAAAGTGTTGTTATTTCGGGTCGATCCGAATTCCAAGATGGCCGCCACAGCCGCCATCTTGAAAACACATTTTGAACTTCTTCTCAAGTTCTAACAATGCGATTTGGCTAGAAACTTGCATGAAATGATTGACATTGTCCCGACATAGTGTTGTTATTTTTTTTCAGGTCGAATCCGAAATCCAAGATGGCGCCACAGGCGCCATTTTGAAAACCCATTTTGAACTTTTTGAACTTCTTCTCAAGTTTCTACCAGGTGCGATTTGACTGAAACTTGATGAAATGATCCTGACATGGTCCCGACAATGTGTTGTTATTTTTGCGGGTCGATACGAAAATCCAAGATGGCCGCACAGCCGCCATCTTGAAAACACATTTTGAACTTCTTTTCTCAAGTTCTACCAGGTGCGATTTGGATGAAACTGAAAACTTGCATGAAATGATCCTGAATGGTCCCATGACAAAGTGTTGTTATTTTTCGGGTCGATCTGAAAATCCAAGATGGCCGCCACAGCCGCCATCTTGAAAACACATTTTGAACTTCTTCTCAAGTTTACCAAGGTGCGATTTGGCTGAAATCTTGCATGAAATGATCCTGACATGGTCCCAAAAAGTGTTGTTATTTTTCGGGTCACGATCCGAAATCCAAGATGGACCGCCACAGCCGCCATCTTGAAAAACACATTTTGAACTTCTTCTCAAGTTTTACCGGTGCGATTTGGCTGAAACTTGCATGAAAATGATCCTGACATGGGTCCTGACAAAGTGTTGTTATTTTTTTAGGTTCGATCCGAAAATAAGATGGCCGCACAGGCCGCCATCTTGATGAAAACACATTTTGAACTTCTTCTCAAGTTCTACCGGTGCGATTTGGATGAAACTTGCCATGAAATGATCTTGATATGGTCCCAACGTAAGTGTTTTATTTTTTGGGTTCGATCCGAAATCCAAGATGGCCGCCACACATTTTGAACTTGCCGTGGATTTGGCCATTCTTGAAAATTTTCAAATCATTTTGAAACTTCTTCTCAATTACTACCGGTGCGATTTGGCTGAAACTTGCATGAAATGATCCTGACATGGTCCCGACAAAGTGTTGTTATTTTTCGGGTCGATCCGAAATCCAAGATGGCCGCCACAGCCGCCATCTTGAAAAACACATTTTTGAACTTCTTCTCAAGTTCTACCGGTGCGATTTGGCTGAAAACTTGCATGAAATGATCCTGACATGGTCCCGACAAAGTGTTGTTATTTTTTCGGGTCGATCCGAAATCCAAGATGGCCGCCACAGCCGCCATCTTGAAAACACATTTTGAACTTCTTCTCAAGTTCTACCGGTGCGATTTGGCTGAAAACTTGCATGAAATGATCCTGACATGGTCCCGACAAAGTGTTGTTATTTTTCGGGTCGATCCGAAATCCAAGATGGCCGCCACAGCCGCCATCTTGAAAACACATTTTGAACTTCTTCTCAAGTTCTACCGGTGCGATTTGGCTGAAACTTGCATGAAATGATCCTGACATGGTCCCGACAAAGTGTGTGTTGTTATTTTTCGGTCGATCCGAAATCCAAGATGGCCGCCACAGCCGCCATCTTGAAAACACATTTTGAACTTCTTCTCAAGTTCTACCGGTGCGATTTGGCTGAAACTTGCATGAAATGATCCTGACATGGTCCCGACAAAGTGTTGTTATTTTTTCGGGTCGATCCGAAATCCAAGATGGCCGCCACAGCCGCCATCTTGAAAACACATTTTGAACTTCTTCTCAAGTTCTACCGGTGCGATTTGGCTGAAACTTGCATGAAATGATCCTGACATGGTCCCGACAAAAAGTGTTGTTATTTTTCGGGTCGATCCGAAATCCAAGATGGCCGCCACAGCCGCCATCTTGAAAACACATTTTGAACTTCTTCTCAAGTTCTACTGGTGCGATTTGGCTGAAACTTGCATGAAATGATCCTGACATGGTCCCGACAAAGTGTTGTTATTTTTCGGGTCGATCCGAAATCCAAGATGGCCGCCACAGCCGCCATCTTGAAAACACATTTTGAACTTCTTCTCAAGTTCTACCGGTGCGATTTGGCTGAAACTTGCATGAAATGATCCTGACATGGTCCCGACAAAGTGTTGTTATTTTTCGGGTCGATCCGAAATCCAAGATGGCCGCCACAGCCGCCATCTTGAAAACACATTTTGAACTTCTTCTCAAGTTCTACCAGGTGCGATTTGGCTGAAAACTTGCATGAAATGATCCTGACATGGTCCCGACAAAGTGTTGTTATTTTTCGGGTCGATCCGAAATCCAAGATGGCCGCCACAGCCGCCATCTTGAAAACACATTTTGAACTTCTTCTCAAGTTCTACCGGTGCGATTTGGCTGAAACTTGCATGAAATGATCCTGACATGGTCCCGACAAAGTGTTGTTATTTTTTCGGGTCGATCCGAAATCCAAGATGGCCGCCACAGCCGCCATCTTGAAAACACATTTTGAACTTCTTCTCAAGTTCTACCAGTGCGATTTGGCTGAAACTTGCATGAAAAATGATCCTGACATGGTCCCGACAAAGTGTTGTTATTTTTCGGGTCGATCCGAAATCCAAGATGGCCGCCACAGCCGCCATCTTGAAAACACATTTTGAACTTCTTCTCGATCTTTCTACCGGTGCGATTTGGCTGAAACTTGCATGAAATGATCCTGACATGGTCCCGACAAAGTGTTGTTATTTTTCGGGTCGATCCGAAATCCAAGATGGCCGCCACAGCCGCCATCTTGAAAACACATTTTGAACTTCTTCTCAAGTTCTACCAGTGCGATTTGGCTGAAACTTGCATGAAATGATCCTGACATGGTCCCGACAAAGTGTTGTTATTTTTCGGGTCGATCCGAAATCCAAGATGGCCGCCACAGCCGCCATCTTGAAAACACATTTTGAACTTCTTCTCAAGTTCTACCAGTGCGATTTGGCTGAAACTTGCATGAAATGATCCTGACATGGTCCCGACAAAGTGTTGTTATTTTTTTGGTCGATCCGAAATCCAAGATGGCCGCCACAGCCGCCATCTTGAAAACACATTTTGAACTTCTTCTCAAGTTCTACCGGTGCGATTTGGCTGAAACTTGCATGAAATGATCCTGACATGGTCCCGACAAAGTGTTGTTATTTTTCGGGTCGATCCGAAATCCAAGATGGCCGCCACAGCCGCCATCTTGAAAACACATTTTTTTGAACTTCTTCTCAAGTTCTACTAACCGGTGCGATTTGGCTGAAACTTGCATGAAATGATCCTGACATGGTCCCGACAAAGTGTTGTTATTTTTTTGGGTCGATCCGAAATCCAAGATGGCCGCCACAGGGACCGCCATTTTGAAAAAACATTTTGAACTTCTTCTTTAAGTTTTGAACTTCTTCTCATTCTACCGGTGCGATTTGGCTGAAACTTGCATGAAATGATCCTGATTGGTCCCGACAAAGTGTTGTTATTTTTACATTGAAAAATGATCCAAGGGCCGCCACAGGGGCCATTTGATGCAGAATTTGAAAACAAATTTTGAACTTTTCTCAAGTTCTACCGTGCGATTTTGGCTGAAACTTGCATGAAATGATCCTGACATGGTCCCGACAAAGTGTTGTTTATTTTTTTGGTCCGATCGATCCGAAATCCAAGATGGCCGCCACAGCCGCCATCTTGAAAACACATTTTGAACTTCTTCTCAAGTTCTACCGTGCGATTTGGCTGAAAAATTGCTTGCATGAAATGATCCTGACATGGTCCCGACAAAGTGTTGTTATTTTTCGGGTCGATCCGAAATCCAATCCAAGATGGCCGCCACAGCCCATCTTGAAAACACATGGAATTTTTTGAACTTCTTCTCAAGTTCTACCTACAGTGCGATTTGGCTGAAACTTGCATGAAATGATCCTGACATGGTCCCGACAAAGTGTTGTTACTTTTCTTGTCGATCCGAAATCCAAGATGGCCGCCACAGCCGCCACTTTGAAAATACATTTTGAACTTCTTCTCAAGTTCTACCAGTGTGATTTAGCTGAAACTTGCATAAAAAGATCCTGACATGGTCCCGACAAAGTGTTGTTATTTTTTTCGGTCGATCCGAAAATCCAAGATGGCCGCCACAGCCGCCATCTTGAAAACACATTTTGAACTTCTTCTCAAGTTCTACCGGTGCGATTTGGCTGAAACTTGCATGAAATGATCCTGACATGGTCCCGACAAAGTGTTGTTATTTTTCGGGTCGATCCGAAATCCAAGATGGCCGCCACAGCCGCCATCTTGAAAACACATTTTGAACTTCTTCTCAAGTTCTACGGTGCGATTTGGCTGAAAACTTGCATGAAATGATCCTGACATGGTCCCGACAAAGTGTTGTTATTTTTCGGGTCGATCCGAAATCCAAGATGGCCGCCACAGCCGCCATCTTGAAAACACATTTTGAACTTCTTCTCAAGTTCTACCGGTGCGATTTGGCTGAAACTTGCATGAAATGATCCTGACATGGTCCCGACAAAGTGTTGTTATTTTTCGGGTCGATCCGAAATCCAAGATGGCCGCCACAGCCGCCATCTTGAAAACACATTTTGAACTTCTTCTCAAGTTCTACCGGTGCGATTTGGCTGAAACTTGCATGAAATGATCCTGACATGGTCCCGACAAAGTGTTGTTATTTTTCGGGTCGATCCGAAATCCAAGATGGCCGCCACAGCCGCCATCTTGAAAACACATTTTGAACTTCTTCTCAAGTTCTACCAGTGCGATTTGGCTGAAACTTGCATGAAATGATCCTGACATGGTCCCGACAAAGTGTTGTTATTTTTTTTCGGGTCGATCCGAAATCCAAGATGGCCGCCACAGCCGCCATCTTGAAAACACATTTTGAACTTCTTCTCAAGTTCTACCGGTGCGATTTGGCTGAAACTTGCATGAAATGATCCTGACATGGTCCCGACAAAGTGTTGTTATTTTTTTTCGGGTCGATCCGAAATCCAAGATGGCCGCCAAGATGGCAGCCGCCATCTTGAAAACACATTTTGAGATGGCCGCCAAACTTGCATGAAATGATCCTGACATTCCCGACAAAGTTGAAAACACATTTTGAAAAAGACTTTTCTTCAAGTTCTACCGGTGCGATTTGGCTGAAACTTGCATGAAATGATCCTGACATGATCCTGACATGGTCCCGACAAAGTGTTGTTATTTTTTGCAAACAGGTCGATCCGAAATCCAAATTTGATGGCCGCCAAAGCCGCCATTGAAAACACATTTTGAACTTCCTCAATGACCATGACAAAGTGAAACACCATGAAATGATCCTGATGGTCCCGACAAAGTGTTGTTACTTTTGCCATCAGATTTTAATGGCCGCCACAGCCGCCATCTTGAAAACATTTTGAACTTCTTCTCAAGTTCTACCAGGTGGATTTTTGGCTGAAACTTGCATGAAATGATCCTGACATGGTCCCGACAAAGTGTTGTTATATTTGGATTTTTCGGGTGATCGCATCCGAAATCCAAGATGGCCGCCACATGCGCCATCTTGAAAACACATTTTGAACTTCTTCTCAAGTTCTACCGGTGCGATTTGGCTGAAACTTGCATGAAATGATCCTGACATGGTCCCGACAAAGTGTTGTTATTTTTCGGGTCGATCCGAAATCCAAGATGGCCGCCACAGCCGCCATCTTGAAAACACATTTTGAACTTCTTCTCAAGTTCTACCGGTGCGATTTGGCTGAAACTTGCATGAAATGATCCTGACATGGTCCGACAAAGTGTTGTTATTTTTCGGGTCGATCCGAAATCCAAGATGGCCGCCACAGCCGCCATCTTGAAAACACATTTTGAACTTCTTCTCAAGTTCTACCGGTGCGATTTGGCTGAAACTTGCATGAAATGATCCTGACATGGTCCCGTCAAAGTCTTGTTATTTTTTTGGGGTCGATCCGAAATCCAAGATGGCCGCCACAGCCGCCATCTTGAAAACACATTTTGAACTTCTTCTCAAGTTCTACCGGTGCGATTTGGCTGAAACTTGCATGAAATGATCCTGACATGGTCCCGACAAAGTGTTGTTATTTTTCGGGTCGATCCGAAATCCAAGATGGCCGCCACAGCCGCCATCTTGAAAACACATTTTGAACTTCTTCTCAAGTTCTACCGGTGCGATTTGGCTGAAACTTGCATGAAATGATCCTGACATGGTCCCGACAAAGTGTTGTTATTTTTCGGGTCGATCCGAAATCCAAGATGGCCGCCACAGCCGCCATCTTGAAAACACATTTTGAACTTCTTCTCAAGTTCTACCGGTGCGATTTGGCTGAAACTTGCATGAAATGATCCTGACATGGTCCCGACAAAGTGTTGTTATTTTTCGGGTCGATCCGAAATCCAAGATGGCCGCCACAGCCGCCATCTTGAAAACACATTTTGAACTTCTTCTCAAGTTCTACCGGTGCGATTTGGCTGAAACTTGCATGAAATGATCCTGACATGGTCCCGACAAAGTGTTGTTATTTTTCGGGGGTCGATCCGAAATCCAAGATGGCCGCCACAGCCGCCATCTTGAAAACACATTTTGAACTTCTTCTCAAGTTCTACCGTTGCGATTTGGCTGAAACTTGCATGAAATGATCCTGACATGGTCCCGACAAAGTGTTGTTATTTTTCGGGTCGATCCGAAATCCAAGATGGCCGCCACAGCCGCCATCTTGAAAACACATTTTGAACTTCTTCTCAAGTTCTACCGGTGCGATTTGGCTGAAACTTGCATGAAATGATCCTGACATGGTCCCGACAAAGTGTTGTTATTTTTCGGGTCGATCCGAAATCCAAGATGGCCGCCACAGCCGCCATCTTGAAAACACATTTTGAACTTCTTCTCAAGTTCTACCGGTGCGATTTGGCTGAAACTTGCATGAAATGATCCTGACATGGTCCCGACAAAGTGTTGTTATTTTTCGGGTCGATCCGAAATCCAAGATGGCCGCCACAGCCGCCATCTTGAAAACACATTTTGAACTTCTTCTCAAGTTCTACCGGTGCGATTTGGCTGAAACTTGCATGAAATGATCCTGACATGGTCCCGACAAAGTGTTGTTATTTTTCGGGTCGATCCGAAATCCAAGATGGCCGCCACAGCCGCCATCTTGAAAACACATTTTGAACTTCTTCTCAAGTTCTACCGGTGCGATTTGGCTGAAACTTGCATGAAATGATCCTGACATGGTCCCGACAAAGTGTTGTTATTTTTCGGGTCGATCCGAAATCCAAGATGGCCGCCACAGCCGCCATCTTGAAAACACATTTTGAACTTCTTCTCAAGTTCTACCAGTGCGATTTGGCTGAAACTTGCATGAAATGATCCTGACATGGTCCCGACAAAGTGTTGTTATTTTTCGGGTCGATCCGAAATCCAAGATGGCCGCCACAGCCGCCATCTTGAAAACACATTTTGAACTTCTTCTCAAGTTCTACCGGTGCGATTTGGCTGAAACTTGCATGAAATGATCCTGACATGGTCCCGACAAAGTGTTGTTATTTTTCGGGTCGATCCGAAATCCAAGATGGCGTCACAGCCGCCATCTTGAAAACACATTTTGAACTTCTTCTCAAGTTCTACCTATTAAATTATATCTTTGAAAGTTCAATGTATTTACAAATAATCATTGGTTTCATAAGGGTAAAATATTCCTTATGATACACTATGTAGAATATGATTTTATATATTTTCATCTACACATCTAAAACGTTAAAAATGGTCTTACGGGCACTCTGATGGGCCCATGTTGATATAAACTGTAGCTATTCTCAAATACTTATGGTCACAACTATAAATTTCCTAATTTCAAGCTTTCAATCACAAATCTGTCTTTTCTTCCTTTTTCTCTTGAGAATGCTCTTGATTATGATATTAGATCAAAGCTTTTCTCATAATTTAAATCGACTCTTTTTCCTAAATCCCTTCTTATTTTACTTCAATCAGGTTTACTATGAGATAGTCACCCCTGGAGTATCGAAGGTGTTTTGATGTGCATGTTTCATAAGTTGTAACTTGTGACAAATCCTTTTGGTAAATAAAATACGTTTTCAACTTTTTTCATCGGCTTTGAATGATGATATCATAATATTAAAATAATATTAAAATAAAATTTTCAAGGGGTTAGTTGCATTGTTTGATATTTAACTCAACTCTCGGCCCAGCGCGTCGAAAA
Source organism: Argopecten irradians (assembly GCF_041381155.1). Taxonomy (NCBI): domain Eukaryota; kingdom Metazoa; phylum Mollusca; class Bivalvia; order Pectinida; family Pectinidae; genus Argopecten; species Argopecten irradians. The sequence continues at coordinate 29,686,591 of NC_091138.1, read as the reverse complement.
TGACTGGTAGCATGCTTATGGAGTTCCACGGATAAATACATATAAGTAATGATAAGTAATGAGAATGCACGTTGTGTTTAAGATTTCTTTATTTACACACATGTAACAATTTGACATGGCGGAACGCATTAAACACAACATTTGCAAATTCACATTAGGAATACATCTAATTGATAAAACTAATGAAGAAGGGTGAATAGTGGAGAATGTCTACAGTATTGCTATAATATTTGCTACATTGACACATCGACAGCGCACGTATACGTGAATCAAGTACATCACAGGTAAAATTTACTCGTCAGCATGACTTGTAAACCTGTATCGAAATAATGAAATATGATATATAATGCGTATACGTGTGACGATGTACCGACATCATACAAATTAAGACGGTATGTTCCATTGACCCAGAACAAGCTGATCCGAGCTAGTGATTCTATTGTGGTAATGTTTCGCAATATTACAGTGTGTGTGTAAGTTGAACGTGCTGTACCGTGAAAAGGGTGTTGGTTGTGTGTAGACTCTGGTCAATATGACTTTTTAATATGCCGGTATATCCTTCTTTCTGAGAAACTGTGAGGTAAGGCACGTGTCGAATGCTTATGAGACGTTAATCCTGTCGCGGCGTTACACCTGCCGCTCGACAAGATTAGGACGGTACGTGTGTACGGGGAGATGTGTGCAGTTGGAGGTGCCGATATTCTCCTCACGGGTACATTCTCCTTGTACCCGAAAAAGGATTATACAGTTCGTGTGTCATTATCGCGCCAGAGGATCACTTACAGGAACATTAAGGACGAAATTAGTGGGGAAAATACGGCCAAAAGCATCGACATAGGTGATATCACAGGCTGTCTGTGTCGAAAATCCAAAACGTCTGATAGTCCTGTGACATATTTCACTGTATATGGATATCCCTCTCGTCATAAAACGTGTAGACCGTCCAAAAAGACCCGGGCCCGCAAGGCGGTCACGTTTGGCTGTAGCACATCGTCCTCCCTCGAGGAAAACTTCCAAACATGTGCCACATGGAGGAACGTCATATGCAGATTGGCAAAGGGTCAACAGGTAGCTGTTGAAGGTATATCGATTTATTTAAATTATTAAATGGTATTCACGTGTTCAAAAGCGGTACACACATACTACAGTATACATTGTGTATGTGGATTGTATACCCGGTCATGCTCTATTTGATCAATACTATAATACACAGGTAACTTATTGATCGGTATTCACGACAGGTATAAACACCAGCTCTAGAAATACATCGAATAGCACCATGACAACAGGTGTATTTATAATGTACACAACATCGGGGAAAAATCGGTTAAAGTGGAGACTCTCTCAATTTCGTACATCCGCGTGCATTTGCCCCTCCTAAAATAATTTTAACTCATGGCAAAATGTTATAGAAATAATTCACAAAAATGATTTCTTGGAAAATGGAACTTCATTCATTACCCGAAGTTCTGATAAAATGCGATTCCGATTTTTGTTTTTCTCGATCTATTTTACCAATCCACATTTAAGCTGACAATGCTGTAAAAGGCCTTAACGTGCACTGTCAGCTTTACGGACGGACCTTTCTGTATGGAAATTATATATGTTGTGTGTGACGAGTTCGTGTGTGTATTTCTCCTTTAAATCTGAAATATGGAAATCTTTTCCATTTTGTTTGCTGAAAGTTTCTCAATCGAAAAGACAGAAGCCTATAGGCCTATATATATATGACGTACATATGTTTCTGTCTTTAGAAATGTATACCGAGCAACACACCCAACTTGGTTGCGTTTGGCCTGGATTGTTTCTGCTCTCAGAAATTACAACACGCAACATATCTGAAAAAATTCCATCCATCTACGTTTGAAATCCGAAGATTACCGGAAAATTCACCCGAGAATTAAGTTGATTTGAAAGTAATCCAGCTCAATGTCGCTGAAAACTGATAATGGGGAACTAACCAGTCGTCCCATTCTCTTAATATGATGAGTTTTCGACCAGAGCACATAGATTTCTCAAAGAATACAATTTTGTGGTGTTTGTATATTATATCATATTATGTGCAATACACAGGTGACGATCAGTAGGTCGTAATACTAATAAGATACTGTAATGATAACATGACGCGTCATGTTATTATACTATTTTGGACAAGAACTTGTAACTTTTTCGTCTACAGTCTGTACGTCCTTGTTTTGAGTGTCGAAGTGTTGCAATATAACAGTAAGGTAACGTTTTCAGGACATGGAAGCGATGTATGATGTTAGAATGCCAATGTCTCCGAGGTCGTTTCTGTTCCAAATATTTGGATGAGATAAGTAATAAAAACAAGCACTCTTACTCCCATGTGTGCCACGTACTTCTCACAAATTTGTACTAACTAATGGAGCGAAGGAAAAAAATCACATAGAGTACGAAAGAGAGAGAAGAAATAGTTAACAGTAATTGAATAAGCCGGAAAGGTAACATATGTATGTATCATTACCGGAAATTTATAAGTGTTATTGACAATTTACTTTAAAATTCATGGTGCATTTTATGGACGCCCATAGCTAATTAATGTCCATATATCGATTTATGAACGCTAGGACTACAAGTAGTGACAATATCCATAAACGTATTTAGCTTAATTATGCAATCAATTAATTATAGGACACAAGCATCTTCATCAAAGAAGCATCTTCTTTCTAGTCAATCTCGAAGGGAATATTTCTGTAATGGCTCTTTTATTTTTATCTCAGTGTTGCTGATGAAGGAAGCTTTTAAATTCATAAAGTGGTGAGCAATATATATATTACCGTAGACGCATCTTTAACTCATCAAAAAAAGAATGTCACATGACTGGTCATATGACGTACCATACAAAATGGCGAGCAAGAAATCGGAACAGCTCCTGAAGGGGGCATTTTCGTTATATCCTAGGACAAAGCCAACTTTCATGGTTTCACTTACACGAATGGGACTTACCTATCAAAACACTGAAGAATGTGATGAGAAAGAGGACTGTATCAGACATATAAACATGGGTGATATTGTTGGTTGCCGGTGTCGCAGATCTAAATCGGCAGACGACTCCACGGCGTATCTAACAATATACGCTTATCCATTTCGGAAACGGTCAATGAGTTCTAAGTTGACCCGGATTCGTATGGATTTAACATTTGGATGCAATGCATCATCTTCATTTGACGATAATTTCAGAACATGTGCTATATGGAGAAATGTTGTGACTCGTTTGGCAAGGGGCCAAGATGTAGCGATGGCAGGTACAGTGTGTTTATACTAAACACGTTACAGTTGATGACGGGTCGTGCGTTTACAGGTGTGCAATGCCTGTAAACGCCGTTGATTTAATGGTCTGATGATGATAATTTCTTTAATATAACGGAAACTACCATTATCTGATTTCTATCAGCCTATTCAACTCTAAGAGTATTTTCAAATCAGCTGGTTACTGTCGACTGGTCATGATCATGAAGTAGAATAAACCATGCTTAACAAAACGCGAGCGAGGTGTATCTACTGTAAACAAGTTACGCTAAAATTCATTACCTTTATTAGTTAATTTAAATTATAATATGAATTAGGCAGTGGTACCTTTTAGGTATATGATGTTAAAGCTTCAATGAACTTAATTAATAGTATAGAATGTATTACAATTTAATTTTTGATGTGTATCAGTAATAGAGCTAGTTAATGGACAGGTTATGAACAGGGATAGATTTTAAGTAAAATTTACATGCACTAACTGATCATGGTATTATAAATGTGAAATGACTTAATTCATCAATATTTATAAGAACTCGTATCTTAATTATTATTCCAGCATATTAACAACTCAATATCTCATGAATACCGTTACTGTGTAGTCATGATAAGTTTGTTATCTAGTTTTACAAGGGAGACAGTCAATCAATTTATCATCTTTGTATTGACTGTACTGTATTGCTTATTCATCTGGCCCCGATTTCTCAAAACAAAAGTGCAGACTTTTGTCAAAACTTCAGTTTTAATTTTCTCCTTATGTAACTTATATGAAAATTTAAGACTTGAGTTTATTTCGAGAAATCAAGGCCAGAACTAATTCTTTTTTTGTGATTTAAACATAGTTTATTACCATAATCAATAGGTTTAGGATTGGGCACAAGTTATTACAGTGGAACCTCCCGAAACCGATCATGGTCGGTGCATATAATTTCGGCCGGTTTAGAGAGAGTTCGGTTTGGAGAAGTGAACCGAATACCGATCATTACGATCCGGATTTAATCGATCGGAAGTCGTTTTTTACACTAGTGTACCGCATATATGCCTAGTGTTTGTTAAAACCGACCGATATTGATTGTTAATGTGAATGTTATCACAAAAGAGAGAATCATACGTTTAAAAGGAATGGATTATAACAATCTTGACTTTTTTACGCTTATAAACGTAGTTAGGTTAGTTAGTTGGGTGAATGTTCTTGGGTATGTTCTCGTCTGCACTAACCTACATACGGCCGATCGCTTCCGGTTACGTCAAGAATCAAATTATATGGTCTAATTACACGATGATCAGTCGATGCCGGTCATTATATGACATAGTCATTTTCTAAAACAATACATGGCTTCGGCTTCTTCATACAGATAATTTACGTTATCCGACAACTACATATGTAAATAAAAAAAAATGTGTGATTTGAATACGAAACTTTCTCTTTATTACTAGCTCTGCTTGTTTTCCTACAATAAACAAACCGCGTGCACGTGGTAGACCTTTGTTAAATATTTAAACAATAGACATGATTAAATAATTACACCACCATCTCAGATATAATTACCGTGTACCTATAGCCTTCACACCTGTATACATGCCCCAGGACATGGCATTCGACAACTATGGTACAGTTACATAATGTACGTGTTGATTTTACGGTCGGTTGATCAGACCTCAATGCAGTCTATCGGTGTTGCTCAGGTAAGGCCGGTTTTCAGAAGTGTATTTCATTTAAATTTGACTATTCCGATCTCAAAATCGGTCCGGTATTCGGAATTGGGAGGATCGGTTTTGGGAAGTTTTATATACTATTAATAAAGAGGAATTCATTCCGTACATGACATCCATGTTCGGTTTCTAGAGGTTATCGGTTTTAAGAAGGTTCGGTTTTGGGAAGTTACACTGTACAACATTATCAACGCCACAATATATATGTTTCTGATAACATTAACATCATAAGGAGTTAGATTATATATAGAGAGTCATTTTCACTTACATTGTTGAATAATCTCTGATCAGCTTGTAGATTGATCAGATTCAGGGGTCAACACTAACAGCAGCCCGGGGCTGCCTAAAAAGAAAACTGAGCTGCCAGAATGCAGACTGCCTTTTATATGCAGACATGTGCATGTTAAGTTAAGAAAGTGTATGCTTCGAGATCTGCAATTTCAGTACCAAATTTCACTAGGATACAGGAAATTGAATATAGAAATTGAAATTTTCCCTGGGGGTAAATTTCTCAGACCCCCTACATTATACTGCTCGTGTCTTCGGCGCTCATATCCGCTGGCCCCCTAACAAAATCAGGGTTACCAAGGATAACAACCAGCTGGCAGTCCTCTGGTCTGCTGAGGTGAAAAAGTTAGTGTCTACCCCTGCAGTTTGTTGCATATATATATGTGGTTAATTTACCAGTTTTACATGATTTCTGCTAAAGAATTATTTTCATTAGAAAATAAGTTTTCTTAAATTTTCAAATCTATTCTTTACACATAATGCCTGCATATTCAACCCAATTATCAACCAGGGCACTTAAAATGAAATAAATAAGAGGGGATTATACAATGTAATAGATCTAGAACCAAATGTACTTGTAGCCTTTCCTATAAATATTGCATAAGTTATCCATATATCAATTTGCAAGAAAATCAGTAAAGAAACCTACACCACGACTTTTTTTCAGCATGATTGGGGCGGAAAATCGGCCCCATGGCAAAACCTCTAAATTTTTCCCAACTGAAACCCTTAAATTTTCCAAATTCAAAGTTTCTTGAAAACCATCCAAAAATATTGCATGAATTTAGTTGGAAAAGGCTTTAAATATTTGTGAATTGGCTTCAAAAAAGTATATAAACTACACTGGAAATAAAAAATCTTAATTGTTCCTTATTTCTTATTTCATAATTTTCCCAAATCTTGGTTTTGGCGCTCCATTTCCCCAAATTCAAAGCCACAGGCCCCATTCCCAAAGCAGTGAGAAAAAGCTCTGTACACTGTTTTGATATATTCAGTCAGCATAACATTATCAAGGTAAATGGAATTCAATTGGGGCCTCAAAAAGGGGGAGGGCACTTATTAAACTTTATTTCCTCCCCCAAAGTTGAAGATTACATAAGGCCATACAAAAAAATAATAATGTTTCCGGTAACCTGACTGACCCTATGAAATCAGTGCCTACTCACAAACTTTTTATCAGTTGTGTCCTCAAGCAAACAAATATCAACCTAAATTTTTGTTTGGTTTTTCACAAAATCAGGATATTTGGTATAAATTCTGTAAATCTAAGACACCAATAAACACCTGGGAATCAAATCCATGCATGGTTTATATCAGGTTGAATAAAGTCTACATCAGTTTTTCATTCAAAGAAACTGGGATGAAGAGAAAGAAATATTTCAAGAAAAAAGTAAAAAATCCCTACCTACCGACCCTTCATTTTTAAAGACTGCGTGTTAATTACCGTAAACAAGAATATTTTTTTATTTGGCCTAAAAATAACTTAGGGATGCACAATCTGCTTATTGGTTTGGATATACATGTATATATGGTATCTTGATATATTAAATCAAACTGTGTTTATTTTTGGACAACATTCACATTTATCTAATCTACTGTATAAATGAACTACAAATATCTATTATCACATGTGTCTAGTCTAGATCTGATACATAATTAATATTATTATATTAGATACATATCTATCGAGTGAACTTGCATATCAATCACGAAATCTTAATTTTTTTATTTATAATCAATTTTGGGTACGAGGTATGTTAAAATGTACCTTACGAAGTTTGATTAGATATTATTCAATAAAGTATTTACTAATTACAGTAATTAGTTAAATAGAACTAATATATATTTGATCCTTGTTTGTACAGTTGAATACTAAAATTAAATTTGCATATTATTATATACACCATATTCACCGTAATTAGCACCCCTGCACCAATAAGCTCCCCTCCCCTTTTCTGGGGAAAAATTGAATGTGAAAGATGTATAAACGCCTCTTTTCCATGGCTTTAACAATGTTTGTCAACAGGTGATGCCTTTAACATCAGCACTAGTACTGTATTCTATATTACATGAACTTGCGAGTCTTTTACATGTGAATCACGATATATAATGTGTCTCAAAGGATAAAAAGCATATGCATGTTTACTGTAACAGAGATTGATATTAATGTACCATAATTGAGTACAAGATTTGAAATGTTGCTGACTTTTTTTGTTCACAACTTACATTTTCGTTCGATGATTCATTAATAATTATGTTTGAAATTATTATAGAATTAGATAATCCCCCCTCCACCACCCCCCCCCCCCTCCCCAAGAATCATGATCATTTGTAATGTCAACCAAGGCTTCAGCACATAGTTACTTATTTTCTTGAAAAGAAGCGTAAACGGTAAAGTAAAAAAAAAAAGAAAAGCTACTGAAAGTAACAGTCTGCATTGTGAATACATGTACATCAGATCATCTCCGTTACATACTATATTACGACATTGCTGAAGGTCTGGAGGTGAAGGTGACTACAGTATTGAATTTCAAATGTCATCTTCAGTTGACTTCAATATATATATATGACTACCTTAAGCTTATACTATGGGATTTTCACAACTACATTATGTAAAAGGCCAACTTACTTACAGAGTGTATATGTGTTTTACAGATTTTTGTGTAATGCTAAAATATATTTTCAAATACATATAGCTATGAATGCGAATTAATGTAGTTTCTGAACATGAACTGTCTTCATTAATTACGTGTATAATCAAGAATCAAGATATAGATTTGATTGCATAATGATATCTGTATCATAGACATTTATAATTACTTTTCATGACATTCAATTATTTGTTTTGTCCAATATTTATTTGCCCAATATAGATTCTCTAACATTAATATTCAGATTTAAAACCATATTCTCTCTCCTCATTCTTAAAAATGAATTTATGGATAAAGCCAAGAGGCCTTAGTTCCAATTTAAATTTAAATTAGCTACTAGTATACATGTATACGCGCATATATATGTATATTCTGAATCTTTATGACAAGAGCGCTAACTTAATACTGAACTTTGCATACTCAGTGTACTTCACACTCAATTTGTGTAAAAATGCAATCTAGATCTGCAACAAGTCATCTTGTCCTGTCATAACATGCAAACTTGTTACTAAAGCAGTTTAGGCACAGTCAGGATCCTGATTGTGCAAGTCCCCCATTGACTTTAAAAGATACCACACATATACATGTAGTTGTTGGTAAGCAATATAAAATGGATTTAGGTTGTTCAATATGTTTACTATTACAAGAGTCATATACTAGATGATGTCGCATGATCACGTCGTGAGAGTAAAAGATCAAAATCTTAGGAACAACATGATTAATTGCTGAAAGATTGAACAGATCTCTAAGTTATAGACATATTTAAATGAAAAATATCTGGCATGCATGCCAGTAATGGGCCAGTGCTGTAGTAAAGTTGTTCAGAGGTCAAAATTTGGTATTATCTGTGTACAGGTTGATATCTTGAGTGATATATCTGTCACAGCCAGTTCATTGAGTTGCCATGTTTACATATAACAAGTGAACTGATAAAGATTTTATCTCTGTGCCCTTCATTTGCTCTTTATAAGATTGCTCATTGTTTTCAGACAAAGCTTTAATAGAATGTATGTCGAATAGATATATATATAGCTTACTGTGGTAATCAACTTCCTTATGATGGATGGGATGTTGTTATTTAGTTCCTTGTAAGAATGTGTGTGTGTATATAAACTATTGTTACACGGCTGTGTTTATCTATTTTCCAAACACTTTCATGCTTATTATCTTGTTTTCATTTTAATATAATCATCAGTGTGTGTGGAATGACTGTGTGAGGTGGAGTTGCAATGGTCAATGGAAGAATTAGAATGTATCCGACAAATAAAAAATACTTCTTAATGGTTTTTGAAGCTAAATTTTAACATATTATCTGTTGATTTCTTTCTTTTAAATTTTCTTGAGGTATCTGGTACCCTGGCTCTGGCTCCTGCCACTAGTTCACCCTTCCCTAGTAAAATAAAACCTAGCACCAAGTTGTCCTGCTTAGTAGGGCAACTTGCCCACGTAGGATTTAAACTGGCTACTCATGATCAAAGGTGAAGGGCTTATGGTAATATGTCAAGACATCTGAACCACTTGGTCACCATGGCCCCAAGTACTGACCGCTGTTTGGTGTTTTTTCTCCGGGTACTCCAGCTTTCCTCCACCAACAAACCTGGCACATCCTTACATGACCCTGGCTGGGAATAGGATGTTAAACTAATAAACACACCCCTGTGGAAATATCAAGGATCAGACAGAATTTTTAGCCCACTATCATCAGATGGTGGGTTATTCAAATTGCTTTTAGTCTATGGTCCATAGTCCGTTTCTTCCGGCTGTTAACATTTCTTGTTACCGCTGTTTCTCAGAAAATGGCAAAGGGATCTATCTCAAATTTCACACGTAGGTTCCCCTAGGGCCTCAGTTGTGCACAATGTATTTGGGGACTAATTGGTGAACAAGATGGCCGCCAGGCAGCCATCTTGGATTTTGATAGTTAAAGTTTGTTACCGCTATTTCTTAGAAAGGAATAAAGGGATCTGTCTCAAATTTCATATATAGGTTCCTCTTGGGCCCTAGTTGTGCATATTGCATATTGGGATTGATCAGTCAACAAGATGGCCAACAGGCTGCCATAGTTAAAGTTTGTTACCCACTATTTATTGTATAGTACTAAAGGGATCTCTCTCAAATTCCATATGTAGATTTCCCTCTGGCCCTAGTTGTGCATAATATATTGTGGGACTGATTGGTCAACAATATGGCCAACAGGCCGCCATCTTGGATTTTGACTGTTAAAGTTGTATTTCTGGTAATTTTCATTGTAACGATATGTCGCTTTAATATTTGATATTTGAACATGGAAATGTAACTTAATGATTAAGCTCCCCAAAACCATATGTCAGCCTGTAAGAGAGCCGAAGATTGTCGCGACGACGTTCAGAAGAGTTCGGAATGATTCGGCATCTCTTTCGAGCCTATTTTCCACGTGTACACGTTAAAAAGATTTTTTTACATTTATAATTAAAAATACTTCCAGTGCTGTAATATAACTTTATAAAAAGTGGTAAAATTAGAAAGTTTGTCACGTGACTGACGTCCACACGTCCTGCACGTGGTGATCAAGGCAACTAGCGTAAGCGCACATGTGTTTGTTTACGTTTTCCTTCTGGCTAAAATGAGCAAATCGTGCTGGTATATGTATATATATATATGTATGTCCACAGAGCGAGTATTTGAAACATCCAATACACGCATTGACGTAATTCAATATTGTGTGTATCAAATATTGTAATGAGCGGGAATTAATTTCTTTGTAAATCCAGTTTGCTGAGATCGACCACATATTTTGTTTATGAAAAATTGTTGACATTTTCTCTTGGTTTTACAACTCTCATGTTACTTCGAGATTGTCGCGACGACGTTCAGAAGAGTTCGGAATGATTCGGCATCTTTCGAGCCTATTTTCCACGTGTACACGTTAAAAAGATTTTTTTACATTTATAATTAAAAATACTTCCAGTGCTGTAACTTTATAAAAAGTGGTAAAATTAGAAAGTTTTAAACTCAGACAAACGGCGAAAAATATGTATAACACTTAAACAGTTTTCATTACGACAAAAAGAGCGAAAGTGATAGACCATACAACTTTAAAGTAAATTTTACTGCTATTTCTCACCCCTAGGGGTCTAGTTGTGCATATTACATTTTGGGACCGATTGGTGAACAAGATGGCCAACAGGTTGCCATCGTGGATTTTGATAATTGAAGTTTGTTACCTCTATTTCTCAGAAAGAACTGAAAGGATCTGTCTCAAATTTCATGTGCAGGTTCTCTTAGGACCTTGGTTGTGCATATCATATTTTGGGACTGATCAGTCAACAAGATAGCCGACAGGCAACCATCTTGGATTTTGATAGTAAGTTTGTTACCGCTATTTCTCAGAAAGTACTAAAGGGTCTTTATCACATAACTGGCCCATCCAGCCATGTCAAGCGACCATGTCATAAATATTGAAAGACACATGTATAATAACACTATTTGATAAACATATGTTTGATAAATTCCATATCACATAGTCACTCATGTAAGATCCTCTATTTTTAGCTCACCTGGCCCAAAGGGCCAGTGAGCTTATGTCATGGCGCGGCGTCCGTCTGTCCGTCAGCATTTCCTTTAAATCGCTACTAGTCATAGAGTTCTGCATGGATTGTAACCAAATTTGGCCACAAACATCCTTGGGGGAAGGGGAACAGAACTTGTATAAATTTTGGCTCTGACCCCCCGGGGGCAGGAGGGGCGGGGCCCAATAGGGGAATTTTAGGTAAATCCTATAAATCGCTACTTGTCCTACAGTTCTGCATGGATTGTAACTAAATTTGGCCACAAACATCCTTGGGGGAAGGGGAACAGAACTTGTATAAATTTTGGCTGTGATCCCCAGGGGACAGGAGGGGCGGGGCCCAATAGGGGAAATAGAGGTAAATCATATTAATCGCTACTTGTCTTAGAGTTCTGCATGGATTGTCACTAAATTTGGCCAGAAACATCCTTGGGTGAAGGGGAATAGAACTATAAATTTTGGCTCTGATCCCCCGGGGGGCAGGAGGGGCGGGGCCCAATAAGAGAAAAAAAGGTAAATTCTATAAATCGCTACTTATTCTAAAGTTCTGTATGGATTGTGACCAAATTTAGCCACAAACATTCTTGGGGGAAGGGGAACAGAGTTTGTATAAAGTTTGGCTCTGACCCCATGGGGCCAAGAGGGGCGGGGCCCAATAGGGGAAATAGAGGTAAATCCTTTAAATCGCTACTAGTCATAGAGTTCTTCATGGAATGTAACCAAATTTGGCCAGAAACATCCTTGGGGGAACAAAGTTTGTATACATATTGGCTCTGTCTCCCCAAGGGCAGAATGGATGGGGCGAAATAGGGGAAATAGAGGTAAAGCCTTTAAATCGCTACTAATCCTAGAGCTCTACATGGAGTTTGTATAAATTTTGGGTCTGACCCCCTGGAGCAGAAAGAATGGGTCCCAATAGGGAAATTACAGGTAAATCATTAAATTCCTTCAGAAAAGAAACAATGATTCTGTATTCAGAACATTACTTGGCATTACAATAACCAGGTAAGCGATACAGGCCCTGTGGGCCTCTTGTTTTCAAATTTTATATGTACAGTAGCATGTAGTAAAAGTTTGAAAAGCAGAGAAAAGATCCCTTTTTCTGTTGTCAGACGTAGATCATTCTTTGTTGGCCCTTAAGATCCCTCTGGGATCTCTTGTACACTTTAACAAAAGGACAATGCAAACATCCAAACAACTTGGACAATGAATGATTAGCTATATGCAAAACCAAACCGATATCTTTATAATGTCTTGTCATGGGGTAAAATGTTCTCTCTTTATTTTTGGCAATTAAAATGTCATGTCATTATTATATATTTTACAAAACAAAATTTATGTCAATACTGAACATATGATGATAGGGTTAATGTTTATTTAGTATCATATCATGAGTGAATATTTTGGTATGTTCATGTTTTGATAAACTCTGTTGATGTACCCAGTCTGACCAGCTGACCCACTTAACGTGTTGAAGGTGAACTGCGGTCAATCTGCAACACAATGTTCAACAGATCAGATAACCATGATAGTTTAAGTAATAAGCAAACTGCAGATTTAGCTAAAAAGTCACATTAATTTCTCTGGTGTACAGAGTTACAGTTAAACCTGTGTATAAAGGACACCCAGGGGACAAGGCTAAAGTGTCCTTTATAGAGAGGTGTCCTTTATATGTCATATATGTTATTGGAGCCTGAACAGCAACTTTACTTTATAATTAACTCTTTGTCGGAGATTGAAGGTTGCACTACGCTATGCTGCACTTATACAAGTGTTCTAGTGTAACATTAATACAATCAGCCATGGGTTTCCAGCGTTGATTTAACTCACGCATTCAACCCTGAAAATTTAGAATGGACTGTTTCAGCCTTTGAATCAAAAGAGGTCAAATTTAAATGTTTCTTCAGGAGTGACTTTAAGTAGGCCATGGCTATTTTTATGGCGTCTGCATTTAAATGAGGCATACATACAGTAATTATGTAAAATGTATAAGCTTGACCAACTACCATTTTTAGCTAAAAACTTAGTTTCCGTCCTTTTTTTAACAGAAGTGCATGTTTTGTCTTTTTTTTAAAGATGTGCCAACATTTTTGTGTTTTAGTGACCTAGGCAAATTGCCTTTTGTCCGTTGTCTGTCATGTGTCCGTAAACAATTTACATTTTCGTCTTCTTCTCTGAAACCACTGAAGCAATATCAATGAAATTTTACACAAACCTTCTAAGGCATAAGGCCAATAAAAATTGTGAATTATATGACCCCCCTTAACCCCCCAGGGGGCTCTGGGAGGGGCCAAAAGGGGTAAAACTGACTAAAATTTCAAAAATCTTCTTCTCCACTCACAGATGTGGTAGAATCAAATACTCTTCATAGATGGAAAGGTCTTTAAGTCCTTTACAAAAATTGTGAATTATATGACCCTGTGGTCTCAAGTCTTCAAGAAAAACACATTTATGAACATCATTTGCTTAGTTTTCATAGGAAATAGGTCAAACTGGGTCAGGGATTAGCCAGAGATAGCATTTTAACATCATATCCATATTGGTCCTGGCCGACCCCCAGGGCCCAGAGGAACAGGGCCAAAAGGGGTCAAAATGGCTATCATTTAAAAAAAAACTTCACAGATTTGATTGAACCAATTACTCTTCATACATTGAAAAGTCAAATTTATACAATCACTGACTGTCTTCAAGGGCCTAATAGGCTAATATATAGTGTTTACCGGTATATATATTTTTCATTTTGTATCCGAACTCAGGTGACCGTTAAGGCCCATGGGCCCCTTGTTTTTTTTATTGAAAACACCTACTCCAATTCAATCTATGTAAGAATGCTTTCTTATGAATTTATTGTTTGTTTTTAACAGAGGTGCAGACATGTACGTTACCAGAGTCTAAACGGCTACTGATCCTCATCAATCCTCACAGTGGTCCTGGTAAAGCCCAGCAAATCTTTGAGAAAGAAGTGGTCCCCATGCTGAATGAGGCTAATGCAGATTATGAAGTTAAAATTACAGGTACTCTAAACTTTCCTAGTACATGTGTTAATGTGAAATGAGATCAGTGGTGCATGGGTATCTGATCATCAGTACCTGTAGATCAACAACCAACCTAAGCTTTGTTCTGGGCACTTCCTTGAAAATAGAAGTGAAAAGCTAGTGGTAATATATACATGACTCATTCTTAGATGTAGTTTTATGATATTTTAGTATGATGGTTGTAATGTATTGACATTACATATGTTTAACATTGTTGTCCACATTTTGTATGACATCTGGAACTCCATATCTGGTTTCCGGGTTTAATTCTTAGAATAAATTAGTTGTTATATCACCACCATTTGCATGAGCTGTGTTTCGAATTTCGACGGAACCCAAGATATTTGGTTCTAAGTGGCTTAAATGGCCAATGTACAGTACTACAAGAGTGCAACAACAGTAAATTACATACCTTCATGGAAAAGGTATTTTTCGACATAGATGGTATGGTAACTTTACTTATGATGGTTGTGAAATATTTTACTTAGAAAATATGTTGTATTACTTAAAATTGTGTTTTAGAATTTGTTTGCCAATTATCAATCGATATTCTGTAATTGAGCCATTGTTATATTTACATCATTACAGATTATTATTTTTTTCGTAGAACATGCAGGTCATGCTACTGAAATCATGGTCAACCTGGATTTGTCTGTATGGTACGCTGTCATTATTGTATCAGGGGATGGTCTGATATATGAGGTAAGATCAGATTTATATAGAATTCAACAAAAGTCATTTTCCGTCATCAGAGACCCTCGGTTGATTGAAGTGCACAGTAGCTTAATGCAATCAAATGTGGGTCCCCGATGATGGTTATTTTGATACAATATTCTGATTTACTTGTTATATATCTTGCATCTATATGTAATAGATATTGACTTCTCCAAGTATCTTGGGTTGTTTATGATCTTTTAAATCATGGAATACAAAATGAGGTGTAATATGACACACTGAAATGGTCAAGAAATTTGATTACAGTGTATATGAGTATCATAACTTTTAATCTTGTCCAGTGAAAAACTTAATAAGTTATTCCATTTCTAGAAATAGGAACTGACAGAAATATAGAAATCACTGATTTACATACTAAGTACTTAAGCCTATTTCTTAATAGTTTGTCATGAAACTTCATGAGGTTGTGGTTTGTTATAAAGTATTAAAAGAAATATATGTAATGCCTTCTTTTAAAATTCCTTTGGTTCAAATAACAGTTATAAATCAAACTGCATCCACTTGGATCAATAACACTTGTTGGCCTATAGAGAAGGGTAAATGAGATTTAACAAGAGTATCAAGGGAAATATTGTAACTTAATCAGGTGACCCCATTATTTGTTACGGATGATTGTGGAATTAAAATCTGTATGACTCTTGGTGAAATGCATGTATAAATGTATAAGCCTTTGATCGAGGCTCTAGTAACCTACCATCTTGTAATAGAATTAAATTGAAATGGAGTATATTCTTTGTCATGTTTAAGACACATTTTGTGACAGATTGTGTAGTAAATGAAATATTTACCCATGTTATAAATATATATATAGTGCCATTTCCCTGTCTATTCAGACTATAAATGGCTTGATGAAGCGACCAGATTGGGAGAGAGCTATCCAGTTTCCAGTGGGATGTTTACCAGGGGGCTCAGGCAATGCCTTGTGTTGGACCATCAATTACTTAGCTGGGTAAGATGAAAGCCAATTATATAATAAAAAGTAAGAGATTTTGATTGGATTTATAGGTTCTGTGATATGTGTATGGTGTGAATAGCAAAATATATTCTAGAACATGAGTACAGAGATAATAATCCTGTGACAAATGATATCTGTCATCTGATTTAAAACATTTTTGAATGTATACTTTAAATCAGTTAGAAATCTCATAGTGGTGAGGTGAAAAGTGTTGAGAGTTTGAGAGCAGCTAATATTGATATGTTGACCATGCATGTTTGACTGACTAGTGTACTAGACACATTTTCTTCATAACATTAAAGATGCTCCACCGCCGACAGAGCATAAACGATACCCATCATTTGAACAATTATTTGAGTTTAATCGTGTATATATATGTTTAATTAACAAAAACAAAAAGAATTTAAAAAACATTATTTTGCTTTTGGTGCATGCTCAATCAGTGCTGTATTCCATATAGGATATAGTGTCACAGAATTTTTTCGGGATGCGATTGAAAAATTTTAATATTTCTATCTTGAAGTAAATTAGAAGCTCAAACTTTTCAATGGTGGTAATGGTATAAAGTAAGTAACTTTTGTAACACTGAAGAAAAATACTAAATCGTCTGTTTCTGTTTTTGATAGAGAAAAAATACCATTCGTCAGCAGTGTAGCATCTGTACTATTGTTCTATAACATGTCCGTCCATATGTATGTTATATATACATGCTATGTTTATTATTTTGTGTACAGTGAGCCTGTTGGAGATGAGATGGTGCTCCATTCCACCTTTGTACTGTTGAAGCACCGTGTGATTCCTATGGACCTAGTAGTGGTTCAGCTGCCCACATTGCAGGTCTTTTCCTTCCTGTCTGTTGCTTGGGGTATGATTGCAGACATCGACTATGAGAGTGAAAAGCTTCGTGCATTTGGTGCAGCACGCTTTACTATCTATGCATTCTTCAGAATTCTCAGTAAGTCTCTCTTCTCTAAGCTGTAATGTATACTAGTGATACCAAACATCTGGGGACCAACAAAATTACTTTGTTATAGTCATAGATTGTTATATACATATTACAAACATCTTATAGAAACCTTGACGGGGAATGAGATTTACTACGTTATAACCATGAATTTGTTGTATTTTTGTTATAAACATGTTTTACTGAAATTTTATAGGCTACAATCTACTGCTTAGCTTTACATCACCTTTATTGGTAGTGTGTTGGACAAAAAAATTAAGTTGTAAGCTTGGTAAACTTTCCCTGTTTATTACATTATTGCTGTATTCTTGTCATATTTCACCTTTGAAAAACTTTGATTTCAAATGAAATGCTGTATTTTATAGGACCTCGCAGTTACAGTGGAGAGATAGCTTTTCTGCCAAAAGGACATTACACTCCAAAGACTCAACAGACAATTGTCAAAAGCAGTATGCGTCGAGCAACAAGTCGTGAAGCTGCAGGTTCTGTTAGTGAAAATGGAGTCATGGGAACCTACCGTACTATATCCGAGGACAATGAACGGCTACGGTCAGCTTCTGTTCCTGTGATGCCAATATCAGGTGGTAAGCATAGCTTTGCTCGAGACAATCTTGGCATGGTGTTTGACGAGGCCGTGAAGGAAGAGAACCTTTCAGATGTCAATGGAGATTCCAGTGGCCACCTTGATGATCGTAAAGAAACGAATTGCACAGGGGCATCAGACATGAGCTGTGATACAGAAACAGGTGGTGCCAATGGACCTGTTAATCATTTGAAATCAGACGACAATATGGACCCCTCAAGAGCGTCTGGTAGTTCTGCATTTAGTCCCAATGTGTCTTGTAACCTCCTGCCTCCCTTGGACAAACCTGTTCCTGCCCATTGGGTAAAAGTGCACGGAGATTTTCTAACTGTTCTTGCTACATATCAGCCCTATTTGGGCCCTGACAACCTGTTCGCCCCTGAGGCTAGACTAAACGATGGTTGTATTCACCTTATGTTTATTCGTGCGGGTATCACAAAGAAAACTTTGCTTGACATTTTTCTTTCCATTGATGAGGGCAACCACATTAACTCTCCATATGTAGAATATGTGAAAGTGTCGGCGTTTCGATTGACACCAGACGATTTGTCGGTCGGGAATCTGATGGTAGATGGAGAGCATGTAGACATGGCCCCTGTTCAGGGTCAAATATTCCCTCAGATGGGCCGCATAATGGGCATTCAGTAATTGGAATGAAGAAAACATGTACAAGTGGTGGTTAAGGACCAAGTTTTCAAATCAATCACCTTAGTAATTGTGAAGGAGGATTACATATGTGCTGATGCTAAATTAATCTAATATTCTAGTTCTAAATCTTTCTTAGAGCCTGAGGGCATCATATGTTTACACTACAAAAATTATATATATTTATTTTATTATTTTTATAGAGATTCTGCTTTAACAAGCGTTTTTCTACATACAGCCATCTAAAATTTAAATGCCATGATGTGATTCCAAAGCAGTAGGAGTGCAAGTGTATACAACATGTATGACTGGTGCGTGTATTGTATGAAATACAGGACAAAGAAGTAATTCTAACAGTGTGGACAAAATTGTATGAAATACATCGTATTATTGGAATGTGATCTCAAAATCAAAAACAGCAGATTATCTCCCTTAAAAGTTTTATATTTATACCATGTCATAAAAGTTATTAGTAAGTGTTTCTGTGTGTCTGTGACAGGAAAGTGCTAAAAGTAGAGATATGGTTCATAAATCTGCTTCAGGTTTTGTAGAACATCGTAGCAGATTTGCTGTTTGAAAGGGAACTGGATACAAGTGTACAATACTGATATGCACGGTCAATTAGATATATATTTTTGATTAATGTAAAATTATTTTTGCACATCTTATTTTTATGTCGTTGTTTTATTTAAGCCTTTAATTCCTAGCTATTAAAAGTCCCTATATTGTTAATTATATATGTTAACTGTTGTCAGCTGTGTATCACCTTTCTTTTACACAAACAATTACAATGTTATGTAAGTCTGCTAATTAACACTAACAATGCACGTATGGTAACGACGCGATAAGTATCACCTTACTATTCAATGTTGTATTAATGTTATATTAGACTGAAATATAGGGTCACAGGACGAACCATGGTTGTATTGAAACCTTTGTTAATCTGAGTTTCTTTTTAATTTCCCGAGGATATCAGTATAAGCGTAAGTGCTTTGTACATACTTTTCCATGTGAACTTGAAACAAGCTTCTAAGCAATGCTATTCTCACAGAGGCATACATTTTTTAATGTTGGTTGGGTGTTGATTGTGCTGTGTTGATTTCTTGTTTACCCTTTTGAAAACAGATATACCGTATTCGCCATAATAAGCGCCCCTCCCCTTTTCTGAATAAAAGTTGGAGTTGTATAAACGCCCCCCATCACATGGATTTAAACAATGTTTTACAACATGTGATGCCTCGAACATCAGCATTGTATCCCATATTACATGGACTTGTGAGTCTTTAACATGTGAATCATCATGACATTATAATGCATCTCAAAGGATAAAAGGCATGTCAACTGTAACAGAAATGTACCATGAGAATTTAAATATGATTGACTTTTTTCATCCTAAACTTACATTTTGGTTCATTATTAAGCAACTCCCCCTCCCCCCCCCCCCCTTTTTAAAGATATTTAAGCGCACTGGGGCGCTAGCAATGGTGAATACGGTACTACTATGCACTGACCACCAAAGCTAGCCTACATACTCACATGAGCATAGCTGACAAATTTATTTGATTAATTTTCATTTTCTAGAGACATCAATTTGATGAAGCAAAGATCAAATTATTTGACACATTAATGCTCCTAATTTTTCAGAAATTACTTCTTGGTAAAAATACTTGTTAAAGTTATGTTTAACCAACAAAAAAAATGTACATAAGGAGTTTAAGACAGGATATTAATATACATTTTATATTTTTAAACAACAATGATAAATATGCTGGCATGAAAAATGGATGAGATGACATTTTATTTAACTGACATTTTTAACTCCACCAATGGCCTGAAATTTCAAAATAAATATTTCTGTCTTTGAACCCAAAGAGTTAAGAGGCTTGGCATGATTAGTTGGCTCATTCCCCGAACACCAACTCTGGTTAATACGATTGGGGGGGGGGGGGGGGTAAATTAAATATTATTTAATATTATTAGTTATTGATAAATAATTAAAATATCCTAGCACTCATGTAATTCAATGTTTTCCAAAATAATCATATAGTAATAAGACATTATAAAAGTGTCGCATATATTTTAAAACAGTAAGTAATTTACCATTAGAGCATGCTCTTATGCAAAATAGTTCCTGACAATTTAAGCAAGGTGCAGCAGCTGTGATGCTGATCATGAGTCAGCATATGTCATCAAGTCAACTGTTCCATTCTGGTATCCCAAATAATGACTATGTATTCTAAAATTGGTCTGATATAGGAGAGATATAAAGTTCTTGGTGAACTTCTATACATACACTGATTTGCTGATCACCTACCAGGTGAGTTGATTTACCTGAGATTTACCTGTGATCTTGCACTGAGAACAATTCTGAGATAGAATATAACTCCCTATCAACACACCTCAATCCCTATGAAAACACCCCACCCTACCCAGAGTTGGTGTTCGGGGAAGACCCCAATTAGTTATCTTTTTTGTTTGAAGAAATGAACACTTCTTGGTATTATTTGACTTGGAGATTATGAATTAATGAAGAAATTTTTTTTTTACTAATGTAGAAGAACGGGCAAAATACACATTCCTGTCGAGTGCCCCGACCAGGAATTGAACCCGGGTCTCCGGCGTGGAAATCTACGGCTCTACCGACTGAGCTAAAGACAGAGACCATATTTAATTTACACTACTCCCCCTGTTTTTCTTGAAATTTCCTAAATCTCATCCAGAGACTCTTTAACCACCTACCATGGGTTATACCCGCTCCTTTTACACTAACAAAGAGATTCCCTTTGATGTAGATGCTGCAAACATGCTTGTACATCAATATGACATGATATAATTATGCATTTGATAGTTAAAGTAAGTCTGCAGTACATTACTGTATATAATGTATTATATATAGCTCAACTAATGTCTTTCATTATGCTGTTAAATAAGTTGTTTGTGCTTTGTTTTGGATATATTTGTATGTATTCTCTACATGTTGTATATCTTTCCTGCTTTTGTGATGATAGATTACAAGGATATTTATTTGTTATAACAACGAAGTAAAAGCTCAGAAGAGCTGATATTGATCATTTTGATAGAATTTTTCAAAGGCTTTATACTTGTTAGCTTTACAATGTCTTGTACTGGAAATCTGATAACGCTCTCCCACAAAAATACTATAAAGTAAGATAGCAATATGATTAAAATATAGATCCTTATAACCACTCTGTTGAATAGAGGATCTGAGAAAATCCCATAAAGGGTCATGTTCAGATGACCTTTTTACCACATATACTTCAGATCACATACATTTTCTACACATTGCTACGACAATCGATAATGCCATTTTGTCCCAACATACATATACATCTAGCTTTGTTGTGCTCTTTTAGCGAGATGGCTACGTACATAAAAATTATCATGACAGCTTTTTCAAACTATTTTGTCCCCAGTCAATATTCTGGCAGTGCCAATTTGATTGGCCATTTCCAAAGATCATCTGGACATGACCCCTAACGGGATGTTGTCAGATCCTCTTATCAAACGTAGTTATAATAAGGATCTGCATGTACATGTATAGTTATAATAAGGATCTGCATGTACATGTATATTACACAAAGATAAATGTCGTATTTACTTATTTATTTTTTCCTGAAATCTTTCACTTGATGTGAGGAATAGCTAGAAAGTGTTGTACATGTTGTATGTCTGTCCTGTTTTATTTCCATTCTGTTACATATCATGAGGTTGACCCTCTGAATATTAGCTCTATACAGTGGCCAATGGTGAAGGTCAAGGGTCACAAGTTGTTTTTGACCTCTTGGTTATCAAAGTACAGTATTAGCTCCAAGTGCACTTAAATGTTTAGTGTAAAGGTTTGTTGGGTCCAACATTTTAACAGGGTTTTGAAATATGCTAATTTGACCATACAATATTCAACTGTTGTTACACACTTACTAACAAAGTATGGTTGTTTGTGTAGTGACAAAATTTTCATGATATAGATTAATGTATATACAAATGTATGTAGTTTTCTGCAAAATAACTTTCTGTTTGACCCTTTATTCTTTTAAATGAGCTTATTTAGAATAGAATGTTACTATTTATTGATCATTGACAAAAAAGAATGTACATATTTAAGCGGTCATTTTAAATGACAATAGCTGTTGAATAGATATATTAAACAATGTGCAGGAACCGGTAACAAAGCTTTTCATGAAAAAAATTAATATATTAATTAACACAGTTGCTTGCTATTCTGTAATTATGATGAGGTTATATGTTTGCTCAATAGCGTTGAAGAGTTTTGCACACTTTTTGCCAGATTTTTTTGTAAAATATTTTGCCTTTAATAGAGCTTATTTGTTGTTTTATCACAGATGTTTATTTTTTGTATATGTTTATTATATTGAGTTATGTTTGCTGTGCATCATAGAAGTGCTATCTTTTTTTATATATGTAATTATAGTAAACTACCATATTTGACAAAATAAGTGCCCAGGATGTATAAGGAGAATTTGAATGGTGGTTGTTGACATATAGTTTCTGCTAAGGTTGTTCTGTTATTGTTGTAACCAGCTAGCTATAAACCACAGATTATACGTCACCATCTCCGTTTGTGTATTTAATGCCCATTATTTCACATTGAGATAGGTGTCTGTGCTTAAAGATGCTCCAACGCCGACAGAGCATGAATGATATTCATTGTTTGAACAAAAAATTGGTGTTCAATCGTGTGCATGTATGTCTAATTAACACAAAAACAATATATATATATTTTCATTTTGCCTTTGGTGCATGCGCAATCAGTACTTCATTCCATATATGATATAGTGCGTCAGAATTTTTTCGGGATGCAATTAATTTTTTTTCATATTTTAAACTTGACGTAGAATTAGAAGCTCAAACTTTTCAATTGTGGTAATGGTGTAAAGTAAGTTATTTTTATAACTGAAGAAAAATACTAAATCATCTGCTCCTGTTTTTGATAGTGAAAAAATACTATTTGTCGGCGGTGGAGCATCTTTAAGAAAAAAGATGTTAAGGTATAAATAGTCATTTTCAGAGCATTTATTGACTGCTTCCTCTTATGAACTCATTTTGAATAATTAGAAAGGTTTTAATAAATATTTCTATTCCATACAAATTTAGTTGTTTTTTACAACTGAAATGTGTTGTCTTTAGAGTGACACATGTTTTGTGGTAATGTTTCATTTAACAAACAAATAGAAAAAAGGCAAGAGTCAAACAGCATTTATTTTGTCAAATATGGTTAATTATATTTTACACAGAGCCTAAACTGATCACTACTGGCTGTTAGCACCATGTCCCTGGATGTGGTTTAAATCATGTACACATATGTGTGGAAGGTTCTGGTAGTTGAAATAATGATGTATTTTCTGTGAAAAATAAATTTATAGTTTTAAATCACCATGCTAGCTTTTCAACTATTCATCGTAAAAGCACTGCTTCATTTTTAGATTTCATGTCTTCACATTTGAATTTGGGGTATGAAAATCATAATAAATACCAAAATTTTGTTATTATTATGATATTCATTTTTTAATTGGCACACCTAATTTAAAGAGTAAATGAGTAATGTTAGTTATTGAAGATGATCGGTATAAAAGATTAATTGAGACAGATATGCTTTTAAAATACATTCCCACTGAAATACATACCGTAATACATTGTATGACACAAATTTATTTAATAATGAGGACTTGTCCAGATATTGTTTCATTTTCAATGTAAATTATCATAATACTCTCATCAACACATCCTGGGTTGGTAGTGTACATATCTATAATCTGCTGTGCAGATTGAAAGCTACCCAGTCATTTTCAAAATTTGTCATTCCAAGTTTGAGATAGATACTTTTATAAACTCTGAAAAGATCACATAATTACTGTGGTATTTAGATAAAAAAATTTAATCCCCTAAATATTTACATGTATTAATACAGCCAAACTTGAAAAATTTTGTGTTATTTAGTTTTCGAGTAAGGGAATATGCACAACAGAATACTTTAAATAAAGCAAGACCTTTGACATAATAAGGTTAAACTGTACTTTCAATTTAGCATGCTCATTGCAAATTAAAACTTTTACTATTCCTTTGAAGTTGTAATATAACATAAAATAATGAATATATCTACTAGAAAGTGATGTAGTTATTTTGTTGCATTAGGTACAATGGAAGGATACAGTAAAACATGGTTATAACAAATCCCTGGAGACCTATGAAATTACATGTATTTGTTATACCATAAGCAAAATTTGTTGTACACATTACAAATAATCTATAGGAGCTTTTCCAGAAAAGAAAACACTACATTATAAGCATGAATTTGTTGTAAGTGTTTTCGTTATAACTGTGTTTTACTGCATATATATATATATATACATAAAAAAACACAACTATAAACATTTTTTCTCCTACGCTTCTCGATATAAACCCTATATAGAAAGCGCTAGGAGATATGTTTTATTGTGTTTTTTTATTATATGGAAACCATCACATGGAAAATACAAGAATACATCTATCATATTTCTTCAAGAAAAAACCCTTCATGACAAAAGAAGAAGTACTAGGACCTAAGATGCCAGAGAAATACTTTGTTATGAAGTTTTTTCTGAAGAAAATAATATATATAAATAAAAAGAACAATGTCCATGTGATGGTTTCCATGTCGTGTAATAATAAGAAAAAAATGCACTTTGTATCTAAATTTTTCTAAAGCAACATAATAATTATTTAACTGTCTTTTAGAATATGATGTAGGTGCCATACTGTGTGCTGTATTAGATAATTTATATTTTCACATTTTTTGTGTGATTCTTATTACAATGTTAAATTAATTTTTGGAGTTTTGAATTTATGTCAACTTAAATTGATATTATCACAGCACATCTGTGGATTCAGTAGGAATGCAGATGAGTTATATTTAAGTGTACATTTTGTTGATCATAATTTGAAGAGATTTGTGAACATATTCCATGCCTCATCAGTCCCTTGTGTCTGTGGTAATCCATAGATATTTCTACCTGTCAGATTCTTAGTTGTTTGTCCACGGTTTATTTTCTATATCTATTTATATTGTCTAGCTTGTATTTTTCTGACCCTTTTGTCTTTTGCTTTAATTATTATCATGAAATTGTAAAAAGTAGTAAAGACTTTTCTGTATGTTCTTATTTTGCACAGGGTCTCTTGTAATGGAATTTACTTTTATACAAAATATAAATTTTGTTTTCAAGAATACTGTTCAGTTGTATGGGTTAATACAGGTTCATGTCGCATGGACATTGACATGTCTTTGTCACGAAGCAGCGACAATTAACTGTCTTTTACAGTATTACAATTGTTGTTATGTAATTATCACTTACAGTGAAGAGAAAAACAAGGTGAGATATAGAAAATGAATTGCCAGAATTATTTCCCAGAAAATAGAAAGATAAATGAGGGAGAAGTGACCATAACAATGATCAATAGGGGAGGGGGGGGGGGCGGATGTTTAGGGGAAGGGACCAGGACCATGACATAGACGGGACCAGTACAATATTATACAAATATTTCATGGGTTACTGTGCTCTAGTTCACAATATTTAACCTGAGATGATGGTTATCAACAAATGTTATATTGCATGAGTCCAAAGGCAATAATAAGAAATATAGGGGAAAGGACCAGTATAATGATTATAAGGGGGAAATGGACCAGTACAATGATATATAGGGGAAAGGACCAGTATAATTATTATAAGGGGAAATGGACCAGAACTATGATATATAGGGGAATGGACCAGTATAATTATTATAAGGGGGAAATGGACCAGAACTATGATATATAGGGGAAAGGACCAGTATAATGATTATAAGGGGAAAATGGACCAGTACAATGATATATAGGGGAAAGGACCAGTATAATGATTATAAGGGGAAAATGGACCAGAACAATGATATATAGGGGAAAGGACCAGTATAATGATTATAAGGGGAAAATGGACCAGTACAATGATATATAGGGGAAAGGACCAGTTTAATGATTATAAGGGGAAAATGGACCAGTACAATGATATATAGGGGAAAGGACCAGTAATAATGATTATAAGGGAGAAAAGGACCAGTAAATGATACTATAGGGGACCACTACAGTATATTGATATATAAGGGAAAATAGGACCAGTATAATGATTATAAGGGGGAAATGGACCAGAACTATGATATATAGGGGAAAGGACCAGTATAATGATTATAAGGGGAAAATGGACCAGTACAATGATATATAGGGGAAAGGAAAGGACCTGTATAATGATATGTAGGGGAAATTTGGACCATTATAATGATATGTGGGGGAAAATGGACTTGTTCAATACTGATAACATATAGAGGGGGGAAGCATATGGTACAATTGTATATACATTGTATAGCAGGAAAGGACTGGTATAATGGTTATAGGGGAAGAATGGACTTGTTCAATAATATATATGGCGAGAAGAAGCCAGCACAATGATTATAGGGGAAGAAGGGGCCAATAATATAGGGGATAACGTAATGGGGAGGGAGGGGGTCAGTTCAAATGAGATTTTGGTTTTTAACATTTGGACAATTATTATTATATTGAAAAAGAGAAATGCTGCAGAGGTAAATCATTTCATCTTTACACAAAAAATGGATATAAGACAGGAGATTGTATTTCTTATCTAATTTCTTGGTTGTTTGTGTTTTAGATCATTTTATCATCAGAAGTGTGACATTAAACTATAACATATCTCTCTTGAATCGTTACATGCACTTTAATTAAAATATGAATGATTTTCAGCTGCTGTATTTTTGTTGTTATTCATTAGCTCACCTGGTCCAAAGGACCAAGGTGAGCTTATGCCATACCGTGGCTTCCATCGTTCGGCGTCTGTCTGTCCGTCAACAATCAACTTTTTCTCCATAACCGTTAGTCGGAATTCAACATTTGACTGGTAGCATCCTTTTGGGTTACTGACTGAAAATTGTACAAATGATGGGTTTGACCCCCAAGGGGCCTGAGGGGTGCGGCAAAAGGGGTCAATTTGGCCATTTCCATAAAAACAACTTTTTCTCTGAAACTATGTGTGGGATAGCACTCATAATGCAATGGTAGCATCTTAATAGGGTGGGGACTCAAAATGTTTTACAAATGATGGGGCTGATGCCCCCGGGGCCTGAGGGGCGGGGTCGGGGGTCAATATTGGCTATTTCAATATTAGAAAATTTCTTCTCAAACTGTATGGGATAGCACTCATAATGCAATGGTAGCATCTTAATAGGGTGGGGATTCAAAGTTTTACAAATGATGGGGCTGATGCCCCCGGGGGCCTGAGAGGCGGGTCAAAAGGGGTCAATATGGCTATTTCTATATAGAAAATTTTCTTCTCAGCAACTGAGCATGGGAAAAAACTCATAATGCAATGGTAGCATCCTTATAGGGTTGGGATTCAAAATTGTACAAATGAAGAGGAGTAATCTTTAAAAAAAACCCATTATGGCAAGCCCTTCATCCCAGCATGTCCCACAGCCAATTCTCAGGATCTCTAGGCCTCTTGGTTATTCAGAAAAAGTTTAATTTAAAAAGATATAGCCCTCATTTTGAAACACCCCTGTTACCCTGGACATAAAGGACAAGGTCATTTATTTGAACAACTTTGGTGGCTGTTTATCCCCAGAAATGCTATAGGATCCAATATGAGTTAATCCTACGGCCGTTTTTCTTTCTGAGAAAAGACATAGCTTTAAAGATTAAAGCCTATTAGACCCCTGTGACACCGTAAAAATGAAGCTAGTCAAGGTGCATTCATTTGAACAAACTGGGTATCCCTTCATACCAGCATGTCAGGGGCCCAATATCAGGTCTCTAGGCCTCTTAGTTATTCACCAGAAAGTTGTTTAAATGATATTTTAAGCCTATTTGACCCCTGTGACCTTAAATGAAGATCAAGGTCATTCATTTGAACAAACTGGGTATCCCTTCATACCAGCATGTCAGGGGCCCAATATCAGGTCTCTAGGCCTCTTAGTTATTCACCAGAAGTTGTTTAAATGATTTTAGCCTATTTGACCCCTGTGACCTTGAATGAAGGTCAAGGTCATTCATTTGAACAAAATTGGTAGTCCTTCATCACAGCATGCTACAGGCCCAATATCAGTATCCTGGGCTTTCTGGTTCTCGAGAAGAAGTTGTTGAAAGATTTTAGCCTATATGACCCCATGACCTTGAATAAAGTTTGAGGTCATTTATTTGAACAAACTTGGTAGCCCTCCATCCCAGCATGCTGCAAGCCCAATATGAGTATCCTGGGCCTTTTGGTTCTTGAGAAGACGTCATTCAAAGATTTAAGCATATTTGACCCCTGTGACCTTAAATGAAGGTCAAGGTCATTCATTTGATCAAATTTGGTAGCCCTTCATCCCAGCATGCTACAGGCCTTTCGGTTATGAGAAGAAGTTAAGTTTGAATTAAAAGTTTAAGCATGGCGGACGGTGCATGATGACAATAGGTCATCCTGACCCTTCGGGTCAGATGACCTCAAAACCAGGTGAGCGATACAGGCCCTCTGGGCCTCTTGTTTGTAGTGCTGTAGAATCAATGGTGATCACCTCACATCCAGGCGAAAACCACTGTATCAAAACTCCTCTACATTCCGTTTATCCACGGTATCCAACAGCAACCCTGGCATTGTGGCATACTATCCCTTAATACATAATGTTTGACGTGAGCAAATGTGTATCACACCCAGAGATATAAATAGAGAAGTGTCTTATACTTAACCTCCACTACTTTCTTTCTTTGGTGTTATTCTATAAAACTGTGACAAACCTGGCACAACCAACCATCAGTTATTCTGATGAAACATGAATTCTTATACCTACATGTAAATGTTACCGAGGAATTAAGATGTATCCATGGATACAGATATTAGTGTTAATCAAATATTGCTCGGTTATACAAAGTTGTGACAAACTGGAATGATCAACCATCACTTGTCCTGATGAAACATAGTTCTTATACATAAATGTTACCGAGGAATTCCAATGTAGCTGCCAGGTATTTTTCCTATGTCAAAAGTTTCATTACTCTTCCAATACAATATAAATGAAGTGAAATGAGTACATATGGTCAAACCATGAAGCCAAATTGTGGTCTACAACTTCATTTCATATTGTTACAATGTTATTAGTAATTGTAAAGTGATTTCTGCATATATATCCCCCTAAACACACATAAAAATATCAAACAGTTTTACAATATAATTTCTGTGTTATGAGTGGATAAGACAGCTGAAGCCATTGAATGATTTCACAGCTTAATCAAACCTAAAGGTTTCAATAGATTACGGAAGAAAAAATAACGTCAAAATTTTTGCCCAGTTATACCACATATAACTTTAAGTGCCCCTCCCTGCCCTTGAATTTCATTTCTTATTCAGTATTCAGACTAAAATATGATTTCCAGAAAGTTTTTTTATTTCTTTTGTCTCAATTCATAAGCATCCAAGGAACCTTTTGGGTCTATTACTGTGAAAAAATATTCCAGTCTGATAAAATTGCCAGTACATGTAGTACATCACTCATTACATAAAAAAATCACCAGATATGAAATGTAAAAAATTAAGTCATTAAAATAATTTCGAACTATCTGCGTCACGGTGCCATGTTTAGCAACGTCAGAATATCTCCATTTAAACTACAAAGCACTCAATTTTCACGTTAGAGAGCTTAAATGTGAATAACAATATACCACCAATGATTGTAGAAAACATAATGTGAATGCACAATTGTTATTATTAAGAGCTCCCGATTGCAAATTTATATATCTACAAATGTTGAAAATGTAAAAATCGTGACATATTTTATAAGTAAAACTTAAGTGGATTACAATAGATATGTTGATGGCAATTTTGACAATCCAGATAATCAACACATCTCTGTGGTATAATGACCAACATGAGATCGAGTCGATCATTACAATGTAAGTTTTTCTCTTTGTAGCAGATTCTCATTATTATAGATATGAATAGATTCAACATATCAGAGACTAAGAGATAAGAAATAATTATTTCTACCGTTAACCAATCTCTAATGATTTAATACCCCTTTTGTATTCCTTGTGACAACTAAACAGGTCCTCTGCTGTTGTTCTTGCTATAAAAGTGTTTTTACTGTATGATCATTTTCTTTAAAAATATTTCATTGCTATTATAGAAATAGCTGAGAATCAGCACTACTTTCATAAATAATGACATGAACTCTGCAATGTTGTCTTCAAGTTATCTTTTATTATAAAATCATAAAATGTCAAATAATGTTGGACCGTTTACGTAACCGCAGTTGTACAGTGACTGGGAAACAATACAATGACTTAAAAACATTTATCCTGGGCTACCTCAAAAACACAACCATCAATGTCAACTGAGAAAGAAGCAACGTATTTCTACATTTTGTGATTCAGACAAAACAAAGTTGACAGCTAAATGTAACTCATTCACCACAAAGACTTATTTGAAATCTCCCGAAACTAATGCCGGAACAGCTCATTATAAGATTTCAGGGATGAATGATTTGATATTAGATTAGGAAATCAATGCATTACACATAATCTTTTAAAGATGAATATACACAGTGAATATGGTACAGAGCAAGAGGTTTACAGATATCTTACACAGAAAGGCGATTATGTTGACATCACAACCCTCAGGGATTATCTGGGAGATCATTTGCTAGAGCTTCACATAAAAAAATACACTTAGAAACTTTAACATCTAATAGGAAGTAGACTAGGTTGTAACAGTCAAAATACTAAATGTAGCATGTAAAGTGTACTATCATCTAGTATCTTACTGTATATATCACTCACTCTACAAATAACATGATACTGGTATAACGCTTTAAATTCGCAGAGTTAATATTTTGCAGTTTCTTACATGAGAAATATTTGTGAGGGTTCAACAATACCTTCAATTTTTTGAACTATTATTCTAAAGTATGTCAATAAATTTTCTGAACATTTCGTCGGTATTCAGTAAAACCTTAAATATAGCGAAAAAAAAAACTACCTGCAAAATTTAAACGTTATATAGTAAGTACTGGTACACAGCATTGTAGTATATAAACTATACATGTAACAGATTACTACAGAAACTAAACTTGAGATTCACAAGTTTCTATTATTCTTAATAATACATGTATCTAAAATACAACCATGTTTACTATATAAATTAGATACATACATATATGTACATTATAAATACACATACAGTCATTCCAGTTTATCAAACACCTATATATGTAATCACACATAACAGACATTCACATTCTGATATCACACTCATCACAGATAGACATATATATATTATATATGTTGAAATCATATAGCACTTGGTAAAGCTAAAGCCTCCACAGAATGCTTTCGACGTACTAGTACTTGATATAAGGCAGGTGGAGTTAGCCAATCAGACTATGATAGGCACATTAGTTGTATTCATCACAGTATTTTTTATTTTTAAACCAAACACTAACATAGATTTCCGCTTTCAACTACTATAAAATCGAAATTCTATTACAAAGTGCTATAACCAAATACTAAGAGAGATTTTCCTTCTTGGCACAAATCTGACAAACCCAATCATAACCATATGTCTCATTTTTGGCAATATCAGAAATCTTGTCACCTCATTGAATTTTTGACTTGATTTCAACCTTGGTAGGTAGAGTTATAACTTCAAGAGGAACATTTCCATTTACAAAACAGATCTGAACTTTAAAAACAGATCCCTCAAGCTGGATTTTCAAGGGACCTTATTTGCAAGTAATGCATTATTTAGACTAGTTAGATACACATTGTTATATTGGATCCTGTGACGAGGAACCGCCAACTACACAAGCTACGTATAGATACAGTGATCACCTTTTCTACACCAGTTCAAATAGCAGTATGGGTGATTTGCTCTAGATCTGCTGGTTTCTTTCTTCTTATCTTGTCATCAAGAATTTGTGGGTGACTTGTTGTATGGCATATGTCGAAGTGTGTACAGGAACATGTTCTGTTCGTCTAGGTATTTTTGATCCTGAAAAAAATAGAATATCATTGAATGAAAATTTCTACATAATCACAACTTATGGAGAATACAATATACATCTGAGCAGTTGCAAATCATTTAGAGAATTCTGTTTTATCCACTTTTAAACCACATTCAATATCTTCACTGTCAGCTTACAAATAAATATCTCAACAACAATAATATCTCTCAAGAACACCTCGAAATTGCATTGTCTAGTATCATTTTAGACATGATACTGTGTACATGTTATTGCTTTGGCAGAAATAAATTTTCGCACAAACAATCTTGATCAGTGCAGTTTATAATTAGCACATTTATATTTTAGTGCATCAATTCTTGAGCAAGAAGTGCTTAAATAAGATTACCACTAAAATATGAACATTTACAGTATACTCTCATAATCTATGTCCTAGTTAACAATGTTGTACAGTGATCCTACCTTCATGGCTTCCACCTTCCACATACGAACTGACCGGTCGGCCTTAATGGTCTCTGTTATGGACTGGACAGAGTTGAGAGACATCTGTATGGCCGGGTTAGGGACCTGGTGATGTGGTACCATCTGTGGACCTGTGTGGTATCCATTGCCCATATAAGGTGGTGCTGACTGGGTCATACCTGGAGTGCCATTCCCCATCATTACTGTAAGCGATCAAATACAAACTAATCTTGTAAAAAAGACTTCATAATGAATACAGAGGATTTCATTCACAATTCAGTTTAATAATATCTATACATTCTCAAAATAACCAAAGATGGTTTTTGTATACAATGTACCTGTCTTTGGTGCATCATATCAAAACAACTAGATTGACTACATATAAATATTTCACAAATGTACTGTTCTTACACGAGAAGCATTACTGAAAATTCATTAAAGCAAAATCCTTCATTTTATATTCTTTTGAAACCAAATTGGATACCTTGAGGAGGGTTGATACTCATACTGTCTCCCCTCGGTGTACGACAGTTTGGACACAGCAATGTAAATCTTAGGTTCTCCACTTCCTTCTTCTCTCTCGACAGACGCAGCTTCTCCTGTATAAATTATTAGCATTTGTATCCTTTACGCCCTTTTACGGTAATATAAATAATTTGTATCTTTAAATAATCAAGAGAAAAGGAATAAAAACATTGACTCATCCCTCTAAAATAATCTGCTAAATATACATATGTATGTGAAATCCCATTTATCACTCTTGAAAACAAATTGAAATGGAGATACAATGTATTACATGCTAATTTCTTGACCTTTACTGACCTCAGCGATCTCCTTTTCCTTGACCCTAAGAATTTGAATCTGTTCCTGTATACTGTCCATCCTCATTTTGTCTTCACTCTCCAGAGAGCGAGCTTCCAGGAGGGCCTGCTCCCCTTCCTCAAACTTCTTTTGAGCCTCCTGATACACACAATGCGATCATTTAATTATTACAGATACATTGATATTTGAAAAGAAGTATCAATTATCATCAACTATGTAATTATGAATATTAAGCTTTCATTATCATACCATCATTTAAATAGATAAACATTATTTAATGATTAGAAGATGTTTGCTATAAAACATTATTTGATTTAAAATTGGTTTTAATATAATTTTCATTGCCTTCTTTTTCCATTTAAATTATAATTTTGAATTGATACAATTATAATTCAGCAGTGTTCTATAATTCATTATTTTGCATTTTTACCAGGAGTTGCTATGTATCATAGTGATAAGATCCTCACCATGTACATCTCGTCCACTTCCTCTGACTTAGCCTTCAGTGTGGCAGCGGTCTCCTCGAAGTCCTCCTGTTTACCCCTCCATCGATCCTCCTCTCTCTCTAGTTTCCTCTGTTCCTCCCGCACGCGGTCCTCTATCCCCTGTAGTTCCTGTCGACGTTCGTACATCTTGTTCTTCTCTTGAGATATAGCTTTCATTGTGGCTTCATACTCCGCCTTCGCCTATCAGTTGTAAAACATCAAAGTTATTTTCTGCAGTTGCTTTAGAAAATTTCATATTACAGTTTATGCATGTAAAGTAAGAATACTGTATTGATATTGCTCGGTTTGGTTTGATTCTTTTAACATACTATTACCAGCCAGGGTCATTTAAGGATGTGCAAGATTTAGGTAGTGGAGGACAGCTTATGTATCTAGCAACTGACCCACATGGAATTCAAACTCACTACCCAGAGTTGGAGGGCATGTGGTCGAGCCATCTTAACCACTCAGCCACCACAGCCCCTTGATAGGCTAATAGACCTGAAGTTATCTCTTTACTCAATGATAAAGTTATCTAGTAATCTTTGCTTTTAATCCATAGTAAATATCATTACTATTCATTCTTTAAGACACACTGATGTGTCCAATACAATTAGCCTGAATAAAGGACATGACATACGTGAGCTAACTTCATGGTGTACTGTTCAGTCTCATCCTTCTGGATTTGTTGCGCCACATTAAACTGCATCCGTTCCTCGGCCAGAGACTGTCTCTCACGATGAAGTTGTGACAACAACGATTTCTCATCTTCTAAAAGAGACTCCTGAAAAAGCATACAGCGTTGTTAGACGAGACTGTGCTTTTAGTACATTAACTAAGATGAGTATACACTGTTATGATTGTTTCTTTGTGCTGTATACACTGTTATGATTGTTTCTTTGTGCTGTATACACTGTTATGATTGTTTCTTTGTGCTGTATACACTGTTATGATTGTTTCTTTGTGCTGTATACACTGTTATGATTGTTTCTTTGTGCTGTATACACTGTTATGATTGTTTCTTTGTGCTGTATACACTGTTATGATTGTTTCTTTGTGCTGTATACACTGTTATGATTGTTTCTTTGTGCTGTATACACTGTTATGATTGTTTCTTTGTGCTGTATACACTGTTATGATTGTTTCTTTGTGCTGTATACACTGTTATGATTGTTTCTTTGTGCTGTATACACTGTTATGATTGTTTTTTCTTGCTGTATACACTGTTATGATTGTTCTTTGTGCTGTATACACTGTTATGATTTCTTTGTGCTGTATACACTGTTATGATTGTTTCTTTGTGCTGTATACACTGTTATGATTGTTTCTTTGTGCTGTATACACTGTGATTGTTTCTTTGTGCTGTATACACTGTTATGATTGTTTCTTTGTGCTGTATACACTGTTATGATTGTTTCTTTGTGCTGTATACACTGTTATGATTGTTTCTTTGTGCTGTATACACTGTTATGATTGTTTCTTTGTGCTGTATACACTGTTATGATTGTTTCTTTGTGCTGTATACACTGTTATGATTGTTTCTTTGTGCTGTCTTTATCTCTACCCATTTGCCCTTATCTTGCAGCTAATTTTGACAATGCTTTAAATATTTACAATAATTGACATTGTTTTTAATACTTACAGTAATCAATATCAACAGTGTCAATTGTCTATATCATCTCTAAATCCTCTTACCCTTGTCTTGTCTATATTGGCTCTATCTCTAGCTTGCTGTTCGGTCCAAAGTTGCCTTTCCTCCTCCAGTGCCACTTGCAGACTATGAAGGCGATTGTGTTCCTGTTTTGCTTTCCATCGTTCCTAAACCAGAAAGAGTCAGTATGTATTGAATCATAAACTTGAGGCCAAGAAACCAATAAATAATAACTAATAAAAGAAAAATTAAAAAAGATAAAAGAAATCATAAAAATCAATTTTAGTCTTTTTCTCTGACCTTATCACAAAAACATTATATGACACATCTGCTTTCAGGATAAAAGATAATTGAATACTTCTATATACCAATAACAATTTTTTTAATGGTTATCACATAATCTACTTAAAACCTTAAGTTACCTCATCAAGTTGACGATTTTGCTCTCGGAGTTGGGCTTCAAGTCGGTTGGTCAATTCATTCAACCTCTGACGTTCCTGATCGTTATCATCTTGCTGCTTGGCAAGACGTTCCTGAAGGACTGAAGTTACAACAATATTACAGCTCATCTATCAAACCAATATATCTTTGAATGCGAAAGGTAGATTAAAGATAAAAGACAAATCCTTAATTCTGGAGCATGTTCTATCATATAAATTACAGAGCCGTTACAACAAGTGTTCCTGTTTAAATTCATTCACTCGATAGACACGTTGGCTGGTAGCTGATGTAGTAGGCTGGTAACTGATGCAGTAGGTTAGTTTTAATTGACATGTAACTAAGGCACTGATTGGCTGAAGCATCGGCAGCCTGACTGATTGCCCTCGGACTGACAAGATCGCCGACAACATATGAGAAGTAGGCAGAGCCAGTCGATCTTTGATGTTCAAACCTGACTCTGTTGTACAATGTGTTTGATCACGTTGTGTACTATTTAATTGTTTACAATGTATAAATTCAATCACTGTATTCAAAATTCGTTATTGTTTTGTTTCACTTATTAAGTGAATGTTTTGACGATGTTTTGTTCATAAATTATTGGTAATTTCTCTCGACTTCGGGGAGTGTTCATACTGTAGCGTATACATGTATCTACCAACGTTCCAATGGATCAAACTTGTCATCGTGTTTGTTAATGTGTTGGGTTTCGATCTATTGTATCCATTGTAATTTTACATGTAATGTCACAACCGAATCTAGCTACTGTTGTACCTAATTCTGATGACTGACTTTTCTGCTGCAAGGTTCGTTTGGTGTGGAAAACAAATCGGGTACGGCTGACAATAGATTATGTCTTATCATAATATATTCCGATCAAACACGGTTTTGATACATACCTGGATATAAGTAGGGGATGTTATTCTAGTTTTAGATGTCGAGTTTGAATACATTGCCTAAATACTTATTATTTCATTTGATTCATTAATGCGTGACCCTCACAGGTAATGTTCTCGGAGGTTGGCGCATGCGCGGCGGTAGTTTACAAAAAGCCGAGAAATTGTCAACACTAGATTCAATGCATCTATCTGATTAAATATTGGTGACAAAGTTAAAAAATCTACACCTACAGCTGGAATAGCATCCCCTACTAACATCCAGGTATGTGCCAAAGCCGTGTTTTATCGGAATATATTTTGACAAGACACGATGGTCGGTCATACATTGTACCCGATTTGGTTTCCCACACCTTGCAATATCTTTACCGTACAACTTCTGACTGACTTTTCCACTACTGTTTTCCACTGTACGTATTTCGATCACTGAGTAGCGCTGATCAGAGTCTATACATGATGTAATTAAAATGTGTTTATGTAATCTTTTTATATTATGAAGCTTACGATGCCGATTATCTTATGTATTATACTGCCTATGGGTACAGTACACGTTTCTGATCTTGGTAATCGCCGACAGACGTTTTCGACTGTTTAGCTCTGCCCCTACATTGAAGCAACAGCCAATGAGAGCTGCGCTTACACAGCTTATTGAATGCTGTTGGCAAACTGACTAGCTACCATGCAAACTGACTAGCTACCAATCAACGGAACCACCTACTAGACTGGTTGTCACATGTACGCTTATTGTAACGGCGCTGTATTGACACCAGGTGAGATCGAATTAATATACTTACTACGGAGCTGCTCATCCTTTGACCTTGTGATGATCTCCCTTTCATCCAGACCCTGACTATGCCAGGTGTTGACCTTCATTTGGAGTTCCCCAAGGTCACGGGCATTGTTTTCAATCAGTGCCACAGCTGCCACTAGCGACCTATAACATACATTGATCAATAACAAGAATTACGTGTAATCATAAGTATCGCCCTGACTGCATTGTCGATTTATTACATAACTATAATGGAATATTGGAATATCTAAAAGCATCTGAGAAAAAGAAGAGGAAAAAAAAACTATCTAAGTTTCACTGCCTCTGAATCCCACACCCTGAAATGAATCCTACAACAATTAGGTGTGTTGAGGTGATAATGATGTCCTTTAGCTATGTTTAAAGTTTGGTTAGGATTGGATATACAGTTTTTGAGAAAAAGAGCTAAACACAAAACTTTAAAGTGAAATGTTATAAATAGTTCAGCACACGCCGCCGCCACTGCTGCTGCATTTAAAGCTGAAGAGCAACACTACCATTATCTCCTTCGAGAACTATTGTCACGGGCGATTCAATAAACCATCACTTTTCAGACAGCTTCCTCTTACATATTCTCTGTGTTCTTGGCTCAGTGATTAAGTACATAAAGCCATACTACTATTTAATGACAAATTTCAAGCCTAAGCAATGCTTACATTTCAACAATTTACTTGATGAATCATAAGAAGCTAACCTTGGGTTTCAGCGACTTCATTTTTAACATCATGAGAAGTGACCTAATTCAGTGGCCTACTTTGTGGTGTCAATAGAAATGATCTTGAGTTACAGTGACCTACTTTGTAGTGTCAAAAGAAATGACTGAGTTATAGAGACCTACTTTGTAGTATCATGAGAATTGACCTTGGGTTACAGTGACTAGCCTAATTCAGTGACCTACTTTGTAGTGTCAAGAGAAAGGACCTTGAGTTACAGTAACCTACTTTGTAGTATCATGAGATGTGACCTTGGGATACAGTGAAATATCTACTTTGTAGTATCATGAGAATTGACCTTGGGTTACAGTGACCTACTTTGTAGTATCATGAGAAGTGGCTGCAGCTTCTATCTGTTGGTCCTTGGCCTGCTTCAGTCGTTGTAAAGAATTATTATGGTCCTCTTTTAATTCTGCAAGAACATTTCTGAAACCAGAACAATTACAATGTCATGACTATATGATAAACAGGTACAACTCATCACTGTAGTGTGATTTTTAATTATATTTCCAAACTCTTCTTAAAACCTTTATGCAATTTGAATTTCAAAAATACATACAAAATTTGTAAAGATATCCAAGACATTATCTAAATTACTGGTTTATCTGTTATACCGATAAAAATGATTGAATACCTGTGGCTTTGTTTTATTTTTTCCATTTCCTCTGCGTGGTTACGTTCCAGTTCGTCTATTTTACGATACAGTTGAGAACTCATGCTTGACTTGTCCTCCTCCAGGTTCCGTATACGTGTCATGTGCTGGCTCACCATCTGGTTGTTTTCATCCTTAAGTCTGAAAGTTTAGAAACGACAAATTGTTGAATTGATTGGTTTGTTTGGTTCAATGTCCTACTAACAGTAAGGATCATTGGTGGACACGCCAGGTTTAGTATTACAAGATGCACCCTAATTAGTTGTGATCAGCTAACTTATGGTGTCTAAGAAGAGATAGCAGGTAACAGTATGTGGAGGAAGCTGGAGTACCCGGAGAAAACTCATCGACTTGCAGTCAGTGACTGGTAACTGCCCAACATGGAAATTATTACAGTCAATAATAAAGTTTCATATTGGTCTAAAAATATTATTGTACTTTAATGGGGAAATAAGAAATTTATTGTGAAGCCTGAAATTCCATAAAGCATAAAACACCTGCTTAACAAATAAAAAAGTTTTATCTTACCTGTCTACAATATTTTTGTTAGTTTCTTCAATGTGCTTCATTCTGCTCCTATGAAAGAAATGTATAATTAGTTAAAGTGTAACATGTTTATCATAGTTCATACCAGGGTAATATCTTTAAAGTCTTAAAGCACTCAACAGGAATACAATGTATTCCATTTATGTGTATTATCTATGAATCATAAAACAATTTCTGAGTTAGAAGAGAGTCTTTACAGTCAGATAAGTATGATATTTGCACAATCTAAAAGATACTTAAGGTGAAACAGAATGTGGTAATATTTTAAACAACAATTAGGTCTGAAATATCTTCATTTCCCTGCAGAATAGTCTATTTCTGTGTGACATACTTTATTCTAAAGTTGGACGCCTTACAATAACTTCTTCAGTCATTACCGTGGTGGATGATCAATTGGCAATAATGATAGAAGAGTCATTTTAATTCAACGTGAATAAACAAAAGATATGCCCAGTTAGAATAGGCGGAAGGGTAGTGCTTAACAATCTATTTTCTATCTGCTACTTTGTCCCATGTGATACTTACTTATAAGAATTTTCTACAGCCTCTATCTCTTCCTCTGACCGTCGCTTAGTCGAATCAAGAATGGATTGCACATAATCTCTCTCAATCTCCAGCTTCCGAATCTTAAAATTTAAGAATTAAAATTCAGTTGGTGGTACAAAACATATAGTTTATTATTACCGTAAAAACTTGTGTAATTTGCCCACTTTTTCTGTGCAAAAATAAAATTAACAATAAAAATAGCATTATATTCATGGAGAGATAAAATAAATATAATCTGATCACATGAATCATCCAGCATTGTTAAACCTGGAATGTTCATCAATGAAATTGCTTATGCCAAGATATTTTCCCAAGATTTTTTTCATGAATTACTATGTGACTTTGTGCTATATCCTATGGAAGAATTAATTCTATAATGAAATGTGACATAATGAATATATTGAGTACCCTAGCCTCAGCCTCCATGAGAGATTTCGGTGGATCTGTCAGCATGACACTGGTGCCCACACCTAACAGTGGGGTAACTCCTGGTCCAGATGGTAAGCCTGTCATTGGAGTCTGAAACAAAAACAAATATTGTCAGCAAAAGCATCATACTGGTAGAAACACCCTGAATTATCAAGATCATTTTGTTGATACAATATATGTCATTCTTTTATTTTCGAAAAAAACCCACTTCACACCATTTATATTTATTTGTAATGCATGTGTAACATAGAAATTTATAAGGGGTGAATTTACCTTAATTATTTGACAGAGACCTTTTCAATATCAAAATTTTCCTCCAAATCATATGTTGGCTTCCATATTGAATAAATATTTTATAACTGACCTTTAGTGATGTTTCATACTGTTTCTGGAGGTCTGTCATCATCTGCTGCAATTGTGACTGTTGTTGGACAAACTGTTGTTGTAATACTGCTTGCTGTTGTTGTTGCTGCTGTTGTTGTAATGCTGCCTGTTGTTGCTGTTGTTGTTGCTGTTGAACTGTCATTTGCTGATGTAGCTGCATGGCTGCTTGTTGCTGCTGCTGTTGTTGTATCAATGTCTGAGGTTGACTGTGGAGTTGTTGCTGGACTGGAGGCTGTGGGAAGGAGTTTTGCATTGACTGAAAATGATTGGTTAAACATTCAAACATGGTAAAGATAATGGAATTTGTTTATCAAATGTTTGAGTAGTACAGTGTAATAGCAGTATTAATTATCTCTTTTTCATATGAATGCACTCATTTAAATTTTGACTTACCAAAAGACACAGAATCAGAAAACGAAAAAAAAAAAAAAACCATTTAAATGGTAGAAATTTTCTTATCACTTAATGCACATGAACTAAATCTGTTTCAAATTTCATCAAGATTTAAACCTGAAACTCAAGACAAGGAAAAGTTCTATTGAAATAGCATGCTTAGCTAAACAATTTGTCTGGAGTAATCTGTGTAAATGTCTTTTGAGATTTGATGTTTGATTTTGATCTAAAGCATATACAGGTAATATATATCTTCTTTATAGTTCTATACAAAACATTTACCTGCTGGTCGCCTTTTAGTTGGGGAACTGCATCGCTTCCTCTCCTATCTTTGTCAAAATTGAAGAAGTCTGTCTGATAAGGGATATCAGGGGATTTTTGTTGTGGAGAGCCAAAGAAGTCTGTACGACTGTCTAGTTTTTCCAGCTGTCCAATCTGTGAGGAGAGAGGAACTCTTGGACTTCCTACAGAAAGCATGGCTTCTTCTTCTACTGTAACCATGGAAACATGTATACTGTTACTGTAACAGTAGTCACACCTGCCCTATGGACTGCCTGTATATAATGACCCCCTGCATATAACAACCAGTTTTTAACTCCCCGTGTAAAAATGAGAAATACAAATACTTAATACCATTAAATATAGATCTTTAAACACCTTTTTCTCACTCGTTATAGTATTTGAAAAGTGTCAATATTGCACAGAACAGATTTGCACTCAAGTTACAACTTCTATAAAACTAGCAATCTTTCTTACTTTGTAACTACTGTCACTTCTATCTTATTACCTTTCTTGCTGTCCCCTTGCTTCTGTGGAATTCCACGCTCAAAGAATGGAGAGCTGGAAATCAAAAAGATATACAACTTGATGAACTAGTAAGTTTAATATCATTTGTTTAAAACAAAGAAGAGTTACAATTATATAAGCATGGTAATACAAACACATTCGCAATTTTCTTACACAGTCTGCATTATTGATTATTTTGTGAATTTTTTTTTTTTTTTTGAATATGCATTCGTTAGAAAAATACATGGTAGCCATTATTAAATAGCCAAGGGGACCATTAATGTGAACACTTTCCTGTACCTGGATTCTGGTTTTGAGGGACCTGTAGAGAAAAGGTCAGCCATCTTATCAGTATTCCTCAGAGATCCACCAAACGCTGGTGCCTTTGTTTTAGATCTGGTCAAAAACATTTAATTGATTATTATATAAAACTGCACTCTATGTAACAATGTTGACTATTCCCCTAACTCCAATACTAACTCCAATAAGCATACGTTGACCCCTATGCTCCAAACCAATTAATTCTGTCTAAGGTTGACTTTCGTATTGGTAACTTCAATTAAATTATTTCAAAAAAATTCTTGTAACCTCAAACTATGTCATGTGGTTAGATAGCTTTTTCCAAGAAACAGAACTAATGGAATCTATAAATTGTTAGTAAAATTATATTTCATTTAAACAAAATAAAGAGTTTTCTTCCCAGCTAAAATATTACAATGTGTTACAGGAAAAATCCATATTAAATTTTGTGAAGAGAAAATCTACACATTCAATTTGAATTTGTTAACCGACAATTTTTATCTAACATATCAGAACTGGTAAATCATCTATCAATTATTTTTAGATAACCTGTCTTACTTTAGGAGCGAGTCGGGATCAATCTCCTTCCCCAGTCCGAGGTAATCATTTCCGCTGCTGTCCATCCAACTCTCTTTGTCCTCCGACTTCTCCATTTTTATGTCATCCTTAGGTTCTGATGGTGGACTGATAGATACATCGGCCATGAAGGCCGGATCATCAGCCATATTGTCACGTTTTAGTTTCTCTAGCCAGTCCATTGAGTCAGATTTAGAGTTAGTCCCCGTTTTTTCCTGATCCGACTTTGTTAGCCCTAGACTGCCTGTGGATAGTTTAGGGGTAGATTTTTCCTGTACTGTATCTTTGGGGGTAGATTTCTCTGGTGTAACAGGTTTATAGACAGATTTCTCAGGTGTTACAGGTTTAGACATAGATTTTTCGGGTGTCGTAGGTTTGATAGCAGGTTTACTAGCAGTCATGTCTAACCAATCCATATCATCCGGCTTTTTTGTAGCTGGGGATCGTCCTCGGGAAGATGGACGCTCACTTATC
Organism: Argopecten irradians; assembly: GCF_041381155.1. Taxonomy (NCBI): domain Eukaryota; kingdom Metazoa; phylum Mollusca; class Bivalvia; order Pectinida; family Pectinidae; genus Argopecten; species Argopecten irradians. Next base: position 29,642,801 of record NC_091138.1, on the reverse strand, counting down.
CCAAAAATATCATCTTCATCCTGGAATCTAAATTCATATGGAACTTACATTTATTTTTCTTTTCTTAAATACGCTTATCTGTACAAAAGGTAAAAGGAGCTAAATACATGCATTTTTAGTGATCAACAAAATTTTTCTCTATTTTCGATATCAGATCCAATATTTTTCCATCCAAGTAGTGCCAGGTTCACTATTTATGCTAATCACCATCATCAATGGAGATCAAACGATAGATGTGATGTTATAGTGTACTGAATTTTGTTGTCAGTTTAATAACTTGCAAACACAAAATATTGACCAGGATTTATTTGTTGATACAATCTTAGGTCTAAGTTTAATTTTAGTTTAAATTTTGAATTTTATCAAGAAAATCTTGTAACATAGATCTAATGAGTTTCATAACACTAGAAAACACTGAGAATTTCATGTTTAGTCTAACATAATTATTGGGTACTATAATTATGCAGTAAACTGACCTGACAGATCGACGTGAGTTTGGTCGGGATCCCTGGGTGGAGGCAGCAGAGGGTTGATAGGCTCCGAACAGGAAGTCATCCTCTTCATCTACATAGGAACAATATTTTACATATTGAAAAACAAAATATTAATTTGATGTTAAACATCAGGAAGGCAAACATTTTGACATGAACAGCACAGACACAAAGACATTCAAATCATCTGATTAAGAACATTAGCATATTTCATCTGAATTATATGACTTATGAGATCATCATAAAGCTTGGTATGTTCTCCATATGATACTTAATGAAGCATTTTTGATAAATACAAACCTTCTGCACTTTTCGTGTACTTCTTATCAAGGACAAACTCTCTTCGCTCTTTGTTAGTGTCCAGGTGTTTGGATAATGTATCTTTGTTAAGAAGCTTATCCAAGATGGCCTTGGCTGGCTGTCCATCATCTTCCTCTGGGAGAGCGCGTACCACCGGAGCAGCTGGCTTGTCATCGATTCCCAGACCACCAAGTAGGTCATCATCGTCGTCACTAAATAGGCCAGCGTCAGACTTTCGTCGTGCTGGTACAGGATCTCTTTTAACAGGAGTAGAGTCTTTCTTGAAAGAATCTTCCCTTTTCACAGGTTCCTCCTTACGAGGGGAGACTGCGACAGAATGAAAAGTTAAGGACGTGTTAATGAAAGAATTTCTGTTCATGAGCTTCTTATTCATTCATAACAGTGTATTTTTAAAGAGTACAAGCGAACATCTAAATTGCAGTTAACAGTAAAGATAATTTTTTCTGTATAGATTTTGTATAGATTCAGAAGAGTTGGAGTTGAAATATCTGTTTATCTATATTGTAATTTTGGTAGAAAACATATTCTACACACATATTCCCTATCTCATTATCTACCACTGTATAGTACTGCAGTGTTGATTTAAACATTAGACTTGTGTGTTAAGCTGACCTGGTTTGGGGATTTCCTCTATAACTGGTTCAGACTTGGTCCCTCCGCTCCTGGTAGGTGGCCGATCATATATATTACGTCGGGGGCTTTCTAGCACTGAAACAGGCATAATAGCAAATTAATAACACTCTAATTCCAGACTCTTTATTAGTTCCATAAACACTAGTTCTGCTTCGAAATTCTTTGTATTAACATTTAATTTTTTTTTTTCAAAACTAATGATGAAGTGACAAGTTCTGTCTTTGCAGACACCTCTGCATAAAACAACCTGCTTAATAATACCTTTTTCTTAGGGTCTCAAAAGACCAACACAACTAAACCTGTGTATAAAGATCACTTGGCTTTAAAGAGTTTAGCTATTTCCCTTGACCTTGGATGGTATTTATAGACAGGCTTGACCGTATATTATATGTATTTTCTATTCTTTGTATGCTGCTACAAATGTTGATATATACAGCCACCAGAGAAGAAACAACACATTCTTCTTTGACCAATTAATGTAACCACTTTGATTCACAGTTAAAGAATGAAAAGTTAAGGCTCATTTGTCGAAATAACATAACTACATTTGTATCTCTGTGTGATATATTTCTATCCCACCATGTATAATACCGCACATGCATCCCAGTTAACAAAACTGTAGAGTGACGTTACTGTAACATGAAATTCCTGCAACATTGTCGACAGATGACAGAAATTTACTGACATTGTTTACCTTGTTCCTTCTCTGGTGGTGGTGGAGGTGTGTCCTCCGCAGACCTCTGTTTTTTTAACACTGATTTTTTAGGTTTTGCTGCCCAGGATGCCGAATCCTCGTCGTCACTAAGTAGACCAGCCAGTGGGTCATCTTCATTAAATTCTGTATAAACCATGAAATATAATCAATCTACTGTATAAACCATGAAATATAATCAATCTATCAAAATAAACCATGAAATATAATCAATCTACTGTATAAACCATGAAATATAATCAATCTATCAAAATCAAGACACTGCTGGAATAAAACAAACTAGCATTTTATATTAGGAATTTATCATTGGGTCATCGACAATGATTCAGGATGTGCTTCCTTACAAAATGGATAGCTTACAACAGTTATAGTGATATTCATTTTTCGTAAAACTTCATCAAAATATACACAAAGATTGTCTGTTGTTTTGAAAATAGTTTATCGCAGATAGTAGATGCTTACCTCCAAAATCATATTTGGCCTTTGCTTTTGGGACAGTTCCAGGGCGTTCAGCTGAGTGGACACCAGGCCTCAGAGACTCGGACGCAGAGCCAATATCTGGAGCAGAGAACAGTAAACCATATCTCACCATTGTCATGGAATTAAAATAGTAAGCACGGTATTGATAAATATTATCTCCAATTATTTGACAGAAGTAAGGATAACTGCATTCTTTGTTAACTAAGGACCATAATTTCCAAAACATTGTCTACTAAAAGTGGTGATCACACTTTGCCAGTCCATTAATTAAACCATTTTAATCAAATTAAAATGAAGAAGATCATTCATCATATATTGCATTTATTGCAAGGAAATGGTAGGTTTTGCTCTTATTTTTAAACAAATTAAGGGAACAGAAGTGCGTTAAATAACACATGCTGGAAATTTCCAATGAAACTTGAAGTCCTTTGGGCATTTCAAAGTTACTTTAGCCACTGCACAGAATCCACTTGTTAAGATATTTTATATGAATCAAGAAGCACATGTCTTTTATATTGACTTTAACTATTGGCCATGTTCACTAACCAGTCATTTTCCCAGGTGCAGTGCCAGGTTTATATTCTGGTACTGTAGGAGAGATAGAGCTGGAGGTGGCAGCTGCTGCTGTTCGCCGTTTACCACTGCCGGTACGCGAGGTAGATATTCCGGTAGGACTAGTAGGTGTCTCTACCCGGGAGGGAGACGTCACACGGGCAGATGGGGACACGCCCCTGTTGACAGAATTAATTCCTGTAGGGGAGGTAACTCTGGCCTGTGGGGACGTAGCCCGAGGGGTAGTACTGCGAGCAGACCTGGGAGTCCCGCCCCGTCGCGGGGTATTAGATTTACTGCCTCTGTCACTTGACCCTTTAATGCTGCCTTTTTTCTTTATGGATCCACCAAAGAGATCAGCGTCCATGTCCTCCAGGTCCTAGAAAGGTAAATTTTATACATCCTTACTGTCACCGAAAAAATATCTGGTTAACTTCACAGTGTGGTATAGAGTATATCCTCATCCACTTTATTATACATTGTGACACACAATGTACCCACTGCTTACTATAGTTTAGTGACAATTACAATGTATCCTCCAATGTCAAAAGTTCATCCTTAAAGCTGCAGTCACATACAACACATACTCATCTTGTTCAATCTTCAGATGTATCATTCGCTAGCTAAAGCTAGTGTTACACAAAAAGCATACTAGCAACTTATCTTATCACGTCTTACACAGTTTTCAACACTCTGATAAGGTAAACATCCTTCAATGCTAGTAAATGGGGTGATGTACTACATAGTAAACACAGTGGGTCAAAACACATGTTCAGTGATGAAAATAATAGGACCTATTAGTGTGCTTAACATTGTAGAATTTTACATAGACTTTGTAGTAGTGTGTATCAATTATGGATGTCTTGAGGTGCCTTCACACTGCCCACCTGTTACCACTTATAGTGGTAATCAGCTATCACATCTCTGATCATAGACTTAAAAGTAAAACTTTTAACAATGACAATATCAATCAATAATGAAACAAAGAGGAAGTTTGATGTGCCAGATCATATCAGTGTATTTCTGTCTCATTAACTGTTTATGGTAATGGACATGCACTGTCGTGCTTCAGTGCACATGACAATTTTACCCGAAAATGTGAAAAGTTAATGTACTGTGTATGATTATCTACTGGACCGAGTAAAGTGATGTTAAGATGCCAAATAATTAGACAGTATCTACCACTAAAGACTAAAATATGCATCTGACCGCATTAATCCATTATATATTACGACACTCTTTTTCTAAATGGTTACATTGGAGTCCTAATTTTTACAAACAAAACTTAAGAGAGACAAATTGACAAAGCAAATGGAGAATAAACAAAACAAGAGGCCCATGGGCCTTAACTCACCTGAAGAATACATAAATGAAAACAAATAATGAAACATAATTAAGACATACTAAACACTAACATGCTGGGCCGTGACAAGTTGGCTCACAGTGATAAAAAATTTTGATCTTATTTATAGACTATGAAGAGTATTTGCTACCATCAATACACTGTGAACGGTTAGAATAGGTATTTTTTGAAATTATTAATCAATTAGACCCTGTTATGTCCTGCCCCTAGGTCCCCCAGGGGTCAACAAGGACGGAAATGGATGTTAAAATGCTATATCTTAGGCTAATAAATTCTAATCAAGTTTTGACCTACTTTACCTACTAAAATTGGGGCAAATAATGTTCACAAAAAGGTTTTGTACTATATAAACTAAAGGTATAACATGACCCCACCCCCGAGGGGGTAACGTGAGACCCCAAGATCATATAATTCACAAGTTTTTATACAACACCTGAAGACCTTGTCCATCTATACATTATTTGATTCTACTATTGACAAAGCAAATGGAGAATAAACAAAAAAACATGTATGGTCCTATAAAGGTAAGTTAGATAAATGTCTGATTTACACTTACAGCAATACTCTTGGCCACCTGATTAACATCAGCCTCCGAAACGTCAGACAAGTCATCTTCTGCCGTCGCAGCCAAGTTACTGTAGAAGTCATCGTCCCTAGTAAGACAATAATGTTTATCATCAAATCAATTGTACAATAAGGAAAAGGTGTATAAGTTTATCATCAATGAAAACATAATCCAGCATAGAATTAGTATCAGCAATTATTAAAATTCAAACTATGAAACAATAATAAACATATGTAGTTTCTGTTAGGCTCTCATCTATATAGAAACAATATTTTTTCCATTAAATACTTTTGTTCAATTTCTTAGACACGTGTAAAAAGATATTATTGCAAAGCTCAAGCAAAAGGAAACATGTTTTCAGTAGGCACTAGCTATAGACTATCAGTCTCATGATACTGCTGTGGCATGCTGACTGGAAGTTAGGATGGAAATTTGTTACCAGACAGGATCTTCTGTATTTGGCAAAACGTTATATTTACCTATTTTGTCTTTTGGCAGAATTACGTGACGGAGGGGATAACTAAAACAAAACAATAAGATTAACTTAATATTCCAAGTAGTGATCAATATCTATATATATGATAAGGTACATTGTTTGATTACTCAACAACATCGGTATATCAATATTGCTATCTTTTGGATGTCCATTAAAATTTGATATTACAACATTTTGTAGTAGCATCTAAAAAATACTTACTGTTGAAGTAACTTTCTTTTTTGGCACATCTGCTCAAAACAAATATAAAATATGAAAATAAAGACATGTTTTCCAAAATAAACATACCATGTTAAGATCAATTATATTCTATTTCAGATTGATTTTATAGATGTAAAATACGTTTCATATCATGATTACCAAGTGTAAACAATGGAAACAGTGGTTTAAAATATCAATTATCGATATAAAATCAATTTAAGTTCATGTACCACTATAGGGGAAAACATAGTTCTAGTTATGAAATTGTTTGAAATTTTACCACAAATTAAAGTACAATTACTGAGACTTTTTAAGAGGAAAGACACAAAGAGCATATAAGTGATCAATTAATAGTATTTAACCAGTATTTATAACAAATTAACATCGAAGATAGTGTACCATCATCAAGGAGATCTCCCAGTAGATCATCCAATCCACTTCCTTTGGGCCCTGTAAAAATGCATTCATGACACATTAACCTACATATGTAGATGATAAATAATTTATAAAGGTTCAATAATTATGAAAAAAAGATTAGGTACGTAAGATTTTATTTCAGACTGGTTAGTATAAACCCACCATTAATCATTGGTTTAAAAACCAATATTGTGGCCTCAATTAATATTTTGGTTTCCTTTGATTTTTACACCACTACATTAAGATATGATTTAGTGTTATGAAATTACCAAATTCTACATTTTTTTATAAAGATATGCCAAGTAGAGAAAATACTTAATATGTGATTAATCCTGTCAAAATTACCAGTTTCATGACTAATACTTGTTAGTTACTGTTTTATCGCCTTTATGATTCTGCTGACTAGGCTGCCTCATCTTTTGTTAGTAATACTAGTATCTGTGTGATTATACTTACGATGGGATTTCTTGTTTCCCGAGGACACACCTGGTGTCCATTTCTGAAATATAAAAAGTGATCTTTTTATTAAAAAAATAAATGTTCCTGTATATATATATCGTGATGAGACAAAAATTCTAATTACATGACTAACATTGCCCATCCCCACTAATTTCATTATATCAGAAAATCGAACCAGAGGTACTTTTACAACCAATGGAATTCTGTATTTGCATATTATAGAGTTGTCTGCACTTGCGAGTAGGTATTGATTGTGACGTCATGTGTTTATGAGCGTAACGTCATAACTTTCCAAGGAAACGTCGTGGATTGCGCTCACAAAAAAATGACGTCAACCCGCAAGGGAGCTAACTTCAGTGTTTTTCCTGGGTATTTTAGGAAATTGCCACCTGGTGAAAATTGGGAAATTTTGTGCGATAAAAGTAGGAAATGAAAAATTGAAACAGTGTTTTTGGAAAAGGTAAAAATAGACAATTATGTTTCTCTAAGAATCAAGTGTAAGAATGGATACTAAAATACGACGTTAAGACTTGGGATTTCAAGAATTTTTTAATTTCTTCTCACAAAATACGCGTCAACTCAATGATTTGGGAAAATTTAGACATACATTTGGGAAAAAATAACAAGAAATACAATTGGGAATGGGGCCTTATTTCGGCCCCAAATATATAGGCAGGAAAAACACGCAATGGAGCTAACTCTGTAATATACAAAGGCGGAATACTGTAAGCGAATTTATTTTAGTGGTATTTTATGTTAGCGCTTTCTGTGCTGTCTTTGAGGCACTAATTCATGCATTATGCTAAATTTTGTAAACATGTATTTACTTATTGAACCATTATATCTGTGTTAATAAATCATAATTCATAGTTTTTTGCATTTACACTAAATTCTTGACTGCATGTAAGTACTACAGTAAAACATGTAGTAAATCACCCTTTTTGTAATTTTTGCCATTCTGATAGAGAAACAATTGTGCACTTATTTTGGGATTGTGATGAAGTTCAAAATTTTCTAGATGAGCTGTCGGTTACACTTTATATTCCTTTACAATAAACATAGTCTGCTATTTGGTAAGCTTGAGCATAACAACAGTCCAGCCTTTAAAGTTGGAAACAAAATCCTTTTACTTATAAAGCAGTAGACTTATAGGTGCAGATGTTTACATAAATCTTTAGATATTCAATCCTTTGTGTACTCTATAACATTAACTCTATTGAAGACACTATAAAGTACAAAATATTATTATCAACAAAAAATGACAGTTTATGAAATATAAGTTTTCAAATAAGTGGAAGAAGTGGGAAAAGCTAATATAATTATTAGGTTAAGATATTTTATTTTTTATTTTTCCTTCATCATATTATATTTATATAGCCCTTTTAATCTTTACATCTTTACATTTACATTTTCGAACCCCCCTCCTGCCAACATGTTAGCATAGAAAATATTTAACGGTTTGCCATCTTCTCCATCTTCCTTTCTTTTTTCTCTATCTCTCCTTTTCTTCATAATACATATATACATGTACTGTATATAAAACTGTTTCAACAGGAATTTCAAAGCTCTTAATTCCATCCTTTTTCTAAACCTTCTCTCTTTCTTATGTCCTTGTGTGAGTAAGTGAGTGCATGTGTATTGTAAAATTGACTATATATTATCATTAAGTTTTAGACTATAGAATTTAGACTTATCAATAGTAGATGTAAATTGTTTGTAAGAGCCTGTGTGATTTGCTTGTAGTTATTAATAAATGTTTTTCTTCAAAAATAAAACATGTTTATAACAAACACACTTACAACAAATTTATGGTTATAATGCAGTAACTTTCATTCCCTGTCAATGTAAAACGCCTGTTATAAGTGTATAATGAACTATGCTTATAACAAAGTGATTTTGTTTGGCCTCAGAGGTATGCTATAATAAGGGTGCAGCCCTTCGTGCCCAAAGGGCGGAGCACTTCTAAGGTAACGTATATGTGTAAATATAAGAAAAAACATAATCTTCAACATTCAGTCCTACACACTGACAGCTTCAATTTGCGGCCGCCATTCTTTTATCCGCGGTAAAAAATCCCATCAGCGTGAATGCGATGATTGATGTCAGCTCATACAATAATCAAGCGATTCAAACGCTTTTAGGATCCAATGAACGTAATCTTCATCCTGCAGAAGCTCAGTACTGTTGCTCTTGATTTGCAAGCGTAACGTTCAAGTGATAGACTACCGTCCAATATAATCACCTGACAAAAACAGCTAAACAGGAAATAAAAGTCTCTTTCTTCTCTGATGTGGGTTTCCTTCTCAAATGGGGTTTTTGGGACAAAGATAGAGTGTGAATATATGAATTGAAAAAAAAACCCAGAAAATTCCTTGCCTTCAGTCATATTAGTGTTTTACTGTACTATATTATGTTTCCAACTTATATTATTAACAGGTAATGCAGTAATTCATAGGTCATTAGCCTCATGGTAAGAATTTTGAAAGTTTTAACAGACATGCATTTTACCGTTGGAAAACAACACACAGTATATCGGCTGAATGTCTATAGTAAATGATGGCAAACACACATACAATCAGATGTTTGCCAGGATTCAGTATATTTCAAAGTATTAAAATGATGCAATTCATTTGTTTCAAATAGAGATTTTGATTAACATTGAAAGAAAAGAATCTGATCATGTAGTAAATGTACCCTTTGGACAATAGTTATTAAGGAAGCAAAATGTAAACAAACTTGACAGTGTTCAGTACAACTTGTATAAACACGAAATGTCCATGTACCGATTCGGCCTAGTCTTTATCTCTACAATATTTTTCTTAAATGCATATAGGTAAGACTTACATTATCCATTGTTGTTTTATTTGCACCTCTAATCACTCAATTCCTTAGCTCCATTAAGTCAATAAATACACTGAAATGTGTGACTAAGGACGCCTTCCTTTCTCATGGTAGCCGCCATTTTTTTCGTACAGATATGAGTCTCGCAAGACACGAGAACTAAACGAGATTATAGTCTCCACAGCAACTACGACGCCATATTCGACAAAATGACAGGGGAAACAGAAGGAGATAAAGTTGCAATGCCAGCTCCACATATTTATGTGGAGCGGACGCTTGCTGTAATAAAACCTGATGCTATCCATAAAGCCGAAGAGATCGAAGACATTATTTTGAGATCAGGATTCGCTATTTTACAGGTGAAATGATTACTTATGTTCGTTGTTTACATGGTCAATGTTTTGTACACTGTAGCAGCATGTACTGATACTAGAGCTGAGTAAGTACCATACACGTTACGTATCGGGTTCATGAAACAATCAGTAAGTCAGTCATTTGTGATGTATGTTCATGTTATCATTATCGATGAGGGGCCACATCTGCTGAGTGGATACAGTTATATAGGTGTTCCTCTGCCTATTGGTTGAAATTTCTACACATTTGGATTAGTACTGATTATAACTATAGGTCGGTGGTTGTCTCCAAATACTCCACCTGGCATGCACTCACTATTTACCCATTAGAGCTGGACCAAGTTGTCAAGGAACTGTGGTGGCCGAGTGGTTAAGATGTCTCGACATATTACCACAAGCCCTCTGGGTCGCGAGTTCGAAATCCATGTGGGGCAGTTGCCAGGTACTGACAGCAGGCCGGTGGTTTTTCTCCTGGTACTCCGGCTTTCCTCCACCAACTCATCCCAACCCAAATGATTGTCAGAATTTAGAACCCATTAGACTACTTTGACTCCTGGTATTGGGACACTTTTTCCAATTATACCAAGGATGAGAATTGTAAATTATACAAAGCAAGAGTAATGTATCAATATTGATGTTCTAAGGTTAGAATCATAAAGCATAATCCATTACCTTTTGTTTTTGAAATATAATGTGCCTTTAATAACATATTTGTCAACCATATAATACTTCATTACATTACATAATATTTCAAAATTTTGTGTTTTGTACTGTAGAAAAGAAGAGTACACTTAACACCAGAACAAGCCAGTGATTTCTATGCAGAGCACTATGGAAAATTATTTTTCCCTAGTCTGGTTGCCTACATGAGTCATGGTCCAATCATAGCTTTGGTGATATCAAGAGATAATGCAATTTCTTACTGGAAGGAGCTCATTGGTCCAAGTAACACACTGAAAGCTAGACAGACACACCCAGATTGGTAAGGCATGTTCTATTGATAAAGATTGGATGCATACTGCTGCATTTACAGTAGTCTTTCAGGTTTTTATCTAAATGAAGTAATAATGTTTCCTTTTAATACGAAAATAACTTAATTAATTGAATAAACCTTATTTACACAACAAAGATGCATATATGGACATTAACAGTTCAAGTATTAGAAGTAAAATATGATAATGTGTGAAAGCATATTATATGCATTAATCATTAGATTTAACAAATTGGTGTTTATGCTTCCTGAAATATATCCTTGTCCTTTAACAGTTAAACTTATGTCAATGCCCTATATGTATTTATTTTATTTCACCAGCTTGAGATCAATCTATGGCACAGATGATCAGAGGAATGCTCTTCACGGGAGTGAAAGCTTTACCAATTCAGAAAGAGAAATCAGATTCTTTTTCCCTGATAGTAAGTAAACTAGTAACCCTCAGAAAATTAGATACATTGTGTATAAAATTTTATATACAAACATTTTAACAGTTTAACCCAATAGCCATAAATCTTTATATTAATTCTATGAAACAAAAAACAAATTAGAAGCAACATTTAAAAAAGATGAAGAAAAATGTTTAAAATGATGTTATCTATTTTTAACTTACGTGGATTATTTGTTTTCAGGCATAGTTGAACCTGTACCAGTTGGACAGGCAGCAAAGGATTACCTCGCCAAATCTGTTAACCCCACCCTTCTAAAAGGACTCACAGAACTCTGTAAACAGAAGCCTATTGACCCAGTGGTAGGTATACCTGGTATATAACCATGCAGTAATATTTCAAATACACTTTTTTCTTTAGGCAATTCAATTTTTGTGGTGTTGAATTGTTGTTAACTTATAATTGAAGAAACCAATTGTTGGTAACATTTTTAAACAAGAACAAAGTTTATAATTTAAATACAAGTAAATCTGATATTTGAATACCAGGCTTTTGTATACATTTAAACTACTTAATGCTTAACTCTGTATTTTCTTCTGTAGATCTGGCTTGCTGACTGGCTGTTAGAAAACAACCCCAACAAACCTTGTGTGAATCAGCCTTTAGTCCAAGAGGCATAGGTGGCATCAAAATCATTCTCCATATCGTCATTCATTCTCCTGTGAAATAACATCTAAAACAAAACATTGTTGGAATGAAATATCTTCAATCTTTGGATTGTGCGTCAACAAAGTGAAAGAAACTAATTAGTGGAAAAAAATGAATAATACTAAAGACTAAACATGGAAGAGCTGGAACTATTCCCCACCATTAAAGAATATCAGTCCATTTTGTATTACAAACATGAACATTCAAAAACAAATGCTGAGAATTAGATTCCTCAGACTGTACTACATAAATAAACTTTTAGTAACCAAATACTGAGTATCAGAATTCTCAGGTTTGGCATTTGTACATATCAAATTTGTAAATAAAATTCTGAATTAAAATATTGTTAATACATTGCATCTGGTATTTCATTATTTTTTATAACATAGCTTATAGTAACCTATTTTTGGTACAAGTCAAACTGTTGTACCCAGATGGACCATATAGTGGATAAAGCATATAGAAACCTGACAAGGTGCAGAACGATGGATGGACACAAGGCAAAACTACATTTCTTACTACATGTATTATAATGAAATCTGTTTATAAAAGCTTACATATCTTGTGAAGTTTCATGAAAATCTGGCGACAACAGGTTATAAGCCAAGTTTCAGCTTGTTTTAATGCTTAAAGATGCTCCACCGCCGACAGAGCATAAACAATACCCATCATTTGAACATTGTCAATAACTGATGTTTATTCGCCAACAGAGCATAAACATCATTTGAACATTGTCAATAACTGATGTTTATTCGTGTACATGTATATGTATCTGATTCACACAAAATTAAATATAAGATCCTTTATTCAGCTTTTGGTGAATGCACAATCATAGAACGAATATACGTACCCGGCCTACTATACCTTTCGACCGGGTACGAATTGGTCCCTATGTGTCGTAGTGGAGCACTGCCTCCGAAAATAACTCGGGCACAGTTTTCTATACTTTTTCGTAGGTTTCCAATTATTTTATGCGTATACATTCATTTTCATAGTATTTTTGTCCAAAACAAACATAACTACCATTCTTATTATCTACCGTACTGCTAACAAGACGTCAAATTCACAATTTGTGGACTTGCCGTATAAATTCCCATTAGAAAAATCTTCATATGTATTATGTAAAAAAAAATACCTCGATGAGAATTTGATATTTAATGATGTTCAGTTTTATTGCCTAGTAGGTAAGCGATATCAAACAAGTACGATAAAATGCAAACAAACGTTTTATAATGGTTTGCATAATCATTACTTAGCTCCATTAGCAGTAATAGGCACCAATTGTAGCTCTAAAGACGACACCATTTTCTGTCTAAACGTCTTTTGAGCTACAATATTGCAGCTAGCACAATCAGTACTTAATGTCATATAGGACTTAGTGCCATAGTTTTTAAATATTTTTATTTTGAATTAAAATTAAAAGCTCAAACTTTTCAATGGTGGTAGTAATAGTGTAAAGTATGTAACTTTTGTAACTGAAGAAAACTACTCGTTCGTCTGCTCCTGTTATTGATAGAAAAAAAATTCCATTTGTCCGCGGTGGAGCATCTTTAAAAATTGTTTAAATGGAAAATTTGAATGCTATCTTAATGTTTCTTTGCCCTTCAGAAAGTGTTACATGTAAAAGACTTGTAACCGTTTACCTTGGTTGATAACATCGAATTTATAACAAATTGAGAAATACACATTCTTTAATAGACTTAAAAAAGAAAAAATTCAAGCAAAATAGACTTACATTAGTTTATTGTACATAAATAACAGTAATGACATTTAACATTATATCAAACAATGATGTGTTTTGTCTTTGATAAAATCATAGCCCCACTGAAATACCCAATCAAGGGTCACAAATAGTCACCTTTCAAACATTCTAAAGATTTGAAAAGTTTCTAGCGTTTTCTGTCTTTGTATATAATACATTGTTTCTCAGCAAAAAGTATGACAGAACACTGGCACAACAACAGTGAAAAACTACCCAAAAGAGATGACTGTAACACATGTATTGTACACATATTTTTTCATATCAAGAAAAGTGTTTGTTCAAACATTTTTTACCGGTAATTCATTTTATATATCGTGGTATTTATAAAAACCTAAATGGCTATTGCTGACAAAAAAAAACATAAAAAAATTCTTTTAATCAATTCTGTGGCAGACACCTAGCTATTTTAATTGTTTAAACAAATTTCTCTTAATTATAGACACTCAAATTTTCTTACTTTTAAATTAAAACTTTGAAAATAAGTTTTTTAATGAAAAAACTTCTTCGAGTTTTTTTCCATGTTTTGATTAAGTACTATTACACAGTTGCAACATCACATGTACCATTTTCTCAAGAATATATCTAACTCTCACAAGTGATAGCAATTTTTCATTTGAAACCAACACATCTTTCACCCTGAACTAACTTGTTTAGGGTAATGTGTCCATAAAGGCAAATATCTCGGAATTAATCTAAAGGACAGTTTTCTTCTCTCAAAGTTTTGAATTAAAATCATGATAATTCTTTCACTTTCATTAATCATGATTGGTCTCACTAAATTTGAACTCTCCAAACAACATGATAACAGTTGCACATTAAGACTTATTTGATAGATTGGTATTATAATACTGAATGATCCATTTTCAATTTTTCGTTAATTTAAAAAAAGTGAAGATAACCTGAGTCTATCCATCAGTGTTCTCTGCTATCAATACAATGTACTAGAAGATATTATTTTAGCTTAGATGACTACTTCAGATCATCACGTAAATATTATGATAAATGAAATTAAAGAAACTAAATCTTTTCTTTGGCTTTGAAATAATTCCTTGCAAGCCAAATCTAAGAACTGTTTATGGATATTAAAACACATCAACCTATCACAACAAGTTTTCACTTTTGTCAACATGAACACAAACCATCAACTATGATTTTGGCCTACAATATCCCTCATTTAAGCTAGTTAACAACAATAAGTTTACATAGAGTAAACTAAAAACATGTAACAACAAAATTACAACAATTTCATGAACAACTCGGATCTCACCCATGGGTGTCTAGCTATAAATAACTTATCACACATACTACCCTTTTGTCAGTGATAGGCAGTGACTAACAGCTTGACAAAATGACTACATCAGCTTTGATTGACTAAGCAATTGTTTCAGTTTTGCTGATACTTTAAGGTATATTACACATCCTTAAAACTCCAAGGGTTACTTTCACTGTTGTAATATCCATTCTAACCCTGAAATACGTCTCACAATTTCAGGGGTTATTACTCTTGGAATTGAAAGAGCATTATTTAAAGCCCAATGAATTTATCATACAGGAATGTTAGCATAATTGAACATATAACTCCTAGTGGTACATTGAACAACCCTATTCTGATTATACCTAACGTGAGACTGCAACCCTAACCCTCCTCAGATATTCAAATACTGACAAACCTTTTCTAGTAGATCTGATAACTCTACTGTGATAATCCCCTCAGATAATCAAATTCTAAAACATCCTACCCTAGATATAACCCAATCTAATAACCCTACTCTCATAACCCCCTCAGATATTCAAATTCTAAAACATCCTACCCTAGATATAACCCCAATCTAATAACCCTACTCTGATAACCCCCTCAGACATTCAAATTCAAAAACTTTAGATATAACTCTTATCTGAT
This sequence comes from Argopecten irradians, assembly GCF_041381155.1. Classification (NCBI taxonomy): domain Eukaryota; kingdom Metazoa; phylum Mollusca; class Bivalvia; order Pectinida; family Pectinidae; genus Argopecten; species Argopecten irradians. Next base: position 29,627,167 of record NC_091138.1, on the reverse strand, counting down.
AACCCTACTCTCATAACCCCCCTCAGATATTCAAATTCTAAAATATCCTACTTTAGAAATACACTGTAACTCTTTTCTGATAACCCTACTCTGATAACCTCTTCAGATATTCAATTTCCAAAACACCAAACTCTAGATATAACCCTGATAACCCCTTCAGATATTCAAATTCAAACAGTTCTATTATATCAGATAACCCTACAGTGATGACTATAGTCAGGTAATCTATTACAATATACCTACCATTAAAACCCTAATATTAAAGATACACTACCTGGTAATTCTACCATGATGTCATAGTAAGAATTGGGACACCTTCAATACAAGCAACAGATTGAGAGATCAAGTCAGCATATGTCCATAATTAAACATGTATTTATAACCTAATTACTCAAATCAAAGGAACAATCTGTAATTAATGTGTTAAGAATGACTAAACACAAACTTGACAGGATACAGTTCCAATTTGATTGGTTGATGTCATTTCCAGGAAATTCATAATTTCCATGCAAAAACAAATGAAATCAGTCTTTATGAACAATATGTCAGCTTGGTAACCTTTTCCTGGTAATTAAAACTACTGTGGAACAGCAAATTAGTCACTCAATATGCCATCACTTCTCATGTACAAATTAAATAAAATACCTGCATATCAACTTTGAACACCAGGCTGAATTTATGTAATGAAAAAAGTCCATGTACTGCTGGGTAATCAAAATTCAGTTATATGGTAAAGCTTTATGCAGTAATGATATTTGCTGGAGAAATAGTTATAAGGTGAGACTACATTTTGCACATATGAAAAATATAAATATTTTATTATATTAATGAAATATGTACTCTTCATCATCACACATTTGTAATATACCATCTACCATCATGTCATTGCGAAAGATTTAAGAAAGTAGAGTACCAAGGGTAACATCATTTGAGTATAATATATTTTCTGGTGTTTGTGAGCTGATACAGTCCCATCAAATAATGCCACCAAATTCACCTGAAGGTTGGACTAACAGTATTCTGTATTTTGTATAACAGAGTTATCTACCTTTGCAGGTAGGTATTGATTGTGACGTCATGAGTTTGAAAGCATCACATCATGCTCAACTTTTCAGAGAAAACAGTGTGAATTTTGATAACAAAAATAATGACCTCACAATATTGGATACCTACACATAAGGGAGGCAACTCTGTAATATGTGAAAATCAAATACAAAAACCATTTTCATTACTGGTAAATTGAAGTCAGGTATTGGATCTAAACTGAACATTGATGGATTTCAACGAGAAGAATATAAATCATCACTTTGATTGGCCAATATTAATAAATTGTCATCACAATGACAATGCAAGCAATGATGACAGAACTAAGTTGACAGATTCGGATAATTTACAGTAAAAATATAGTAAAATATACATCATGTACATTTGTATATGAGATAAATATTCCTTTAGCATTAAAGCACAAGTTAAACCCCAAATTCATCCAGCAGTGTTGGAGAGCACTTTCCATTTGCTTGATCTGTAGAATTTTTCCTGCTGTGGTAATTTGTACAGCATCAGCCATTTTTACAGTAAAATATCAATCCCATGAGTCTCCTTGAATGATAAATGGCCCGATGACAAATTCTTCTCTACAGTCCCTCAGTATTGCCACTGTTATGATTCAACAAGTCTAAAAAACTGACAACCAGCATCAAGAGCTTCGCTTCACGATAAAGTATATTGCTAATCCTATCACCAACAGTAATATTGCACAAATAATCACCAGCATCAGCCTGTTCTGTATAATACTGAAATAAGAATAAAGCAGGTGAAGCATGAACATTCATATAAGATACTTGTATATCATAAGAGTAATGACAACTACTGTAAATCAGCTTCCTTTTGAGTGCTATTTAATTAATTTAACAATTATGCAGTCAAAATGATATGCAATATACCTTACTTTTATAAAATATATTGTTTTAAAACCGAGAGCATAAATGCAAAGAAAATTGGTTAATAAAAGTATACCAGGGTAACTTGTTTAGATTAAATCTGCCTGTATCTCCATGTAACTGAGCACTTGAGGTCTTTCAACATGCATGTATTTTCACTACATTGATTGTAGTTCTTTTGTTCAAAGCTCGGTTGCCAGGTATTGATTATTCCGTCTTTGCATATCACAGAGTTAGCTCCCTTGCGGGTAGGTATCGATTGTTACGTCATTATTTTGTGAGCACAATTTACATTGTTTTCTCAAAAACGTATGACGTTACGCTCGCAAACACAATTGATACCTACCCACAAGGGCAGATAACTCTGTAATATGCAAATGCAGAATAGGTTAGTGGTATTTTCTGACTTAACCCAACCTCCTATATCTGGCATGTACTAAATGACCCTGGTAAATTAAAGAGGTTGATCATGTCACTCCATTTAAACTTACCGTCTCATCATCCCAGATAAAACTCGAGAACTTTTTCCAAGACTGCTATTCATTTCTTCCAGCTGGAAATAAAGAAATTGGTATAACAGTATCAGTTATCATGATCATTAAGTTCATAGTGTTGAACAGATAACTGTCTCCATAAGAACACTAACATATGGCATAAGACTTCTTGATTAGTAAATTGCAGTTTACTCTCTTTACATAATTCCCTTTAGGATACTGTTATGAAAGATGAATAAAAATGTCAGTTGAAGCCAAATCTTAATTCCCTTTACGATACTGTTATGAAAGATGAATAAAAATGTCAGTTGAAGCCAAATCATACACACAAGTATGAGTGCACATAATATTTTATATGTCTAAATACCAAAGAAACCAAAACCAAACTACAAGGAAAATAAGCTTTTCATCACATCACCTCTGGGACAAGATGAATAAAGACACATCTCTATTGAAACCTCACACTTTTTATGTAATTACAATAACATTACAAGACATGCTGACCCTATTTCTTGACCGTTGTATAGTCTGTCTTTGACCACTAAGGTCCTGTAAAACTTGGGCACCCATTTCCTCTGAAACAAAATTACAAATAATACATTATGCTTTTTTGACAAATTAACCCTAGTAACATTGTTTAACATCTAAATACATGTACTGCATTGTTCAGGATATGTACACCAAATGAACAATGAATATTAGGATGAATGATCAAATGATAACTGGTTCAAGAATACTATTCTAAATTAACAAATATTGCAGTAACAGTAATCCACTATGTAAAGGTTTATATGAACAGTCACACATGGAGTCAAAGTTGGTAGACCAATAGTAAAACTCCAAATAATCTGAGAACTCAAGTTAACTTATTTAAATATATACCGGGTAGTAATGATTTTTATTTGAACCATCAAAGCACACCCCTGAATCTGAAGACATCTTTAGACTCTCCTAAATCAAGGAATAGAACAGTCCATTATGAAACAGTGTGAATGAGTTAAACTAAAATACATAAATTGTAGATGTCCCCACCCCAAACCCTCACCTTCTATTATTGCAACCAAGGAGCAAAACTCTGAAAAAGGTGAAGGTATCTTGTTTTGATATAGATCATGCACATTTATACTGTACATGGATTACTTCCAGATTTTGTTGAATTCCTTCCAGTACTTTCATCATAGTTGTTTTAAGATGCTCCACTGCTGACAAACTGTATTTTTTTTCACAATCAAAAGCTGGAGTAGGCCATTTAGTATTTTTCTTCAGTTACAAAAGTTACTTACTTTTCACCATTACCACCATTGAAAAGTTTGACCTTCTAATTTTACTTCAAAATGAAAATATTAAAAACAATTAATTGCATCCTGAAAAAACTCTTTGGCACTATGTCCTATAAGGAAAGATGTACTGATTGCGCATCCACCGAAAGCAAAATAAACCATTTCATGTTATTTTTAGTGCTACCGTAATTAAACATGTATATTTGCAGTTTGCACTGACATGGACTCAATAACCATGCTTTCTGGTATTATCATTATCAGTGTATAATGTTAGCACAACACACCCAGCGATTCTATTGTTACGTGAATAGTCGATGGCGTAGCAACGTGGGATCATGACCCCACTTTTGGCGTGAACGTATGAATGACTCGATTCCAATCAGCTATTCAATCGAATTCGTTGACGATGACGGGAGAGAAAAAAAATATGTGTATTTGTGCTTCGCCGGGGTTACATAATTTACACGTGCTCCATTATCATTATACCCTCATAACCTCAATAAAATAAACATATATTCCTTAAATATACACAATTTAACACCAATTATTATTGAAATGATAAGTATTGTTTATGCTCTGTCGGCGGTGGAGCATCTTTTGTAACAGAGTGGTATAACTCTTTAAAAGATGGAGGTATCTTGTTCTGATATGTACATCAACATTGATGTGTTGAGAGGGCATATATAGGCTTTGCCTGCTGCCCGATCCAGAATTAAATCTTTTGATCTAATATGATATTTTGAAATGACATCAACACTGTATATGTGGATTATATCCACAAAGTTTCGCTGAAATCCCTGAAAGAGGAATAGTCGGGTTGATAGTTGTATCTGCAGACAGACAGACAGACAGACAACCTGAGACAGACAACCTAAATGCAATCGCTGCAGGATATCAGCATTAAATTCTTTTCTTTTTCTGAAAATCTAAATTTAAATATTATATACTGTTGATGGAATGTCAAACATACCAGTCTCCAAAGCAATTCTGTATCCATGATCCAACCGCCGTGAGGTACGGTCAAGGGAATCTGTGTTGTCCAAAAGTCTTTTTCTCTATAAAAAAAACAACAGACAATGAAAAAAATCAATATGGTAAAGAAATTGCACATGAAATTGTTTTATGAGTATTTGATTGTGATTACTATGTGTAGTAGTCAACATGTAGCTACATAAAAGACAGAAGCATCCCAGGTACTGTTATGTTTGTCTTATTTTTATCCCCAACGTAAAAACATAAAATTTAATGAAGGTTGGGTCGACATATGGCCCAGTAACTTAAACCAATTTATATCTCAAATTATTGTGTCACAGATTATAATTGATGTACAAAGGGAAATAACTCTTTTAAGACATGATGTGAAAATATTAAGGTTACACAGTGACAGATCCAGAGTACTTTTTGAGGGGTTCCAAATTCCTAGGTGGGGTTTCCGTAAGTGCAAAAATATGGGTAAGATGGAGATTGGGGAAAATGTATGACTTTTAAAGGAAATTATCAGGAGAGGAGGGTTGGGGGGGGGGAGGGAGTCCTGAAACCTCTCAAAACCATCTAGATCAAGATCAATCTACTAATCATGATGAATTCAATATATACATTTACTACAAATCTGAATCAATTTGTTCATCAAAATCAATTTTATCTTTACTCAAATTGACATGTCATCAAAATGTGGCCTGAGAATAAGGATCAGTACATGTATATTATTCAGATTGACTCTATATAATTTTATTTTTAAGAGTGTGCTGATCTAGATACTAGATAGTAAGCATTGGTCACCTACCCCATGGCATGATTTGAGCAGATTTCGAATGCTCTATTAACTAAGATGTTGAAATGTTTTGTTCCTTACTGGTTTATACATCAAGATTTTACATCACTGAACCAGATATACAATGTAACAGATATGTGAGTTACCTGATCTTCAGACTCATGTGTGTCATCTCCTAGAAGCTCATCTCGACTGCTATCTATACCAAGTTTAGCTCGCCTCTGGAAATGAAATGTAATCACAGTTTGTCAAATTCATCTGATTCTCACATTTTTACCTCATCAGCTTTAAATTTTGACAGAAAAGGCACTAAAATGTCAGTACAGCGACATATTTACATAATTATAATATATGTATATACCACTATAAAACTTTGGCATGCATGATTGTAGAATGATTATAGTATACGGTATACATCAATGAAATGAAATACAGATATATCTCTTTGTTTTTTCCTTCAATCCCCAACTTCTCTTGACCATTTGATAAAATGGAAGAAGTGCATACAAAGTCAATGATTGCAGTGATCAACTAATATCATTCTTCAAGATGGTTAAAACAAAGAGAACATAAAATTGAAAAAGATCTTTTTAGAACTTACCAAGAAATTACAGTAAGAGACAGATAATGTCAATTTATTTGATTAACACAAAGCAAATCAATTTTATATTGAAACCTTAACTTCCAGTTTCACATTTTTGTGCATTTTCATCATGGTGTTGAACAAATTGCCATCAAATATGGTCTTGTTTTGATTGGTTTAATAATAGCATATGCCAATCTAGAAACCATAACAATATCAGATTGTAGTGGGATTGTCCACTAGTAGTATAAGGTCTGATATGTCCTCGAGGCCAAAGACAATGAAAAAGGAGGGAGGAGTATAGCGGTAATGGACTGTGCTGATCATCAGCGACCCGTTGGCTTAATCAGTAAAGAATCCGGCCAATATTTAGAGGTCCCGGGTTCGAACTCCTGGCTAGCTAGCAGCTACATTTTCTCCATTCCTAATACAAGAGTATTACCAAAGCATACATACAAGTTTTGAGAAATATCCCTTCTGTAATTTCTGAGGAAGAGTGGCAACAAACTTCTTTAAAAGTCAAACTGCCTTCTTTAGGCCATCTTGTTTCCTGCTCAGTCCAACATGTAATTACACAACTATAGGAACAAAAGGAATTCCATTGATGAATGAAGATTTCCTTTCAAGTACAAGTAACAAACTACAACTGTCAAAATCCAAGGGACTTTTTCCTACAGACAGAAAGATGGAACAAAGACAAACGGAATTTAAAAACTATAAACATTATTTTGATGGATTCACAGCATAGACTTCGCAATATAGATATTTATGGAGGTATACTCACTGTGTCTGTCTGTAGCTTCCCAAGCTCAGTTTTATAACTTTTCACACGAGTCTGGTATTTCTGTTTGTCTCTTGATGGCAAATCTTTCACCTCCAATTCCATTTGTTCCAACTGAAAAATAGTTCAGTACTATTTTCTAAATGTCATCAATTTACAATAGATACTAAATACTTTATATAGATACAATGTTCAATTTATTTGATTAACCGGAATCAATGGATTTGCCCGGCTTAGTAGGTGTAGGAAAACTGGAGTACCAAGAGTAAAACCACCAACCTATGTTCAGTACATGCTAACTGGTCTAACCACATAGAAGTTTCTAATCCTCTTCTCAAAGATAGTGGTAGAATATTGATCCACCTTAACCACATTCACTAATTAAGTGACTTAAGATCACAAATTACATTCTGTTCTCTTTTGACATTTCATTATAACATGTATAATATTTTCCAATACTTGAAGACTATCAGATAATCTTTATTTAAAAGGATAAATTTGAACTTGAACACAGAACTTGAAAAGATGGAGTGTATAAAAACTGCTTACCAGTTCAGACACCTCATCAAACAGTTTGTCAACCTGACGGATGTACTTTTGCTTCTCGGCTGAAAAAAAGGTAAAAAAGCTTTGAAACACCAGTCCAATTATTGAATCTAAAAAATATTTATCAGCATACCTTCTACTGCAAAATTCAACATATTTCAGGGTTCAAACCCAGGACCTCTTAATTATATAAGTCTTTCAGGTAATTAAGTTTTCTCTAGGATAGCTAACTTTGCCAAATCTGCAAAAGAGACAATCACTTTACTGTCAAGATTATTTATTGTACTGTAGTAGACTGGGTCATGCCTCTCATTCTCCAAAACTTGCAGTTGTGAAGCCAAAAAATATATCAGATATGAGAGCCAATTTTTTAAAATTTATTTTATTTGTTTATAGAATTAAATATCCTTATTAACATCAGTATTTTTTATCTGATGATTAGTAGCAACAATGGTAATTTTAGAAACTAAAAAAATTAACGTTTATACATTGTATAAAAAAATGTTATTTTAAACATCACTTTTGGAATACACTAAAAAACTTGCCAAGTTGAAGGGGGTTAACTTCCTTTGGTGTAACCCATTCATTCCCCTTTAATCCATTTACACAACTTAGCACTGACCTTTCAGGTGTGGCTAATCTAATTTCCCCAGGCTAAGGTGTCATCAGGTGTTAAAGGCTCATTTTAAAAACTGTACGACAGTGATACAGGCCAAATATGAGGTCACAAGTAAATGTTATTTTCTATCTCTTAATGGCTATCTTTCAAAATTCCATTTGTTCCAACTGTAAAAATAGTTCAGTCTATTTTCTAAATTGCAATTCTTGACTACTTGAATACTTTTATAAGAACACATGAATACAATTTATATGATTTGTTATGTACAGTCAGTTCTATGGGATCAATATTTGCCCGGCTTAGTAGGTGAACAAACACATGGAGTACACAATTTTACCTCTCAACTATGTTAGTTCAGACAATGTATAATATTGGTCTAACGACATAGGTTTCTAATCCCTTCTCAAGATAGTCCTCTTCCAGTAGTGAGAATATTATCCACCTTAACCAATTTATTAAGTGACTTAAATCACAATTTACTTCTGTTCTTTTTTGACATTTCATTATAACATGTATAATATTTTCCAATACTTGAAGACTATCAGAAGATCTTTATTTAAAAGGATAGAATTTGAAACTTGAACAAAACTTGAAAAGAAGAGTGTATAAAAACTGCTTACCAGGGTTCAGACACCTCATCAAACAGTTTGAACATGAGTCAGCTTGAGGGTGTACTTTTGCTTCTCGGGAAAAAAAGGTAAAAAAGCTTTAAAACACCAGTCCAATTAGTGAATCTAAAAAAATAATTTATCAGATACTTTCTACTGCAAAATTCAACATATTACCTTTACAGGGTTCAAAAACCAGGACCTGCTTAATTATATAAGTCTTTCAGGAAAATACGTTAAGTTTTTATCTCTGGATAGCTAACTTTGCCAAATCCGCAAAAGAGACAATCACTTCTTTTGTCAAGATTATTTATTGTACTGTAGTAGACTGGGTCATGCCTCTCATTCTCCAAAACTTGCAGTTGTGAAGCCAAAAAATATATCAGATATGAGAGCCAATTTTTTAAAATTTATTTTTATTTGTTTATAGAATTAAATATCCTTATTAACATCAGTATTTTTTATCTGTTTCTGGAGAAATAAAAGCTAGATAGGTCAGGCAGGGACTGTTCAAATTAACAGACCAACTGTGTGGTCGTTAGTTGAGGGATCTCACTGAGCCAGGTGTTGTGAGTTGAGCGACATGTAGCACCTGACTGTAATCATCATATAGCTATGTCCAATATGCTGATGGGATGGGTTTGGGGGACTATGACAACATACATGTATATTCCATGATCACAAGTTAAATAATCAAAGGGCATATTGTATGTGTACATAATAATGGGTATATAACCAATTGCAAAGTGAAATTACAGTGTATACACTAATGTAATACACAACTATTATATATACGAAGTAATAATTAATAAGTCTTTTTTCTTTTTCTTTTCTTTTTTAAAGTTGAAGTAATAATTAACAGTACCTTTAGTATATGAAATACATATACATGAAATGCCCAATCAAATCATAAAGACCCTCATTCAAATCGACAAAATAATTGATCATATTAGATTTACATGTATATGTTAAATTCATGAAGAAATCTTAGATAAAGGTGATGCTCATTTGTAGCGGGACTGGGTCGATCATCAGTGACTGTGCAGGTAGCTCAGTCGGAAGAGCACTCTGCTTGTGCTCTGAGGGTTCGTGCACAGGTTAAAATCCTGGTCTGTTCGCTACATTTTCTCCTCTCTTGTTAGGCCTACACATTATATAATCAAAAGCATTGTAATCTCTTTTCAAAGTAAAAGATTATTCTTTTTACATGTATCTTTAAACTAAGTTACAACCCTAATTTTACAATTTCACAACTTCAGAAAACTAATTTATACTGTAACTGATTATTTTCAATGATAAGTATTTAATTATATGGTACTGTACTTTACATGTTAGGCTAGCAACTGTTGTAGCAGAAAAGATATCACCTTCTGACTGACTGACTGACTAATGTCAATCAGTAGGTGATATTTTTTCTGCTACAGCAGCTAATGTTAGGCCTAAACATGTGGAAGATAGTTCTAGATTCCTTGAGAGAAGAATATAACCATGAATCTAATTGTCTGATATCCAGCTTTTCAATACTTTTTACTACATTAATATATGTCTCATCTCTACACTGACCAACCTAACATCGTTATACGTAGTATACTTAGTCAGATCTGTGTGCCTGTATTTTGCCGGTCTGTGATAGACTGAAGAACATAACAGTACTGTAATGCAGTACTGTAGTCTAAGCTTATATTATAGGCCTATGTTCTACTAATTCAAGGAAACCCGATCATTCATCACGATATTAACTCACCTCCATGTGTATTTGATATTTTACTGATATTGTGTGTAATATCTGCTGTCAGACTGGAATATTGTTGTTCATACGATTCAATCAAAGACGCCATTCTGTCATTTTTCATGTGCTATGGCGTGTATGGAAAACTGCCGAGAGGTTCCGATTTAAATACAACTGAACTTCCGGTCGTCCTTTCTTCCGGCCACCATCAAGGTGCGATGAACGTGAATATATGTATATTGCATAAATCCACTGCATCCGTCCTTTTCTGTCTCATATTTCTTTTTTCTATGAGAAAATGTACCACAATAATACATTTAAGAAACGTCAATAAGTAATATTTTTTCACGAACTTGCTCATATTAGCCAAAATATACATACGAAATGGATTGTTTTGAGTGTACATCAATAAATTCAACGAATCGGGGGGAAATGATTCGGACAAAGTTGGAAATTCGTTTGTGAATGTTAATTCTTTACGAAATCAACCAAATCATCATCGTGTAACGAACAAATAATGCTGGGAAATATGAGAAAAAAGACAGTGTACATGAAAATGACGTCCCTTTTCCAATCAGAAACGTATACAGTGTAGACTACTGTATGTGTTTCTGTCTGCTTTAAAGGGAATGTGATCATGGATGAACGAAAGTGATTAAGACGTATTTTAACAATCACTAGTGTAGGTCGAATCAGATATTAAAAACTGTTGCATGGAGTTCCCCTCTACTGTATATAGTTTAGAGTTAGTTTTTGTTACATATACAAATTCAACATGTCAAGAATGCATTTCCTGAATAATAAATCATTATTGATATAATGGACTTTTAATTACTATTTAATTGAGAATTAAATGTCTTAATCAGGGTCAAATTGAATTTTAGGTCAGTTTTTTTGCCAAGATTGATTAGATGCTCAGTTGTGGATTTAGAAATCAAAAAGTAAAGATGCTGTGAAGTGTGAATATATATTATATATAATGATTAAAAATCTCCTATGTACCATCAATTAGACACTTTCATTCATTGATTTATGATTACATGTATTTATCAAACTAATTTATTGTTATTTACAGATGGTTCAACGACTTACCTTTCGCCGGCGTTTGTCTTACAACACCAACAGCAACCGCAGGAGAGTGTGAGTTTATTTGAAAATTTTTATTTTAATACATTATTCTTGAAAAGTTGGAAAATGTTGTGAAACCAGTCATAATTGATTGACATCCTTGCTCTACCAACTATTATGTATATATACTGTGAACCACAGATTTTCATGAGATAGAAATTTTTGCATGAAAGTTAAAAGCAAATCAAATGTTAAAGATGCTCCACCGCCGACAGAGCATAAATGATATTCAATTGAAAAATATTTGGTGTTTAATTGTGCAAATATATGTCTAATTAACACAAAAAATAATATAAAATGACTGATTTCGCCTTTGGTGCATGCGCAATCAGTACTTCATTCTATATAGGATATAGTGCCGTGGAATTTTTTCGGGATGCAATTAATTATTTTTCATATTTTTAACTTGAAGTCAAATTAAAAGCTCAAACTTTTCAATGGTAGTAATGGTGTAAAGTAAGTAACTTTTGTAACTTAAGAAAAATACTTAATCGTCTGCTCCTGTTTTTGATAGTGAAAAAACCCCATTTGTCAGCGGTGGAGCATCTTTAAACGAAGAATTTTGGCAAATATTGTAGCAGGTTACCTTTCTCACTAATAAGTATAGGGTTGCTGATTTGATCCCAGTTAATGGCACACTCATTGATAAATCTACATGCACATCCCGAGTCCTGGACTCACAGAATTTTAAAAGGACCCATGAAATTTCTGGGAATGGGTATCTATAACACTGTGGGACCCATTGTTTTCACAAAAACCATTGAAAAGGACCCACGAAAAATAATCGTAGATTGAACACTGCTGACACTACTCTTGCTCTATTACACACATAGTATATATAAATACATAATTGTCAGCATGAACCCTTGGTAGCAAATTTATTTTTCAGGAAATGGGTGGAATGTGTTGAAAATATAATGTACGATACAAAATATTGTATACACAAAAAATAAGAAGTATACAGTAGTTAACAGGTCGGGGGAAACCAACAACTTGCATATTATACGCAAACAAGAGTATTAATCCCCAATTGGAGTATGGATTTGTTAATAGAAATAGCCTAAATCGTTGAAATCTCAATTTTTGCTATACTTTACAAATTGCATTAATATATGGCATTTGAATGTGTTCTGTTTCATAGTTAAATAAATGCGATATGTGAAAGTATTTAGGAAAAGTTTAAAAAGCATTTTATATACTTTTTAGTAACAAATCCATACTCCAATTGGGGTATCATACTCCAGTTAACGTATAATACGCAACAGTTTGCGTAATGCGCAAGTTGCAAGTTAGTGGTTTTCCCCAGCCTTGTTAAAGGTGTATTTTTAAAAACACAACACTAGCCATACAGAATTTTGTTTGTAAGAGTCTTCATCTTCAGCTGCCATTTATATGGCTTTATGCTTGCTAGTTCATCTTTGATTGATTGATTTTGTGCTACCACAAATTAATCTAGAACAAGTTAATAAAAGTTGAAAATTAACTTAATTATTCTATTTATTTCATATGATGCCTTCCAAACAGATCAAAGACTCCTGGTAAGTAATCACTGGAAAAGAAAGAGAGGAAAGTTAATTATTAAATAGTAGGACACATGTTTCATAACCCAATGCAAGCAAACTGAGATTGACTTAAAGATCAAATTTTGGGTCTCTCAATATGACGACTACTCACTAGTGAAAAAAGATTGATTTTATATTACCTACACTCGTTCAATTTTCGATTTAGTTTTTTGGATCGCTAGTATTCACTACAAATGACACTGTTGCATATAGTTTCCTTTTTTTTCTAGACGATAACTGGAGGAAATTGATTGGATTTGAATGATCAACTAAGTTGTGTTTCGTTGAACCGAAGAAGTGATAATATCGGAAAAATGCATAATATATCCTATTTTTTGCAATCTTCGCATGTGACATTATGGTGTGTACTGGTATGATAGTAATGATGATGTTTTTTGTCTGAATTTCAGGTGGTAAGCTGGTTTACTTGTACACCAAGAAGCTTGGAAGCATCCCAAAATGTGGCGACTGTAAAATCAAGTTGCATGGAGTAAGTGTCTTCTGTATTTCTCATAATATTTCCCAATTTTTTTTTTTAAACCAGTGTTTTTTTCACTTATTATTTTCAACAGCCCATGCCTTTTCAATTGGGAAAATAACTCGGAATTTGGAAGAAATTGGGAAAATTTTCAGGGGTGTAAAAAATTTTCAAAACTACTTGCCCCAGGCAAGTAGGGCCCAACTATTACCTTGCAATTGCCCAAAATTGAATTCCATTGCCCCCAAAAAATACCATATTTTTTTCGCAGTTCTGTACTTACTAGAAAATTGAAAATCAAAAACTTGAAAATTATCTAATAAAAATTTCTAATGCTATTTCACAGGATATTTTACTTCTATAATTAGAAGAAAAATAAAACAATTAATTTTCAGCACTTTTTGCATTTTTAAAACGTTTTTTTTTTTCATTTCACTTTTACATTTTTTCTAAATTCCTGAATTCCGGAAACCGGATTCCGGCTCCATTATTAGATCCCAAGTGCTACTTCCTACCTTGAACAGAGATCGTTTTACACAGAAAAACTCCTTGGTTATGTCGAAAAAATTATAATTATACGACTAAAAATGTAAGTTAACCTTAGAAACATTGTAATATAACTTAAAAGCAGTTAACTATTGTGTTTTTATCAGCTTGAAAGTCTGTAAAACGTCTCTGAACTGAAGGTGCACCTTGCGACCTAGTTTATGCTCATTTCGATTTTGTTTTCATTTTGTGAAATAAAAATTGTTTCTAATCCCAAATTATTTGTTTAAGTAATGAAGACTATATTTCCACATTTTAGGAATGAAAATCTATTACAAATTATTAACACAAAAGTCACTGAATTTGATCAGTTTTTATTGGGAAATTTTGATTTCAAAATTGGGAAAATAAGGCATTTTTTGGCTAGGGGAAACAGCCGAAGTTCGGCTGTAGATTCGACAAAAAAAAACCACTGTAAACTTACATTGTCTTAGAGGAGTATTATATGTCAAAGATCTTTCAATTTTAAATTCACAGCTGTTTTTCTGGTGTATAAATTGTTTTTAACCTGGAAATTGAAAAACAAAAAGCTGATAATGGTTTGGAAAAAATTGGGTATATTAAAATTGTTGACTTGTTGTTAAGGAACAAAATTTAAAGAAGTGTGAATTCAATTTTCATGGAAATGTTATTTTGGTACTTTGTATAAAATGACCCTTTGCAATTTTATACCAAGGAAACATAATCGCAGATAGATACCAGATAAACATCCCTATCACTGATGATCAGATTGTGTATTAAAGCAATTTGGCTTGCTTGAAAATGGTCGATTTTAAAAACTTAAAGTTTATATCCCTTAGAAGGTATGTTTGGCTTCTACTGGTGACATGTTGTAGTCAGCTACTTATTCTCAATATGTAGAAACATATTTACTTTGAGCCAGATTGAATAACAAATTGTTCTTGTCACATTTTGGATTGATTTTAAAATATCATTTTGCGTTCGTAATACCATGGAATCAAATCATTAAAACACTTGCCACGAACCTTGTAACTTGTTGGGCTGTTGTCATTTCTTAACAAAGAACTGTTAATGCTGACAAATGTCTTATTCTAATGTAACATTCACTTCTTATTAATTACAGATTACCCCTGCCAGGCCTAAGGAGCTCATGTCCATGTCTAAACGTCTTAAGTCTGTGACCAGAGCATACGGTGGATCTAGGTGCCACAAATGTGTAAGAGAAAGGTACGTAACAATGTTTACTTGAAATAGCTGTGGTGATGACTTAAAAAAATACCGGAGTTTTGACATTCCAAAACGACTTAGGTAAAGTACAATTTAGTCGATTAGTCCCACCTTCCAGTAATTATTACATTACAAAAAGCACATCAATTGATGACAACATCATAATCACTGGATGGTTGGACTATATTGACAGTTATTGTAGTTTTCCATCGTCGTTTTGGGATCTCAAAACTCCTCTATTAGAGGGTATACTGAAACTTTAACCTTAGGGCTGTTCCAGCAAAACATATATGGCACCCAGGGAAGGCACTTTAATAAATAGTATGTGCCGTGATGGGTTCAAAATAAAATGACTTCTGTGCCAGGGAGCAATTTCAATAAAATCACTTCTGTGGGTTGGTCTATCTGAAGCATTTGTAACCTTTTGAAATAGAATGCAAAATTTGTGTTTTATAATGTTGCCTTAAATCATCCTTACTACAAAAATAACTAAATCAAAGAATAAAAGGATACTCAACATCCATTGCAGTTGATTTTATTATTTAGAGGAACAAATTGTCTACATGTTTCGGCCGCTAGGCGGTCGTCATCAGGACCAATAAAATCAACTGCAATGGATGTTGAGTATCCTTTTATTCTTTGATTATGTCTTCACATCCTAAGGATCTCTGTTGAATATCACGTGATATCCATCCAGCAGTCGTGGCACCACTTTTCAACACTTCAGAGCGTTGGTTCTCTTACTGTACATGTTTTACAAAAATAACTGTTGAGAAAAAATTTAATTTCTGACAATATTAATGTGTTGTTCATCTTCATTAAATAACAATTATTTTATTTTCTGGGTGTTCTGATGTAATAATGACAGAATATTTTTCTAAAACATATTCTATTCATTTAAACTTGTCATTGGTACAGAGATATAATGAATTAGTTTTTGCAAAATCCTGTTGTCATCAACAGATCTTTATTTAAAAGTGACAGTTCACAAGCTTCAGTGTGAATGTCCAAATGTCTACTCTTGCATCACATTTGTGAAACACTTTGGTATCTTTAGTAGAATTTCCGCTGGTTCTAGGAGGATTGTACCTTTATACAAACTTAGTAATAGATGCAGCACATCAAACAATAGTTCACTGCACCATATACAGTGCGATTTTGTCCTGGGACTCTCCAGTGATGCAAGAAATCAAAATACCATGTAAATCCAAAAAGATATTGGAGCAAAATAAAAAATTAAAATCGCTTCTATGCCATAGTCTCATTCACAAAAAAAAAGAAAAGAAATGTGTGGGGGTTAACAAAATTGAAAATCGCTTCTGTCAGTGAGTCTCCCAATTTCTAAGTGCCTTCCCCCCCTACCATATGTTTTGATGGAACAGCCCCTATTCAATGTTTAACTTATTCTTGGAACTGAAGTATCTATTCTGGTATCATTTAATTTTTGGAACTTCTTAGGGTAAAACTTACGGTATTGGTCATTTGCTGTTTAACTCATTATGGAAGGGAAACGGTAAACCCAAAACCTAAAATTATTGATGATTTGAGACTTTATCTCAATACAGCGTACGAACATTGTTCAGAACTGAGAGAGTAGTTCTTATTCCTCTCATTACTTTTTCGATGACTGTTCAGAACCGATATTTAGAATTGATTTTTTGTTGTCTCAAAAGTAATCTCCACATTTGAAAACCTGTTATGTTATGCAGGTTTCTAACAAAGGGAGAATGCAGTGATTATCCATTTCTGTCCCCTTAATTTCTGAAATTTAAAGTAAATTGTTTTAATTTTCAGGATTGTTCGTGCTTTCCTTATTGAAGAACAGAAGATTGTTGTCCGTGTACTAAAGGCACAGGAGGCAGCTAAGAAATAAAGGTGTTATAGACAATAAAACAGCTGGGGAATTATGTTATTAATTATGTTTTATATAAAGAGTAGACTTGGGGCCAAATGACTTTAAACCAACGTATTTTCATGTGCGATTTAATTTCCCAGGTGATCAAAATTTGGGAAAATATATCATAGCATAAACATTTCAACTACGTGTATAATATAGATTTAAAATTCTCTATCACAAAATCAAATTGCCACAAAAAAGTTGATAGGCATGAAACCGTGAAATTGAGTCGCAATAAAGTAAGTTTGTTTAAAGAAGTTTGCCTGTTTAAAGTAGTGTGCCATTCCAAAACAGAAATGACCAATTGGCCATATATATTGGTATACATTGTCCAATTGATACATAGAACCAAAGTATCGATTAGGATATACAGTTTATGTGCAGATTTAAATTAGATACAAATTCTTTTTGTTGAAAAATAATGTAATTATACCTCCAGCAATGACGTTAAGGGGGGTATAATGGAATCCTTTGGTTTTATTAGTTTAACGTCCTCTTAATATCATGTAAGGATGTGCCAGGTTTGTCGTAGGAGGAAAGCCAGATTACCCAGAGAAAAACCGCCGACCAGCGGTCAATACCTGGCTTCTGCCCCACATGGGATTTGAACTCGCAACCCAGAGGTGGAGGGCTTGTGGCAATATGTCTAGACATCTTAGCCACCGCTGCCCATATATATATATTTGAATCTGGTTTACTTTTCAGTCCGTCTGTCTGTAGACATAACTTTGTCCGGTGAACTAAACTACTGGAAAGATTTTGATAAAATTTGGTACACAGAACCCCGACATAAAGGGGAGTTAAATAAACTATATATAGGGTTCTGCAATGCCCCCATTAATGGAGTTATTACTAGATTTGTGTAGCAGGGGTTACTTATTAGTTGGCCACTCTGGCGACAGTTCTAATTACAACAGTATATAACAAGCATTTGCATGGCTGAATAAAGTGCAACGTTACTACAACCACATCTCTGCTAATTAAAGCACAGCATTACTATAACCATATCTCTGCTAATTAAAGCACAGCATTACTATAACCACATCTCTGCTAGTTAAAGATGCTCCACCGCCGACAGAGCATAAATAATATTCATCATTTGAACAATGATTGGTGTTTAATCGTGTATATATATGCTCAGTTAACACAAAAAATAACATAAATAATTCATTTCACCTTTGGTGCATGTGCAATCATTACTTCATTCCATATAGGATATAGTGCCACGGAATTTTTTCGGGATGCAATTAATTATTTTTCATATTTTTAACTTGAAGTAAAATTAGAAGCGCAAACTTTTCAAATGTGGTAATGGTGTAAAGTAAGTAACTTTTGTAACTGAAGAAAAATACTTAATCGTTTGCTCCTGTTTTTGATAGTGAAAAAATACCATTTGTCAGCGGTGGAGCATCTTTAAAGCAGCAGTGTCACTATAACAAAATGTACTGTAATTTAGTACAGTAGATTGTTGATTATCATTAGTAGTGGAGAGGCTATTTAAAGCATAAAAATCACTCTGCAGATGACTTCTTTAGAACATAAGGTTTCGGGGGGAAAAATGGACCCCAAAAACTACCACCTGCGACCCATAGCTCACGTTCTATACCAGCTAGACCCAAACATTAAACGTCTATACCCATATTATTGATATTTTGGTAGTGCTAAACTTCATGTAGAAGGATAACCATTTTGTATTTCAAGATGGGCGCCAACTATGCCCTGGGAGAGATTGGAGCTATATTTGTATATAATACATCTAATTGGACAAGCTGACTTGAGCAATTAAAAACCTACAAATATAATGAGAGTATTTATACTTTTGTAGTGTTTGATACATGAATATTTTTATTCTTATTTTAATTTCAAAATGACTGCCATTTTGAAATCCCAGATGACCGTTAAAATAAAAGTTGTTTCCTTATTTCACTCTGTAAGTGATTGGGCAAAAAAAAACAAGTTAACATCGATGCTTAATATTATTGATTATGGATCATTCTGGTAGTATTTAACTTCATGTAGAAAGACTGGCATTTTGTATTTCAAGATGGCCACCAAAGCTGACTCGGCAAATAAAGCACATGAAAATACAGTGAGCAATTATATTTTGTAGCGTTTGAAACAAACAAAAAATCGATTCTTATTTAACTTTCAAAATGACCGCCAATCTGAAATTCAAGAAGTTCGACAGCATTAAATAAAAGGTACATAATTAAATTACCCAGAACGGGTGGTAATTTTTGAAACATTACTTTAAAATTTGAGTCCCAAATATTACTAACTTCTGTAAATATTACACTTAGCATTATTCTCTGAGCCAATCTGAATAGATAAATTAAATACAAATGATAATTTCCATAAAGCGGGTTGTTTATGATCCCCGACGTCGTCCTTACACACACACCGTGGTTGACTTTCTGGTACGGTTATTAGTAAACTATTAACCAAGCCATCCTTTCTTTCGGACAGGTTTAACTAACTCTTTCAGTCTACACTATAGCTTGAAAACATTCATATTTAACATCTATTTTCATGCCTAAAAGATAATATTACATCGCATAGTTCCAGAATCAAATGTTACACGATGGAAAGAACACTGATACAAGAACGCAGTGTTAATGCTTATAACTCTAAAAAGAGGCTTTGGCAGAGACTTTCTAACACATAATGTAAGTTCATATTTAATTAGAGAAAAATCACAAGTTGCTCTGCGAAATCGTCAATATCCTGTAATTGGAAATAACCTATCCTGAATTCGAAGGAGATATACATTACATCAGCAAATGACATATTTGTATGCCTTACACTGTGCACAAATGCAAGATGTGCCAACACGTTATAAAGGATACTGTAGAGACTCATAATTAATGTCATTTGGAAGAAAGATAGGATATCTGATAAACTGTAGAGAGCAGAGGAGGTGCTTCCGAAAGATACTAATTGTAGACAACAAAAACCAATCGAGGAGCATCTCTTTTTTGAATGAGGAATGTAAGATAATAAAATTCATCACGGATAACGAATATATTTTGGCTATAGCAAGAAGGCTGCAACTATTTAATGCATATGGATGATATCTCCTATTCCTATTCCTGACCACTGCAAGGGAATTATCAGGAACTATCTTAACGAAATCACTTTGGCAGTTATCCAATATCAGACCTGCAAACAGAAGTACTAAATGCAAGGATATCATTTGGAATTCGTCTTCCAAAGGAGGCTTCATGGACGAGATAGGCGCAGTTATATTGAATAACCACGTTCATGCCCGGCCGTCAATTCTATCTCAAGAATTTTAATGTAGATTCAGGGGAAGATATTTTCTCTATTGTTGACAATAAGATAAACAACAACATCAGGAGACACCACTTCAGGCAGGACTTCGAGAGTAAGTTCATAGCAAGGTTTTGCCGCCATTTGAAGCTTGGATTGGATGTCTACCTCATCTGACATTACCCTTTATACGTCTATCAATTTCACAGTAGTGGCACTAGAATTGACCACAAACAACAAGTCCTTGCAAAGATAGCCACGAGTACCTCTATGTCAAAACTTTACAAATGTTAGCTGAGCCTCCGTAGAACTCTCAATCTCATTACTGACTTAGAAGATGAAGATGGCGAAGACAAGACAGATGATGTGTTGAATTAAGAACAGATATGAAGCACTATGCTAGTGGTGCAGTATATGTACACTAAATCCACTAACTAAGAACATATAGCCACCATCAGTAAAACATGCACGCAGCACTAAGGACCAGGTGAAAATAAATTGCAGCGATGGAGAACAGAAGAACAGTAAGCCTTCAAACTATATGCAAACAATGAAGATAATAGAGAGTATAAACAAGATTAGGACCACATAGACAGCAAACTAATTTAGTCATATATTGGTCATCTGGAAACTTACCGAATTTAGTTCTGATAGCCGTCGATATACATTTTATGACAAAAAGTGGGAATGATATTGCAGGCTGCTGATTGTGCCACTCAATGATATTGCAGGCTGCTGATTGTGCCACCAGAAACTCTTGCGCGTTCTACAACCCCAGCTCCTTAATGAAGGTATAGCAGTTGCACTGAGAAGATGCTAAGTAAATTGGTAGACATCTTGAAAAGAGAAAATGCAAAGAAGCCCTAGCCACTAAAAGAAAATAGTTTTATCAACTTTGTTAAAGGCAAATAGGGATGACAGACGTCTGTATGATCTAAAGAAGGAATTCATACATACACATGAGAAATAAGGTGGATTGCATTCTTGGACACCATAAGGTGATGAAATGTGTGTCTAGATGTTTTAAGTGGTTATGGATGACTTAACAATTCCATAGGAGTTACACTGTGAGGAAGGATTTGAATGGAGGAAGACGAAGTATTAAGGTTTGGTAGAAGATATCAAAACCCTAAAATGTAGGAACGGGTGTTCCTGTTTCCTGAACGTTCAACTTAAAAGCTATTGCCAGCATTGGAAGTAATGGGTAATGATCAGAAATCACCTGAGGATTTACTGCCACAAACAGGAAAGAAGGCACACGAAAGATCGCAGCAGAAGTGACAAGGTATGAGTTGGGTGTTATCTGCAAATGGGCAGTGATTTGGACAATCGCTGTTGACTTGCGACTTTGAAGATATTCCAGTTGAGGAGTCGATTAAAAAAATCCCCGATAAAGATGATCATCTGATGACGCCTGTAGAGCATCTTCGCTAGAAAAGGCCTCTGATTACGTAATCAGATGACTTGGCTAGCAAAGATGCATATAGAGTTGCAATTTAGGAATTTATTCCAATATCATTCAAGGCATGTCATATGTATCAACATTTCAAAAGTCTTAATTTGATTTTTTGCTCGATCACTTACAGAGTAAAATATGGAAACAACTTTAATTTAAACGGCCACCTTAGATTTCAAAATTCATTATAAATTAAAATAAGAATCAAATTTGAAAAGAAATACTAAATGTTTCATGTAGTAAGAGATTTAAATAGTAGGGATAAGAAGGTACCTCATAATTAAATTGTTCATGTTTCTGTCGTAGTCTACATCTGTTTGTACCAACTTTTTTCTTTTCTTTTTAAAACTGTTAATTTTGTGTTTTATTCGAGAACATAATCATTACTTACTTTACATAATTTTCCAAAATTTTAAATTTATTGCAAGCCTATTTTATTTTTCTTTGTGTTATCTTCGGGAAGTTAAAAGTTCGGAGAAGACGTATGAGCGGTGGTAGAAGATGGGTTATGGTCTATGTTGTCAACTGCTCAAGTAGTGAATAGGTCTTTGCGAAGCTTCGGAGGACATACTATTTCTTCTTCTTCAAACCTATCGCACACAGCATTTCCAATCCCAGTAGAGAAAGCAAATATTCTGTCGTATGAAACTGAGATGCCCATCCTAAAAAGCGTTACAATTAATCCTCTTTTTCACTGGTAATGGTGGTTGCCTTTCTGCTAAGTGGAAAAGGGCAGTTGATCCCTTGCGACGGCGGATGGAAAGGTTGAAAAGCAATAGTTGTGCTATACTGAGTGCAGCTTATGAACTATTACTTGCTTGATTTTTTTTATATTTGATCCTTCGAGAATCATCGAAGCTAATGCCAAGAGGGATTGTGGTACATATTTTTCTTGGCAATTCATTTGAAATTCCCATGTGAACGATTTGTTTTCCATATTCTCCAACTTCTTAACATCTCCTCGAATGATATTGGCTGTCATTGATAGAATTATGACCTCTTCATCAAAGTTATTCCAACATGCTATGTGTAGTGCATCTCCAATATCTGTGTTGGAAACTTCTCTACCGTGTTTGTGAGTCTGCATAGAAGGAAAGTGATCTAGAATTATGTTCTTTAAATCAGTAGAATGGTTGCGCCTTTCCTTATCACAACCGAGTTGCTTAAGTCGTGAAGTATATATGGAGGTAAGGTCTGGTAACTTAAACACGGGAGCAAGATCATTGCTTTCTGCTGGAGCATTTTTTATAAAAGAAACAAGTTCTGCTAAGGCAATGCCATGGATCCTATTTATGGTAACATCTACTTTCTTAATATATTTGACTGTTTTGCTTTTCGATAGAAAGTTGTCAAGCAGTTCAAATGGTATGTTGACTCTAGATATAGTCACTATCTGGGGTTGTTTTCCTGATCATTTTCATCACTGAATCTTTTTCGAATTCGTTGAAGCTTTGTACTGTTGAGCTAGTCCCTGCAATTTTTGAGATATTTAGCACTATGTCTTGTTAGGTTGCTCTCTATACTATCTCCCTCTGTAAGCCTATCAATAGGATGTTTTCTGGCCAAGAGTTGAGCTAGAGGAATGCCTTTATATGTTCTGCAATTTGTCTTGTAGCCATGTCTGTCTCTATATCTTTCTTTTTTTGTGTGTGTTTATGAGACATCTTAGCGGATCTTTCGTTGTTTGCTGACATAAGCAATATTTAATCCCAGTCAATGTGCTTTGTTGGTTGTTTAATGAATGTTCCTGAATGGGAATCAACAATTGAAAATGCTTTTGTTTTTAACTGCACATGACTCTTTCCTGCACATCACAGATTAATTTTATCACTGAAAACATAACAAATCAATGCATATACAAACCATGAAATATTGTTATTCTTAACTATTCCCGGAACTTCCTGTTTGAAACTTGACCTGACACCGAATA
Organism: Argopecten irradians; assembly: GCF_041381155.1. Taxonomy (NCBI): domain Eukaryota; kingdom Metazoa; phylum Mollusca; class Bivalvia; order Pectinida; family Pectinidae; genus Argopecten; species Argopecten irradians. The sequence continues at coordinate 29,603,361 of NC_091138.1, read as the reverse complement.
ACAGAGCAAAAGTAGTTTTTTTTTTTTTTTTTTTTTTTAAATATGACAAGATATTAACAACAGATTTTTCATTAATGTTTTGTTCAAATAATATTCTATGAAATATGGATATTTAAGGATGTACTCCTCTGAGAAGTCAAAACTTTCTTGTATTAAACTTTTTTTCTCATATAAATTTTTGTAAATAGGAGTTCATACCATGAAAGAAAATGGAAGAAAAAACATTTGTCCGTGTGCTCGTTTTTGAGCTATTGTCACTCAAAGATACCAAAATGACAAAATAGTGGATTTTATTGGAATTTAGCCGTTTTGACCACATACACTAGAATTTAAAGCCATAATTCCCTAATGAGGTGTTTGATATGTATGGATGTTTGTAGAATTTATTTTCAAGTAGTCTTCATTAACAATATACCAGTTATGATTAATAAGAGTCATATTTTTTCTCAAAATAACAACATATGCTACCCCTACCCCTTAATTCTTAGCACCAACATGCACCATTTTCACCCATTTTTGTCAAATTAAACCCTTTATAGAAAAAGTTCTGGTGTTAAACTTTTGTCAATAGTTTGCATATCAATAGGGAAAGGGTTGTTCTTTCTAAATCAGGCAGAAAAATGGGGGGGTCCGTGTGCTTATTACTTTTTTGCCCCATTTGAATACTTGTTATTTTTCAATATTTTTGACTAAAAAATAAAAGTGCTCAAATTACCATTAAATGTAGAAATAAAGTAACAAAAGTGTATCATTTCACATATTAATGTTCAATATTTTAATTAACATGAACCCAGTGAAGATTTACAGCAAAAATTAACTCGATACAGCTGAAAATGCTGACGCGGTGATGATTTATGTAAAAACAATTTAAGTAACAATTTAAGTAAAAAATGAGAAAACAGTGGCTCTACTAAAAGACAAAAAGACACAATTTCAAAATGGCTGCCAAATGGGCCATTTCTGAAAATCGCTGTGTAAAAAAATCTACTAAAAATAGAAATGTAATTTTTTGACAAAATTTGCTACAGACCACATGCTACAGATATTGATAAATCGTATTTGAACATCACTAAACGTTTTTGATCTATGTCGAAACGAGACTTATATAATTGGTTTTCATTACTTCAATTTTTTCCACGAACAGCATTCAGCTCATCCTGCATTGTTTTCGTTAAAGTATAGTATGAAAAAATGCCCGGTTGATTTTGACCGTATCATAAAATCTATGTTTTATCAATCTTGATTATTCTAACTGGTGGTTTTTGCTGTATTTTTCTGTTTTTCTACTTATATTATTTAAATGATCATGCAAAATAGTGCTTTTATGCCAATTTGATGTAATTCATGTATTTTGTGTCATCCAAGTACAGTATATTTATTATAGTCAGCCATATCTAAAAACAAGTCGATGTTGCTTTTATAAAATGATCAAAAATGAAAAAGAAAGTGTTCAAGAAAAAATGAGAAGATTGCAAAAGCATTTACTACATTTTTTGTATAAATTTATATAATTTATAATGATAAAATATACCTATACAGTATCATTATTTTATCAAAAATGGTGGCCATCTTGGATTTGGCGGCCATCTTGAATTATTTCATTTGGCCCCCATATCTGAAATTGATCAGCATGTGAGCACCTTCCATCATGTAAAAAAAATCCCGCTTTTACTACAAATCCCACATTTTTACACCATTCAGACATTCTGCCAGACTAGCACTGCAGTACACGTTATCTGTGTATCCGGCTCAGGTTCCGGCTCCGACCTCTATAGTTAGATTGGCGAAATGTCAACGAAACGCTTGATTGCTATGAACTGTGTCCTAAGGCAGTTTGATTGACATTGAAGATTGAAGTGGGCAAATGAGTGGAAATACTTTACCTAGAAACAGTTTTGTCCACCAGGAAGAAGTGGTGTAAGTATCTTAATCTTATGCTAATGAACAAAATTAATTAAACAAAATATGAGTTAAAATATTGATTGGTTACACGGATATAACATTGCTTGCAAACCGATTAAACATAAACACATTGGCATTGCCAACCTGTTCGCATTTGACAGCTCCTGTTAGTAAAGTTATGTAGACAATAGTGTATGGCTTGTTTAAATATATTCATCCACACAGACCTAGATAAAGACAATAGACGATACCACAAAAGCGATCAAGAATTTGCAAAGTGTTTTAATTTAGGAACCATGTATGAGACATAATTACACCTGCTCCTTAAAAACTTGTACATGATTATGAATTTTACGACAATTGTACTTTGTACAACCCAGTAGTATGTGTCTACAACCATAGAAGAAATATGGATTTTGTATATCTATTTGAAGTAAAAACTCAAAGGAAGGAATCGATAACTCTGCTATTCACAATAGACTATCCACCTAGCATTTGGAAACTGAGAACAATGATAAGCATTTTCTAATCATGTTGAATGTTGAAAGTTGTTTAAGCTTATACATGTACGTTACAAAATTGATAGCAACGGAATCTTGATTAATATAAACTGCTTTGATGGTTTTCATGTCAGCTCATCCTCATTACTCCAGTGGGTTACATATCCACCCTTGTACGTTATACGTCATCGCAAATCTAAAAGCAGTCCAGGAGCAAAAAAGACTAATTACAGATTATGTATAGATAGTGACACCCAACTTGAAAACCACACTGTCAATTCAACCATTGTACCATTATTCAGTTCTTTTGATGTAGTACATCAAAGGACCTCAGACTAGACAACCTACATCTGTGACAACAGAGGAGTAAATGTAGCGGCCAGACTGGGATTTGAACCCGGGACCCTCCGAACACTAGCCAAGTGTTCTACCGACTGAGCTACCTGGTCACCGAAGATCAACCCAGTCCAATCCGCTACAATTCTCCCTCCTTTCTCGAAGTCTTCACTCTCTAAGACATATGAGACCCTTCCAAACACCTCCGTGGGTTATATAGTTGGGTGCCAATTCTGTAACAGATGAGGAGAAAATGTAGCGGCCAGACTGGGATTTGAACCCGGGACCCTTGGAACACTCTACCAACTGAGCTACCTGGTAACTGATGATCGACCCACTCCAATCCCGCTACGTATCTAATTTGTGAATTGTGATCGCATACAAAGCCATCAGTTTTGCTTTGACAGTCCAGGGATGTATATCAAGATAAAGTGAACGTAACCTGGGTTCTGGAATATCGAGGATGATGTCAGCTAGAATATCAACACTTAAATTATTGTAACAAAAAATAATGTCCATTTATATTAATCAGAGGAATCTGCCCCTTTTAATTGCTAAGTAAATGGTTAGCCACTATCACAGTATATGCAGTGTACTGGTTCAAGGTCTTGAGATATTTAGGGTCAATTTTGTTGTTGTTGTTGCTCAATTTGATGATAGGATTGTGTGTACCATGAAAGCTAATATTCAATTAATTGTTATCAAACAAATATACCAGAAAATTTGTTTGCAAATGGGCTCCCAATAGGATAACATGTATGAATATTGATCTGAATGTGTTTTGTCTAAATATAAGGTCATTAAAAGTTGGTTGGTCGATTAGACGTAATGTCCTATTAACGGTCAGGTCATTTAATGATGGCCTTCCCAGAATGCAATATATTGCATGTGTGAATATCTACCTGGGTATGTTTTTGCAGGCTTTGTTAAAACAGCGTTATGTTGAATATTTTTGAAGTGTGTCTCCTTGTTTTAGTGGGAGTCTTGTCCTTTTATATAGTGCTATCTCACTGAAGCAAGGTACCAGAGACACACAACAAACACACCCCACCAAGCATAAATTGTGGTCAGATAATCGATTGATTCTTAATTAATCACATGACTGCACTGCTTATGTGACATAGACATCCATAATATGATTTTGAACTTTATTTAATGGTAAAAAAATCAGCTGTGACTTAGACATCGATTTACCAAGAAAGGAAAGAAATTCTATAAAAAAAATTGTTCCACACAGCCTAGGTTGCTAATTCAACTTAGTTAAATATAATTAGAAGGGCTGTTTATATAACTTTGATATATCAAGGAGGAGGGCTTATTGATAATTTGATGGAGCATAATTATGGTGAATACGGTAGCAAATGGTACCACTGTATGACACTATGTATTTATCTATGTATGCATGCGATTACAATTGTATCTATATATAAGTATATGAGGGCATAAAGTAGTGTTATATAGGTATATGAGGGCATAAAGTAGTGTATGATTTATTTACTACCTGTCAATACTGTCCTGCTATACACTGTTTTTGACTCGGTCAACGCTGTCGTATGTTGTACAGGTAGGTATCATGCAGCTTATTGTTCAAGGTGCATTGGTAAGATGTAAGAACAAGAAAGGTACCGTACATTAATGTATAATTGATTTATATACGTAAACATGAAAAAGTCTGGAATATTGCATGTATAGATAGTTTACTGAAATTAGTGTATCAGAATATGCAATCTTTAGAAGGTGACCCTGCAGGTGACATTGATACATTTTACATCTATATATACATGGTGACCTTGAGTTTGATACAGTTTACACCTATCTATAAATAGTGACCTTGAGTTTTGATTGTTGAAAGATAACAAAGATGTTTTAGTCACTTTTGACCCATTGTAACACTGACAGTATATCTGTACCACAGACTTTACCTGTAATTCTAGATTTACATTCATGTTGAAAATTAGTTAGGTACTTTCATGTTGATTACATATTCAATTCAAATTTATTGCATTTGAATGGGTAAACATGTATCTTTTAGTTTTGTTTTTATGTTCTATTAACACATATGCTATTTAACACATAAAAGATTTGTCCCACCACATTCCAATTTCAAGGAAAGATACTAATGTAACTGTGAATCATTGTACTCAAAAAGTGTCCATTCTCATATAAAATCTATGTACAAAAGATTTTGTTGTGATAGAACCACACACATGTATTAAATCTGGGATCAGACTGTAAGTATATTACTATGATTGTGGTGTAATCTCCATAATAGGATTAAAAAATACACAGACAGACATAAGCATGGATCTAAATTGTTGTATTTATATAAGTACATATCTAAATACAGAGAATTTATAATTGTGATGTTATTTTATATGATGTGTATAAATATAGCCAAAACTATTTGCTGTTTAATTGAAGTTGCTATCAACACATGCCTTTAAGGCTTACTTGTAGATTGGTTAGGTTGATAAATTTGATTTGTGCACATTAAGCCTACACATACAGAAATCAATATTAATTTTTATCTAGATCATTGGTGTGAAGACCTGAGGCCGGTGTAATGTGGACTGAGTTATAGATAGATGCTGGACAGGGTGCGCAACATGGCTTCCTCCTGGAAGTTCAAGTCACAATGTGACTTCAACAGGTGAGCTACAGTATTTTTATAGCTTAATGACAATGTTCTTTTTAAAAAAATGTATTTATGTTCCTTTTATCCTTTGCTTGAATTAAAATTTTGAATTAATAAAGAGTTTTGGTGGAAATAATGGTCATGTTGGAATTGTTTTAAGTTGAATTTGTCATAAATTAGAATCCTGTTCGTTTTGATAATGGAGGCCTAGCTTTACTTGTAACTGGCTACTGTTTATGTCATCAAACATTGTGTTTTATTACAGTCATTTTTAGCCCAACATCATCAGATGGTGGACTATTCAAATCGCTTTTCGTCCGTGGTCAGTCCGTCCTTCCGATAACAATTCTTATTATCGCCATTTATCAGAAAGTACTGAAGGATCTTCACAAATTTCATATCCAGGTTCCCCAAGGGCCTTAGTTTTGCATATTACATTTTGGGACGGAATGGTAACCAAGATGTTCGACAGGCCGTCACCTTGGATTTTGATAGTTGAAGTATGTTACTGCTATTTCTCAGAAACTACTGAAGCAATCAGTCTCAAATTTTATATGTAGTATGTTTGAAAAAGTTTGAAAAGTAGAGAAAAGATCTCTCTTTCCATTGTCAGACATATGGAGCATTTTTTGGTGGGCGCCAAGATCCCTCTGGGATCTCTCGTTCTTTGCTAAATTTGATGAGCATTATTTCACCAGGGTCATGATGGTAGAATATGTATATGGATTACGATATTTTACTGCTAGTCTTGTTGCAAGTTTTAAAAATATATATATGGAGCAGTTGTCAGGAGGTACTGACCACAGGTCAGGTTTTCCTCCTGGTACTCTAGCTTTTGTCCATCTCCTAAATCTGTCAATCCTTAAATGACCCTGACTGTTAATATGGTATTCAGCTAAATAAACCCATTTATTGTAGGTTAATGAACTGCCGAGCAAAGAAAGGGGAAGCTTATGTCCCTACCGATGTGGAACATGTTGCCAATATAATAACACATGGGGTGAGTTGTTATGTCTTCCACTGTTGAGTTTTTTATGATTTACTATATGTGTTGGAGGCTGTGTTTAGCGGAAGAGTATTGGAATTATTAAATAATTTATATTGTACACAGTTTATCTCTGCCGCTCCATTTTAGGATGCCCTTAGTTAATCATTGAAAAATAAAAATCAAAACATCAGGTTAAAGATGATACATTACTGATGAATGATATTTTTCTCTATCAAAAAGAGGAACAGACAAATTTGTATTTTTCTTCAGTTACAAAAATTACTTACTTAACACCATAACAAAAGGTTGAGCTTCTTAATTTACTTCAAGACAAAATATCAAAAATAATTATTGTGTCCCAAAAAGGTCCATGTATACCCTATATGGGAATGATGTACTGATTGTGTATCCACCAAAAGCAAAACAAGTTATTTTAATATTACTTTTTGTGTTAATTAGATATATATTTACATGAGTAAACACCAAATATAGTTCAAATGATGAGTATCGCTTATGCTCTGTTGGCAGTGGAGCAGTTTTAAAATGAAAAAAAAACCCAACAATTTCATTAATAAATTCATATCTTTATTATCGTATTCGACCCAATCAGCGCCCATGTAACAATAAGGGCCCCTCACCCTTTTTGAGGCCTCGGTTTCAATTGCCCAGACAGAAATAAAGACCAAAACTACACAAAACTGTATAGATTTACAATAATTTTTGTCTTATCAGCACCTTTTTATTTTTCCAAATTTTTAAACGCCCTGGGCATTTTCAGATCGAATATGGTATCTACCTTACTGCGTAATATGTAAATAATTATATGATGATTGAAATCTGAATTATTTCTTTCCTTTCTGCGTAATATGTAAATAATTATAGGATGATTGAAGTCTGAATCATTTCTTTTATTTTCTGTATTGTTTTGCCTGAACATTAATATTTTTGTTTGGAAGCATGTTTTCTCTTTTCTTTTTTGGTTAATCAGAAAATAACATTTACAAGATCTATGTCTATATAACTTGTTTATTTTCTTTGGTTGATAAAAAGGTATCATACAGTGTAATTAACAGATTTGGTAGATTCATTATTTGTACGAGGGGTTTTCTGCTCAAAAAGTCAAGGTCACACAATCTCTAAAAAGGTTGAGGTCATATGATCTATGACTTGGAATAAAATGATGAAACTGTGGATTCCAATTCTTTAACTACAATTGTTATAGCTGTCATGTTTTGTGAAAACAAACTCCAGTTATATAGATGATTAAAATGCATATAGACTTTTTCATTCTGCTTATGCCCTTTAATGTTTAGGAATATCTACATAATACAACCATTGTTCTTGAATGTCAAAGCAATCGTAAACAATCGTCTATAAAGGAATGTACAGAAATGACTTTATTATTCATTATTATGGCCTATACATTTTATTCGTGAGGGAATACCTAGTTCGGTTCTTCAGTATTATTTTTCTGAATATATGTGGTGTTAAGGATATGTGGATTTTCACTGAGGTGAATATAGCAAAAATAATCACCCAAGAAATTTACTCGCTATAGAAATATCTATTATGTATTAAGCCTGTGACATATTACAATGTAGTTATATTCTGAAGTAGCTTTGTGAATCCTATAACATGTACCATATCTATATATACATATATGCTTACTACATTTCAAAATACATAAACTATGTCTTCATATGCATACCTGTGTCTGTGTCAATGGTTTATAATGTCAGCATGTGGAATTTTCCTCACCAATGCCCACATTTTGATATGTTGATGTTCCAGTTTTGGGTGATCCCCAGCGCTCTAGCCACTCTGTGGATGGTTTATCGGTCCAACACTTACCTTCAGTACAAAATGGCACTTGTTTATGGCTTGGCTCTCACAGCACTCTTCTTTGTTTCCTGTATATTTCACTCTCTGTCATTCATCGGCAGATACAGGTAGGTTGTATATATGAATAAGGCAACATTTGACAGTTATTTTCACATTTGCTTTTTGACTCACATGCTATATTTATATTAAAAGAAAGAATCAAGAACATGAAATATAGGAAATATTGTGTTCTTAAATTAATAAATATTTGTGAATTCAAATTTTTTGTTTACACTTGATGACTCTATGGTAAAGATGTTTTGACACATTTAATACCACTTGCCCTTTAGTTTTGGGTTCCAAGTTTGAAATCCACAAGGGACAGCATCCTCAGCACTCCAGGGGTTATTATCACTGACATAATATCCACCCCTGGTCAATCGCATAGTAAAACTGAAGGCAATGGAAGTTTGATGTAATATAATTCTTTGAAGTACATCAAAGGAATTGAATAACAGAACACTATGGTTGACTGTATTGCTTCGAAGTTTGGCATTACACTCTCTGTAATTCTCTAAGGAATTTTCTGCAGACCTGTGATTGGTAAGCTTTTCCCTCCTGAACTGCCTTCAGTTTTACTATATGATAGTCCAGGGATGGATATAATGTCAGTGTCGGTAACCCCTGGAGTATCGATGATGTAGGTGCCTGGAGGTCATTGGTTTTTCGCTGAATAACCCTAAAAGGATGCATGTTAATTAAAGTAAACTCCTACACACTGATATCTGTTGTTTTCATGTTTAAAAGTTTTATAGCAAATAATTTGGTTTTATGCTGTAGGAAATTAAAGAATTTTTTCCACATCGGTGACCGAGCAATAATCTACATCTTCATAGCGTCATCTTACACACCGTGGTGAGTATAAATCAGATGTATAAAATTATCTAGTGTTGGCCCAGAGGGATCTTGATGCAAATTATTGAATGATTTATGTAGGTCACAGGAAAGAGGTTTTTCTTTTCTTTTCCTTTAAAGCATTTTATACACACAGGGAAACTACATTAAGTCAACGTAGTGGCAAAAATCTCTTGTATTCTGATCATATACATATAACTAGGCTCCAGAAATAGTGATAACATACGCAAGTGTCAAGCCTGTCGGCCATCTTGTTTTTCAAATAGGTTAAAAAATGCAATACACATTACTATACACCAAATCCATGAAATTTGAGAAAAATCACTTCATTACTTTCTGAGAAATAAAAATAAAAACTTCAATTGTCAAAATGTAAGATGACTGCCTGTCAGCCATTTTGTTTTCCAAAGTGTTTACAGTTACCAGGGTGTGTGCAGATTTTTCATGTAATCAAGTGATAGCCATAAGCCCTGCTCGATTTGTTCTGAAAAACAGCCTACCGGCGTACGCTGGTCACTTAACCTGGCGATGAACGTGGCATAACCGGCGTGTTCATGGCTGACATTTCTTCAGAGCTTTAGTAACATTTTGATATTTGCATCAAACACACTCAAAGACTGAATTTAAGTTGATCTATTAGATTGCATGATATTCTAATTTAGTTAATATTACGTTTATAAAACTCGTGACCCGTTTAAGTCATGACAACCACTTACCGTTAGTGCGAGTAAGAAAAATACTTCAACATGTACGATTTCAGCTTTATATCAAACAAATATTAATTGATTGAATAGTCGAAGCGTGTCTGTGGTTGTCTCTGTTTGGTATTGAATCAGTGATTATTTTCCATATAGTAATGGTAGAGTTAATAATAATATTATGTGTACGTATTTGAAAAAAGTGATATTTCCAAAAAGAAATTTAGCTTACAGATATTCGTTTATTTCCATTAAAGGATCAAGAATTATAAGACATTCATAAATCATTAGAGTTTAATATTAATAGGATATCGTGGCTGACTAATGCCATTTTGTTCTTTCGCCTTTTTGAAAATAAACAACCCCTGATTCGGATCTTTTTGCATGCTATAAAATACTGTACACGTGTATACTATTTCATTCTAAAAGAACAACTGTAAGAAACTGCATCATACTGCTTTATTCTCTCACAGAAGCACTGGTTAGTAAAGCATGAGTTATCTAAATAAACTGGCTTTAAATATCAATTGGCTGTAACACATGTAGTTCCTTATAGTAGTATGTTATGGTCTTGGGGCGTATGATTTGATTGTTGTCATTGAAAAGGACTAGATGTGGTTATGGCCCCTAAATCTACCAAATTTCAAATTAAGTATTTAGAAATTAAGTTCTGCGTTTGAAATATTGAATACGCCCCTGATAAAAATTTAATGATATTTTTGTTGACAGAAAGTATGTTTTTGCTATATAACCATGGTAACTTTGCATAAATTATGCAAATTTGAAAATTTTGTCAATTTTGGCATATTTTTTGATAGTTTTTCTTTTAAAAGCAATAGAGCACAACCTAGAACAAACTTTATATTTCAAGAGAATTAGCAGACACGAAGAATACATCATTTTGAGAAATATAAAGTTTGTTCTAGAATGCACTCTATGTCAACTAGATGAAAAACTGCATAAAAAAGGCCAATTTTGATGAAATTTTCATATTTTGCATAATTTTTGCATACCCATAACAGAATGCCCATACAGCCTTATTTACTTTTGATCATTTTTTCTGAATTATGTATTTACAATGTACATTTAGGTATAATACATATAAATCTATTTCTTACGATACACTCTGAAATGAACTTTCAATGAGTCATTTCCGAAAGAGTAAAACTTCAGAATAAACCTTGAAAATATGTTTTTATTGTTATTGACAAACAGTCCAAGAGCAGTCATTGAATTTTCATATGCTTGGAATAAAACGTTCAATATTTGTAAACATTAGATTTACTATAATCAGACTATTAGAATGTACATGTACAGCCATTTGGTTTTATAAAATAGAGTGACACAATATGTATTACATATATGTAGAGAAAATGCCTGGAGCATATATATCTAAGTCTATACATCACTGCACGCTTCGACGTATTTGCTTCATAAATGTATATCTACATACCTGTGTGTATCAAAAGTTTTCAATTCCAGTCCGTTAATGGATACAACAAGTAAATCATAATGTTTGGAGAATTGATGTCTGCACGGAAAGAGTTTTGCTTAAGGGAGTTTCGTCAACAAATGTCTAACCTTTATTCCGCCTTATTCTGCCAGTATTAGCTGGTGAATTAATATTTGCGGATCCTGCATACTTTTTTTGTATTGAGTGAGTTAACCGCCTCGCTGGATCGCCGGCGTGCGCCTGCTCTTGACGAATCAAGCAGGGGTATAGTCTACATACAGTAACATTTTAAGTGGTTGGGATCCCTCTGTTAGCCCTATTAGCTTTAAGCTATTCATGAACTTTAAGAGAGAACAAAACAAAAGCAAGACCCCGTTTATAGATATTATTTGTAATGAAATAAAAACATGTTTGTTGGAACCTTCAAGTAGATATGAAAAAATCAACTTTTTACAATGTTGTATATATGCTATATAAAATGTCATATTCTAAGCATGTTGTATGTATAGCGTTAGAACCAATGTCAATGCTGTTTGAAGGTTGGTACTGAAAGACCTTGGAGGTCTTGGTGATGAGACCCTGGTGATTGTATGGACAATGGCAGCAGTAGGAATTCTCTACCAGTATGTTTTCCATGAGAAGTAAGTATATTTTCACTCCTATTGATATATCTATATATACAAATACCGTAATTACCAGAATATAACATGAATTTGGTATGTTTCATTTGATGTTGTTACCATGATAACTGTTTGTGTTGCATGTGTTATAGGTATAAGTGGTTGGAGATTGTGTTTTACCTGACTGTTGGAGTGTGTCCAGCCCTGGTGACATTCACTATGGTAAGAAATCCCAAATGTTACAACTATATACAGTAATATAGCTGTAAAAATGAAAGTAACATTATTGAGTAACTATATTTGGAAGTACATATAATCAAAACCTTTGGTGATATTACTATGAAAATGTACTTAAGGTAGGTCCATACTTTTGAAAATCGCGCCAATTCATTTGACGCTATACCGGAAGTTGCGGAGGTTGTTTTGAATTCCAGAATGGTTTCCGATACGCCACGACATCACACTTGGATATTTTTTCAATAGGTGAAAATTGTCTACATATAACATTGAATGTTTAAAATCATTAAATAAATCAAATAAAAGCAGTTAAGTGAAAATTATATGCTATCTCTGAGGTTTTTGCGGTCCCTGTCGTAAATGGGAATGGATTTTAAGGGTGATCGGGTGGTGTAGTGGTTAAGCCACTCGCCTTTCACCTAGCCGGCCGGGGTTCGATCCCCGGCACGGACGTAAAAGGTTAGGGGTCACCTGCCCGATCACGTGGTTTCCCGGCACTTTTCGCGCGCTTACATCCGGGCCATCGAGAGTGATTTACATAAGTACGTTTCGTAATCGATGTAAAATAAATAAAGTTTATATTTATATTTTAAACACGGAAGTGCCGTTCGTCACTATAAATCATAAGACGGGACCTGGCCGGACCGAAATTCCGGAATTATAAAAAAATCGCATACAGATTTCCTTTAAACACACAATTTGGAGAAAATCATAAAAACAAACAGACATAAACCAGATATAATATCACAAAAACGTATGAACTGATGTGGAATGGTTTTTTGCGGCATGATTTTCAAAAAATAGTCAAATATAACCCATCTTAGCACTGGATGAAATGGGGGTAGGGTTGCGAGTTACAAACTTCAAGCTTACAAAATTGTGAAATTTTGATCGAGGACCCCGTGTTTTTATATGATATTTGAAAAACATATTACCTTGGGCATATCATATACAAATATTGTGAAATTGACATGGGTTTTCATTTCCTTTTTGGCCTATTCATTGATTTTTTACGGGCGAAAATATGGCAAAACATGGTAATTACGTATAGAAACGGTCCTGGGAAATAACAAAAATTAGTTAGCATTTGTAAAAATAAAATAGTTTTGTATATTGTTCTATCGTAAGAAATTTAGGACAAAAAATCAACAGGATCGAGACTACATTCACCCTAATATTACAGAAAACATAATTTTATGAATTTTTCTATTTTCGGTCAGCAAATTTGCATGGATGGTATATTTCAAGCTCAAATATCTCAAAAAGTAGTTCGAGAACACCCATTTATCTTTACAGATTTGAAATCTACATGAAAAATGCAAGAAAATAAGACCTGTTAGAAAAAAATGACATGGGTTTTTCCAAAAGTATGGAGCTACCTTAAAGTCCCAATATCTGTATCTGCCTTATTTTTTTATGATGTAGAAGAATGTTGAAAAAAATTCCTGTTGTAAATCGTGCAGAGACAGGACTAAATCGAAGTCAAGATGAGCGATAATGATTCAGAAACTTTTGATAAAAATCAAATAAATATTGAATATTGCATGGTGGGTCCCATTAAGTCAAACAAGCCAAAGTTAGCCGACATTATAATGTCGTTGCCGAGAATGTCATGTGACTACCATAACTAAGAAACGTCTGTCAAAACTCTTCCGATAACGGGTCATGAACTTTCCAACTTCTGTTCGCCAATAATCGTAAATTCTATTGCGACCGGTTTAAAATGAAGGCATGTTTATAAGTATCGACTTTCAACAACAGCTGTACCAAAGTTATTCAGAAATTATTATAAATATTCTTTTCAATTATATCTACAAATACTGACAATATTGGGGTCAAATCTAACTTGACTTTTTGTTGATAAATACGTATAATGTGACTTTAATATGTAAATGTAAATGAATAGAACTAGATTTTCACCGATATCTTCATGTTTGTAACAGAGAGACTCCACTGATCTGTAAAAGAAATATTACCTTTATGATTGTAAATGATTGATACAGTGTATATGTATGATGTGATTTGTTACAGAGAGATTCCACTGGTCTGTATGAACTTGCCCTGGGGGGCATGACATACATAGCTGGGGTGGTGTTCTTTAAATGTGATGGGATCATCCCTTTCGCCCACGCTATCTGGCACTGCTTTGTGTTAGTCGGGGCCATGCTACACTACTACGCCATCTCAGCCTATCTGCTTGGCCGGGAAAAAGATGAGGTCATGTGGGGCAGCTAGCCAGGTCAAAGGTCATGTGAGCAAAGTAGCAGTAAGGATCCAACGTTCCCAACAAAACGATAAATCAGAGAATTAAGCAGTATAATGGAGAGCTGTCTCTGATGAAAACCAAATGTTAGGTTGTAATCAAAATGTTGTAGTAGATTTTAAGATGATGGTGGGTAATGCTTTGATTATTTATTCAAATCAATTGTATTTAATGTTGATCTGAAAACCTCACTTTGTTAAAGTTGACATCTCAAAGACTATTTTTTTCGTCTAGATTTTGAATAATACAAAAACTATTTTATTGTTATAATCAATATAGATTTATTAGTACCATACTAATGTTTAATTATTTATACAAAGAATCCCTTGTATCTGATATGATGCTATTCCTTTTGAGATACATTATTACAAATTATGATATACTTATGATGGATTTCTTTGAGACATGGCTTGTAAGAGCTTAATTGCTATATTTTTACAGTCTGAGTAATTGATTTAAAACATACTGACTTGTACCAGTATTTCAGAATTTGGTGCCATTTTGAGTTGAGGTTCTCGGTGCCATGTGGCTTTTTACTGTGGTGCAACATATCCTCTGTCTATTTAAAGCCTAGTCTTCCGATTTCAAGATTTCATTCATTGGGTAGAGGAAGACCCATCAATAAAAATCATCACTTTTGGTTTTGTTAAGAAGGAAGGTAAATTCATAGGTCACTAATCTTAATATTGAAATCCATGTGAAATTAAGGCACGTATTGTTAACACCAGAAAATGTTTAGAAGGAAATGGTCAAGCTATAATCTCATTATAGTGGTACAATTATAATTTCTTGTCTTACCTCACAGGTACTGGCCATGGTGAGCAATGCAGGCTGTATGCTCCACTTGTTCAATCATATTGATTTTTTAGACAGATATATCTTGTTACAGAGGTATTGAGCCAGCATGTAGAACAAAAAAAATCTGTGCCTTTTTAAATACTGGTTGGCATACAATCCTTTTTTGCAACATTACGTAAAGAACTGGGCCATTTTCGTTTATTCGGAACAAACAGTTTGACTGTTTATCAAAGTCATAATTTCAAGTATAAATCCTAACAGACCAGTAGTTTTTGATACAGGTCTGTGAGGGTTTTGTCAAGGCTCATCTGAAAACAATGTAAAATCACTAGATTTGTCTTTAGTTCATACATGAGCAACTAGGTCCAAACAGTCAAACTGTATAATCGAAAATGACCCTGTATTTAATATATATAAAAAAAATTATAAAATACTTTTATGTATATTTTTTTAATCAAAGAAAAGTCATTGATGTTTTAACATAGACATATTAAAGAACATTTTGATCGAATCAAAAATGAGCTTAATCATATGATTTAGCATATTCTTTTTAGCATTATAAAAATTATATTGCTGGAAGCAATCACTGTTAAATACTATAGATTATACATAGATCATCCAGCACCTGGACTTGTCATTGTTTACAGAAGGAAAGAAGCTCAGGAACTAGTCATTGCTACTATACCATAGGTTATGTTAACCTACACTCAATCAGATCAAATCTTACAATGTAGACATTATTATTTCAGCATCGTTAGGAGACTCAACTTTATTGTTATGCTCAACTCTCATATGTTTTTGCAACACTCTTATTTCATCCAAAACAGATATTTACAAGAAATCAATCATTTAGACCTAAGGAATGGCTGGACATCCTTATGATACAAGCAATGAGTTTTGTTGATTTTTGTGAAGTAACTAATGTATATAAATAAACAAAATATTAAAGTTTTATACATTTTTGAGGCAGTGGATTTACAAATAAGGTTTGTATGGTAGAGATTCAGATAACCCACCGCCTAAAATGACTTCTCTATTTTGATATTCTGAATATTTTTTCTGTAATTTTACATCATGTAGATGGATTTTATAGAAATGACGAAATACAATCAGATATGATAATTAGAATGTCACCTTTGTAATATTCTGTACTTATTATTGGTGTCTGTTTCATTTCCTTGTTGTTTTTGATCATTAATATATATCACTTAGATAAAACATACATCTTTTTTAAAAGACTACAAGTATTCCAGTGCTTCCAAAGTATTACTCAGACACTAACTTCCTAATATAAAGTTTTAATAAGATTTTTAGTAGACCTTTTTTTTATTATTTTTCTCAAAATTATGCTAAAATATTTAGAGATGTGTTTGATATAAATATACTTAAACTGTAATACTTAGTTGACAACACTAAAGTTTATGATTACTTGAAAAAAAAAAAAAAAAAAAGAAAAATCTGCTGGATCTCAGACTTTGATAGGTTAATGTTTTTCCCAGAATTTTACAAAAAATCATTTTTCTTTTTGACTTCTAAATTTTACAGTTATCATCCAAACACGTTTGTAAAAATCGTTTTTCGTGTGGAATGAAAATCTTATCAGATTACCTGATATAGTAAGCGAGGTAGATTTTAATTCACAGAGATAAACATTTTTACTTTGATCACAGGATTTGTGAAAGTAAACCCCACACAATAGGGAGCTGATTTACGGTAACTTATTTATTTTTTTAACCAATCTGTCTATGGATTAAGAAATCATGACATTGCATTATTAAAGTGTACAGTTATCCAACTTATTGTTTTTACAGTTTGTATTGATGACAAGCATTAAGTATATTGTTGTAGTGTTGTACTTCAGAATTTATTTGTATAAGGTAGACTTAAGATACGAAAACTTACGTATATATACATGTATAACTTTTATATATAATTTAAAGGGTTAAATTTCTGGTAAGCATGGCTATAAAATGTTGTATACATATATGTCCGTTTTAATTTTTCTAATACAAACAGATTTGATTAATGGTTAAATACTATATATATATATTATATAGTCATTTGGGTGAATTTGTTGGGAAATGCCAAAGTCACAAAATTTAAACTAGGAAATAATAAATTATTAATTATATTTCCAGGTAATTATATTACACTTTTGCAGTCAGATTTTATGGTTACCATTTTTAAACTAAATAGTCGTATTTTATATTTAAATTTCGAAATATTTGACTTATATTTGACTATGGCTGTACTCCTAGATGTAAGAATGCCAAACCAAGGTATGAATAGTTATCATAAGATGTCCATGGTTTCAAAAAATAAGACCAAATCCTTACACGGTAAAGTTGTTTTGAACTGAGTACGGTTTCCAAATTAGGAACTTGAGCTTTACTGTAAAAAGTTATGTCAGAGAGCCTATTTTTTAAAAGAATCAAGTTAATTTTTTGTATCCATTCAGATGTCCTGAGTGGCAAGGCAGAAACTTTCTATATTTATGTATGTTATGCTTTGTTTTATTCTAAAAAAAGGTATTTTACAGAGGTACCAACTTCAGTATTGTATTGTTGGTTATGTCAGTGTTAAGGTATATAGTGCTATCAGATGTTTATATTATATTTATATATACACATATATACATGTATATACGTTCGTATAGTGATGGAAATATAGATTTGTAGTTTTAATGATGAGATATGTGACATACTTTAGGACCTTGTTAAGTATACTCTATATTATATTCTATATGATACCACCTAGAATGTTTAGATTAATTTGAAGTATATAAGCCTAATGACATGTTACTGGACTTTTTAATGTGTTCATGTTCAAATGAACACAAAATTTACAGCATTTTAAATCTAACTTAGATATCATTTTCTACGAAACATCTTGTAGCAGGCATTCTGTACATTAAGATTTGACTATGACATAAGTTAACTTTTTATACTGCTAGAGAAAATATTATTCTTACTAAAATATAAGTGACCAGAAACGTGTATAAGACAGCATATCTCTGTCCTAACAAACTTCTTGCCAGGCCTTATTATGTTTACGTTTATTCAATTCCTTAGCGATCACAATTCTACTTAATATGTAAATAATGCAAATTAATGGCAAATGATTTTGCGATTTGCAATCGCCTGCAAAATACGCGAAATCTAATCGCACACTGAAGCATTTTTTGTGTGTCCTCAAACAGTCTCTCAACATATGGAAAACCTGTTATTCTGTCCGTGTCTTCTTTGTTACGTGTTATTTTTACATTCCCCACTGTATCCTCAATAAAGACGAAATCCCTCTCACTCCTACCTGTCTCCCTCGATATATTGCAATATTTGTAGTGTTACACATGATTCAAATTTTAATTATATAATGTACTCAAAATAAAACAGCACTGTGGATTGTAACGTATGTCCTCCAATAAATGTACTTATGTTTAGACATAGCCTTCTAGAAACTTCTTTTATGGTCACTCAGAAAGTTGTGGAATGTAAGAAAGTTGTATTAACCAATGTCAGATATTTAATCACGGACTTACAGAACTTTGGTCAAGAACACCAATTATGACCCTGCTTTCGCACAATCTCACTACTACTTTAGTCATATATTCCAGGTTTTGAAGATATATATGCGCTTTTTATCAAGATGAATCGAGGTTCCAAAATCCAGGTCTTATTTGGTTGTTTTGTTTCAAACTAAATGGATTTTTATTTGCCAATACACACGGGATGTAAATGACTTTGTGTCATATTCAGGAATTACTGGGTTGCTTAATGTAAATGCATGGTCTACCTGCAACATTCTTGCATGTTTGATCTAGCCATGTAACCATGATCTTGTTTTACCAATGACCTTAATGACATCAATATGAGAATGTTAAAAGTTTACAGATGTTTTTGGATATACCTGACCAGATAGAGATGACTATAGTAACTAGGTATTTTAAGGTTGCTTTGACAATGTAATTTTCTTGATTATTTCGATATTCCTTTTATGTCTAAACTTGCAATATTCTTGTGCATGTAATCAGGACTACTAGCCATGACAGTTTTGTTTGATAATATTGTTACGTAAAAGTTGGAAGTGTATAGAGTGTTCTAGAGGTATTTAGTAGTTGGTAATTCTTTGTTATATATTGTTTGTAGATGATACTTGTTATTTATTGATTTATTTATTATGTGCCTCATCTAATATAATCTTAGAATATTCCAAATAAGTAAATGTCTTCGTATGTACCAAAACGTCAAATTTTGGATGGACTAGTATGGTAAATAATTGAGATATAAAAAGGTTGCTTCGCGAAACTTTTTATTTATATTTTTGTAGTATTTAGGGTTCATCATGCACGATATCTTTTATCTTTGTTTCGATTTTAGCCATTTCACAGACTAGAGATATTTCATATGTTTGAATAGGTGTAATGCAGATAATTTTTAGCGAATAATGACCAATTAGAATTGAAATAAATCTATAATGTCTGCTGTTACATACAGCAGAGAATAACGGCTATTTTATGTTATAAAAAACCGGTGCTCGATCATCACATTTTCAATATTAAATCTACCGTCTCGACGATGTGAAAATCATCATAAGCGTTTAAACACTTGTTTGTGTTCAAACTATTGTTTTCACTTATTTCCAGTTCATGTATTCAATCAGGAATACAGACGAAAAAGTCCGAAAGGAACAAAGTGTTATAGGATTTTAAATGTAAATAAAACAGTAAATGTACTCTTGATCTCTAAGCTGAACTCTGGGATTGTCATTATTATATGTATCTATATATATATCTAGTTACTAATTGTAATTTTCATCATTGTTTGTATTGGTGTGTATTGTTATCGGCTTTGAAGTTGTGTGTATCCAAGAAAGAACATATATATTACTATTGTCTCGTTGTCTTTCTTATTTTTATTGAATTAAATTTCTTTTACTATCAAACGGTCTACATTGTTTATAGATATTTCCATAACTTCAGTCAGCGTTGTTGCATTGTAGTGCAATACGTATCAATGCAATAATAAATGTTGGCATATACAATGTATATGTACTGTAATGAAATTTATAACCCAAACTTTAAAGAATTATATTGGATATGACGTTGAATATACGGTAAGAATAGAAATTTAAAATGTAATATTTTGTGAAAATAAACAACGAACCTATTATGTCCCCTCCAAATCTATATTCATATATATATAACACTTAAATCATCATAGGCAAAGTTTTTACACAGTGCAGCAATTTCAATTATTAGACTCGCGCTATAGCAATGCGTTTCCAAGACAAATGAAATGTGACGTTCTTTGTAGTATCGTCAGACAATAATGTTCAACGATTATATTTACATATACACTTTTCCATTGAGTACGGTATAAGTTCTGGACACTTCTCCATTTTCATTGCACAGTCCCAGTTTTTGAAGATGCTCATGCACATACGGCGCAAATGAAATGATATGAACGTTCAATGTTATAGGATGGTAAATCCTTAAACACTTCGTCTAATCTGAGTTACAAACACATAGTGCTGAATCCAAATATCAACAATTCGTAGAGGAAATTTTCCCGGCAATCGAACGATTTCCTTTTGCCACCAACAACGTCAGATTTTCACCAGAGGCTTTTATTAAACGCATAGCACTGCAAGAAAGGGAAAACCAAATCAAATTAATTATGTGTTCAGTGCTCAATGCTTTATTACTTGAAGCCTTACGTGTTCAGTGCTCAATGCTTTATTACTTGAAGCCTTACGTCTCAAAAGTGGCACAAGATAAAATTTCGGTACAGCAGTTCTTCTCAAAGGTTCATGTTTGAAAAAAACAATAATGTTATAACTAACGCACGCCCATCACCATCCGGGATATATCATGTTTACCTGTGTATGTGATAATGTAATTCTTAATATAATATACGAAAGATTTCATAAATGTCTTATATAGATAAGAAGCTAAAAACAAATAATGAAAAGAACAAAGCAAATGAACATTCCAATGCCTACCTTTGATAGTCTGCCCCAACTATACTCTTGCCATTAACACAAAGTAGCCGATCCCCTACATGCAGACTTCCGCTAAGAGCTGCTGGACTATCTGGTAGGACCTTTCTGATGTAGATACCAGCCAGTCTTAGTGGTGTGTACTGTAATCAAAGATAAACTTGCTTAATTATATGTATATTGCCACTGCAACTCGCGCATTTGACAGGTTAAGCGTTAAGCGCACTGAGGCCAGGTCGGTGGTAATGGTCGGTTAAAATAACATTGATTTCTTATACACTTACCAAGCCGTCGATAAGACCTAGACCAAGTCCTTGGTTGCCCTTTCGTACATTGACAGAGAAGACAGGATTATTGGACAGGCGGGACGAAGTTGACATGTCGAATTGTTCCTCCATACCTGTAACAATGTTATCTAGCGTTAATATTTCCAATGCTGAACATGCCCTATTCTTATTGGAATATACAATAGGGATCAGAGGTAAATAATCCATTATCTACCTAGATTCCGTCTTTGCATATTACAAAGTTAGCTCCCTTGCGGGCAGGTATCGCTTATTACTCATTATTTTGAGAGTACAATTCACTTCCTTTTCAAAGACTTTCGAAAAATACGATGTTACGCTCGCAAACACATCACGTCATAAACAATATCTACCTGCAAGGCAGATAACTCATTATAAATTCATTATACTCACTGATATTGGTTGGTGACCGTGGCTGGACTATAGGCAAAGCGTTTTCCGCATGTTGCTTGTGGGCTTCTAAAATCTGCTTATTGACAGAGATCAGCATGTCTTTGGAGCAGAAGTTTTCGTCTGGATCATTTCCGTTTCGATCCAGAACAATTTCTCCATCTGTGTGATATCCACTTCTGGCCGAATTTCGGTCTTGTTCACCATCAGTATGGTAGCCGCTTCTGACAGATACTCGGTCTTGTTCCCCGTCCGTGTGGTATCCACTTCTAGCTGAAGTTTTCCCATCCTCATCATCCGTGTGGTGTCCTCTTCGTCTATGATCTGATCCATTTTCCTTGTGAATGAAAGATTCCTGATCTATGTTTTGTCTACCCATTCTGTCACTTACAGATCTTTGAACGCGTTTTCCTGTCGGTTTATTGGTACCTTCAGCCATTGGTTGTCGCGGCGGAACTGGCGGTGGGGAGGAGACTCTAGATGCCTTTGCTGAACTGTTTGTGGAATATGGGTCTTCAGATTTTATATCGGTATTTCCATTGACCACTGGAGTAGTGCACGTATTCATAACAATTGGACTTGCACATGTGTCAACAGAATCCGGTTCAGAACGATCTGTCACATCGCCATTGGTAGATGTAGGAGATACTGCCTTATTTATCAGCATATCAAGTCTTTTATCCGGTGAATCTTTCTGTCGTGGACTGAGATTTGATTTGAGAAGGTTCCGTTTTGGCTTTACTGGTGCGATGGCTTTATTGGTATCACTGGCTTCCTTTGACAGTATAGGCGAGGGACCAGATCGGGCGTCACTTGGTGTTTTTTGTCCCCTCGGAGTTGACTGTGTACTGCTATCGGTATCGGCAACAAACTGGACTTTTCGGGTAGGAGACATTGTACGGGATCTTGAAGACGAGGTTTGACAGAAGAAGGACTTCTGCAGCTCTACTTTTGGGAAGTTACCAGTGAATCGCGGTGTATTTCCAGGACTAAGACCAATATCACTTTCATCTGCAAAAAGGATATATTATAACAGTGATTATTTCCACAATGACCTATATGTTTTTCTCTTATACTATTTGCTTACGTTTTATAAAATAAAATATTACAGTAATAAATGATAACACAATAAAAACGTTATGATTGCTGAAAGCCCTACTCTAAGACAGTATTTCAGGAAAAAACGCGAGAAAAATATCGTTTTCTACAGACAGACAGCTACAATTATAAGATTAAACATTACTTTCTGAGAGACCGAACTGAGCATAAAGCTCTTTGAAGAGAGCCCAGAATTGTCCTGCGTCTGGAGGATGCATCAGGTCGATGTCACATCCCTCTGTAGGGAGCAGGAAGGCAGGATGACCAGATAGGTCCAGCATCACCTCGTCTAGTGAGATAATAATACATAGACGTTCAACATTGCCTTTAAAACTTAAATATATTATGACATTCCCTTACCAAAATATGGCAAATTAGGTAATAGCACTAACTGATGATAAAGATAAATCCAAAAAATGGACACCATTGTTTCGTGGCCATGCAATAAGAAGTTTGAACTGTAATTGATAAGTTATATCCTCTTGAACGTTGTAATAAGGTCTGATATTTGAGAATCTCTATAAGGATGGTATTTACCTTCCCTGAGAGCCAGTTCTACATCTTCAGGTGAAGGATGCCAGTTTCCCGGCATGGTGTGTCTGTCTGCGTGGTATCCAGAAAGGAGGCGATACAGCTGTGCTTCATTTAGAGGATGGAACTGTTTCTTCATATTTATCCAATCGTACTGAATGGTATAATAATGAAACATTACAATTTACAACATGCATTATGTAGTATGAATATAATACGGTTAACACGTGAATTAAATATCAAAACATATCATAATACTGATACCAAATGCTCGACCTTTTATTATTTTAGAAAAACTGATATGAAAAGATTTAGAATTTAGCAATTATGGAAATATTAATTACCTTTTCAAGAAGAGTTTTGGAGGTAGAAAGGAATTCCGCTACAGTTAACAGGCGCTCAAAAAGCTGCTCAAATTCTTCATCTAGGTTGTTTCTGACAGCCCACTCCTCCAATTTAGCCAGGTTTGCTTTGATTCGAACACCTGCAGTCCAGCAGTAGTACTGCTCAGCTGCGTCTGTAAAACAAACTCATATCGTTAAAAAATAGAAATTCAAGAAAAGATGTGAAATTCCACTATTTGCTGATACAAATATCAATAAAAAAGATAAAAGATTTGAAAAATGAATATGGGAAAAATGTAAAAAAAAATGTTAAATGATATCATAGAGCCAATCATATCAAATTAATAATTGTTAACGGTAGACCTACCTTTAAGAAAGAGTCGGTTGAAAACTGAAGTACTACAGAAGAAGAATATGTACATAAAGAGTTGTTTGATGACGTCGGTATGCAGCCGTAGTGAGACAACTAATCCCGCTACGCTGTCAAAGATGGCAACAATCTTGCCAACACCGTGCCTGTTTCCGGCATCCTCCGTAAAAGGGTTTCCGTCAAGCAGCACCGGAAGCAAGAGGTACAGTGCCTACAGACAGCAACGTATCATACATTAATGCCATTTTCATAGATAATACATCTATGATCATTTCGGTAAATGATAACTATGTCACTAGAATTATGGTGAAAGATGGTGAAATTACCTTAGTGATAGTGTAAATAGACTGTTGGAAACAGAATACAACGATTTCTTCCAATCCCGTTGCTAGGTCACGGAACGCCGCGTGAACCTCGTTGTCAAGGGGACTGCCGCGTGTGACACTGGTCCTTGGTAACCGAAAGTTGTCTGCCCTGAGGTATAAGATGAGTTGAACACAATTTGAAATCCACTGGAGCATCTCCCTTAGATAATCTTCACTGACGGATGGGTGGCGCCGACTTCTCACGAGGCCACTGTAACAAGTTGATATCACAGCACATTTACAAAGATTTTCGAACATGCTTTTAGATCCAAAGTGAACAAAGTTTGTAAACATTTGTCGAGATAAGCATGATGATATAGGTAATAGATATTGCATAAAGCTTCACTGCTATGTGTTATAACAATATAAATAATGCGAAATGTTAACACATGCGTGTGTAGGTTTCAGGCAGATGACAATAGAATGACAATCGCTGGAAAGGCGCATTCATAATTATCATTGGTCAATCTAAAGGTGAAAGATATTCTTACCTGTTGAATTTGTTTCCTTTCAATGCCTTTGAAATGTCCTAAAACAAAGAAAATACACAATGAGTTACTGAACAAACAATTATAGGTATGACAAAAAAGTAATAATTACCAACCAAATATCTCATGTTTGACAAACGCAAATATACCAGGTATCAGGAAGTTCCCAAGTAATCTAACTAAGTACAGTTTACCAAGGGATTTTTATCAAAATCTTTTCAGCAAAAACACTTTATAGCAACTCACCAATGACAGTATAATAGGTACATTGTTTCGGTGAAAACACGTGTTAAATGTGTAAATTTTCAGTTTGAATGGTTTAGTTAAATTCATTCATAACTCTTTCTTCATGCAATGTCATTTACAGAATATTTTCAAAGATCATTTAATGATGCTTTGTATATTTGTTTATTGTTTAACAAGTATTGTTTATATGTTATTCCTCAAATCAATTTGTAAATACTAGTGAGATACTTTTGGTAGTATTGAATTATTAAACCTAACTAATTAACTTACTGCAGCGCTTTCTCTGACGGCAGCCAGAATTCTGAGCAATAGGTTTCGTATCTGATACGGGTCAAACCGAACACATGAAAACTGTATGCACATACTATACAAGTACGCGGGCGCTAGAACAAAGTTTGTCTGATCCAGACGTATAACAGCACCAATAGCGTTCACAAGTTCATCCTCTTTGTCGCGTGAGTATGCGAATCTGAACTTCTCCCTCTGGACCTCTGTGCCTTGTGACTCCATGGTTGTGATTGATATGTTATCATCTGTAGCAGAACCAAGCATCAGTGGCGGTACGTGGACGATGTTCTGGTGACGTTTATTACTGTTTTGTTTCCTGCGCATGCTCTCACTGAACACATCATCAGACGACGGAGAAATCCATGGGAGTTCCGAAGGAATATCATTTCCAGCCGTGAAGTCTTTGAAGAGAAATACATAATAATTCCCAATTGACAGAATATCTCCTGCTTGCATTGTCTCTCTACCCACGATTGGTGAACCATTAACCCGGATATTTGATGCTAAATTGCACTCGATTTCAAGACAGTAGTTGTGGTGGAGTGGTCCTGGTGAATGTGAATACGAGGACCTTTTTAGATGTATGTGGCAGTGTTGCGGATTAATGTCAGGGGCTGCCAGTGTCACACATGGCTTGTTGACGACTTCACCGTCGGGACAACAGACCAGTGTCGTCTTTCCTTCTAAGATATAATAAACCGAGTCTTTATTAACATCATACCCTCTCAGGGTCAACAGAAATGGACGGGAGATGGGAGCGAGTATATGATCCGAACCAACCTTATTCGGAAAAGATATGTCTGATCGCTGTCCCTTCACGTCGAAGCTTACACTTCGCATCAAGTTTTTCTGATTGTTGTTATTGCACGTCCATGAATTGGTAGAAGAGCTCCCCTCAATGTCGTACTCATCCCTTAACCTATCCAAGCTCTGCGTCCACGGAACGAAGAAGGGTATTGCACCAGGCCTTAACTTAGAAAACGATATTTTTCTCGCGTTCTCATTTAATCCATAGGTATCATCCTCTCCCATTGCATCGATTACTTCCATTTTCCTACGAAGTTCATATCTCCGACAGAACCCATCAGTTGGTCGCCAGAACTTCTGCAGAAATAGAGGTCTGTCTTTATCAGATAATATCCTAGTACACATCCTCTTCCATCGTGGTGATTGTTTAGTCTTGTTATCCAGCCCGCGAATACTTCCGCTATTGGCTTGACCGACAACATCACATAAAACGTATTCGTCGTGAAGAGAGGTAGATAAACCGTATCTTTCCAGTGCTTGCTTTACCAACTCTGGTGCCGTGGATCTACAAGAGGCAAGCACGCTTTTGTACTCAACGCCTGGGACAATGGTCCCTCCGAAAATCTTAAGGACCCCGGGGGACGAATGGTCCGTTGAAAGTTCTGTTGTAGCGGCGTGATCATCACTACTAGAGTGTTTGGAGTTTCTACCCGAGTAGATAATTGTCCTTCGTATAGCATGTTCCTCTAGAAACACCGATGTTTCCAAGTCACAGCCGCTATCCGTCCCGTCATCCATATACTGGACCGGGACCGTTCGTCCACCCTGCCACGTCAGGGACTTCATATCAGAAATTTAAACTCACGGTGTCACCATGGTTTTAGTCATGCACCAGTCTGAAACAGATGAAAAATTAAGAAAATTTAACGAATTAGATATCTAGAGTACTGTATGATGATCCTTAGGTCAGGCAAAACCTCTGTAGTGTATATAATTTTACCCGCATAAAAAATTAATAAAATATTATGAAACAATATATAAACATATTGGTAAGTTAATTAGAATTAGACCAAGTCTTTGACGATTCTACAACCGATAGAGTAATGGCAATGATATAAAGCTTTTAAAATAAAAAAAAAGATCGTATTTCTAGATCAGAAATTTAGAAACCTTTAACACTTTGGAGGTAACGCTTCAATCTTTACAAATTCATGATTTGTAAAGAGTTCGTAGGAAACAAAAGAGAGTGACAAAGTCACTATCATTATGAAATAGATATACCATAATAACGGTGATGTGTGTCTGCCTTAAAATAAAGTAAACTCTAATTACAGTCCGCTTCTTTCTCTGTGTGTTCAGTATGCGTAAAATCCTTCATTGTTACCGGCTGATATTTAACGCTGGAATGCGATGTTCATTTCGCTTTTACCTGGCATTATACACCCAAGACAAAGGCGTTAAATCACAATACAACCTATCGCTGCCCAGTCTACACAAGCCTTCTTTACTCTCGTCAACAAAAACCCGATTCATCTATTTATCAAAACATTCCACCTTGCTAACAATGGTCCACTTTTGGTAAGAATTTGTACCAATTAAACAGAGGAAGCCCTCTCCATAGCAGATAATCCGTTGTCGCATTTGTCCGAGTGTTTGTGTATTGAAAAGTTTACGGTTATGATAAATAACTATTGACATTGTACGTAAAACATCCTTTCCATAGATTTTCTATCGACCTCTCGGTGTGAAACACTTTTTCAACAACTTTAGTCAATGAATTTACCATTGAATAAAAATTCCCTACTGGGAACCTATATTGACTGAAAGGAGAATTATTTTCTAAACTCCAATATCGACTGAATGAAACCATTGTAAGAGGAAGTCATAAAAAAGTTAACAATTGTGTCAAAAGAATATCTAGAACATCCCTTTCGTATCGTATGGAATAAAATACATCTATAAATAGTTTATTTCGAAATAAAAAGCTGAAGAACCTTTTACAGACCACAAAAACAAAATCACTTCAATTCCCACGGTTACATAGTCTAGTTGAATAAAATCAACAATTTATTTCATCGAATTACAAACATAAATGGGTTTAAACAAAAAAAAAATAACATAAAAAG
Organism: Argopecten irradians; assembly: GCF_041381155.1. Classification (NCBI taxonomy): domain Eukaryota; kingdom Metazoa; phylum Mollusca; class Bivalvia; order Pectinida; family Pectinidae; genus Argopecten; species Argopecten irradians. The sequence goes on along the minus strand of NC_091138.1, from coordinate 29,574,900 downwards.
AAATACTTACCGTGTGCTGGAGGTGACGAGCGTTTGAATTTCCGTCTGTTACTTTGTCCCCCAATACACATACTAGCCAATACATTCCTGTGTACTCCGATTTAGTCCTGAGGAGGGGTAATCCGATTGTACGTACTTATACGTATCACTTACCCAACGCCATTGTTCATACTATTCTTCGTGGCGGGATTAACAGTAAATGTCCGCACTGTTTTCTTAAATTCGACCATTGTCAACTCAACCGATTCATTTCTCGTTACTAATACTGGCCGCATTAAAACTTATCTAAAATCGACATAATTTTACGTATTATGTTACGTGTCAGTGCATTACATAGACATGGTGGTCTTGTTTCAGAATCGCCAGACAATATTGCTGGATGTACTTATAAAACGTAGAGTGACCTTTACATATAAAGTCATTTGCTAAACGGAACACCATGAAACAGATCTGACTTAAACGGTTTACATGCCTGTGTGAGCATTTGGTATTTACCACATTATATATATCTTTAACAGGCAACGGAACAAAATGGCATTGTCACCAAGCGCTACTTTTTCAAGGTAACGACTTTATGAATTCAAACTCTGACAAATGCACATTCATTGATCTATATTTGCTCTTTTTCAATGTACACGTAATACATATTCAGTGTCATTTGTCAATATTTGCAGATATAATTTTAAATGTAGCATGCAAATACTTGTGAAAATATCTGTCAATAAACAATAATGAATAAATAATAATACTTATTTATTTAAAATTTCTTAAACAAGCATTCAAAGCCTGGCCTCGAAATCAGTGTTACCATCCTTACTCATTCAGCTACCCGCTTGAAAATTCCCTTTATATTGATATAAACGGCATTATTGACCTCGTCACACCTAGGCTAGCCTTCATGCGGAGGTCATTAGATGGTGTCCACGTAATATCCAAATAATAAAACCAGAATCATATTAAAACTAAAATCTGCATAATGTCAAGTTAAGTAATGTTTAAGTTACATTGAAAAAATATCCGTTCTGCTTTTGAAAGTTTCGATTTGTTTTTATTCACGATTTGTTTTCTTTGAAATGATCTGGAGAATTAAAAATCTTGTTCAAGAAAAGATTTAACAAGATTTTATAGCGATGTGTTTTATCTGTTCTTTTTACACAATATGAATTTACACAAACTATTATCTATTATGCGGGAGACGCCTATCCTATGAGGACAATCTGACCGCCAAACCTACACAGCTCAGTCAAAATGGCACCATCACTATGTGACCAGACTGGGTCAGTGTTCCACTTCACAGAACAGAGCATTTCCTACATCAGATCGACAAGCTGTAAACATTTATCAAAGTAATACCCAAAACAGTCAACGTATCTGATATGTCAATATAAGATTTAAAATTACGGTATCCATGAATGATTAGGGAAAAAACCGATTGAATATTTTCTAAAGACTGCTAGTAACACTGTCAAAACAAACAAATTACAAATTGATGTTTGGTCTTATAAGGTTATTGAACATCACATATCCACTAGGTCTGTATCATTTCAGATACCTGGCTGGAAACGTTGATTATTCCTATTCATTTTGAATGAGTCTTTATGAAAGTCGGTCATTTAGTTGTTTATTTATATTAATTTCATTAATGCCAATTAAATATATATTAGACATTTATATTGGTGATACTTTAATATTTTACCAATTCATTTTGTCTCTTTATTTTAGTTTAATGGCTTATCGAATCGTTTATCATATAGGATCAATCGATTATCTTTCAAGGCCTGCACATTTACTACTGTACAGCAAAAAATAAATTGAAAACAACTGTCGGACGCACTGGGCAAATATCACTTTGACACAATGTTATATTTGGAAAATAATAGCAGCCTTTTTAATATATTGTATTCATTTCAGAATCTTCGCGAATTTAAGAATACATATATTACAGAAATGGTGGAAATACACTTGCATAAAATTGGCGTGCACATGTCAATCATAAACCGCGATAAATCGTGTAGCGGATACTAGTACGAGTATTTTATCAATTATGACGCAAGTTTATCGTAAGTCTAGGATTAAATATATGTAGTTTTATACAAGCACCTGTAATTTTAATCCAACTGTTATTTTAATCCAGTCAGATTAACTTAATAATCGAATATTCTTTAAATAGTCACATGTCCGTATGTTGCAGTGCATTACACAAATTCTTTCAATAGCTATAAATTCCATATCCTACGTATTATACATCAAACCTAATGTGCTCCAGTCCTGAAATCCGATATAGGTCGCGTGGTTTTCGTACCGACTCTAGACAAAAGCCCAGTCTTATAAGGCAAGTGATTTGGGCAAACTATGTCAAGTGTAGAATTAATGTAGATTTTAATGAATTTTGAAACGCAACATTATTGCCTGTAATAGGACTTGAGTGATTTCATTTATAGACTTATAATAACCAGTCAAACATTAAAAATCGGTATAAACCCATGCATTCATTACGTTGTTTTGCAGACGCGAATCTAAACATAAACAATACTTGAGAGTATCAATAATTATCGATGGAATTTGATATGTGTCAATTGTTAAAGATGCTCCACCGCCGACAAATGGTATTTTTTTCACTATCAAAAATAGAAGCAGGCGATTTAGTATTTTTCTTAACACCATTACCACCATTGAAAAGTTTCAGCTTTTAATTTTACTTCAAGTTAAAAATATAAAAAAAAATAATTAATTGCATCCCGAAAAAATTCCGTGGCACTATATCCTATATGGAATGAAGTACTAATTGTGCACGCATCAAAGGCGAAATAGATTATTTTATATTAATTTTTGTGTTAATTAGGCATATATATATACAATTACTAAAAAATAAACACCAATTATTGTTCAAATGATGTATATCATTTATGCTCTGTCGGCAGTGGAGCATCTTTAATTGAATTTTTCAACTAAGGAAATGAAAATAAAATATTCTGATTCAGCGTTACATTGTTAGTCCCAATTAAATATAAGTGGTAACGAACGTATGTCCAGTTCCTAAGTGCGAGATAGTATCAATGATACACTGTGTGTATAAATACATGTACAAATAATGTACTTGTTAAATTATTTGCATATTTTTGAGAAAAACATACTTGCAGCACATTAAAACAAAAGGCATCCTTTCATTGTAATTTCACTAGAGACTCAACACGCACATACTGCGTTCTCAAAAAAATACGTACCCACTTCACACACGCAACACGCCCCATAGACGGGAAGCCGTCCTTAAATGACCATGAATGTTCATAGGACGTTCATGTAATCAATTAACCAACCAACCTTTTGAGTGATTAATGAAGACAGTCATATCAATGTTCAAGAAATAGGTTTTACTATTATAACTTTCCTAAGATATCATTAAAGTGAACAGTCGGCAAGGATGGCTAAAGTCGGTAAAAATGGTGTGAATGTATCCAGTATAATTTCTTATGAAATGGAAAAAAAAAAATCTCTCGTCAAAATTTGTCTGCATACGAAGAAATTAATTTAAAGTATGGGAATTCTAAAACGTCCTCCCGGCTCACTATGTCCGTGGTTACATTTCCACACAGCCTCGCTTTCAATGCTTTCAACTTTTTCTTTACTTTAATGGTCAGGACTGGGAAAACTAAGCAGAACTTGACCGTCGTATTAATATGTGAGAACTTTTGGAAGGCCAATGAACGCATTTAGACTGGTTTTCTTTGCCCGACTATTCACTTTAACATCTACATCATTAAAATGTTTTAGTAGTATAGTTTTTAATATCTTAACACTTTACATCATATAAAAATGAATGGGGATATTCAAGAAAGTAACATTACCATTAACTGTGCGGACGTTAGAATGAACCGTTATTTCAGCCAATGTATTGAATCATTTTTTTTTCAAATGAAATAACATACCTGATATAGCTATACGTTTGTTGATTAGGTTATCGTCACATTAACTGCCAGTCATTTAAAGACGATCTCCTGTTTGTGTGGTGTGTTGTGTGTGTGAAGTTCCTGTGAGTTGAGACTGCAATATGTTTGCATTGTGACTCTGTTATAGTTGGACTTCTTCCCCTTTCCATAATGCTATATCACTGAACTATGCTAACAGAGGCACAGTATACCGACAACGAGCAAAGCAGTCTGCTGAGTGCTAAGCTGGAGCAGAAACTACCACTTTTGGTATGTATGGGGTAGGGGACAGAACCTAGATCCTTACTCAAAGGGGCGAGCGCTCGAGTCCTAACTTAAAGGAGGCACATACAAAAGACCGCTTCAACCACGGACAAAAGGCTCGTTAGACATAAGCCCTAGGACAAAAGCCCTTCCAACTAATGGAACGAGGGCCAAAAGCCCCCATATGCAGTGTCAAGGGAGATGTTTGGAAGGAGAAAGTTAGGATGTGCATTTCAACAACAGTATGACGGCATCTACGGTGAATTAACGGTTAGTTAACTTATTTTTATATTTTAAATCTGATTAAAAAAGAACACTCAAAAATACATTATTTTTCAATTTATTTCCTTATAAAAAGAAACAATCACCATAAGTTAGCCACTTTCAAACAACTCCCATACAACATAAAAATATGTAAAATTCACCAGAAAAAGCAAGTGAACACATAGAAGTAATGCTGTTACAGTGTTACGCCCCATTTTAATATAAATAGGGGCCACGTAGTTTGCAAAAAAATAGGCTAAACACTTTGGAATGTACTATGGTAATGACAAGAAAAATCTCTAACACTTGTAAGAAACGCCACATTTTTGCACAATTTTATAATTAATATTCAACAATAATATACAGTAAAAAGCCTCTTAATCAAATATGAATATGCAGATTCAATTGAAGTATAATTATCTGTTCACATTCGTCGTATTTCCCCTGGTAAACCAAGCACCAGTTGGACTGTCGGTGTATGTACATTTATGTGTACTCGATGACCAATGGTATCTCATACAACATAATCATCATTTACTCCCTCTTTCCATCTTACTTCCAGCACTAAGGCTGACCGATAGATGATGAAACTGCCACTGTATTTTGTTGAAAAGGATGGTGATTAATAATTTAATCGTAAAGTATTGCTCTCTGTCTGCATTTTTTTTTTTTTTGCCTCGAGGATACGTAGGAAGATAAGTCGTAGTATAATGTACAACACACGATACCAGTATATCAATAAGGCACAATAAATCATGTAAAGATTTGTAATTCATCAAACGATTCCTTGTAACAAAATATAGTACACTACACAGTATAATACAGTATCCAACAATAGCAAAAGCAGTAATACACATTAAAAAAATTAATGTAGTTAAACTATTATTATGCATATAAATTACAAACTTTTTCTCTCAACGCTGTTTTCAATGTTATTTTCATATAATTAATTTTTCTTTGTTTAAATCTGACTTTCTGATTGGCCAATATTTTTTTTTTGCATAAAAAAAAAATGTTTGCAAACTTTTGTGAGAATCCGCTACGCGGATTCACACAGTTTGCAAACAATTTTTTTTTCATACCCCGATAAAATTAAAAAATAGTGACATCAATGCTTAAGAACTTAAATTGTATAGTAATATGGGACTCTTTACGCAATTACACTGTACGTATTCATATCAAATCGGTTGCCACCAGTCGTTAAGGAAATGCACAGAATGTACCCAATCATTATGTCATCTAACTATAAAAATATATGAATTATCCCAAAAATTCAAGCTGAAAAGCCGGAATCATTGTCGCATATATCGACTAAAATATTACTGTAAATAATTTGTTACATGCTACTCCGTCCGTAACACGGGGTCGTTAATTGCCTGAGCAGGGTCACATGTAAATGATATTGTGATGGCAAATCGCTCACCCTCTTTGAGCTTCTCAACAAAGTGAAGATTCTCTGAACCGGAAGTGAAAAATGAAACTCGACCTAAACAAAAGAACGATACTTTGTGACAAAACAACATCTTATTATAGAGTTATTCAAAGCTGCAGACAAAGTAGTGGTTTAAAACAGTCTGCATCAACTGAAATTTCCATTTCAGAACAAAAGAACCTACAATCATAGTGCAAGAAGAGGAAGTGAAACAAATCTTGTGGTACGGGAAATATAGAGATAGTATAGAGTAATCATAATTTTCTTATTTCAGATTATTTTTAAGATGAAATTCTAAAAGAATTTGCCCGACTAAAACTATTTATTATAATCCTCACTATCAACCTACCGAGCCTGGGCTCCACTGTTCGGTTTGTGTCCTTGTCTACGAAAATGAACCTTCCTCCAGAGAACTCATGGCCGTAACTGGATAGGTAGAGCAGTGACGTGTAGTGGAACGATCCGTATGTCACCTGTTAAATAGCAGAGGAATAAATTACAGCAACAAATGACGACATCATTATAGAACAACAGGAAAACATAATTACAATAGACGACAAAATTACTACAGCACAAACGACAAAACCAATAAACAACAGATGACATAGCAGATAATAAAATCACCATCACAGCAGACAATATACACCAACATAGCATATGACAAAATAACAAGAGGCCCAGAGGGCCTGTATCGCTCACCTGGTTTTTTTTTTGTTTGTTTGTTGTTTTTTTTGTTGTTTTTTTTTTAGTAATTCTGTAATTTAGTAGTTAGTGATTCAACAATAACGAAGACAAATTGACCCCACAATTTGTTTAATTTCGAATACCAAACATATAATGTACAATAGATACCATACGAATATGCTATCCGATACATAGTTTCAGAGACGAAGTAATTTATATGAAAAAAGTAGCCTAATTAATCTTTTTGGTCCCGCGCCTCAGGCCCGAGGGGGTCAGCCTTCATCATTTGTACAATTTTGAATCCCCAACCTATAAGGACGCTACCATTGCATTATGGGTGTTATCCTATGCTTAGTTTCTGAGAAGAAGTTGTTTATATGGAAATAGCTAAATTGACCCCTTTTGACCTCGCCCCTCCGATCCCAGGGGTTAGCCCCATCATTTGTACAATTTTGAATCCCAACCCTATAAGGATGCTACCATTGCATTACGGGTGCTATCCCATACTTTGTTTCAGAGAAGAAGTCGTTTATATGGAAATAGCCAAATTGGCCCCTTTTAGCCCCGCAAATCACTACAAGGCGAACAAATCACTACAATGGACGAAAAAATTACTGAAACCACAAACGACTACAGCAAAACAACAGTAAAGACCAAATTACTGCATCAGCAGACGACAGGAACTACCTAATCTGACAACAAAGTCACACACAAAAAATAACATAAAACTACAAACGACAAAATCACCTAAGCAAATGATAGAAATATTTGGAGACGTTCTTCTTACCAGTATCCTATAAACATTATGAATGTTCCATCTTGTTACCATAGCGAAGTGGAATTGAATGGTGTGGCATCACAAATAGATATTAAGCTAATTCAATTATACAAAAGATAACGTTTTTTGTTTAAAGACCACATGAATATAACCTAGGATGATTACCATATAAGTCACCTTTGTCTTTCTTACATTCTTCAAACAGTATTATATGTCACGTCCCCATTTCACAAACTTTCAACATTTTATAATTCATCATTCTTAACTGAAGATACTAAACTATATCCTAGTACCTTGTCGATGTGTGGATGCCAGTACTCATCATGTACTGTACTTGCTGGTTTTGAATTCATGCGGGAGAAAAACGTAGGTTTGGTCAGGAACAGTGCACTAGGCTTTACACCAAACTCTTTAGCAATTGCCTGATGTATTCTGGATTTTACGTCTCTGCATACGAAAAAATAAAATCTTTTAAGCTGTGATTGAATTATGTCTCACTAACACAGTGCAACAACTGCACTAAAATGTACCAAATAAGTATTTGGATATAAGAATCAGGTCACATTCTATTTTATTTTGTGTGCTACGTTATGACACATCAAGATAACAGCACTCACCTATAAACACGGAAATCATCCTCCGTAAATACAGTTTCAGACATGGATTCCAGCACCCTTCAATACAGAAAAGACCTTAGCTATGTAATACCAATTGCCTGGATGTCTCAATATAACAATTTATCAACCATCAAACTATTTTTACTGTGAAAGCAAAATGAGTTTACTTCTTTCGGTAAGTAAATCGATGAAGGTTAGTTATATTGATATCATTAAAATCATTCAGCAAACGCTTTTAACTTACTTGTAAACGTTGATAAAAGATTTTCCCTTTGAAAGTGCCCCTGAATGCAGATCTAAAATGGATGCCTGAAGTAAATATTTGTTAAAATTGATAGCTATATACGTAGAGGGTTGTATGTGCATCGACAAACTGTTAAAGTAGCAGTGTTTTTAGTGATATAAGCTGAACATACATTTTAGTACGACATTTCTTAACGTTCTTTACACCAGAGAGGCTACACTGCAACAATTAGCCAATTACATTCTCTGTAAGAAGACTTTAGAAACCGTCATAAATTAGCGAATTAGTCATTTTGCTGACTTATTAAAAATAGGTCTAACGCTAAAATTTGAATGTCTTAAATTGATATAAGTTGCTTATATGATAAGTTAGTATGAAAGAGCAAGAAGTCACATTATCAGATTAACATATTTTGTATGCAATCATTGTTGTTGACCTGGTTTATAACATGTTTATGAGTCAATTACAACACGTATGATAATAAATACTATACATACTCCTCCGTCCCCGCCACCAAGTGCCAGACCTCGCTCTGCTACCCTGACAATTACAACAAAACATGGGCGGTTAAAAGACAACATTCAAACAACAAAGCCGTGCACATTAAGTACATAGAGCAAAGAGACTGAAGGCTTTCATTTTGGTATTAGTTTAAAGACCAATTTTGCCATTTATACTTTCTCATCAGAGAAACGCATTTTGTTTTCAATCGAATTCGAAAAGCAAGTTTGTATCTTATATATCATGTTCTCTTCTAAATTGACACCATATGCATCATGGACGTAGTTTGATTATCTAGATATCTTGTTCGACAGGTTTGTATGCGATCTAGATGTCTTGTTCGACAGAAAAAAAAATAGCTGGACATTAACAAATCATAATACTCGGAAATCTTTATTTTCAAACACAGAAGTTAAAGTAACTGCACACTTTGATCATACAGCTATATTTACCCTCGAAGATGTCTCGCCTCCGATTCTGTAACCAGGTTATCCATGACTACCCTTGCACATCGTTTTGGCTTACAATCTACAAATCGAATATCATCAGGTATCAAACAACCAAATCACAATGAACTTTATGGTAATGTTAGTTAGTAACATGGCAATCAATATTACCAAAATAAATTCAAAGTAGAAAAACTTTTTGCGATGCATGTGCGTTTGATGTCAAACTGAGTACCTTTAAAGGGTTCCTTGTCATAGTCTTTAGAGCACGTGACCTCATGTATCTTTCTGTTGGTGGTCAGTCCCACAGGTACGAATGTCTCTAAACCTCCCTCCTGTGTCGTTACAATGTAATATAATACAGCAAATATAGCCACGGCGACTGATGATACGTAAAGTGGTGTGAGGGACACCTCAGGGGCAGATTTCTTCTCTGAGGATTTGCTGCAGTAAATAAAACATACATCCAATCCCTGAAATATTAGCTGGTTAAAATCTCGCAATTTTCATATCAATGAAAAAATAAATCTCATTGATTCGTGGATGAGAGTACATGTACATGTGCATACGCTTTTGTCTCATGGAATCGCGAAAGTGTCTTCATCGCAAAATGTACTGGCTCATACGGTACAGCATCAAGAGCGCTGACGAAAGCGTAAAGAAATGTGTCTACATCATTCGGAATAATACTCGAATGTTGAGCAATAACCAGCAATCCTGGTTTAATAGTAAGATAATTAATAATGATTATCGAGAACACAGTTAGCTTTGGTTCGATATTTGTAACAATGTGGCTTTGGTTTTGTACTAAACATTGGAATGTCTAATAATTGGAATGTGGAACTTATCTATTCCACCTAATGTGGTATCCTCTTTCTAAGCAGGTTGAGGTTAGAATTCGGAGCCTTCTTCACAGAAGCAGACGCGCAAAGGTGATGTCGAGGGAGGTATGTGGAAGATAACAACAATTAGGTACGAGAATGTTCCCTCGTCGCGCAAACCAGTGACAAAGCTTATCATGCATGTGTCTATCAATAAGTTGAGCTATATTTTCTTTGATATCGGTGTTTGATATCTAGTTGCCAGTCTGTGGACGCGTAATTATTAAATAACAATTGCATGGATACAATAGGGAATCGATTTCTCTGGTTCCATTGATACAAAATAGGGTTTTCAAACAACATAAAATTCTCAGAAAATCTAGACCACTGTCTCACAAATATAGAACTCAATCTGGTACTCGACATGTGAACGAATTCAAAATGACTATTTATACAAATTCTGTCATAGATCTACTTACCCGCCATTTCTTTTAGACACTGGGGCTTTACTTGGTGAAGACGATTTACCCGTCATTTGCAGACTTTTCTTATACAATTATAGAATATGTTATATCTGCAATGATACACCAATGGACAATGAAGTATCAGTGTTTTAATGGGTAATAAACACTGTACTAAGGCAAAAAATGTCTGTTTTGGGTTACCCTAATTTTTCACTCCCGACCCTTATTTTTCCCACTTTTCTGTGAAAAAAAAATTAAAAATCGGGGTTTCGACCTCAGACTCCGGTTCCAGCCATTACTTTAGTGTGAAAGACACTAAAAAAAATCCCGACCTGCCGACTTTTTTTTTGCCAATTCCAATATAACCCTAAACAAACATATTTCTTTTTTTTCCTAATACATAAAGAAATCAGCCGTGGTCACTTTGCCTCTGGCCGATATACTTTTGGTTAAATATAAGATATATGTCTGCTATTTATTACGACTATTTTAAACAAGGTTGAGCTGTCTCTTGGACGGACGGAAAATGTCTTTATTCCAAATCGTTTTGCCGGCGAGTTTCTTCTGTTAATGAAAACGTGTTCTGTTCTGCATATACATTATATACATGTACATGTAATCGTCAAAACTACAACATACATAAATTAGTAAAGACTGACTACAGTATATCATCCAAATCATAATACGACATAATATTGTCTTTTTTCATTTTTTTTTCGTGTGGATCACTCCCTATATACCATGTTTACACGAGTGAATTTAAGATGTAATGTGCATTTTGTATCAAATATACTCAAAACAACTGCAAATTGTTGACAATATTTACTAATACGAGAACGCAGACAGATTAATAACCCTGAAATAAAAAGATCAATACCCGACAATACATAGAAACACGTAAATGTACCGGCTATAATACAGGTATCTATTATAAGGGCGCAGCCCTTCGTGAAGGGCACGAAGTGCGAAGCACTTCTAACGTAACACATACATGAAAATATAAGAAAAAACACTATCTGCAAAATTAAATCCTACACACTGAATAAATTGAACTTTTTAATATTGCATAATTAATGGTTACTGAAACATCTTGATGCGCCCTTTAAGGCCTTGCCTTCAGTCATATTAGAGTAAAATCTTTCTTAATTTCATGGTTATGTATATTACAAATTACACTTAATTCACAATCACTTGACGTGCGGCCTTTTGTAATACATACAATTTATACACAATTTAAAAGTCATGTATGTATCAGAGATCTAGATAGTTTATTCAAGCTTCCTAGGGTATAACGACTAAAATCCTTCCTTACTGAATAACCAGATCCAGTTATATATACAGTTTATAATGAAGTGATAAGCTTGATAATGATGTAAATTCTGAATGTGGGTGATAGCCATTTGGAACCCCGAATGTTTCTTTTCAAAATTGGCATTACATTAAATAAAATCCAGCATGATTCATGGACGTAGAAAAGGCCCTTACCTTGAGAACTGCTTGGACAAAATATTACACGTGTGATTGTTGTTGTAAACCGTAGAGAGCGATACAAGGGAGGTAACTGTTGTAAAATCCATTATATCCTGCTATTTACTATATAGGCCTACCGTACATGTTAAAACTGTTTTTATTTCTCATACATTCAAGTTAAGACAACGTCAAATACCAATGTTTTGTGGGTATTCCAACCAAAAAAAGAATAAAACCAATTATTGAATATTTAATTAGATTTTTTACTTTGGTCATAGCACGTAATATTGGGATGAATTAGGGCTTTCTATAAAAATCATATGGCCTTGCTATAGATTGAAAATTAAGTTTAATCAACGGAATGACATTGATCTACTTTCAAGGTGACTTCTAGGCTACTGAAGAGTTTGTAATTCAAAAATGTTAATTCGAAGAAAAGGTATTTCACCAATTCCATTTGGTCTTTTGCACATGTGCCCAAAGTCAACCGTTATGAGTCTTTTGATTAAATTACCTGTTCTGTTGTATTGCCTCCAGTCCAGGGGTGTAGAGATCGTAAGTGATTGGAACTCCTGGAGCATCGAGGATGATATTAGGCATATATAAATGAAATTGTGTGGAAAAAAATCCACGACTCTCGAAAGTTGCAATACCAAATGTCTCAAAAACAGTTGCATAAAATTGATTGCTGCGTGTAGTTATTTCAATACATTACAGTTGGATTTACATCAATGTAATGTCAGAATAACGCTAACTATGATATATTGGCATAACTATTATAAAATCAAGAAACGAATCAGCAGGGAATGATAACTCCATCCATTGGAGACATTTTGGCGATCGGCGTATATTATGGTGGCTGATTACGGCCATCTCGTGTTGTTGTGTTGTCGCCTTGTCGCGTTGTCGCCTTGTCGAGTTGTCGCGGTCTCAAACTGCGACAACCCGAGATTTAACAGTTAAAATGTCGACTTGTCGCGTTTTCGAACCGCGACAAGTCGACAACACGACAAGACGACAAGTCGACAACACGACAAGTCGACATTTCAAACACGCTAATTAGCGCGTACAGAATATCGTGTTGTCGCGGTAAAATGTCGACTTGTCGTGTTGTCGAGTTGTCGTGTTGTCGACTTGTCGTGTTGTCGAGTTGTCGACTTGTCGCCTTCCTGTTACTCATGCGCAAATCATTTGAAATAGCCACTATCTTTGAATATAGAAAACTGAAGTCAGTGCTTGTACCATAGACCATATTGGTGGCATATTTCTGCCATCGAGTTACCGACTTACGACTTAATGATGTCGACATAATTAAGGCATTAAGTCGACATCATATCGGAAGATGTCGACATAAACAGAAGAATATGTCGACTTACCACATGAACCTGCCCACATAATGATTCCAAGATAATTATGTAGAAAGTCGGTAACTCGGCGATTAATCGTGTTTATGCTCGGGTGTGACACCGACTTGTCAGTTATTGATGTCGACATCTAAACTAAAAGATGTCGACATCTGGTCATGAAAGTGGAATTCAAAGGCCATCCTTTCATAGGGCACTGTGTATATGAAGCAAGGCGCCATACAGCAGAGTTCGACGTTGATTTTGTTAATTCAGAAAAGTTTTTATATATTTGATTACAAAATTAAAAATTGTGATCCTGCATATCCCGGCCATGCAGCTGTAGCCTGCGTGTACGCACACATTGTAGCTGTTAGTCCGAGCTGAGGAAGTTAGAGTGCAAAAGGACTCTGCTTTGTACAACGAATTTCCATCCTCTTGGCCACAGGGACCTGGCACGATTTTTTTAAACTAACAGTACACATATATATATATTATAGTATCAAGGGTATGAACTCGGCAGTAGAGAAAAACGGACCTATTTTTTCTTAAACCGTGATTATTTTAATAAATGGTTAATATACAACATTGACGGATATCTTACCTTAAAGAGAAATAATTTATCTTTCCATTGAGTGCTTGATGAACAAAATTGGCCAAGTATTGACGAAGTTATGGCTTGATGAATCGGGAAATTTATGAAAAATATGCCAGGTAGACATTTCCCTGTCCGGTCGAAATGTCGTCTCGGCTCTAATGGGCACCTCAAAAACCAAGCCAAAATCACAAAATCTACGCTTGTGGTGGTAAACAGTACCCATAACTGTGTTCATCCACAATCTCCTTTGGAGGTGTCATGATCCGTACTTTGTAGAAACTCCATTTAAACATCATGTAGCTCACTTACTTTAACCGTCACCGCCATGTTCATTTGTTTTTCGGAACGCTTCTCGAGTTTACCCATTAGCACAACATTACATAATTTGCATAATGTAGTCACGATATGTAAAGTCGAGAAGCGTCCCGAGAGAAAAAAGAACATGGCGGTGACGGTTAAAGTAAGTGAGCTACACGATGTTTAAATGGAGTTTCTACAAAGTACGGGTCATGACACCTCCAAAGGATATTGTGGATGAACACAGTTATGGGTACTGTTTACCACCACAAGCGTAGATTTTGTGATTTTGGCTTGGTTTTTGAGGTACCCATTAGAGCCGAGACGACATTTCGACCGGACAGGGAAATGTCTACCTAGCATATTTTTCGTAAATTTCCCGATTCATCAAGCCATAACTTCGTCAATACTTGGCCAATTTTGTTCATCAAGCACTCAATGGAAAGATAAATTATTTCTCTTTAAGGTAAGATATCCGTCAATGTTGTATATTACATATTTATTAAAATAATCACGGTTTAAAAAAAATAGGTCCATTTTTCTCGACCGCCGAGTTCATACCCTTGATACTATAATATATATATGTATACTATTGAGTTAAAAATTTTCGTGCCAGGTCCCTGTGCTCTTGGCCATAATCATTTATCAATATATGTAACCGTGGGTTGAAAATTCGTTTAAAAGCTGTGTGTGTGCTTTGTGGATTAGCATTCGTACTAAGTCCATGTGGTACATACCGTACTATACTATGTTACAATTATTTTTTCAAGATTTCATTTTTTTGAATCACGAAAAATACCAGTTACGTAATTTAAAAGCCAAAAAGGTCACAGTACAGATACGCAATACCCATTTGGAAACCAGCTTTACTTGTTAGCTTGCCCTGTCCATATATATACATTAATATTTACATCCCTCGATACACTTATATAAAGGCACAACGAATTTTTGTTACGGTCTTAATGGTCAGATTCAAACTTTGGGCTAAAAATTCTCCCGCGGGACGCGGTTTTAGCTCCAAACTCGGGATATATCTGCATCTATTTTTTGTAGTAAAAACGTAGTAAAAAATGTCACGTGCTTATACCTCATTCATGCCATTGGCCGGAATATACAATTGTATTATGGGTAACTAGTGATCACGTGATTGTGTGTTTACTTCCAAATATGGTGATAGTTTGCTTGCCATTTCTTCGGAGAAATTGATTTATTTGAAAATATTTAGACTCCAAAATGTTATTAATATTGCCTGCATATCATTTTGACTTGCACATATGTATTATTTTACTATAAATAATGATCTGAAATGAGTTATAAAACTGCCATTTTCACGTTTTGTAAATAAATGATATAATGCGAATTTACCAATTCAATAGGTCTAACCGTCTAATCTAGGATCAGCGAAGATCGGCTACTCCCGGCTAAATTCGTAGAATTCTAAATTTATATTTATATATATTATTACCTGCTTTAGGTTTTCAGAACATAAACATGTACATATAACACAGAGAAAATAAGATCTTCTTCAAAAGGCCTAATTATGTATAAATACCAGGTCAGAGAAATCACTCTATTTGGAAGTAAACACACACTCATGTGATCAATAGTTACCCACTAATACAATTCCATATTTATTTCGGCCAATGGCATGAATGAGGTATAATCACGTGACTTGTTTTACTACGTTTGACTACAAAGAACGCGTGTTTTGTGCTGTTGTGCCATTATTGGGAAAATCCCCCGCGGATCGTGGTTTCATTTCCACCATTTGAAACAGAAGGCTTAGAGTAGACTTTCATTGTGAAACATTGATAAATTGAAGATTACATGTTGTGCCATGGCAGATGTCAAAGTTCATGTATATATACTCGACAATTACTTGAAACATCATCTAATAAATTTGTTTTGAAATTATAATTGATGTTGACCAGGAAATGTACCAGTCAGTGGCGTAGCGCCCGTGCATGCTTGCATGCTCAAGCATGCAAAAAAATTAGCTGACACGTAACGCTGCAGAATATAAATAACGTATAAATACATATGATATGGCCAACTTTATGCCTAACATAACTGTGCACATTTTTGATTATGTTTGAATCTTGTCGAAGACAATATTAGACTTCTTCACCAAAATCCCTCAAGCAAATGTGGATTTTGAATCGGGAAACACTTACAAATACCAAAATAAACAACATCGCATGAAAAGTTAGAAATATATTCTAAAAACACATAACTATATTAAAATGATAGCAAAACAACTAAAATAGCGGTTGCAACATGTTCTTGGCCAAAAGTGAATTTTTCAATGTTGGTTCACTTCTTAAAACGCGTGTTAATCCATGATTTTCGGTGTCTACTCACAAAATAGTTGACTTTTATTTTTGTCGAATATGAACAGATTGTTGATTTTGAAAATAATTTTTGTTTTTGTAATTGTTAGAAATAGAACAGAATAGGTAGAAAAATAGGTCATAAATACAATGTTTATTTTTTTTTATTGAGGTGGGTCCCTTCTTACGCAATTTACGTCATTTTGACAGTTGCCTTTGACTCTCTGTCATAAACAAACCAACACGTAAACTTAATTTTAATTTTGTTTAAAATATTCGCCATAAGTTTTTCATCAGTTAAAATAACACCAAATTCTCCCATTGCTTACTATTTTAATTTTTACACCCAAAATCCGTGTTTTTTGTTCGAGCACTTGTCAGGGGAGTCTAGTATAGTACGATTATATGTGTAAATAAAATCACCACTGTTCTAATTTTGTGTATAGTTTTGCATGGTTATCACCTAAATATCGTGACCTCCATTTACCATTGGTATATACGTTAAAAGTAACCATAGAAGTAAAATGGTTACTACATTGTAGGGGGGGGGGGGGGGGGGCTTCGCCCCCCCCATACCCCCTACCGGGACTTCGCCCCTGGACCCTGAGCAGGGGGCGACCCCCAGGCATGCAGGCCTATCCAGACCTAGCTACGCCACTGCCAGTCTAAATTTTGGTTGAATAATGCATGGAAAGTGAATTATTCAAACACTCTGGATATCGAATTTTTAATCATTAATTTCTTTTGAACTCGGGACTTTTTGGGTGTGTACATGTAATTAGGGGAAAGTTGATAACTTTTTATAATATATGTACCCTAATTTTCTTTTGTTGATTTACGGACCCTGAAAGATACGGATTATGCGGCTTTAACTTTTCCACTTTGTGGAAAATCCTTCAAATCGGATTTATCTCCCTTGATTAAAATGACAAACCATACATGTACCTTTGCTATGTTATAAAGTTTAAAAAAAAAAAATTAAATTCAATAATGAATGCAGATCAAATATATTAATCAAATACGTGTATTAATTTAATTTGAAACATGTTTGTTTTGCTGAAAATTTGCAAAAAAAAAAAAAATATCAATACAAAATATTCATGATTGTAATTTGTTGTTGTTTTTGTACTTGCTGTAAAATGAGAAAAACCGTGTTGTGGAGAAGAAGTTTGGTAAAATTTGAATTTTTTACAAATGGATGAGAGTTGAGAATGTCTAACAGTCACCTGAATTCCGATATGCACAGTTATGAATAATGTTTTGCTTTTAAACAAACAAATAAATATGTCTCCTATATAAACTACATTGTATGGTAAAGACCCTATCCCCTGGGGAAAATTCCGAGACCCCAGGGCCATGAAATTCACAATATTGGTAGAGGGCCTTGAGACCTGCCATGTAAGCACATAAGCCACGTGATTATACCTCATTCATGCCATTGGCCGAAATAAATATGGAATTGTATTAGTGGGTAACTAGTGATCACATGAGTGTGTGTTTACTTCCAAATAGAGTGATTTCTCTGACCTGGTATTTATACATACTTTGGCCTTATTTTCTCTGTGTTATATGTATGTTCTGAGCCCTTAAGTAGGTAATAATATATATAAATATAAATTTAGAATTCTACGAATTTAGCCGGGAGTAGCCGATCTTCGCTGATTTTAGATTAGACGGTTAGACCTATTGAATTGGTCAATTCGTATTATATCATTTATTTACAAAACGTGAAAATGGCAGTTTTACAACTCATTTCAGTTCATTATTTATAGTAAAACAGTGCATATGTGCAAGTCAAATGATAAGCATGCAATATTAATAATATTTTGGAGTCTAAATATTTTCAAATAAATCAATTTCTCCGAAGAAATGGCAAGCAAACTATCGCCATATTTGGAAGTAAACACAAAATCACGTGATCACTAGTTACCCATAATACAATTGTATATTCCGGCCA
Source organism: Argopecten irradians (assembly GCF_041381155.1). Lineage (NCBI taxonomy): Eukaryota > Metazoa > Mollusca > Bivalvia > Pectinida > Pectinidae > Argopecten > Argopecten irradians. Next base: position 29,556,464 of record NC_091138.1, on the reverse strand, counting down.
ATGGCATGAATGAGGTATAAGCACGTGACTTTTTTTTACTACGTTTGACTACAAAGAACGCATGTTTTTACTACGAAAAATAGATGCAGATGTATCGCGAGTTGGGAGTTTAAAACCGCGTCCCTGGAGGATTTTTAGCCCAAAGTTTGAATCTGACCATTAAGACCGTAACAAAAATTCGTTGTGCCTTTTATAAGTGTATCGAGGCAGAGATTTACATTTAAATCTGTAGGCCAAGCTAACAAGTAAAGCTGGTTTCCCAACGTGTATTGTGTACCTGTACTGTGACCTTTATGGCTTTTAAATTACGTAACTGTTTTTTTTTTCGGGATTCACAAGAAAATACAACATAAAAATCTTTTTTTATTTTTTTTTTTAAATTTTTTATTTTCATTCATTCTTTTAATATAGTATAGTACGGTATGTACTACATGGACTTGGTACGAATGCCAATCAACAAAACACACACACAGCTTTGAAACGAATTTTCAACCCACGGTTATATATATTTATAATTCGTTGTACACTTCCTTAGCTCGGGCTAACAACTACGTACACGCAGGCTACAGTTTCATGGCCGGGATGTGCAGGATCATATTTTTTTTTTTTTTTTTGAAATCAAATGAATAAAAACTTGAATTAACAAAATCAACGTCGATCTCTGCTGTATGGCTTTTGCTGCATATACACAGTGCTCTATGAAAGGGTGGCCTTTGATTTCCACTTCCAAGACCAGATGTCGACATCTTTTAGTTTAGATGTCGACATCAATAACTGACAAGTCGATGTCACACCCGAGCATAAACACATTAATCGCCGAGTTACCGACTGTCTACATAAATATCTTGGATTCATTATGTGGGCATGTACATGTGGTAAGTCTACATATTCTTCTATTTACATGTATGTCGACATATTCCGATATGATGTCGACTTAATGCCTTAATTATGTCGACATTATTAAGTCGTAAGTCGGCAAATCGATAGCAGAAATATGCCATCATAAAATTGCAATATTTTCCAATTTTCGGATTAACGGGCCTTCGAACTATTAGGCCTTAGCGGTTCAAGTGACCTTAAAATTAACAGATGACGATTACTGCGTACTAATCAGACGGCGTGACCAGACCATTATTACACGATTATCATATAATAAACAAATTATTGAAATTCATAGTTCAGAGAAAAATACTTTGACAACTCTCGGTAAAGAAATTGCTATCAAATTTCTTCATCTAGGTACAAACACATGCACACAATTATTTTCATTAGCAATCCAATATGGCGAGTGTTATCCATTGTTTGCGCATGTGTAACAGGAAGGCGACAAGTCGACAACACGACAAGGCGACAACACGACAAGTCGACAAGGCGACAAGTCGACAAGGCCACAACTCGACAACACGACAAGTCGACATTTTACCGCGACAACACGAGATTCTGTACGCGCTAATTAGCGTGTTTGAAATGTCGACTTGTCGTGTTGTCGACTTGTCGTCTTGTCGTGTTGTCGACTTGTCGCGGTTCGGAAACGCGACAAGTCGACATTTTAACTGTTAAATCTCGGGTTGTCGCAGTTTGAGACCGCGACAACTCGACAAGGCGACAACACGACAAGGCGACAACACAACAACACGAGATGGCCATAATCAGCCACCATAGTATATACTTTTAAATAGCGGGGCATCCAATATGACTGTCTGCCTTTTATTTTATATCTAACTAATTCTCAATATCTGATTCAGTTTGCACGGGAGTCTATGGTAGCTACGTTGGCGCCAGCTTGTAAAACGACTAAATACTGGTAACTGTATAAATGCCAGGGGCGTAGGAAGCGGGGGGGGGGGGGGGGGGGGCAACTGAACGGGGGGGGGGCATGCCTTTTTGCCCCCCCCCATTTTCGCCGACTGAATTTTGTAAAAAATGCTTATTTGAAAGAAAAAAGGGTCCTCCTGCACATTTTTCGTAATTCATTCTAGAAAATTTTTCGCTGCGCGACGCATTTCCTAAAACGTTCAAGCACATAATGTCAAACCTTAAATAGTAAAAATTAAATACACACGAACTAGACTAAAAATGTCGATCAAGGGATTCTATGTACTATTTTGAAAATAAATGTCTCTTAAAAGATCAATTTGTTTATATGTCTTAGCGAGACAATTAATTCATTTTTTATGTCACACAACAATGTGCCGATGGTGTGAAGCCGGTATATTCAGATCGAGTAGGGTTGCATAATGTTATAACGACAGAATTATCATTTCTCAATGCAGGTAGCTTTAAATCGAAAAATTACCATGTTAAGAACGCTTCATAATCATTAAAATACATCGTAAAACTCATCTCAGCCATTCTAAATCGTAATTTTTTTCTTGGGGGAGACCCTCGGACTCCCCTAACACCAAATTCTCGCGCCTTTGGGTGCTCGCAAATTCATCAAAATGCATCGTAAAACTCATCTAAGCCATTCTAAATCGTGTTTTTTTTCCGGGGGAGACCCCCGGACCCCCCAAACACCAAAATCTTGCGCTTTCGGGCGCTCGCCAATTCATCAAAATACATTGTAAAACTCATCTCAGCCATTCTAAAATACAATATTTTTCCCGGGGGTCACCCCCAGACCCTTAAAACACCAAAATCTCGCGCCTTTGACGCTCACACGCTAATTTGGCCAATTTGCGTATTCGTTAATTTCCTTTTAGCGACCCCACTGTCTATAAATGTGTACAAGGATTAAATTTAATGATATATGAAAAATGTACATAAAGCATATATGGTTGGGAGTTGAATTAATCTCCTCCTGAAGGTGCGACAGCGGGGAGGGGGGGGGGGGGTTTACAAAATATTGAGGACCTTTGCCCCCCCCCCCCCCCCCATTACGTTTCATCTTCTTACGCCACTGAATGCTATGTATAACAAGTATTAACTTCCCAAAAAGCTAAGTGGGCTACGCGGAAGCTTAACCAAATTTCAAATATTGGAATTCAAATGGAACCACGATCCGCGGGGGATTTTCCCCATAATGGTACAAAACACGCGTTCTTTGTGATAAAACGTGGTAAAATAAGTCACGTGCTTATATTATGTCTCATTCATGCATTGGCCGAAATATGGAATTGGGTAAATATATATAGTGATCACAAAATTGTGTGTTCACTTCAAAATATAGTGATTTCTCTGACCTGGTATTAAGTATATATAATTTGGCCTTTAGACGGAGATCTTATTTTCTCTGTATACATATTTGCTATCTGGGTGAATATTTATCTGTTCCGAAACTATATATATTTAGAATACTACGATTTTAGCCGAGAGTAGCCGATCTGCGCTGATCCTAGATTAAACGGTTAGACCGATTGAATTTATCAATTCGCATTATATCATTTATATATAAAACGTGGAAATAACAGTTTTAGAACTCATTTCAGTCTATCATTTATAGTAAAACAGTACATATGTGCAAGTCAAAATGATATGCATGCAATATTGACAACATTTTGGAGTCTAAATATTTTCAAATGAATAAAGGAGTAGATATGATAGGACCAGTATTTGGCCTTATTTTTTTACTCTGATCCACATCAATTTCACATCAATAAATACTCTCATACTCGCCATTCACCAAAACACAACTTTTTATAACCATGAACACGATGTGCTCCACCTATGACGTCATCAAATTGATGATTTTCCTCTTCTTGCCAAATTTTGCTAGAAAATCATCATCTTTAGGTTAGAAAAGGCTTGAAATGGATTTGGCCGCCACCTTGGAGCAACTTTATATATTTTGCATGAATATGCGTAAATACACGATACACAACGTGCGAAAATCTCTTTCTGCTCCACGAAGGCGGCCACATTCATTTTTAGAGAAAACCACTCAAAAAGTATGATTTTTCAAGGATTTTTGTGAAAAATGGCGGGAAACTGCATGTTGATGACGACATAGCGAACATAATTGGCGCATGCGGGATATTTTCGGGATGTAACGTGTTAGCAAATGTATTCAACTGTTATATGGCAAAATATGTTGTTCTTTTCTGGAGAATTAATTTTGTTGCCATATTCGAGTCTTAACGTACCTTCTCCTTTTTACGAAAAATGGCAAGCAAACTATCACTTTATTTGGAAGTAAATACACAATCGCGTGATCATTAGTTACCCATAATACAAAATTATATATTTCGGCCAACGGCATGAATGAAGTATAAGCACGTGAATTGATTTACTACGATTTCAGTACAACAATAGATGCAGATATATATTTATGAAATTCAATGTAGATGTAAAACCACGTCCCGGGAGCCCAAAGGTTGAACCTGGCCATTAAGACCGTAATAAAAATCGTCCTTTATTGGAACGGGGGATTTAAATATGTATGTATATATATAGACAGGGCAAACTAACATGTTAAGCTGGTTTCTCAATGTGTAATGTGGACTGTACTGTGATATTTGTATGGCTCCATACTTTATTCCTCTTGAGTTTTGTCCTACATGTACATTGTATGTCAGTGTTTCCTCTGTCGTGATTGTCATTACATATATATATATAGTGTCTAATGAGAGAAAAAAATATCTCTAGAGTCAAACGCCTGTGGTTAATCTGGTCCTTTCATGTACACCAAAAGAATTGAATATATAACGGTACATTGATGATTGTGGTGACTATATATGTGGCTTTGAAGTTTCTTCAAAGGAATTTTCTGCTGGCCTGTGATTGGTCAGGTTTTTAGGTTAAATGACCCGAAGGGTCAGCGTGACTTATAGTCATCATGTTCCGTCCATCCGTCGTCCGCCGTGTGTAAACTTTTCATGAAAGCGACTTATACTCAATAACAGAAAGGCCTAGGGTGCTGATATTTGGCATGTAGCATGCAGAGATGAAAGGCTACCAAGTTTGTTCAAATGAATGATTATACCCCTGCTCGATTCGTTCTGAAAAGCGGCTACTGGCGTACACCGGTCACGTGACCGGGCGACGACCGGGCGATCTGGCAAAACAAGCATAACCGGCGTATTCCATCATGGCGGACATTTTTTCAGAGCTTTAGTTATATTTTAAGTTTTACATCAAACACAATCAAAGACTGAATTTAAGTTGATCAATGCGTATTTGGAAAAAAAGCGATATTGCCAATAAGAAATTTAGCTTTCAAATATTCGTATTTTTCATTACCGGGCTAAGAACTTTAAGAAATTCATAAATCATTACAGTTTAATTTTAATAGGACACCATGACTGGCTAATGTTATTGTTTTGTTGTTTTGCCTATTGGAAAATGAACCCCTCCCCCTTCTTAGTTTTTATTCATCATGCGTGCTACTCTGTATAATATACAAGTGTATGCTGTTTTATTCCAAAAGAAAAAAATATAAGAAATTGCATCAAACTGCATTAATCACTTGTGTTGAAATAGAAAACATATGTGATGGCCTATTTCGGCCATGTCGCATTGTCGCTCCTAACAAAATCGCTGCGTGCGTTCCGATAGTAATCCACATTTGATGCAATGTATGATGCATTGTAATTTGTATTGTAGAATTATAATACAGTACGCGAAGCAACAGTGAGATAATGCGCGGAGTGACATAGCAACAAAAATACACTGTCGGAGTGTCGGTGCGACAAATTTTATTTTCTCACTAATGCGACAGAGCGACATGATTGTTTTATCGCACAGTCGCGTGATATCGGCAAGGTTTTTTGTCGCTCCAAGCACTGTCGCTCGATAATCCTTGCATTGTTGCAATTAGCCACACACCATTCATTATTTATTCTAACTAAAATTCAGGAGATCGCTGAAGCACTGGTTAGTAAAGCATGAGTTATCTTACTAGTGACAAACTGGGTTTAAACTGATACCCTGGTGTGGCAATGTTTATTTCTTACTACATGTCACCAGTAGAAGTCTTTATCTCATGTCATGATATAGGAAGTAACAGAATGCCCGTACAATCATATTCACTTTTGAGCATTCTTTCTGAATTATGTATTTACAATGTACATGAAGGTATAATACTGTACACATAAATCTATTTTCTTATGTTACACTCTGAATTACATGTGTTTGACGAAAACGATTCATTAGAACTTTAAATGTGTTGTTTTCGAAAGTGTAAAACTTAGAATAAATCAAGCAGTCCAAGAGAAGTCATTGAAATTTAATATACTTGGAATAAAACATTCAATTTTTATATACATTATATTTACAAATTTTATTATAATCACACTAATAGAATGAATATACACAGGCATTTGATATAAAACGCTGTGACACCGTATGTATTACATTATATAGAGAAAAAATATCTATAGAGCCAAACGCCTGGGGTACATACATCTAAGTCTATACATCACCGCTCGTTTCGATGTATTCGCTTCATAAATGGATATCTACATACCTTAGCGTATCAAAAGAGGTTTCAATTCCTGTCCGTTAATGAATACAACAAGGAAATCACAATGTTTGGAGAATTTATGTCTGAACGGAATGAGTTTTGCTTAAAGAGAGTTTCGTCAACAAATATCTAACCCTCATTCCGCCATATTGCGCCGATATTAGCCGGTGAATCAAAACCGGCTGATCCGGCGTATGCCGGTCGCGCCACCGGCGCATTTTTTCTTTGAATCGAGTGACTTAGCCGCCTCGCCGGGTCGCCGGCGGCCGCCCGCTCTTGACGAATCGAGCAGGGGTATTGAACTTCATTCAAGGTTACAGGGGTCAAATAGGCTAAAATCTTTAAACAACTTCTTGTTAATAACTTATAGGCCTAGAGACCTCATATTAAGCCTATATCATGCTGGAATGAAGAACTACCAAATTTGTTCAAATGAATGGCATTGACCTTGACCTTCATTCAAGATCACAGGGGTCAAATAGCTATAGGCTAAAATCTTACACAATTTCTCGTGAATAAGTAAGAGGCATAGAGAACTGATATTGGCCCTGCAGCATACTAGGATAAAGAGCTCCAACTTTGTTCAAGTGAATGACTTTTACCTACTTTTAAGGTCAATGTCATCAAATATTTTGGAAACTTACAGCTTCAACTAAGGAGCTCCTTGTACTGCCTTAACTGTGTACCATTTTTCCCAACTTTGAAAAATCTCCATACTTTTCAAACAATACCATGTAATTCGCTTGAGAAATGCTAAAACAGACAGGGGTCACAGGGGCCGAGTGGTTAAGATCTATTGACATATTACCACAAACCCTCCACCTCTAGGTCGCAAGTTAGAATCCCATGTGGGGCAGTTGCTAGGTAATGACCCCTGGTCAATGTTTTTCTCCAAATACTACAGCTTTCATCCAATAACAAACCTGGAAGGTCCTTACATGACCCTGGCTGTAATAGGATGTTAAACTAACAAAACCAAACCATAAGACTGTTGTTGTGATCTTTAAGCTATATTAACAAAATATTAATTAAATGATGCCTTCATTTTAAAATATTTTGATAATAAAGCATAAATGAATATATTCTGTGCTTCAGAAGACAATGAAATAAGTTTTAATAACACAAGATAAATTGATAGCTGGGTAACAAGGTAGTTTAAAAAGTTTTCTTAACAAAAAGATAAATTAATGTCTGCTGTGCTTCATTAGACATACTTCTATTTCCAACTGATTAAGCATGATTTTATGAACACAAGTGTTATTATTATCATATACACAGCATATGTCTACAGGATACAGGTACAAGTTTAATAACAAAATACCCTCCTTACTTGTGAATATATTTCAAAAAGGTTTCATATGTGATAAATCAACATCTGCTGTGTTTCATCAAACAGCGAAGTTTTCATAACAAATATTTTCAAATGACTTAACATGATTTTAAGAAATAATACACTTTATATAAACCATACAAGTATATTTCAATACTGAACACTGGCCATCTTTTATGGTACAAGTTACCCTGCCTACAAAACTTATATATATCTATACTGTAAATCTACTTATTTTCACAGCAACTTAATAAATTTCACATTTTAATTCCCAGCGTGTGATAATTTTATTTCACGATTTACAGTTAAAAGACGTATTTGACATTTAGTTAAAAATTCTTTTGTGGCTATCAATTTCGCAAAATTCTAATTGCCTATGAAATATGCAAAATTTAAAAGTATGGGAAAATAAGTCATTTTACAGTAATTTATCTTCATCACAAGTCCTTGTTTTGTGACTGTACATTAATACATCAGTATAGTATTTAGCAGCTTGCACAATAAAGCTAAATACTGCCCTGTATTCAAATCTTAAAACCAATCCTATAGACTCTACGTAGGTCACCACTCCGCTCCAAGGTAATACAAGGGCCCAGTGGGCCCGAATTGCTCACCTGCTATCTGTTATTCATGCATGATTCATTTTTAACAAATAGGAGAATGAATAAGAATTTATTTCATGCCTAAGCAAATTAGAGGCCCCTTTGCCTCTTGGTTATTAAGAAGAAGTTGTTTAAATATTTTAGCCTATTCGACCCCTGTGACCTTGAATGAAAGTCAAGGTCATTCATTTGACCAAACTTAATAGCCCTTCATCCCATCATGTTACAGGCCCAATATCAGGTCTCTAGGCCTCTTGGTTATCAAGAAGTCGATTAAAGATTTTAGCCTATTTGCCCCTGTGACCTTGAATCAAGGTCAAGGTCATTTGAACAAACTTGGTAGCCCTTCATCCCAGCATGTCACATGCCAAATATCAAGTCTCTAGGCCTATTGGTTTAGAAGAAGAAGTTGTTTAAAGATTTTTGCCTATTTGACCACTTTGACCTTGAATGAAGGTCAAGGTCATTCATTGGAACAAACTCCGTAGCCATTGATCCCAGCATGCCACAGGCCCAATATAAGGTCCCTCGGCTGTTTGGTTATTTAGTAGAAGTCTGTCAAATATTTTCACCTATTTGACCCCTGTGACCTTGAATGAAGGTCAAGGTCATTCATTTGAAGAAACTTGGTAGCCTTCTCCCCAGCATGCTATGAGTCAAATTTCAGGACTCTAGGTCTCCAAGTTTTGGAGAAGAAGTTGTTTAAATGGAAAAGTTGACGCAGGACGGCTGGACCGACGGACGCTGCACCACAGTATAAGCTCACTTGCCCTTCGGGCAGGTGAGCTAAAAACAACAAAAACAGTGTAGATATTTGTGACATATTAAATGAAACTGAATGTTCTATAAGCCTAACAAGACTCTCAGTCAACTTTCAATGTCACCTATGAAAACGCTCCAAATTGTTTCTTCAATTTTGCGAAAAAAAAGGGAAAATAGAAAAACAATTTGATGGCAACAGTCGACTTGGAATGGTTATACATGTATTTATTTGATTTTTTGATAGAGCAACATGTACAGTGATTGTAATTCATTCCACATAATCCCCATAATCCCACCTCTGTAGTTCCATAAATATAAGTCGGGGACGGGTATATGGACCTGCTTCGTCCCCTCTGATATTCCTCTTTATATGATACATTTGTGCTACATGCATGTCCTGTCTCATCACCATTTCATAGTCTGGTATATCAGGACTATAGCAGTCTTTAGCGAAGGAAAAGCGATATGCCCGAATATTAGTAAGTCCTACCACTGATTCCATCAGATATTCATGAGCTGATAAACTCAGTGGATTGTCTGCTAGATTCAGGTACATCAGGCTTTCCATAGAGGCTAGATCCCCGGTCACCACCTCCATCACATTGTCGCGTAACTTACAATCCTCAATCTCCAGTGTCTGTAGAGTGGACCTACAGCCCTTTAACAGTTTACACAGGTTACCAGCAGCGGGGTGAAGGTTGTTCTCACTGAGGTCTAACTCTTGTAGACCAGCTATGTGATGGGAGACTGATAAGTAAGCAATGTCAGTCAGGGAAAGACCACACCCCACTAGTCTTAAGTATTGCAATGCACTGGGGATATTAGACAAAATCTGCCGCAAACGCGTCTTTATACGATTGTTGCTGAGGTCAAGTCTGACAAGATGAGGCAAAGATGACAAAAGATGTGCTAGACGATCAGATGCGTTCCTAATGGAATTACAGGACAGGTCTAGGGCAGTTAGTTTATCAAATCTCTCAAACACTGGGCACAACTTACAGAAGTCCTCACTGGTCAAGGAGTTATACTTCAGACGTAGACCTAGCAGGAACTACAAAGATGAAAGAACACTTTTAGAAGCAGAAAATAGTGTACTGATTTTCCTATAGAAGTAAATGGTTTTAACCTAATCAGAAACACAAAATCTACAAAAGAACAACAGTATGAATATTAGTAATCCCAGTCTGACTTTATTGTCATTGATCTATTTTTCACGAGGAATGAAAAAATATTCGTACAATGTACTCAGACAAAAACTGAATAATACATTGAACATTTGCAATATACAGATATAGTCAATTACATCCAAGTTATAGGTAATATTAACATTGAACTGTCTTTTCAAAATAACCTTTGGTAAACAGCTTCTTTAATAACAGATTTATGCATGTTACATTTTACAGCTTCTTTGATAATAGATTTATTCATGTTACATTTCATTTATTTGGTATACCTTTGGGTTGACTTGCTGTAGAAGTATTTGGAGTTTTTCTTCCCCAAGGCAAGTAGCATCTAGTTTTTCAAGAACAATTTTCAGCTTGCTCTCTTGGAAGCCAGAGACCTTCAGTGCTTTGCATAATTCTGCATGTGTCTTGTCCGAGGCGACGTAGGCATCCATTTTCACTGTGACTACAATTAATGACAAAAGTGTAGGAATGATTTCAGATATACTGTGTTGTACTATTCTAAGGTTGTTGTCTTTTCAGTGCAAAACTGAAATCTAATATGCAATTGCAATTTCTATGCAATATCTTGATAATTTTTATGTACCTTTGAATGCAAGCTGTATTCAACCATACTTCTTAAACATACATGATCTGGTTTAGATATATCCCTATAATCTGCAAACAGACATAATTGACAAACCCATCCATGAATTCTATTAGGTAATCGATCTCAGCATATCTACATTAAGACACCTACAACTGGAGTCAGGGATGGTCGTGTCTGCAGTCATCAGTTGGTACGAGGTATCTGTCGACTCCGTCTGGTCAGGGAGCAGGTTGACCACTCTATTGTACATGTCCACCATAACAGTCTGACGAGACTCGTTGTGTGCCAACATACAGTGAGTCGCCAGGTAAAAAAGGATGACTTCCGCTGAAATAAAGCAGGGATTTATTATTTCAAATTTATGTAAACAGGAAAATAATATTTGAAAATTAGAAACAAAAAATCGCAACAATCAATGACTAATGATTATGTTAACATTTCTTCTATTTACAACAAAAAATATTTATTTATATTTCATCTTAAAATGTGTGTATGTATAAGTAACACTAATAGGCACTCCATATACAGATTTTTAATATTCTGAATCATTTTGTCCAAGATTAAAACATGGAGATCCTCACTATATCTAATTTCCATTAATAAACAGTATATATATGTAGGTATTACTGGAATTTTACTTGAAGCAATTAACTACACTAAATGTGTACATATATTGACAATTGATACATCCATATATAGATTGGTGCCATGCATTACCATGATTGCTTCAAAAATTCCTGTATGCACTGTATGTAGGCTTTATTTGCTTACCTGTGGGGAATCCTGACATATCTAGATACTTGAGCCTTGTTGGTGTACGTTTCTTCAGACATTCCAGGAATGTATGTGATAAACAGGTTGTGTAGCGCAGACTCTGGCGGACTATGTCTGTTAGGTACGTGGAGTTATACAGAGGCACTACAGATGTGTACAGACTCGGGGCAAGTTTCCTGAGAGAAAGGCTGTTCAAAGGCCAATGAGAAATTAGTGTTTCCATTGAGCGATCCCGATTATCAAGAAGTGCAGCTTGCATGAGAGCCACACTGAGGTGGTTAGGGATATGCTGCACTGCTACCTTAGTAAAGGAAGCATCACGTACAATGTACTCTGCACACAGATTCACCAGTGATTTGATGTGTGTCCTTCTATAATCACCATGATTTGGCTCTTCCTGTAAGTCTAGTGGGTACACAGCCCCCTGATAATGATCATATTGAAGCGAACTCTCCATCCTGTCATCGGTTCTCAGTAAAACAGCTCTTGGAATGTGGCATCTTGATCTTAAAGATAAGAAAATATTACCTAATTAATGCATTAATGCAATCTATATATTACATTATATATTCACCCCAAGATACTCTGGCATATTATGACAGATATAGGGATTGGATTTTGCTTTTGTGTTAACCATGCTTGTATGGAGCAATTCCTCTAAGATTATACTCTATGGGGCGCATTAGATGTCTGGTGGTAATGCTTTGTAAGCAGTCTTAATCAGAGATGACCTGGCCCGACAAAGAACGGTTTCAGCGAATTCCATGTTTTCATGTAGCAGTACGCTCTGGCCCTTCACCAGACATCTATCTGTCTTAATGTCTAAGTCTTGGTGTGAGCCACTGAGGGCCAGAGTATCTTAAGCTACGCAACAATACACCTAGCAAAGAGCAGCCCATGCGAAATACAGAATTTCTAACAGGACATTCGGTCAGGTAACTATCCCAAGCATGCCGGACCGAAACAACTTTTGCAGGACATTTCGTTTAAGACAACTTCAAATACTTACCAGTCAATAAAAAATCAAACTGATATGTACTAACTGTTCAATAACTAAAAATAAACCACAAAGACACATTCTACTGACATTTGGTAGTATTTGCCGGGCTTTGCCCCGGTAACATAATGTTGCTAAAATATCTCGCAAAATCTATGACGACAAAGGTCAGTACCGGTTACCGAAGCGCTTGACTACAGTGATTCTAACACCATATATAGTTTCAAACGCTCAAGTGACGACTCTTCACGTGACTAAGGTAGAAAACGTATGCCGGACATTTGGTCTGGAAAAACGTGATTAATTGTGGGACCACAACTGATTTTTACCGGACATGGCCGTCTGACCGGCATATTTCGCATGGACTGAAAGTGAAAGAGCACCAGTGTGACAATGCGACATTGCGCCATTTAACAGTGCATTTCTGTTGCATGGCGCATTGTCCCTCTTTACTTGGTGCATTGTTGCATTGTCATTCTTCGCATGTAGCCCGAGATACTCAGGCCCAGACACCAGACTTAGACATTATGACAGCTAGATGTCTAGTGTAGGGCCAGAGCACAGTGCAGTATCAAAAGGTGGAACTCGTTGACACCGTTTGGTATCGGGCCAGGTCATCTCCGATTGAGACTGCTTACAGAACATTACCACCATGAAGCATTATTTAAGTTGATCTTTTCAACAATTGAATAATTTATCTACACATAGCAATCCATTTTATTATGCATGCACGTTATATTATGCAACTTTAAATCTTCCTCCTCGTCATTGCCATTTTATCATAGTATGCAAATCGCCTCTAATCTCGACGGATTGCTATATTTGGGTAGCTAGGTAAATAATTCATTTGTTTAAAAGACCAAGGTAAGTGGAACTTCTCGGAGGTCAGCTGAATTAATGGAGATGACCTGACCTGATACCAAACGGTGTCAGGGAGTTCCACCTTTTGATATAGTGTTGCACTCTGGCCCTACACCAGACATCTACATGTATCTGCCATAATGTCTAAGTCTGGTGTCAGGGCCAGAGTATCTCGGGCTATCTTCGATTGGTGCAATGTCAGTCTTCAATTGGCGCACTATTATTGCGTAGTGTGACCAGGGTGGAAGAAGACGTGTAGAGTAAGTGCTTCCATGTATTATCCAATATATTGACCTACTGTAGCTTCATTTGTATCTGCAATGGAGTTTTCATTAGTTTTCTCAAAAAGATTTAGACAGTCTACTAATGAAATAGGAATGTTTGTAAACAAGGATATCATCATGACGAAATATAAAGAATAATGCTATAAATTATTTCTAATAATATCCTTTTTCAGCCCATCAACATTATATGTAACAAATATTGTGTTTTTAAGTAATTAAATATGTATACCCCGTTTGATAACTTGAGTTTGGTAGACAGCAGCTACATCCTCTCCTCTGTTTCAAGCGCACCAGAAACGTTGATCCGAACAAGAAAGGTTTACGACATCGGGCCTCAATAGCAATAACGAAAAATTTGCACACGGGTCACGTACGACTTATTCAGGTACTTATTAATCTCGGTCAATCAGACGCTTTTTCTTCATTCACGATGACCCTGTGTAAAGGGAAATTGTTGTTTCAGTGCTTGATATCGTCTAATTATCGCTTATCGTCGTAAGTATGGACTTCTTTAAATCGTATGCAGCTTGTCTGTATTGATACATTTATACAAATAAATATTGTGCGTGCTTATCAGCACACCAAATGTAAACTTCGGCGACTTTCTATCGTAAAATTTGACCAGACCAGAGCAAGTTATGTCCCTTTATTTAAAAAATGTCAACTTTATTTCGATTTTTTTTATTTCATTATACATAATAGTGGATATGTTGTTTTGTTTTGACAACTGAATTATTTTCTGAGTAGTGAGTTTGTTGTCATGCCGTATACCATTAACAAAGATTGGTACAGAGTGAGACGAAGAGACTTGTTGTTTTATTAATATGCATCAAGCTGACAACGCACACAGGGACCTGGCACGAAAATTTTTAACCAATAGTATACATATATATATTATAGTATCAAGGGTATGAACTCGGCGGTAGAAACTCCATTTAAACATAGTGTAGCTCACTTACTTTAACCGTCACCGCCATGTTCATTTTTCTCTTGGAACGCTTCTCGACTTTACATAAAGTGACTACATTATGCAAATTATATTATGTTGTGCTTGGCGGTAAACTCGAGAAGCGTTCCGAAAAACAAATGAACATGGCGGTCACGGTTAAAGTAAGTGAGCTACACAATAATGTTTAAATGGGGTTTCTACAAAGTACGGGTCATGACACCTCCAAAGGAGATTGTGGATGAACACTGTTATGGATACTGTTTACCACCACAAGCGTAGATTTTGTGATTTTGGCTTGGTTTTTGAGATGCCCATTAGAGCCGAGACGACATTTCGACCGGACAGGGAAATGTCTACCTAGCATATTTTTCGTAAATTTCCTGATTCATCAAGCCATAACTTCGTCAATACTTGGCCAATTTTGTTCATCAAGCACTCAATGGAAAGATAAATTATTTCTCTCTTAGGTAAGATATCCGTCAATGTTGTGTAGAACCCATTTATTAAGATAATCACGGTTTTTAAAAAAATAGGTCCGTTTTTCTCGACCGCCGAGTTCATACCCTTGATACTATAATATATATATATGTATACTGTTAGTTTAAAAAAGTCGTGCCAGGTCCCTGTCCTGTGACAACGCATTAAAGAATTAAAAACAAAACTGTAAAAACAATCACATTAAAATCAGCAGTTTATTTGAAATCAGTGTAATGATAATGATAATGCTTCCTTTATTCAGATGGACATAAATCAATCATAACTGTATTAGCATCATTTGATGATTATGTACATGTTATTGTGAGAGTTAAAGTAATTACTTTATTTGATATTACATACATTGTCATACCGTATAAAATTGTATTTGGCCAATATTTACAAAGATTGGTACAGAGTGAGACGAAGAGACTTGTTGTTTTATTAATTTGCATTGAGATGACAACGCATTAAAGAATTAAAAACAAAACTGTAAAAACAATCACATTGAAATCAGCAGTTTATTTAATTTGAAATCAGCGTAATGATAAGGCCTTTTGTTTAAATTACTTCAAGAGTTAATGCTCTAGAAGTTCCAAGTATATTGTAACTGAAAGTATGGTACTGGATGTATATGGAACTTATTTTGCCACTGCTATTTATCGTGAAAAATTTAATTAAATTTAATTCAAAGCTTGTCAATGCTTCCTTTACTCAGATGGACATAAATCAATCATAACTGTATAAGCATCATTTGATGATTATGTACATGTTATTGTGAGAGTTAAAGTGTACACGGAATGGTTTGGTATATAAGGCTTGATAAATGTGTCATTGTATAAAATTTAGAATGGAGAAAGTACGAGTTTCATAGCGAATACGGTATTAGAGATAATGCGACTTTTATTTAGAACACACCTGAAGCCCCAAGCCATTGACCCCGATTCGGGACCCCTGACCTGTGACGTCATGAGGACAACGGGACCTACTCTACTCGCATAAGATAGAGTGGCGATTTTCAGTGTCTGCCATCTATTATAAACTATCTGTTTGTAAATATCGATTTTTACAGACACAAGTACCTGTGTACACGTCCGATACCTATTTAATATTGTCCTCAATCACAGATATGAGTTTGGAATACGCTTGAAAATAGGGATTTATACCATGCATATATTGATGTACCTGTCAACTCTTAGATAAATGAACATTTCTGCGCGATTTCTGCACAATTATACACAATATAATGTGTATAATAATCCACGTACGTTGCAAATCTACGGTATTTGGAACCACATATACATGAATATTATGTAAAGGATTCTTGACTATGTTATCCAAAACCCGACTCGGGTCGTTGTACTGGTCGAACCCGCTTTACAAATTTCTGACTTTTTCATATAACCTACCCATACGAATTAAGTTATGATTCTAAACAGATTTTTTTGCATATATGTAAATGCATCTACTTATTGCGTTTTATCTTAAATCGATCCATTTTTTTGACGAAATACATTCAGCTTTCATATAATACAATACATCCGACGACTTGTTGATATTTCGCTCAAGTTCATTTATTAGTGTCTTTAATTGAAAAAAATAAAATCATGCACGAGTCAGACGAAAAAAAGACTGAAGATGTCTAAGTCTAATTCAAGTTGCAGATATCAAGTACAGAACAAAATCAGAACTTCCGAATAGCCAATGTCGTGCTGCGTTTATCTCTTTACCTGCAGTAACTAAAACGCGTGGTCAACCGAGACTAATGAGGGGGCTAATAACCAGATTACGTAAGAAAGGTGTTTAGTGACCTGTCTCGCTTCGTTGATTAGCTCACGTCAGTTGTCAAAAGTAAGATTACAGGTAAGTTAGCGATGGCCCATCATTTAATTGTTGTATTATGTCATATTTGTTTACACTTATAAATCCTTGGTTTACAGTAAAATATACCGTTCGAACATAACATATAACAAATGTATAAATCACTAGATGTATACATAATTGTATATTTCAGAATGACCAATGTATACATTTGTCTCGTATATATATTTCTAGTTATATGTATTTTTATAACAGAAACTACAAAATTATTTACAAATGGCATGTCGAGAAAGAACAATGCAAATATGATGCACAATGTCAGAATTTTGATATTTCTGGTAGTTGCTAGATTTTGGATAATCAATTCTTTGTGAATTTCGGTCAATATCGATCATTATATAATACTAATAATGATAATCTATATGACCAATAAATGTACTGTTGAATATTGTTAAAATAACATATGTTCTCATACATGTATATGTACATGTAGCTATAAAAGGAAGATAGACTCGTTACAGCTATAAATGAATTATGTATTTTAAATTCAATTTCTCAAGTGGTTTATTGGTTTTATTTACTCCCTCTCCCAATTAATGTCTATGATATTTACGTGTATTGAACTATGAAATACATTTAACACCTTTTCTTTTCGTTATGCTGATTCCTGAAATCCATAGGCCAAGTGAATTTTTATTTATACAGAAACATCTTCAAATGGATAATTATATGACCATCATTTTCGAATTCATCTCTTTTTATATGACATTATGAAAATTGAATATTCTCCAGGTTTGATAATTTATTAAGCTGTTAAAACAGAGATAAGATCTCTACTTAAAAGTTTTTACACAAGGTACACCTGGCTTATACCAGAAACATAAATAACTTAAAATTTCCGCTAATCTACTTATGTATTTAGCATGATTTCAGTTGCAATATTTCCTATTATACATAATTAAATCGTCACCATAACTGTATACTGTATATATATCTGTAAAATTCTCGTAACCCCATTTTAGGAATACATATATGTCCACCTTTGTGCTATAACCCCACTACCAAACACCTCACTGCCGTTGTCCTCGTGACGTCACATCTGGTTATTCCCCAAATCAGCGTGAGCGGCCGATTCCCTGATTAGCAGTTGATATACAGGTAAAAATCGAGCACTTCGGAGGGCGGTATCTCGGTACTGAAGCGGCCGATTTTGATGCGGTTTTCAACATTCTTGTCAGGAGATCAAACAGAATAACATATCTAAATATCATTTTCCATTCCGCGTACACTTTAAAGTAATTACTTTATTTGATATTACATAGTTTACATTCTGCATTAATTGCAAATTAAAATTGGATGATGCTTCTCAAGATATGAGCTTGCTTTTAATATATTTTTAAATATTTCACCTTACATGTAACAGGAATGATTTTAAGGTCATTTGTATTGACTGATAAAAAATTGTTTGTAATTACAGTTTTGTGCAAGTTCGTTCAAAATGGTATACAGCACAGCATTTAGAGCCAACTATTGACAAAAAAGAACTGAAAAAGCCAGTCCCAGCCACAGACCCAAGACTATTCAGACCAATAATGGCTCCAAGGACAGAACAGTCACTGTCTTTCACATATGTACCAGAAGTTCAGTAAGTATTGATCATTGTGTTTTCTGAACCAACAATATACTTGATAATGGTATGTGTTTATTCAGAGATTTAAATATAATTGGGATAAGTAACTAGGGCTTTTCTCGCGATATCACGTACCCATCTATTGTTATGGTTAATGGATGAACGTTACCGCGAGACCAAGCAGTGCGTCTGCGTACTATAGCTGGAGGCAAGTTATCATAGTGTTAGCCCATGAAGCTGCATGTGTACGGCATATTTGACTACAAACCATTTAACATCGAAAAGTATCTCATAGCTTTAATACTGTTGCATTAGAGACGCTCATCTCATGCATGTTTATATATCTCTGTATTGTTTTTTATGAAAAATTGTAAAATTGAAACCTATGCATTGAAAGTTCTGTAAGTAATGATCAAAATGTTGGTAAATTTTGGTAATTAATGACATATTATAAAAGCTTTTCTTGATTCATGAGAATGAAAAATACGACACATATAAATTTAATGAGTTAAACCCTGGAAATTCAATTCGACTAAAAAGATTGCTTGGTAAAGCGAGATATTTGAATAAATTATATTGAAATCTCTGGTAAAGCGGAATATTTACATTTCACTTAAAATTGACTTTTAAATTTCAATATGGTTCTATGCAATATAAATAAAGCTGTTTGGGAAAATTAAGATTAGAAAAAAAAATCTGTTTTACAAACATATTGTATAGCCTTCGAGACTCAGACACAGGTAAACGGACCCCTGTTGAGTGAAGTGAGGCGATGACCTGGGGCAGTGGCCAGGTTTTCTGGCAGACGGTTCACCTGATGACAGTATGACACATGTGATTGTAGCAGTTGCAAATCACTTTCCGTTAATTAGATATCAAATTATGCAATATATCACAGCTCGATCGGCACTGTATCTCTTTCGCCATGATATATTGGGTACCTTCGATAATTTGTGTACTTGATCATGAGCTTTAAAAGTTTCCATATGTATAAACTCAATCGATAGGCAACTATTATTTGAAAACTAAACGGAAATCAGTCAATTATTGAAATCAGAGTACATGCTTTTAAATGTGCTATCTTTCACGACCCTATCGGAACAGTATCGTCGCCATTATAAATTTAGGGTAGCTTCGATGATTTGTGTACAGTTTTATCACCCAAAATTCAAAAGGTTAAATATGTTTAAATTAAATCAATTTAATATTCTATCATGTAAAATTTACCAAGCAACAAATATTTTGAAACTAAATGGAAATCGGTCAATTATTGAAATCGGAGTACGTGGGTTTTATTATACTAATATTTCACGGGGCGAATCCCGCGATTGGTTGTACCGATCGAGGAAGTAACCATGCCGGGATGAGGAAATTCACAGTTTACAGTTTATATAGTGTAACTGATCTCTACAATTATGAAATGTGATGGGTTATTCAAATAAATAACATTTTCAATAAGGAGCAAACTTTAAACTATGTTTTTAGGTCATCTGACTGAAGGTCAGGATGACCTATTGTCATCATGTTTCGTCCGTCGTCGTGCGCTGTGCGCATTGCGTCGTGCGTAAGACTATTTATACAAAATCCTACTCCTCCTTCATCCTTGAATGGATTTGATCCATATTTGGTGTGAAACATCATCGGGGAAGGTCAATCAAATATATAAAAATGAGCTTGGTCCGACCACTAGGGGCTGAGGGGTGGGGCCCCAAAAGGGCAAATTTTCTTAATTTAAGCTTTTAAATCCTACTCCTCCTTCATCCTGGGATGGATTTTATCCATATTTGGTGTGAAACATCATTTGGGAAGGACAATCATACTTCATATAAAAGAGCTTGGTCTGACCCCTAGGGGCTGAGGGGTGGGGCCCCAAAAGTGCAAATTTTCTTAATTTTAGCTTTAAAATCCTACTCCTCCTTCATCCTTGGATGGATTTCATCCATATTTGGTGTGAAACATCATCAAGGAAGGACAATTATATTTAATATAAATGAGCTTGGTCCGACCCCTAGGGGCTGAGGGGTTGGGCCCCAAAAGGGCAAATTTTCTTAATTTTAGCTTTAAAATCCTACTCCTCCTTCATCCTTGAATGGATTTCATCCATATTTGGCGTGAAACATCATTTGGGATGGACAATCATATTTTATATAAATGAGCCTGGTCTGACCCCTAGGGGCTGAGGGGTGGGGCCCCAAAAGGGGAAATTTTCTTAATTTAAGCTTTTAAATCCTACTCCTCCTTCATCCTTGGATGGATTTCATCCATATTTGGTGTGAAACATCATTGGGGAAGGACAATCATATTTTATATAAATGAGCCTGGTCCGACCCCTAGGGGCTGAGTTGTGGGGCCCCAAAAGGGCAAATTTACTTAATTTAAGCTTTAAAATCCTACTCCTCTTTCATCCTTGGATGGATTTCATCCATATTTGGTGTGAAACATCATTGGGGAAGGACAATCATATTTTATATAAATGAGCCTGGTCCGACCCCTAGGGACTGAGGGGTGGGGCCCCAAAAGGGCAAATTTTCTTAATTATCCCCCGCCCAACGAAGTTGGTGGGGGATATACAAATGGGTTCCGTCCGTCCGTCCGTCCTTCCGTCCGTACGAATGGTTTCCGGAGCATAACTCTAAAACCAGTAGAAATATTTCCACGAAACTTCATACACACATTGGTCTTATGGTGTAGTAGTGCCTTTTGCTATTTTAAGGTTTTCACTTTTTGTACTTTTTTCTGTAACCATGTAAACATTGCTGAAAATATCATATTTTGTACCAGGTTCGTTTCCGGAGCATAACTCTAAAACCAGAAGAGATATTTCTACGAAACTTCATAGACACATTGGTCTTATGGTCTAGTAGTGCCTTTTGCTATTTTAAGGTTTTCACTTTTTGTACTTTTTTCTGTAACCATGGAAACATTGCTGAAAATGGCAGATTTTTGTGCAAGAATCGTTTCTGGAGCACAACTCTAAAACCAGCAGAGATATTTCCATGAAACTTCATAGACACATTGTTCTTATGGTCTAATAGTGCCTTTTGCTATTTTTAGGTTTATTTTTTGCACTTTTTCCGTAACCATGGAAACATTGCTGAAAATATCATATTTTTGTAGCAGGTTCGTTTCCGCAGCATAACTGGAAAACCGGTTGAGATATATGCACGGAACTCCATAGGCACGTTAGTCTTATGGTCTAGTAGTGCCTTTTGCTATTTTAAGGTTTTCACTTTTTGTACTTTTTCTGTAACCATGGAAACATTGCTGAAAATGGCAGATTTTGCGTAAGAATAGTTTCTGGAGCACAACTCTAAAACCAGCAGAGATATTTCCACGAAACTTCATAGACACATTCTTTTTATGGTCTAGTTGTACCTTTTGCTATTTTTAGGTTTTCATTTTTAGCACTTTTTCCGTTACCATGGAAACATTGCTGAAAATATCATTGTAAATGGTAAATGTTACTTCGCAAAACTCCACCCATCTTTGTGTATATAGTCTAATATAAATGTCAAGGCTGTATACCTGATTCAACAATTGCAGCCCCGCTCTACTTGAATTATACACCATCTTTCTTTAGCTCAACTTCCTTTTTCTTGGTTTTTTTCATACACATAAGTCTCCACAATCAAACTTACTTCAGCTTTGATATCTCAATTGGCGGGGGATCTGAATGACTATGTCCTTGTTTTAGCTTTAAAATCCTACTCCTCCTTCATCCTTGGATGGATTTCATCCATATTTGGTGTGAAATATCATTTGGTATGGACATTAAAATTTTATATAAATGAGCCTGGTCCAACCCCTAGGGGCTGAGGGGTGGGGCCCCAAAAGGGCAAATTTCCTTAATTCTAGCTTTAAAATCCTACTCCTCTTTCATCCTTGAATTGATTTCATCCATATTTGGTGTGAAACATCATTGGGGAAGGACAATCATATTTTATATAAATGAGCCTGGTCAGACCCCTAGGGGCTGAGGGATGGGGCCCAAAAAAGGGCAAATTTTCTTAATTTTAGCTTTAAAATCCTACTCCTCCTTCATACTTCGATGGATTTCATCCATATTTGGTGTGAAACATCATTTGGTATGGACATTCAAATTTTATATAAATGAGCCTGGTCCGACCCCTAGGGGCTGAGGGGTGGGGCCCCAAAAGGGCAAATTTCCTTAATTTTAGCTTTAAAATCCTACTCCTCTTTCATCCTTGAATTGATTTCATCTATATTTGGTGTAAAATATCATTTGGTATGGACATTCATATTTTATATAAATGAGCCTGGTCCGACCCCTAGGGGCTGAGGGATGGGGCCCAAAAAAGGGCAAATTTTCTTAATTTTAGCTTTAAAATCCTACTCCTCCTTCATACTTCGATGGATTTCATCCATATTTGGTGTGAAATATCATTTGGTATAGACATTCATATTTTATATAAATGAGCCTGGTCCGACCCCTAGGGGCTGAGGGGTGGGGCCCCAAAAGGGCAAATTTTCTTAATTTTAGCTTTAAAATCCTACTCCTCTTTCATCCTTGAATTGATTTCATCTATATTTGGTGTAAAAAATTTGGTGTAAAAATAAATGAGATAGCTCCAACCCCTAGGGGCTGAGGGGTGGGGCCCCAAATGGGGAAATTTTCTTAATTTTAGCTTTAAAATCCTACTCCTCCTTCATCCTTGGATGGATTTCATCCATATTTGGTGTGAAACATCATCAAGGAAGGACAATTATATTTAATATAAATGAGCTTGGTCCGACCCCTAGGGGCTGAGGGGTTGGGCCCCAAAAGGGCAAATTTTCTTAATTTTAGCTTTAAAATCCTACTCCTCCTTCATCCTTGAATGGATTTCATCCATATTTGGTGTGAAACATCATTTGGGATGGACAATCATATTTTATATAAATGAGCCTGGTCTGACCCCTAGGGGCTGAGGGGTGGGGCCCCAAAAGGGGAAATTTTCTTAATTTAAGCTTTTAAATCCTACTCCTCCTTCATCCTTGGATGGATTTTATCCATATTTGGTGTGAAACATCATTGGGGAAGGACAATCATATTTTATATAAATGAGCCTGGTCCGACCCCTAGGGGCTGAGTTGTGGGGCCCCAAAAGGGCAAATTTACTTAATTTAAGCTTTAAAATCCTACTCCTCTTTCATCCTTGGATGGATTTCATCCATATTTGGTGTGAAACATCATTGGGGAAGGACAATCATATTTTATATAAATGAGCCTGGTCCGACCCCTAGGGGCTGAGGGGTGGGGCCCCAAAAGGGCAAATTTCCTTAATTCTAGCTTTAAAGTCCTACTCCTCTTTCATCCTTGAATTGATTTCATCTATATTTGGTGTAAAATATCATTTGGTATGGACATTCATATTTTATATAAATGAGCCTGGTCAGACCCCTAGGGGCTGAGGGATGGGGCCCAAAAAAGGGCAAATTTTCTTAATTTTAGCTTTAAAATCCTACTCCTCCTTCATACTTCGATGGATTTCATCCATATTTGGTGTGAAACATCATTTGGTATGGACATTCATATTTTATATAAATGAGCCTGGTCCGACCCCTAGGGGCTGAGGGGTGGGGCCCCAAAAGGGCAAATTTTCTTAATTTTAGCTTTAAAATCCTACTCCTCTTTCATCCTTGAATTGATTTCATCTATATTTGGTGTAAAAAATTTGGTGTAAAAATAAATGAGATAGCTCCAACCCCTAGGGGCTGAGGGGTGGGGCCCCAAATGGGGAAATTTTCTTAATTTTAGCTTTAAAATCCTTCTCCTCCTTCATCCTTGAATGGATTTCATCCATATTTGGTGTGAAACATCATTGGGGAAGGACAATCATATTTTATATAAATGAGCCTGGTCTGACCCCTAGGGGCTGAGGGGTGGGGCCCCAAAAGGGGAAATTTTCTTAATTTAAGCTTTTAAATCCTACTCCTCCTTCATCCTTGGATGGATTTCATCCATATTTGGTGTGAAACATCATTGGGGAAGGACAATCATATTTTATATAAATGAGCCTGGTCCGACCCCTAGGGGCTGAGTTGTGGGGCCCCAAAAGGGCAAATTTACTTAATTTAAGCTTTAAAATCCTACTCCTCTTTCATCCTTGGATGGATTTCATCCATATTTGGTGTGAAACATCATTGGGGAAGGACAATCATATTTTATATAAATGAGCCTGGTCCGACCCCTAGGGACTGAGGGGTGGGGCCCCAAAAGGGCAAATTTTCTTAATTATCCCCCGCCCAACGAAGTTGGTGGGGGATATACAAATGGGTTCCGTCCGTCCGTCCGTCCTTCCGTCCGTACGAATGGTTTCCGGAGCATAACTCTAAAACCAGTAGAAATATTTCCACGAAACTTCATACACACATTGGTCTTATGGTCTAGTAGTGCCTTTTGCTATTTTAAGGTTTTCACTTTTTGTACTTTTTTCTGTAACCATGTAAACATTGCTGAAAATATCATATTTTGTACCAGGTTCGTTTCCGGAGCATAACTCTAAAACCAGAAGAGATATTTCTACGAAACTTCATAGACACATTGGTCTTATGGTCTAGTAGTGCCTTTTGCTATTTTAAGGTTTTCACTTTTTGTACTTTTTTCTGTAACCATGGAAACATTGCTGAAAATGGCAGATTTTTGTGCAAGAATCGTTTCTGGAGCACAACTCTAAAACCAGCAGAGATATTTCCATGAAACTTCATAGACACATTGTTCTTATGGTCTAATAGTGCCTTTTGCTATTTTTAGGTTTTCATTTTTTGCACTTTTTCCGTAACCATGGAAACATTGCTGAAAATATCATATTTTTGTAGCAGGTTCGTTTCCGCAGCATAACTGGAAAACCGGTTGAGATATATGCACGGAACTCCATAGGCACGTTAGTCTTATGGTCTAGTAGTGCCTTTTGCTATTTTAAGGTTTTCACTTTTTGTACTTTTTCTGTAACCATGGAAACATTGCTGAAAATGGCAGATTTTGCGTAAGAATAGTTTCTGGAGCACAACTCTAAAACCAGCAGAGATATTTCCATGAAACTTCATAGACACATTCTTTTTATGGTCTAGTTGTACCTTTTGCTATTTTTAGGTTTTCATTTTTAGCACTTTTTCCGTTACCATGGAAACATTGCTGAAAATATCATGGTAAATGGTAAATGTTACTTTGCAAAACTCCACCCATCTTTGTGTATATAGTCTAATATAAATGTCAAGGCTGTATACCTGATTCAACAATTGCAGCCCCGCTCTACTTGAATTATACTCCATCTTTCTTTAGCTCAACTTCCTTTTTCCTGGTTTTTTTCATACACATAAGTCTCCACAATCAAACTTACTTCAGCTTTGATATCTCCATTGGCGGGGGATCTGAATGACTATGTCCTTGTTTTAGCTTTAAAATCCTACTCCTCCTTCATCCTTGGATGGATTTCATCCATATTTGGTGTGAAACATCATTTGGTATGGACATTCAAATTTTATATAAATGAGCCTGGTCCAACCCCTAGGGGCTGAGGGGTGGGGCCCCAAAAGGGCAAATTTCCTTAATTCTAGCTTTAAAATCCTACTCCTCTTTCATCCTTGAATTGATTTCATCTATATTTGGTGTAAAATATCATTGGGGAAGGACAATCATATTTTATATAAATGAGCCTGGTCAGACCCCTAGGGACTGAGGGATGGGGCCCAAAAAAGGGCAAATTTTCTTAATTTTAGCTTTAAAATCCTACTCCTCCTTCATACTTCAATGGATTTCATCCATATTTGGTGTGAAACATCATTTGGTATGGACATTTAAATTTTATATAAATGAGCCTGGTCCGACCCCTAGGGGCTGAGGGGTGGGGCCCCAAAAGGGCAAATTTCCTTAATTCTAGCTTTAAAGTCCTATTCCTCTTTCATCCTTGAATTGATTTCATCTATATTTGGTGTAAAATATCATTTGGTATGGGCATTCATATTTTATATAAATGAGCCTGGTCCGACCCCTAGGGGCTGAGGGATGGGGCCCAAAAAAGGGCAAATTTTCTTAATTTAAGCTTTAAAATCCTACTCCTCCTTCATACTTCGATGGATTTCATCCATATTTGGTGTGAAATATCATTTGGTATAGACATTCATATTTTATATAAATGAGCCTGGTCCGACCCCTAGGGGCTGAGGGGTGGGGCCCCAAAAGGGCAAATTTTCTTAATTTTAGCTTTAAAATCCTACTCCTCTTTCATCCTTGAATTGATTTCATCTATATTTGGTGTAAAATATCATGTGGGAAGGACAACCATATTTTATATAAATGAGATAGCTCCAACCCCAAGGGGCTGAGGGGTGGGGCCCCAAAAGGGCAAATTTTCTTACTTTTAGCTGGCCCAATGAAAATTGGTCTATAGGGTTTAGATTGATGCCAAACAACATGCAAACATTTTCGTAAAGATTTTGGTATTCCAAGATGGCCGCTGGTCATCTTCCTGTTTTCAGGTTTCAGTCTCCGATCTCAAGGAAAATTGGGGGGAACTTTAGGTGAGGATAATCATATTTTATAAAGGACAGAGCTAAGACCCATGGGGATAGTACGGCGGATGTCCAAAATGGGAGCTTTGCTGAAATTTGGCTTTAAAATCAGACTCCTCCTTATATTAAACTGTGAATGTGTTACAACCATATATGGATGAAGGGCTTCCAAGATTGTTCAACAAATGACATTTACCTATTTCAGAAACTTACATATTCAACTAAATAGTTCCTTGTATTGTTTATATTAATCGTTGACTAATACTTTATATTGTGACTTTGTTGTTTTGTGCAATGAGTCAGATGACCGTTAAGGCCCATGCATATGGGCCTCTTGTTTTCCGTCATCTCCTGAATTATAGCCTAGCTAGATCGCTTCATCGGACGAAGCGTAGTTTCAATATGGCGTCGCTAGACTGTACTCGACTGTACTCGCGGGCGTCGTTAAGTAAGGATATGAGGTACCTTCTTATCCCTACTAATTAAATCTTTGGTTATTTTGAGTCCAACTTTGAGAATTAAGCTAAAGTAATTCATATATATACCCCATTTAGTTGCAATGAATTTTAAGAAATCTGATAGAGCAACATTTTGAAAAACATCCAGTTACAAATGACAAAATCAGTTGCAAAACTCTATATGAATTTAAGGATGTATTCTTCTGAGGTTTCAGTCCCGTTGAAGGCTCGTTTCGACAAACATCAAAGAAGTTATGACATTTTCAAATACAACCTATCAATATCTGTAGCAAGTTGCCAGTTGCAAATTTTGTCAAAAAATTACATTTCTATTTTTAGTAGATTTTTTTAATATGGAGATTTTAAGAAATGGCCCGTTTGCAATTTGTGGCCATTTTGAAATTGTGTCTTTTTTCGCTTTGAGTATATATATGTAGGGCCACAGTTTTACCATTTTTTTTCCTGAAATTGTTTTTACTTAAATCATCACTGCGCCAACATTTTTAGGTCACCTGAGACGAAGTCTCAAGTGACCTATTCTAATCGCCTTTTGTCCGTTGTCGTCCGTCGTCCGTCGTGCGTCGTCCGTCGTCCGTTGTATGTCCGTAAACAATTTACATTTTCAACTTCTTCTCCAAAACTGCTGAAGCAATTTCAATGAAATTTTGCACAAACCTTCTAAGGCATAAGGCCAATCAAAATTGTGAATTATATGGTCCCCACCCCCCAGGGAGCTATGGGAGGGGCTAAAAGGGGTAAAATTGACTAAAATTTCAAAAATCTTCTTCTCCACTCACAGATGTGATGGAATTAAATACTCTTCATAGATAGAAAGGTCCTAAGGTCCTTTACAAAAATTGTGAATTATATGACCCTGGGGTCTCAGGTTTCCCCCTGGGGAGGGGGTTAAGTTTACTATAGTTTATATAGGGAAAACACATTTTTGAGTATTATTTGATCATTTGTAATAGGAAATGAGTCAAATATTGTCAGAATTATCAGTATGAGATGGCCATTGAATCCTATTAACCAATTTTCCATAACTGACCCCCAGTGGCCTTAGGGGCGGGGTCAAAAGGGGTCAAATAGGCTATAACTTCAAAAATCTTCTTCTGAAATCCTGGAAATGGTAGAATCACATACTCTTCGTAGATGGAAAGGTCTTGAGGTCCTTTACAAAAATTGTGAATTATATGACCCTGGGGTCTCAGGTTTCCCCCTGGGGAGGGGGTTAAGTTTACTATAGTTTATATAGGGAAAACACATTTTTGAGTATTATTTGATCATTTGTAATAGGAAATGAGTCAAATATTGTCAGAATTATCCGTATGAGATGGCCATTGAATCCTATTAACCAATTTTCCATAACTGACCCCCAGGGGCCTTAGGGGCGGGGTCAAAAGGGGTCAAATAGGCTATAACTTCAAAAATCTTCTTCTGAAATCCTGGAAATGGTAGAATCACATACTCTTCGTAGATGGAAAGGTCTTGAGGTCCTTTACAAAAATTGTGAATTATATGACCCTGGGGTCTCAGGTTTCCCCCTGGGGAGGGGGTTAAGTTTACTATAGTTTATATAGGGAAAACACATTTTTGAGTATTATTTGATCATTTGTAATAGGAAATGAGTCAAATATTGTCAGAATTATCCGTATGAGATGGCCATTGAATCCTATTAACCAATTTTCCATAACTGACCCCCAGGGGCCTTAGGGGTGGGGTCAAAAGGGGTCAAATAGGCTATAACTACAAAAATCTTCTTCTGAAATCCTGGAAATGGTAGAATCACATACTCATAGATGGAAAGGTCTTGAGGTCCTTTACAAAAATTGTGAATTATATGACCCTGGGGTCTCACGTTTCCCCCTGGGGAGGGGGTCAAGTTTACTAGGGAAAACACATTTATGAGCATTTTTTGCTCAATTTTCATAGGAAATGAGTCGAACTTGTTTAGAATTATTAGCCTGAGATAACATTTTAATATCATATCTATATTGGTCCTGGTCAACCCCCTCGGGGCAGAGGGGCGGGGCCAAAAGGGGCAAATAGGCTAAAACTTTAAAAATCTTCTTCTTAAATATTGGAAATGGTAGAATCAAATACTCTTCATAGATGGACAGGTCTTAAGGTGTTTTATGAAAATTGTGAATTATATGACCCATCACGTTTTCCCCCTGGGGAGGGGGTCAAGTTTACTATAGTTTATATAGGGGAAAACACATTTATGAGCATTTTTTGCTCAATTTTCATAGGAAATTAGTCAAACTTGTTTAGAATTATTAGCCTGAGATAACATTTAAATATTATATCTATATTGGTCCTGGTCAACCCCCTCAGGGCACAGGGGCGGGGCCAAAAGGGGCAAATAGGCTAAAACTTTAAAAATCTTCTTCTTAAATACTGGAAATGGTAGAATCAAATACTCGTCATAAAAAAGGCAGGTCTTAAGGTGTTTTATGAAAATTGTGAATTATATGACCCTTGGGTCTCAGGTTTCCCCCTGGGGAGGGGGGTAAGTTTACTGTAGTTTATAAAGGGAAAAGACATTTTTGAGCATTATTTAGTCATTATAATAGGAAATTAGTCAATTGTAGTCAGAATTATCCCTATGTGATGACCATTGAATCTTATTACCAAATTTTCTATGACTGATCCCAAGGGGCCTTAGGGGCGGGGCCAAAACGGGTCAAATAGGCTAAAACTTCAAAAATCTTCTTCTGAAATTCTGGAACTGGTAGAATCAAATACTCTGCATAGATTGAAAGGTCTTAAAGTCCTTTACAAAAATTGTGAATTTCATGGCCCTGGGGTCCCATGTTTCCCTCTGGGGAGGGGGTCAAGTTTACTTTAGTTTATATAGGAAAAAACACATTTATGAACATTATTTGCCTATTTTTCATAGGAAATTAGTCAAACTGGGTTAGAATTATTAGTCTGAGATAGCATTTTAACATCATATCCATATTGGTCCTGGCCGACCCCCAGGGGCCAGAGGGGTGGGGCCAAAAGGGGTCAAAATGGATAACATTTCAAAAATCTTTCTTCTGATTTCACAGATTTGATGGAACCAAATAATCTTCATAGATTAAAAAGTCAAATTTATAAAATCACTGACTGACTTCAAGGGCCTGATGGGCAAATATATAGTGTTTATATGCATGTCTTTGTTTCATTCTGTATCTGAACACAGGTGACCGTTAAGGCCCATGGGCCTCTTGTTAGCTGTATTGAGCTAATTATTGCTGTTACTCTTTACTTGCTTCGTGGTAAATAAAATATTGAACATTAATGTGTAAAGTTATACGCTTTTGTCACTTTACATTTAATGGTAATTTGAGCACTTTTATTTTTTACTCTAAAATATTGAAAATTAACAAATGTTCAAATTGGGCAAAAAAGTAAAAACACAGACCCCCTATTTTTCTGCCTGATTTAGAAAGACCAACCCTTTCGCTATTGCTATGCAAAATATTAACAAAAGTTTAATACCAGAACTTTTTCTGTAAAGGGTTAATTCTGGTCAAAATGGCTGAAAATAAGAGCACACAATTGATCAAATCTGGTATATTTTTAAAGAAGGCTACTAGAAAATGAATTCTAGAAACATTCATACATATCAAACACCTTATTAGAAAATTATGGCTTTAATCTCTATCTTATATGGTCAAAACGGCAAAATTCCCATAAAATCCAATATTTAGTCAACTAGGTATCTTTGAGTGACAAAAGCTCAAAAACGAGCACACAGACATATGTATTGTCTTCCATTTTCTTTTATGGTATGAACTCCTTTTTCCAAAAATCTATATGAGAAAAAATGTTTAATTAATATAAGAAAATTTTGACTTCTCAGCGGAATGCATCCTTAAATGTTACATGTAAATTTGAGGTTATCAGTATACATACTAATGTTTCCAATTTAGTGATAATTAAATTGTTATCTTCTGCTCGTCTTTTTTTCACAGGAAATTTATTAACATTATGATGAGGAAAGGGAAAAAGAAATTGGCACGGAATATAATGGAAGAGGTAATCCTGACTTTTATTATATGTTTATAATAAATATGTTTTATTGCATTACCTTCATGCTTCCCAAGATTTTTTTAATAAATATCAAAACATTACATATTGATTTCATGTGATATTCTTAGCTTCTTAGCACAACCTCCAAAGGAAATCAGCAATTCAGCATCTTCTGCATAAGTGATTTGCACTTAGATGTACTTAGATAATTAAGTCCTGAACTCATAACTTAACCGTGGGACTCACCAAAATTTTGAGAAACCACTGCAATATACTCTACTATATCTCTTTGTAATGGGACTCATCAAAATTTGAAAATTATTGTTCTGGAATTGTGTCTCAAAAAAATCTGCTGCATTAGCTATCAATTTTCTCTTTGTATTTGTAGACATTTAAGAAAGTGAAGATAATACAGTTAGAGAAGTATCACAAAGCAACAGAAAAAGAACGAGATGAAATAGAATTGGATCCAATCAAGGTGTTTCTTGAAGCGGTGGATAACTGTCGGCCCAATGTCCATACAACCAGAGTCGTACGAGGCGGGGTGTGGTATGAGGTAAGGTAGTGTTAATGAAATACCAGATAGGGGTCAGCCCTACTATTCATACAGTTTTGAATCCATATGGATGCTGCATACAAAATATGAGTGATATTCATTTAAACATTCACCCCGTGAGGATGTCACCAGTCAAGTTTTGTTGAATTCAAAATGGTGGTTTTCAGGAAGATTATGTGAATTGACAAAACCGTCAGACGCTACCACAGGGACTTGGCATGAATTTTCAACAAACGGTCAATATAAATCAATGATGGACCTCTGTTGGGGTCAATATGGTGTTATATTGCCTGAGTAGAATTAATAATGACAGAGGTGTAGCTCGAGGTCATTATTTGAAATTCTACAAGGGCAATATGATAAATATCACTCTCCACGTGACATTGTATTAGCCAATGAGAGTGGCGGAAAATTGGAGCATATCTAATATACATATGGATTATAGTATATGTTGACCGTTAGTTGGAAATTTGTGCCAAGTCCTTGTGGATGCTACTGTATGGTATGACTTTTGCCAAGTCCTTGTGGATGCTACTGTATGGTATGAGCTCCTTTAATTTTATACCAGGTGAGCTAAAAATCAGTCAAAGCAAACCATTTAAAAAATGTCAGACATACTAACGTAGCTTACCTGGTAATAAAATCTAACACAGGCCATTCACTTTTCAGGTTCCCATAGCTTGTGACCCTAACAGACAAATGTACAAAGCAGTGACCTTCCTAGTTAATAGTGCTAAGGAGAAGGACAGAACAATTCGCTTCTCCGATATGCTCGCCAGAGAACTTATAGCTGCTAGTAACAATGAGGCAAGTAGAACTTCTAAGCATTTAATTTTCTTACGCTTTTCTGATACAAATCAAATCATTTACACATTACTGTATTACATGGTGTTTCTTGAATTTTCTTGAATTGTAGGACTTACATTAAAGAAAATACTACAGTGATAAAATTGGGGTACTACTATCACAAAAACTTTCTATTTTTATTTGGAATCAAAGACATTAACAATTTAAAATACACATGATGAACATTTGAAAAAATCAATAGCTGTTGCATTGGTGGCAAACTTCATCATGCTTGTTCACAATTTGATGTCAACAATGTCCCCGAAATCTACCAGTATATACAATTGTCCTCTAATTCACCCCAACAGGTCTTTGTTTGAAGAAATGACAACATTGCATTCTTTGGACCACATACTTAATACGAGCCCTCACAGCCTTTCTGTAGTATGGGTTTCTTTAGTATTCGTTCGTGTGGCTTTCCTAAGATTTGATACATATGCCGGATAGTAATGCTAATGCGTTGTGTATTCGTGGAAAAGAAATGCTGAATGTTTTTATTTTCAATTTTAGGGTAAAAGTGTAAAGAAGAAACAGGAGCTATTGAAGCGTTGTGATGACAACAAAGCATATTCCTCCTTCAGATTTAGATAATAAAGTCAGCTTTTGTGTATTACTTTGTAAATAAATATTGATCTGTGTTTGTTTAGACTTGATGTGCTCCTTCAGACTACCCACTAAAACCACATAATTGCAAAAGAAAACATTAATGACCTCCATATTTTAGTGGTAGTGTTTGCTTCAATACAGTTGTTTGGTTGTTATAAAGTTCTCTCGACTAGCTCAAATCGAAATAGTTGTGAAGCTGTCATGGTAACCGAAGAAGGTTATGTCTCTATAGTACATCTAGTCACTGCAATTTGACTGAATGGGGTAAAAAGTTGTGCTGTAGACAATGGCATCCCAATTTTTAATGGTTCAGTATGTGATGATGTTGTCGTCAGGGTGCCAAAAGTTGAGACGCTTCCATCATGCCTGCCTCTCTAAGCGCCCTTTCCAAGTCTCTACTGTTTGTCTGACCTCCGGATCTCTCTCTATATTTCATCAAGATCAGTGTTGCCTGTAATTGAAAATAGAATGTTTTAGTTATCTAACCATGCAGTAATGTTAAAAATATGTATAGCACATCATGGGACTGGAGTTGAAATATGCGAAATGCACCAGCAGCTTTAGATACTGTTGTGTCATTTTATACGTACACGTATGGCGACAAGTGTAATGTAGTTTTCTGATACATACAGCAACTCCCGACATCTGTTTTATGTATGAATTGATTAGCAAGAGAGACTTACCAGGTGTTTGTTGTCCCGGGATTTACTCTTCAACTCATCATAATCTTCCTTGGTGAGACCTAGTTTGTTACTCAGCCTTTCTAGGTCCTTGGTGTGTATCTTGTCTGCAAGGTTTTTGATTGTACGATCTGAGGGGGTAGCTCGTCCCGTCGACAGACCACCAATAAATGTGCTTGGGGACGGGGAAGGTGCAGCACTGGATTCTCCACTGGCCAAGGCAACGTCCATCTGGAACTGTTCAACGACAAAACAAAGCACGGTATTAATGAATTCCAATCTGGGATCAGTTTCACTAATATTCAGAAAAAGCTTTCACTTGGTCCACAGAAAAGCATTAAAAGTTTTTCTCTGAGGTCCAGCATTTTAACTAAAAAATGGAACTAGACCATTTATCACAGAGATTAGTGCACGGAAAGCGGAAAGAAGTCAAGAATTTAACAAGAGGCCCATGGGCCTTAACGGTCACCTGTGTTCAGATACAGAATGAAACAAAGACATGCATATAAACACTATATATTTGCCCATCAGGCCCTTGAAGTCAGTCAGTGATTTTATAAATTTGACTTTTTAATCTATGAAGATTATTTGGTTCCATCAAATCTGTGAAATCAGAAGAAAGATTTTTGAAATGTTATCCATTTTGACCCCTTTTGGCCCCACCCCTCTGGCCCCTGGGGGTCGGCCAGGACCAATATGGATATGATGTTAAAATGCTATCTCAGACTAATAATTCTAACCCAGTTTGACTAATTTCCTATGAAAAATAGGCAAATAATGTTCATAAATGTGTTTTTCCTATATAAACTAAAGTAAACTTGACCCCCTCCCCAGAGGGAAACATGGGACCCCAGGGCCATGAAATTCACAATTTTTGTAAAGGACTTTAAGACCTTTCAATCTATGCAGAGTATTTGATTCTACCAGTTCCAGAATTTCAGAAGAAGATTTTTGAAGTTTTAGCCTATTTGACCCGTTTTGGCCCCGCCCCTAAGGCCCCTTGGGATCAGTCATAGAAAATTTGGTAATAAGATTCAATGGTCATCACATAGGGATAATTCTGACTACAATTGACTAATTTCCTATTATAATGACTAAATAATGCTCACAAATGTCTTTTCCCTTTATAAACTACAGTAAACTTACCCCCCTCCCCAGGGGGAAACCTGAGACCCAAGGGTTATATAATTCAGAATTTTCATAAAACACCTTAAGACCTGCCTTTTTAGGTCATCTGACCGAAGGTCAGGATGACCTATTGTCATCGTGTTTTGTCCGTCGTCGTGCGCCGTCCGCCGTGCGCCGTGCGCCGTCCGCCGTCCGCCGTCCGCCGTGCGTCGTGCGTAAGACTATTTATACAAAAGCCTACTCCTCCTTCATCCTTGGATGGATTTCATCCATATTTGGTTTGAAACATCATTGGGGAAGGACAATCATATTTTATATAAAAGAGCCTTGTCCGACCCCTAGGGGCTGAGGGGTGGGGCCCCAAAAAGGCAAATTTTCTTAATTTAAGCTTTAAAATCCTACTCCTCCTTCATCCTTGGGTTGATTTCATCCATATTTGGTGTGAAGCTTCATTAGGGAAGGACAATTATATTTTATATAAATGAGCTTGGTCTGACCCCTAGGGTCA
Source organism: Argopecten irradians (assembly GCF_041381155.1). Classification (NCBI taxonomy): domain Eukaryota; kingdom Metazoa; phylum Mollusca; class Bivalvia; order Pectinida; family Pectinidae; genus Argopecten; species Argopecten irradians. The sequence goes on along the minus strand of NC_091138.1, from coordinate 29,520,491 downwards.
GAGGGGCGGGGCCCAAAAAGGGCAAATTTTCTTAATTTTAGCTCTAAAATCCTACTCCTTCTTCATCCTTGGATGGATTTCATCTATATTTAGTGTGAAACATTATTTGGGAAAGGCAATCATATTTTATATAAATGAGCCTGGTCCGACCCCTAGGGGCTGAGGGGTGGAGCCCCGAAATGGGCAAATTTTCTTAATTTTAGCTTTAAAATCCTACTCCTCCTTCATCCTTGGATGGATTTCATCCATATTTGGTTTGAAACATCATTTGGGAAGGACAATCATATTTTATATAAAAGAGCCTGGTCCGACCCCTAGTGGCTGAGAGGTGGGGCCCCAAAAGGCAAATTTTCTTAATTTAAGATTTAAAATCCTACTCCTCCTTCATCCTTGGGTTGATTTCATCAATATTTGGTGTGAAGCTTCATTAGGGAAGGACAATTATATTTTATATAAATGAGCTTGGTCCGACCCCTAGGGTCAGAGGGGCGGGGCCCCAAAAGGGCAAATTTTCTTAATTTTAGCTCTTAAATCCTACTCCTTCTTCATCCTTGGATGGATTTCACCTATATTTAGTGTGAAACATTATTTGGGAAGGGTTATCATATTATATATAAATGAGCCTGGTCCGACACCTAGGGGCTGAGGGGTGGGGCCCCAAAAAGGCAAATTTTCTTAATTTTAGCTTTGAAATCCTACTCCTCCTTCATGCTTGGATTGATTTCATCCATATTTGGTGTGAAACATCATTGGGGACGGACAATCATATTTTATATAAATGAGCGTGGTCCAACCCCTAGGGGCTGAGGGGTGGGGCCCCCCAAAGGGCATATTTGCTTAAGTTAGCTTTAAAATCCTACTCCTCCTTCATCCTTGGATGGATTTCATCTATATTTAGTGTAAAACATTATTGCGGAAGGATAATCATATTTGATGTAAATGCATGAGCATGGTCCAACCCCTAGGGGCTGAGGGTGGGGCCCCAAATGGGCAAATTTTCTTAATTTTAGCTTTAAAATCCTACTCCTCCTCCATCCTTGGATGAATTTTATCTATATTTGGTGTGAAACATCATTGGGGAAACACAATTATATTTTATATAAATGAGTCTGGTCTGAACCCTGGGAACTGAGGGGTGGGGCCCCAAAAGGGCAAATTTTCTTAATTTTAGCTGGCCCACTTCCTGTTTTAAGGTTTCAGTCTCCGATCTCAATGAAAATTGGTCTATAGGGGTTTTAATTGATGCCGAACAACATGCAAACATTTTCGTAAAGATTTTGGTATTCCAAGATGGCCGCTGGCCCACTTCCTGTTTTAAGGTTTCAGTCTCCGAACTCAATGAAAATTAGTCTATAGGGGTTTTAATTGATGCCGAATACCATGCAAACATTTTCGTAAAGATTTTGGTATTCCAAGATGGCCACTGGCCCACTTCCTATTTTAAGGTTTCAGTCTCCGATCTCAATGAAAATTGGTCTATAGGGGTTTTAATTGATGCCCGAACAACATGCAAACATAATTGTAAAGATTTTGTTATTCCAAGATGGCCGCTGGCCCACTTCCTGTTTTAAAGTTTCAGTCTCCGACCTCAATGAAAATGAAAATTGGTCTATAGGGGTTTTAGTTGATTCAGAAGGGGGAACTTTAGGTAAGGACAATCATATTTTATAAAGGACCAAGGTAAGACCCATGGGGATAGTATGGCCGAGGTCCAAAATGGGAGCTTTGCTGAAATTTGGCTTTTAAATCTGACTCCTCCTTATATTAATCCTTGAATGGGTTTTGACCATATTTGGATGAAGGGCTACCAAGTTTGTTCAACAAATGACATTTACCTTTTTCAGAAACTTACATATTCAACTAAGGAGTTCCTTGTATTGTTTATATTAATCGTTAACCAATACTTTATACTGTGACTTTGTTGTTTTGTGCCATGAGTCAGATGACCGTTAAGGCCCATGGGCCTCTTGTTTATGACGAGTATTTGATTCTACCATTTCCAGTATTTAAGAAGAAGATTTTTAAAGTTTTAGCCTATTTGCCCCTTTTGGCCCCGCCCCTGTGCCCTGAGGGGGTTGACCAGGACCAATATAGATATAATATTTAAATGTTATCTCAGGCTAATAATTCTGAACAAGTTTGACTCATTTCCTATGAAAATTGAGCAAAAAATGCTCATAAATGTGTTTTCCCTATATAAACTATAGTAAACTTGACCCCCTCCCCAGGGGGAAAACGTGATGGGTCATATAATTCACAATTTTCATAAAACACCTTAAGACCTGTCCATCTAAGAAGAGTATTTGGTTCTACCATTTCCAGTATTTAAGAAGAAAATTTTTAAAGTTTTAGCCTATTTGCCCCTTTTGGCCCCGCCCCTCTGCCCGAGGGGGTTGACCAGGACCAATATAGATATGATATTAAAATGTTATCTCAGGCTAATAATTCTAAACAAGTTCGACTCATTTCCTATGAAAATTGAGCAAAAAATGCTCATAAATGTGTTTTCCCTCGTAAACTTGACCCCCTCCCCAGGGGGAAACATGAGACCCCAGGGTCATATAATTCACAATTTTTGTAAAGGACCTCAAGACCTTTCCATCTATGAGTATGTGATTCTACCATTTCCAGGATTTCAGAAGAAGATTTTTGTAGTTATAGCCTATTTGACCCCACCCCTAAGGCCCCTGGGGGTCAGTTATGGAAAATTGGTTAATAGGATTCAATGGCCATCTCATACGGATAATTCTGACAATATTTGACTCATTTCCTATTACAAATGATCAAATAATACTCAAAAATGTGTTTTCCCTATATAAACTATAGTAAACTTAACCCCCTCCCCAGGGGGAAACCTGAGACCCCAGGGTCATATAATTCACAATTTTTGTAAAGGACCTCAAGACCTTTCCATCTACGAAGAGTATGTGATTCTACCATTTCCAGGATTTCAGAAGAAGATTTTTGAAGTTATAGCCTATTTGACCCCTTTTGACCCCGCCCCTAAGGCCCCTGGGGGTCAGTTATGGAAAATTGGTTAATAGGATTCAATGGCCATCTCATACGGATAATTCTGACAATATTTGACTCATTTCCTATTACAAATGATCAAATAATACTCAAAAATGTGTTTTCCCTATATAAACTATAGTAAACTTAACCCCCTCCCCAGGGGGAAACCTGAGACCCCAGGGTCATATAATTCACAATTTTTGTAAAGGACCTTAGGACCTTTCTATCTATGAAGAGTATTTAATTCCATCACATCTGTGAGTGGAGAAGAAGATTTTTGAAATTTTAGTCAATTTTACCCCTTTTAGCCCCTCCCATAGCTCCCTGGGGGGTGGGGACCATATAATTCACAATTTTGATTGGCCTTATGCCTTAGAAGGTTTGTGCAAAATTTCATTGAAATTGCTTCAGCAGTTTTGGAGAAGAAGTTGAAAATGTAAATTGTTTACGGACATACGACGGACGACGCACGACGCACGACGCACGACGCACGACGCACGACGGACGACGGACGACGACGGACAAAAGGCGATTAGAATAGGTCACTTGAGACTTCGTCTCAGGTGACCTAAAAACAGAAATAATGCAAGTTTAAGTATATTATAGTACATGTTTTATGGGAGGGATAGTTATTATAAGTGATTATAATGCTTACTTCAGGTAAGTCTTCGTAGAGACGTTCTCTCATATAATTTGGCAGAACTTCGAACTCTAGAACTTGCTGGAGCACTTCCTCAGGTATTGCTCTCCTTATTCCCTCAACGAATTCTCTTTCACTAAAGTTACCTGCAATTTAGAGGATGACGAACGCCAATTACTCTTAACCTATGTAATGTTTATACTTTAATAGTTAAGCCAGTGTAAGGTATGTCACGGATCAATATAAATATCATTTGTGACAAAGAACATTGCTTGGTTTATAGATTTATCTTCATACTCCATGTTTCAAAATTTGACTTACCGTTTTTGTCCGAATCCATTTGATTGAAAACGACGTCTGCAATTCCAGGTATTGCCTGTCAAGAAAATTATTTAAAAAATAATCAAAGGCGACCTGGAAGGGAAAATAATACCCTTAAAAGCAGGCATTGAAACGGATGATTTGGATCATCAGCTATTTTAACATCAATTGTTTACGAATTGAACATGAATAAGAACACCTTCGATATTATAGGAGTTACTATCACTTTCATTATATCCCCCCCTGAACTATGCCATAGCAGAACTGAAGCAATTCAGCAGAAAACAATCGACCAATTACAGGCCTACAGAGACTTTCTTTGAAGATAACATAGTGACACCCAACTTCAAAGCCACACAGTTACCGTTATTCGATTATACATCAAAGGGCCAAACTACCTGCCGCATCTGTTGTGTCACACAGTTTTGCTATGACACTGACCAGGGGTGGGTATACCGACAGTGGTAAACTAGTAACACCTGGAGTATCCAGGGTGCGATAAAAAAATTAATTTCATACCTTTTTATCTTCTGGGTTAGAATATACCAGTTCCAATATCTTGATAAAATTTGCCCGTGTTATATTCTTTGCACTACCCAAAAGGTTGAAGATAGCTGGAATGGATCACAAAAACGCTAAAATACCAAAATCACATTACGATTACACATATTATAATTCATGTGTCGCCTGTTTCGCTTTGCCAATTACTTTAGTATCTGTCTTAAACACAAGACAAAATGTTCTTTTCCTGTCTGAATGAAATTAAATAGTATCATGTGTAAATGTATTCGTAAAAAAAGCTGAAAAACGATACACAAAAACTGTCACTGATGTGTGATGCATTTAATTATTTTACAAAACCAGTGTATTGTGACATGGTTACACAAAATTTTAGCAAAATAATATATGCACTTCTATACATGGTCCCCAATATTGCTGAAAAATTTCATTGAAATTGACCCAGTAGTTTAGTTGAATATTTTTTTTCTTCGCTGACAACCTGATTTCAGTATACCCCTCTAACAAAATCTGACAAAAGTTACTTTATATACATATGTTTTGATTCATCCTTTGGACCATCTGACCTAAATGCAGAACATTAATTTGGATTTTTTTTCTAAGCACTGAAACGCGAGCATATCTTTTGGCTAAAAAAACAGAACCCTAAAAGATATAACAGAAAATGTAAAATGCATTACATATACATATCACCACGTAGCATAAGTTTAAATGCTCATTGTACGTTGTCAGAAACTAAACCTTAAGCAAAACTGAGTAAAGTTTGTGATAAAACTAAAATATGAAATGTTTACCTGCCTATATGTGTTGGTTATCTATGTTATCTATTGCATTTAAATAAAAAATGTGTATGTTCTCCCTTTGATGATGAAAACCACAGATACACCGGGTACATCTATATTTCAAATTGTGCTGGCCTAGTTCTTTTACAGAAATACTTGAACAGAAGACACAAGCGTCACAAACATTAAACCACAAAGCAATGTATGAGTATAAAACGTTTCTAACCACATAGTTGAAAGGCCAATTCTCACCGCACAGACGCACACTACCTCAAAACATACCCTTAGAAGTAATTCATGATATAGGTAGATTGTTCCTGGTCAATGTCCCTAGTAATACAAACCTATCAGCTTGGTTTCTGTATCTCCAGCTTCACACCACTTCATTCCCCGTAGAAAGTTCTCAAATGTCAACTTCTTCTTACTGGACAGGAACATCTTTAGGATCTGCAGTAAATTAAACAGATAAAGTAAACGTACTTGGCGCAATCAGATTTGTGTTGTTAATGATTTTTTTTTTAATTTTTTGTTGTTTACTGGTCGCGTAATGTTGAAATATCTGTCCAAGAAATGCAGATCCTTATACTTAATTTCAACCGACTATTTCTTTTAAAGTTAATATTCCGATAAAACAAATCTTAACAAAAAAGTTTTTTAGCATTTTTAATTGATTCACAGAACAGCTGGCTCCAATTTGTCGGGAAATGTTGTCAACTTCAGAAAGTACACAAAATATAGTTTCACAATAACACGATCTTTATCATTCCATTAATGCAATATTTCTCAAACATTTGATTTTCTGTAATATAATTTAAGATTGCTAATACATTCAAATTATTACTATTGAAGAATTAAATATACAGAAACAATTGGCCAAATCTGATGCGCATTAACACTAATATAGCAAAGAGAAAACGGAAATGTAAATATTATCCGTTAATCTGTACGTATTAATTCGATAGCTATAATGTGATGCTCACCCCCTTGACAAAGGCATCATGTCTGACAGTCTGTACAATGCTTTCGGTAATTATCCCATCCTTGTTACAACCCAGCTGACGAAACCTGTACCACAGTCTCTCAGTCTCTGCTATGCTCACTGAAACACATATGTACAGCAAACATTATTTTTTTTAAGAACAAATGCGTATATTACTATTATCAATTGAAAAGAAATTGATCACTACTTAAAACATGCAGTTTTAACTTACCAGGCATTTTGGGCTCAGATTAAAATGGTATATTTATTTATTAGCCACGTTAACTTACACAGTATAGAAGGGTGGTTAAGGTGCATATCCTTATTTTTCATGCTTATTTGACATTTTATGATATTTTCAATGGACGAGAAATTAGGAATAAAATAGAAGAAACAGAAACATATCAAGTCTCCTCTTCTATAATAGAAGATCACCGAAAGATTCTGTCAGTGTAAGATGTATTAAAGAATGATTTAAAAAGTAAAGTCCACCATTGAGATGATAACATACGATCTGTTGCTATTGCATGTGTTGTTATCCAGTTAGCGTCTGTAGATTTGATTTTGTCTTTCACAACCAGGCATTCTGAATCAGGGAGAAATATGTTACTGTATACGGAACCCATAACTGAAAACAGGATAAAACGGGATCACATAACAATATATTGTGTAAATGTGCAGAACTCATTACTGAAAACAGAATGTACTATACTATCTAATGTATCTAAACACAACATATACATGTAGTTATAAAACACAATCTCAAAATTATAATATTATCATAATATATTCAATCACTGAAGGAATTGTTTGGATAAAATGAAAATCAAGAAACTGTGTGAAATTCAAAGTAATTTTAGTCACATTATTTTGGTTAGACCTTAAGTTATACTATTAATATGTACAGACCTTAAATATGATTCCAGTAAACAAATTACCTAATGTAATCCTTGCACATTCCTCGTGAACCTAATAGTGAAAATCACTGTTAATGATTCTAGTACCACTTACAGATAACGCGCTACAATCACATGGTCTACCACCACGTTTTGTGTCGAGACCTGTATGTTTAAGTGCAGTTTTGTTTTAGAACAACGGTAAGAAAGGTATAGTATTAGTTGTTTTTATAAAATTCATTACTAATAAATGTGACATGATTTTTCTAAACTTAATATTTCATTTACATGCAATATCATGATATCATATTGTATCATGCACAAGTACCTACTGGAATGACTTTATATCTAACTGTTTACCTTTTGATATAAGAACTGAACCTTCGGTAGAGCTGTTGTTAAGTTGATTAGGCGGTTAACAGTGTGATTAAATGTTTGACGGGTAATCTATATTAGACATGACTCCACCAGAACCCTTGGTAGTGTTGTGTACGTCGATATCGCAGTTCCGTGTGTACGAACTCTTTGTCGTAATCGTTCCCCACCAAGTATTCCAAAGAGAAGCGCGCCTGATAACATCGGATTGTAAATACCCGATCATGATAGGTTTCCAATGTCAAACAAGCCTTAACGGTTCTCCTTAAGTATAATGTACCAAGTGGAGTTATCCCATTGGACTATATTTAAAACTGATGAAAAAGAGAAATAATACAGTTTCTCTGAAGTAAATACCGTATAAAACGCTTTCATTTACGATGTCAAATAAACTGGCCACCAGTCTTTAGAATATATAAAACATCACTAAAAGTTGAGTTGATATTATCAAACTAAGGGGAAATAATCTAGTATCAGAATTCTGCTGAGAAAATTTTATCAATAACTGGGGTCTGGTGGCCAATATAGGTTTAACGAGAAACATCCTTTCTGACTTCCTACCATTTGATGTACAAAGTAGTTTCATAATATGGTATGGTGCCCCATGAATTCTTTTGATGACAAAGTGACCGATTCATTCAACAGAGGTACTCGGGGTTATCATTCCAAATGGTAATTATTATTTGGTATCGACCAGAATATATGATAATGTTTTAGTATTTTTTAGAGAAATAAATCGCAAAACGCAAGCACTGGTAGAAATTTTCCTTGAATCTACACCATAGAAATATGCGCTTTTAATTATGTCAAGGAATCTCTGAATCAAGGATTTAGGTGATCTCATCCACCTCCTTGTTCCGAATTACAAGTAGGCTGTTGTTTTTTATACTCTATTTCTTTTGTTGTTTTCACAATCCTTTCATTGAGACTTTTGCATTGTGACTAACGATTTGACCTTGATTTGTATGGTGGGTATCATTCGATGACCAGACGACGCCTTCTCTTCCTGAACACACGATCTTGAACTCAAGGCGTGATTATGATGTTGGTATACGTTTTTTTTCTTTACTAAATTGAACGTTAACTTTGCAAGAGATAATGTATACAATTAATTTACTCAAAGTAAACTGTTTAAATAGTAACTTGCACAAGCTGATCAATATTACTTCACCTATACGATATTGGTTCGTTCACCCTGGTACCAGGACTATATTAATTATCAATATATTTCTATTTGAACACACGTTTATCTCATATATGATTTATCTATCAATATATTATCCGAATTTGTCCTATATTAAGCAAAATTATGAACCAGACCAATCATGTTGGTATAAAAGTTACTCTTTAGGAAAACTAGATGCAAGAAGCCACTGAAAACCGTTTGCTTGATACCCTTGAGAAGTACTAGTAACAAATGGACTTTTCATTCGCGGCTTCTGATCCATTATGAAGAATGTTATATTTTTATCATTTACAGCTTCATTCAAGATAATATCTTATACCGTCAAAGCTTCAGCCTACAGCAGTTCGTATGTACCATACTTAGAGTCCGGGAACAGCAATATCTTCAAATCGACCACTACAAATAATCTTGGTAGGGCAAATTAGCACGGACCTTTATCCCTTAATTATCCAGAATTACACGATTTTAATGCATTTCTATATGTGTAGCCTAATTTGCTTTGCCAAAGAAATTGGTAATTAACACAGCCCAAAATATGTGTTTTCACTGTATTGCTACCAGTCGGATTATGCAGTGTTGATTTGTTCATTCCTATGCTTTATTTAATTCGATGACAGAGCATCTTGTATCACGCACTAAAAAGTTTTTCATTTCAGATAAATGAATCTTCATTGTGACAAAATAAATTAACAAGAAATGTATAAACATATATTTACTCAAGTATTACAAAAGCAATAACATTTATTAGCAGCAACATCTCAAGTTGGAGAGATTTAATAAATAAATGGACACATTTCCATTTTAGGATGTAAACAGCGTCTCAGACCAGGTACTGTATTGGATATTTTGACACTTCATGAATCACCATTTATCGGAGTCGTGTTTGAAAGGTAAATTTTTCAACGCCCTTTTTTCATGTATTATTGCACACAAGAAAGAAGTTTTTCCCACTAACCATTGTAGCATAAAATCAAATGGTTGGTGTTGAACCACAAATATCTAAATTCATTGTCACATTGCTAAACCAATCATAAATATTTCTACCCATGAAATACTTTGAAAATTATAAGCCACGAAAGAAAAGAAAAACCACGAACATTTTTTTTAAATATTGAGTATGCCATTTTTGCCCCCCCAACTTATTCCTCAAATCAATCTGTAATACCAAGGTTTCACAGAATCATTTACGGTAGAAGTGTAATTGTTACTGATTAACAACATTTTAACAATAACGGCGAGTAACTATTATTACAAACGATGTTAGTACAACATGTCACTTAACAATAAATATTATTTAATAGCTAGCGTTATGAAAAAGTATATTTAACAGGTAATTGTACACAAATCGTTACTCTGACATACAATCATAAAACTATTTCACCTTCATTCATTCGTAAAACTATATAGTGTACATATGTATGTAGGTATTCAATCGAACACATTTTAAAAGTTAATACCTATAATCAGTAATTGACACATTTATCCGTCGTTCAGTCTAAGCGTTGTAGTACTTTAACTCGATTATTTGAATTCATCACTTCATTCAAAATTAAATAAAGAAAACTTCGCTTTAAAATCAATAACTGCCACAATATGTCTATAGTTCAACATAGACCTGTTAGTAATTATATATTAAAAATAAATACTCAATGGTTAATAAGTTACTCATCACAACTCACTTAATAGGCTCACAAGTAACGTTGTTACTGGTTCGAATTTTTCTCTCAATTCACACACCATTTTCTATCATATAGCTCATTTGTACACAACAACAAAATATTGATAAAAAATAACCTGGTACAAGTACATACATGTAGTACCTATAATAATATAATCTATATGTAATTGTAGAGAAAAAGACAGAACTCCGGCAAGCATTTCCAAAAGTCAAAATACAGGTAACAGCGACCTAATTTTGGTCAAGACACAAATCTCACATCTCGCGTAGGAGATAAAGCCAAGATCAGATTATTCTATGAAGGAGGTCAAATATAAAATTGAGGAGATTGCACGCGATTTTTAAAATGTTATCTAGAAATACTGTAAAATTGGAAAGTTTTCGGTAATTATACGAAGGTAGCTTGATCGCGAACACCTCCCCCCCCCCGCATAATATTTGGTACATGTATAAATTTTAGTGTTAAATGTATGAAAGTGTGTCTAACGCGAAAATAATAGCACAGTGAAAGATTTATGTATACAAATCGCGAAAATATCCACGTTTACAGAAGTGTAGATGGTTCGAGATTGAAAATTAATCCCTCGCGGGTATCTATCGGTCACTGTTTAATGCTTACATTTATCTTCACACATAATCAATGGAAGAAAGTATTCTTCAATGCTTTTCCCCACTATATATTCTGTGTATTTTTTTAATTTTTTTTTTTTTGGAAATAGTATGAGCTAAAAGTGTAGACAATTTTCTACATGTTTGTCAGATTTGGATAAATTCTCTAAATAGATGAGATCAGAAAACAAAATCAAAGAAAAAAGTTAAAGTACATAGAACAAAGTACAGGGTTGGGGAAATAACAGTGACTAATATTTATGTCCATTGACTGTATTGTATTCCTGATAATATGATATGTGGTATTGCACTATATGGTTATATTGCAATAAGTTATTACACTTTCAAAAAGTTATTACACGTTCCAAATCTAAACTAAAATCCATCTGAGGGAATTATTTTCAGTAATTATCAAATAATAAATAAATAAATAACAATGTTTAAAACAGGTAAAGGATGATTAATGTTTGAATAGTTTAAATAGCACTGAAGCACTAATCATTGTGTAAACAGTAATGTAGAAAAACGTGTATACAATGTGGTAGTAGAAACATAAAATAGGAAAGTTTCGGAAAAGTTCACCAACCTTACAATCAACCTAACTCCACTTCAAATGATGAAAAAATAACCACCACAGTATACAGTACTGGCAAATGGGTGTTATTATATATATTAACGGACATAAAACATGTATTCTATATCACTAAATAGGCGACAGGTGTTTTTTTTCTAAAAATATGCAGAAACATACATCTGGATTGGCAGCATTTATTTCAATACTATCATTTTGAAGTCATGTGTAACCAGTTAATGCATAAATCACATTTGAGATGGACGAATGAGAACATGGATATGAAATGTTATCAAAGACCAATAATGATGATGATTATATTACGTAAGATATGTAGGATAACACTAAATAGAAAATGAGCGTGGAGTTAGGACATCACAGAGACAATTTACATTTAGTCAGATGATGACACACACAGACAACTAATATTGAGATTATTTTCATAATACTGGAGATTAATACTGTGCCAAAGCGCTTTTCTAATTCCAATATACCAGAGTTACTTCCCTTCGTTTCACTCCCTCAGTATGACAGAGTGAAACAAAGGATAGTATATCGGACTTGTATAGCAGAATTTATGTTTTTGGCATATGCTCTTATTTTATGTACATCAGGATTTTATAATGTTAGCGCAATGATGAAATAGCGCATCCAATATGCATGCTTGTCATATTATGAAGAGTAATGAAAAGAAGTCTCAAGAAACGAACAATCCAGGAATTTTTATACCTACAGTATATACAAGGAGATTTGAGGATAAATAATGATAAAAGACCTTGATAAAATATGTCAGAGAAGTATATTACAATACTTCTTAAATCAAAGTAAAAAACGAAATTTTCAACAGTCCTCTAAGACAACAATATGATTAAAACACAGATCCTTATAACCACTCCGTTCAATATAGGATCTGACAATATCCCATAAGGGGTCACGTCCAGATGACCTTTATACCACGTGTAATTCAGAGCAAATGTAGTTTCTACACCTTACAACATCAATTGAAAACGTCTTTTCGCCCCACTATACATATACAATTAGCTTTGTTGTGCACTTCGGGCGACAGACTGCATACACAAAAATAATTTAGACAGCTTTTTCAAACTATTTCGTCCCCAGTCAAGATTCTGGCGGTATCAATTTGATTGGCCATTTCAAATGGTCATCTTGACGTGACCCCTAATGGGATGTTCTCAGATCCTCTTCTCCAACGTAGTGACAATAAGGATCTGTATTTTAATCTGATTGCTAAGACAACATTATAATACCAATCAAACGGAATGGAAAGGAGACAACTTAGGAGAGATAAATAGTGATCTTATACAGGAGTAGTTAGGAATTTATAAATAAGACAAGTATATGTCAGGAGTAAAAATATAGGGCAGTGTCGTTATACAGCTGGGTCGTCAATCTCTTTGGCATACAAAAATATACATATAACTTAAAAACAGCATATCAATATACATCAAAAATAGTTTATATCTTATATATCTCTATATCTAAGATAACGCAAAACATGTAAAATCTGGAATCTGATATTAAATACCAAGTCTACATTTAAAATGCATGATTGGTGGGTAGAATACTAGAAAGCAAAGTCAACTCATCAGGGACTATGATACTGTAAGACTTTCATATGTGAATATGAAGGATAGGGATATTCTAGCCAAGGGTCACAAAATGTAGTAAAACCCAAGGCTTGCCGAGGGTTTTGCAACATTTTGTGATCCCGAAGGTAGAATATCACTATTATCATTCATATCCACTTATGAATGAGTATTTTTCTTTCATACCTCGACACTTTATTACAATTTTACAACTATAATATCCCGCCATTTTGAAATAAATTCAAAGAAAACCACTACTGCAAATCAATTATCCATATATGAAAAATCACGTGATATTTTCAACACCAATTTCGTTGTTTGAATCTTTTATTATAAAACCAGGCAAGTTTGTGAAAAACATTGTGAAAATTAAACCGAGGAAATAGTAATTTTGTTGATGCTGTGAGGTCATGAGGCTTTGTTGCATGGGTAGCCATGCAATACAGCCTCAGGCGGCATGAGTGTATTGCCCTAGACCAGTCTGTATTACACATGTAGGTATGAAAGAAAATTACATCAGTATCTATAGAAAGATTAGTTATCATTGCACCATTGATTAGCTCCTAATTAGAGTTAAGCTGTAAAACAGTCCGAGCCAGTAACTGATCAACGTTGCAGGGAAAGTGTTAATGCATCATACTATATACCAAATCATGATTGTTATAACCCACCGTTATTTGGCAGTTTAACAAACACAGACTCTATGTATATATGTATATATTTTTATTGGCCTATATCCAAACAACTTGAAATTTGAAACCCAATACTACTTTGGAGGTTATCCAATAACCCATTAAGACTTTTCATACAGTTAAACATTGTCTGACTAAAAGACGCTGGACAGTGGCCATTGAGAGATCATGAAGTTTAAATGACCGCATCGATTAACATATATTATAGAATTTTTATCCAATAAGAAAGTGTCTTTCATAACTGGCGTTTGCAAAGATTTGGTAAGGGATAATTTGATTGACTCTTGAGCAAAGGTTATCCGAGGAAGGCCTCCAATCAGCAAGTGAGATAATCTTTAACATAACCAATATAAGTGCAAAAGACATGGCTCTTTAACTTAAAAGTGGGAAAATGAAAACATGTGGAGTCTCTTCAACTTTTAGCCTTTAGAGACTGCTAAAGATGCTTCACCTAATATTTTTATTTTGAATTAAAATAAGAAACTCAAACTTTTCAAGGGAGTAATGATGTAAAGTAAGTAACTTTTGTAACTGAAGAAAATACCATTCGTCGGCGGTGGATTATCTTTAATCAGTTACAGCAATTATCTTAAAATGAAAGGCAATAACTATTTTTCATGATCAAATCGCAAGCAAAGTACTTGTACATTGATTGTTCTGCGAGTATAAAACCAACACATATTGTGAATCATTTCAATAAAGCTATGGTCTGTTTATCGAAATAAAAAGTCACTCTTCAAAAGTGATGAAATTCATTTTACAGATTCAAATTACAAAAGAAGCTCTTTTATCCTTTTTATCAAAATGGTGAATTCATCCCAAGCTTTGTGCCAAAATGGAGTCGTGTTCGTTTCTGATACCGTGAATATAGCCTGAAAAATAAAACATTCACACCCTTTATATAGACCTTCATTGAAAAAAAATCAAACTTTGTCAACACATTTGTCTTTTTGAAAATTGAACAAAAACATATTTTTAAACTAATGAGTTTAATAGAGGTATTTTTGTTTGTTTGTTTACTTACTTGACCTCATGGCGCTTAACCAGTTCGTTTATAAAGAGGATGACCAGAGGGAAACTGAAGCCGACAGCCCACACAGCTGGATGTACGCTGGCCAAAGACATTAGCCGATGTTGTCCCGGTCCTCTTATAGACATATCACAGACAAACAGCACTACCTGGCCACAGATTCTGGAAAATATATCAAGTCCTACATACATTCAGGTATAGACATTTCTTACCTAATAATGTACTTCATACGTGAAAATATAAAATGTTTATCTTAATTCAATAGCAATGGCAATAGGATGGCACCTTTGAGAAATCAACATTTGGGCAATAGAATATCAATCCGATTGTGACATCATTAAATGAATATTGTCTTTGTGTTTCTAAAACTTCAATATCTTTTATATTAAACTCTACATGACCACGTATTTGTCAATGGGAATAGCGGAAAATCAAAGCACATCTAATGATACTTACAGCAGCAAGACTGTACACACCCAGAGACGGTTGGTGAGAGGGCTCTGCTGCCAAATATGGTCGGACCAGTGTACAAAACTTACTGATATCACAACTGAAACAGGAGAAAAATTCAATTAATCAACTCATCAGAAGTCTTGGAAAATGTCGTTGAAAATTGGATATTTTTTGTACTAAATTATTGCCACTAAAAGAGCAGTAAAACAATATCCATATGTGAGATAACTGTTACTATAATCATCACTAAACAGATAGTAATATAGTAATATTTAGTCTGTTATCACTGGAAATTACCAAATCATCATAAGGATAAACTTAGAATAAAGCAACATTTCAAAATTCACTTGATAGGCAGGTATCTGTCAAAATACTACAAGATAACTTACTGAAGTAAAAGACGAGATAAAAAGTGAAGACATTCTGGGCAAGCACCAGGCCCCCGGAATATTTATCATACCATAGCTGACTACTGCTGTTGGCACTACACAAACAAAATTCATTGGTTAGGTTTTTAAACATACATTGTACATCAATTATTAATTGGAAGATACAGCAAAGTATTGATTAATTCATATTTCATATGAAAAAAATATATTAACATGAGAACAGTGTTA
This sequence comes from Argopecten irradians, assembly GCF_041381155.1. Lineage (NCBI taxonomy): Eukaryota > Metazoa > Mollusca > Bivalvia > Pectinida > Pectinidae > Argopecten > Argopecten irradians. The sequence goes on along the minus strand of NC_091138.1, from coordinate 29,504,524 downwards.
ACTTCAAAGCACCAAAGCTTTCCACATTATATCAGTCTTTGACACACAAGATGAAAGGTAAGAGAATTTTAATAAAAAGGAAAAACTAGATACATGTATGAGTAATGACACAAGTATTCTTACCCAAAATCATAAATTGCACAGGAATTTAGAGGTGTGTTTCCCTCATCACAGAATGAGTTAAGTGTGAGGCCATAACACAAGAGACAGACCACACCCGCAGGTACAAATCTGGTCACAAAGTACAGTAAGAACTGCTGTACCACCTGGAGATAAAGACACCAATGAAAACTTGTTGCTTCAATTGTGCTTTCTTTTTGTTGTGATGAAAAACATATTTCAGGAATGCAATGATTTTTATTTGATTTTGCTATCAAGTTGGTCCCATTATTACTTGTCACTATAACTATATACTTTAAACACTTTACTGACATCCCTGATGATACATTCAAAGTTATTTCCCAATATAAACAAACAAAATTGAAATAAATTCTCAGTTGCTTCCCCTTGTTCCATGTTGCACCACAAACAAACATTATATGAGTATCTTTACCGATTTTTTTTCTGATTTTTTTCAACTTTGTGGCATACTAAGAGCTACTTCCCCTTCTTTCCTTACATCTTTAGTGATATGCTCCGAGTTGTGAGTGGTAGCATTGTTCATCACCCGAGGATCCACAGGCAAACCCATCATACTTAAGGAGATGAATGGGATGACGATGAAGATTATCCAGAGGAGATGCTGGGAGGCGAGGACAGGAGGTAGTAGCACCATGCTGCCCAGCAGCTGGACCAGACTTACTGTCAGGTGGTAGCACAGCATCAAGTAGAAACAGTTTCTGCTGCTCATCAGGAATGACCGTGCCTAGAGAGTAATATATACAGATTATTATTTTTGTTCAAAAGACAATAGAAATATTATTATTGTAATTGTGGATATTTTAGAAAGTAGGTTTTCTCTCTTATTTGTCAAATTTCAAACTAATTGCAGAGTGCCAATTATCTTGGTGCATATCTAATGATATTTAAATGATTCCTTTTAATAATTTGCACAATACTTGTGTATGGATATTTTAAAGAAAACAAAACAAGGAGCCACGCGTGGCATTATTCCCTGCTCCTCACAGTTGGTATTAAAACCCAAATACATTATCGTCAAGGTAACAATTATTCAAGCCTAACTTCAAATGTATGTGAGTATTGTAAAACTGAAAAAAACCCAGGAGGTTACAAAAAGAAACAGTAATCTGATATATACAGAATGTTTCATGGAGCTGCATTGAACGGTTTTTGAGTTATAGCCCGGAAAAGAATCTCAGACGGACAGAGCCCTATTCAATAGATAATAAGCAAGAAGTTTCTACGCTGCAAATAATTTCACATTTTAAGTTTATTTTCATCTAGCATTGGGAAATTAAATCAAAATGAAGACTATTTTAAGTTAATAAACTCATCTGAAATATACTGTTTTCCCCCTAGTTCTAAATCCCTTGAGAAATCAAGACATAAATCAAGATGTACAACCCCTTTGACTATCAGGACAAACATTTAAACCTAACATACAGAATTAAATGTACAACCTCTGCAATGAGTTTGACGAGACTGATATTGTCCTCCTTTCTGAAGGTCAGAGGACACGGAATGCTGATTAGAGTACTAGCGAGCTGCATAGGAGTCAGCTGGTCTTCCTTCCAAGGCTTGGTCATCATAGAGTCCACAGCACAAACCTGAGGGTACAGTGGTTCTAGGGCCAAACTGTGGAGCAAAATATATCAAAAGTTACATACGTACACCAATATCTTTATATCTAAACTAAATACGAGTCATTTATAATAAGATAGCATTAAGATTTTTCAATGTTCGTTTTTCCATTATTGTTCCCCTTCAAAACATTTTTCAGTTTTCCTCTATGTATAATTTGCACTGGTGTATAGGAGATTTCAGAAAAGATGGCGATGACGTCACACAAAGGTACATCCGGGCGCTCAAAGGTACAACTCCTATATCTGTACACATAAACATTGAGGGAACACAGCCGCTTGCGATGTTTGTTTACATTTTATTGTAATAAATAGTACGACAATTCGAGAACTATTGCGTTATTTACATTTCGAAAAGTGTAAATAAAAATATTTTACAATAATTTACAATTTTAAACATATGGTATTCATATATTTTACTGTTTATACTCCATTTTCGACCGCCACGAGAAAACACGGTCGCCATTACGTATAAACATTGACAGATATATTGCAAATATCAATTTGAAATTACAAATTAAATTCAAAGTCACCCAAAATATAATTATAAGCAATTACTGTTTTCGAAGGGTTTCTTGATAAAACACCTTACGATGTGTGATTAGTACAAAATTAAACATTTGCTTTCGTAGATTACCCCAAGCCCACGGCAGCCATTACAGTACAACCGAGAACCCGAATTTCGTCCGTTTTCAGTGTCATAAAATTACGTATTCTGGTTAATATTTTTGTCATCAATTTTGGGATTTAGTTTATAACATACAAATGAGTCAGTTTGTAGGTTCATTATATCATATTTTTAAACAAAACTTTGAGTATTTAGGATTCTCGAAGCCGTGCGCAATGTATCCTGGTCGGCATTTACGTACAGTACTACGATCTGTAATTTATATCAATTTAAATGAAGTCTACCTAATATGTATTCAAATTATATAAAATTAATACCATTTCAATTGGAGACTTAACACAGCAGTCCATGGCATAAAAGCGGCTGAAAATGAAATATTAAAAATGAAATATGCAGCATGAAAACTGAACGATTTCACCATATATTATTTTTCGAGATCGGCAGCCATACATGTACGTGTACGTGTAACACAGTAGTTGATACAAGGGCATTCCATTAAAACAACATGTACATATTAAATAACGAAATATATATATCTTAAACAAGTACTTTTTTAGATAAAAGTGTTGGTAATCATTCATATGATTTATTTCCCCAACAATGCTGTGGCCTGCGGTGATCTACCAGCGATGAAGCCATACACGAGCGGCCGTGGTCTGGTCAGGTGGTTCACGTTTTGTTTATTCATGTTTAACAGAAACATGATACATTGAAATAAATCATTTATTCATAAACACCTTTTTCACAACCTCAATTTATACGTATGAACAAAATCGGGAACGTGTGATGGCCCGGCAGCGCTTCGATAGGTGGCTTCGACACTAAATCTACACTTGTTATATTTAGCAATAAACAAATGAAAATATAAAAATGTTAACATCCGTAACATGTGAAACAATAAGAAACCATTTCAAAATCAGAATTTGCAAGTATGAAAGTATAAACTTTTGTCAAAGTATCGATTATGAAGCAGGGATGTACGTATCTGTTATTGTTTTTATCAGTCGCCATACTGTGTTTGTACCTTTGAGGACCCGGATGTAAACTTTCTGTGACGTCACGCCATCTTTTCTGAAATCTCCTATAGGTCGCACTCATGATTTTCAGAGGAAAAAGGTTATGACATATACTCCAGATAATACTGTACATTATTTTTGTCTTTTTAATAATCATTTTTCATTTCAACTGCCATGCCTATGCTTGAACTTCTGACTGGACAGGAACGGATAGGAAAAAAAACCTTCTGACTGGACAGGAAGGGATAGGAAAGAAGGTAACATTTCATATAAATAGAAATCTTTTCATTGATTTCCATCTGTGAGTTAACAGTTACATCACCTACCTACAGTCAGCCTGTAAGAAGACAGCGGTGTTGTTAATATTGTTTGAACTACCCACACACATCACAACCTCCCCAAACTCCTGCATGATCTTCATCATCTCTTTTGTTGCTGAAGTAAAAACCAAAAGTTTTTCAATGCTCACATGGCACCTACATGTGGTCAAACAATTAGTGCTGGAGAGATATTTAGAAGAAACACATTATTTCATTTACCGGTAAATACTATATAAGATTGAAAATCAAGTGGTCAAATTTACATATTTTTAAAACTCTAGTACTTACTGTGAATGTTACAATCTGTGAATAGGTTGACTAAGAGGGGGACATTATCAACCGTCTGTAAATGAGGACGGATGTTCTCTATACCCCGAGGAAGTTTTGCCTGTTGATAAATCAAAAAGTTGGTTGGTTGATTAAATTAACGTCCTAATAACAGTCAGGGTCATTTATAGCACAGGCTCCCCTGTATGTGCTGTGTTGTGTGTGCATATTTTTGGGAGACTGCAGTATGTTTGTGTTGTCCAAAGAAGAAATAAAAATCAAATATAGTGGGGGGTCTTATTTGCAGACAATACGCCTGATAACAGCAGTGAAGTTTGCCCTTTTTAAAGTGCTGTCTCACATAAACTTGCTGCCAGAGACGTGAAACAGGAGCAGAGAGCATTCTTTATTTAATAATGAAATTTTGGCATCTACAAAGATACAAAATGTAACAATTTCTATAACTATCATTTCTTAATAGTAAATCTTACCCGATTATCCAGGGCCCCTGTGAGACTGTCTGTATTTTCAGTAAAGTAACTGGAAGCATGGCGACTCTCTATATCTGTGATATTATCCAGATCTTGGTTAGTATTACACTGACTACTGTAGCTCTTAGACAGCTCCGTGTTGGTGAACATAACATCTTCTTCATCCTCGGCATCTGTGGTAAGTGGAGTTCTCTCCCCTATATAAACTCGTGGAGAGCGTGGCTCACTACTTGAAGTATCTGTTGTCATCTCAAACCTGACTTGAGAGGAGTTTAAGTTGACTATACTCGGAGCACTCTGACAGCGTGAGTGCATGGAATCTTGGGAATGTTTGTAGGTTGCCGACACCATGTTTGTGTCTTTAGCGACTGAATCAGAGGAGTTTCTACTGGAGTACCTAGACATTCGCTGTGGCAGATCTGCTGCAGATGAGGCGACCGTCTCCCCTTTTTGTGCTGGATCAGAGAGCATGGATATGTGACAGTTCCATCCAGCTTCTAAACCCATCTTTTCTGCAAACACCTTTACAAAGACAAACAAAATCAGTTACAATTCATAAGAAGTGTACATTTTCCATTTGAATAATGTAAAACATTTATTAGTTAAATTGATGTTATGTGTTGCATATGTTAATATAACATGAAGCAGAAAGTTAAAAAAAAAATGTACATAATTATCTAAAATGTAAAACTTTGGTGCTTGATACTTACATTATGACAAGGAAGTACTGTAATGATTGGCTTCAGCATTATCAAAGGGCCATAACTCTAAATGAACCACAAAGAACAATGCAATACTTACTCTACTCCTCACTTCATTCTCTTGAGAGAAGTGAACAAATCTGATACAGGCCACTTCCAGCTTTTCTATTAATTGCACAACTTCCTGAAAATATATATATAAAACAATCACTACAGCATGCTTTTGTTGAAGTCTTAAATTTTGATAAACTTTTAACTGTATCCCATTGCGTTCATACCACCTTTAACGCAATCAAAACACTGTTTAACGCATTACATGTAGAATAAGTCTGTATTCCATTGCGTTAATACCATCTTTAACGCAATCAATCTGTTCAATCTTTAAATCTTTACATAAATAAGTCTACTTATACGTCAAATTTAAAAGGGTGATGGTTGCTAAGTTGGGTAACTACGGTAGTCAGGATGACAGAGGATATAGTTCCGATTGTTGAATGTTATAGCTGCAGTTTGATTTGAAATAAAACAATGACACCTTTAAATTATTTTTGAATTATGTTTTTTTTTTTAGTTTGATAATATATCAATAATGTCCATTTCGAATAAAAATTGAGACAGGCGAGACGGAACGACTAATGGTTTGTATTGTTGTCAGGGTAGTGATGCGGTCTGAAGTGGAGCGAGCCGCCATATTTGATTTTCAACAAAGGAAAGTAACTGTGAAAGTAACTATTGATGGTATGACCATTGGGCTGCTGAATGTTTGTTATGTATATGTCGGTCTACGAAAGCGATATAGACTAAATTCTTTATAGTCATGACTTTTATTTTATTGTACAGAGGATAGGCAAGTGTTTGCATGTGTGTAGGCATATTTTGAATGCAAAGATGGGGGTAAAGCTGATGATACTGTTTCGGATAGGGTATTACCAGTAATGGGTTTTTTTCCTCTGGAAACCTGTACATGACCTGTTAACGTTTTGTTCCCTTAGACGATCCCAGAATTGTTTTCCGACAATCAGATTTTCTGTATATTTAGGTGAGATGAGGGGCTGGACACACATACTGACGTAACTACTGCATGGAATTTCCCCAAACATTCCCGAGGAAATTGCCTCGGTTGTAGCCCCGACCAGTGATTCATTTGGTTGTTTATTACCGTTACAATGCTTGAACACATCATTTGTTTTGATGTCAAATACATATATTTAGTTGGATCTAATAGAAACTCTTTATTGTTATTTTGAAATATGTCAAGACTCAACTTATGATGCAAAATCTTATCGAAGTGTAAACTAGAAGTAGTCCGAACCTGCAGTACCTTTGTATTCATACGTCATTGCAATCGCGCTAATTTGAACGTGACTCCCCTCCCATTGACTATATAGGGGCTATGTAAATATGTATATATATACACATGTACGTGTATATGTACATCATGACCTTTCCGACCTTAAACCCAAATGACCCCTACCTGTCGGGCCTGGTACTGCATTGATACCATTCCTATAAATATCTGGTTGTTCTGAGCCTGACAGCAGCCTGGAATATCTTCAATAGAGGAAATGCTGGTTGTGTCAAACAGAGAATCCACACTAAAAGTTCGTGAGCTGTCACTCAACAGACGTGTCTCATGCATTAGGTCTATATTGGAGTCCAAATGGGAGTCCCTATAATAGAGAAAACATATAAAGAATATGATATTTGTGTAAAATTACTTCAATATAGATCAAGAGATTTTCATTTCAAAATCAAAGCAAGATGCTTTTTTGCCCCCATTCACCCACATTTGATTTTTCAAGCTTAAAAACATTGAAGAAACATAATAAATGATGGATGAAGTTGTAATGAAGTTGCCTTTGTTAGTAGCTACAGGAATTGAACCTGAGTTCTCCCCTGTGACAGCTGGATGTACTTGCCTTTGTGAGTTACTACAGGAATTGAACCTGAGTTCTCCCCCTGTGATAGCTTGCCTTTGTGAGGTGCTACAGGAATTGAAACTGAGTTCTCCCCCTGTGATAGCTTGCCTTTGTGAGGTGCTACAGGAATTGAAACTGAGTTCTCCCCCTGTGATAGCTTGCCTTTGTGAGCTGATACAGGAATTGAACCTGAGTTCTCCCCCTGTGATAGCTTGCCTTTGTGAGTCACTACAGGAATTAAACCTGAGTTCTCCCCCTGTGACAACTGGATGTACTTGCCTTTGTGAGGTGCTACAGGAATTGAACCTGAGTTCTCCCTCTGTGATAGCTTGCCTTTGTGAGTCACTACAGGAATTGAACCTGAGTAATCTCCCCCTGTGACAGCTGGACGTACTTGCCTTTGTGAGGTGCTACAGGAATTGAACCTGAGTTCTCTCCCCTGTGACAACTGGGTGTACTTGCCTTTGTGAGTCACTACAGGAATTGAACCTGAGTTCTCTCCCCCTGTGACAGCTGGATGTACTTGCCTTTGTGAGGTGCTACAGGAATTGAACCTGAGTTATCTCCTATGTGTCAGCTGGATGTACTTGCCTTTGTGAGGTGCTACAGGAATTGAACCTGAGTTCTCTCCCCTGTGACAACTGGATGTACCTGCCTTTGTGAGATGTTACAGGAATTGAACCTGAGTTCTTCCCCCCTGTGACAGCTGGATGTAATTGCCTTTGTGAGTCACTGCAGGAATTGAACCTGAGTTCTCTCCCCTGTGACAGCTGGATGTACTTGCCCTTGTGAGGTGCTACAGGAATTGAACCTGAGTTCTCTCCCCTTTGACAGCTTGTCTTTGTGAGGTGCTACAGGAATTGAACCGGAGTTCTCTCCCCCTGTGACAGCTGGATGTACTTGCCTTTGTGAGTCACTACAGGAATTGAACCTGAGCTCTCCCCCATGTGACAACTGGATGTACATGTTATCTAAGTGTGATGAAATGTGTTGTGTGAGTGGACGGTAGGAAAAAGCTGTACAATAGGAGGCCATGCTCGCACGGTGGTAGAAGTCCAAGATCTTCTTCCTGCAATCATAAATGTTGTATGGATAATATATCTCGATAAAGACAATACAACTTGTTAACCATGTCAGCTTTAAGGATTTAATTTATTATACCCATGGAATGTCATACAAATGTACTTGTAAATCTTGGTCTCACTATCATGTCACATCTACCGTTTGTTCTTACTTCACCTCCTAGTCTTGCATTCTTAGTGTAAGGCCAATTCTAATTCAACACCTAACTATAACCTCTAATTCTGTATTCGGTGGTAAAAGCTTGCTACACTTCAATATCAAAAGTATATGTGTATATTCTCTCATTGTACAGCCTGCATTAGTTTAGTACCTGTCGTTCTCTGTGAGGAGGCTGACATCCTCTCCGTCCCAGTAATCACTACAGCAACCCAGTAAAAGGTCAGCGGTACCCTGAGATAATACCTGGCCTTGACCTGAAACAGGTAACAAGTACAATATTACTTCATTATGCTAGGTATATCTGTACATCTTAATTGACATATCGATAACCAGGCTCATACTTCATTATGCCAGGTATATCTGTACATCTTAATTGACATATCGATAACCAGGCTCATTCCAGAACAGTGATTGTGTAGTTCATGTGAGAAAGCTATAAACGACTGGGAATAGTTATGATATATCACAACATTCATATAAGGGATAAGACTATAGTGAGCAATATTATTTATCCTTCTTTGAGATCTTTTACCAATTTTCCATTACCCATGCCACTTGCCTGAGCTTTTCTCCCTGACGACTACAGACACTAGGTTAGGCATTGGGATCTTGTGTTGTATAAAGGACTTTGCCCGATGGAGTCTTTCTTTGGCCGACTCATCAGGGTGCTGTAGCAGTACAATCATTATTGTTTTAACACAACAAAAACAATTTATACTTCTCATGCATTAAAATTTTATCCAAAAATGAATCATGACCAGCATAAATGATTTTTGCCAATAAAAGTAATATCTATTTATAGTAGGTCAGCAAATTTGATGAAAGGGATTTCAAGATATAATTTTTCAGAACATATGTTACAGTTATTATTTCATTCTTTACTTACCACATGCTTATACATGCCGAGAATCCGCTCCATAGTAAAGATATCCATAGCCTTTTCAGAGAAACCAATCTGTCTTGCCAATTCACATAAACATCTGTAAATATAGAGGATGTAATTTCCTTCAAACATGTTTTTGTTTTAAACACTTCAAATGAAATATTAGATCTCTTGGTTTCTTGAATATTGAAAACACTTGTTTCAAGATTTCTATATATTTAACCTTTTTGACCTTAGGCTTTAAGACTGGCCAAAGTTATGATTTATATGATCAAATAATACCAAATATCAGAAATCATGTGTACGGGGTGGCTATTTGTTCAAAAAGCTGATTACAGAAGTACAAGAAACAAGAGGCCCAAGAGGCCTTGACGGTCACCTGTGTGCTGCTACAGAAAAGCATTGCAAAGTTGGTTCAAATCTGTAAAAAGTATTTACGAATTAAAATAAACTTTAAAGTTGAACCTTTTAGAATTTTTTATGTTTTGTTTTTCATTTTGATAGTGTATTATGTTACCAAACCTTATGCTTAAAATTCCAATTTGCTTTGCCAATGTTAAACAACAAAACCAAATAAGAAGTCAGTCAATGTCAGTCATTTCATAAATTTCACTTTTTAATCTATGAAGATTATTTGGTTCCATCAAATCTGTGAATTCAGAAGAAGATTTTTGAAGTTTTCGCCTATTTGACCCTTTTTTGGCCCCGCCCCTAAGGCCCCTGGAGGTCAGCCAGGACCAATATGGTTATGACGATAAAATGCTATCTCAGGCTAAACATTATAACCCAGTTTTACTAATTTCCTATGAAAAATAAGCAAAAAACATTCATATATGTGTTTATTCCTATATAAACTATAATTAACTTGACCCCCTCCCCAGGGGGAAACATGAGAACCCAGGGTCATATAATTCACAATTTTTGTAAATGACCTTAAGACCTTTCCATCTATGAAGAGTATTTGATTCTACCAGTTCCAGAATTATAGAAGAAGATTTTTGAAGTTTTAGCCTATTTGACCCCTTTTGGCCCCGCCCCTAAGGCCCCTGGGAGTCAGTTATGGAAAATTTGTTAATAGAATTCAATGGCCATTTCATAGGGATAATTCTGACAACATTTGACTAATTTTCTATTATAAATGACCAAGTAATGCTCCAAAATGTGTTTTCACTATATAAACTATAGTAAACTTAACCCCCTCCCCAGGGGGAAACCTGAGACCCCAGGGTCATATAATTCACAATTTTTGTAGAGGGCCTTGAGACCTTTCTATCTATGAAGAGTATTTGATTCTACCACATCTGTGAGTGGAGGAGAAGATTTTTGAAATTTTAGTCAATTTTACCCCTTTTGGCCCCTCCCACAGCCCCCTGGGGGGTGGGGGTCATATAATTCACAATTTTGATTGGCCTTATGCCTTAGAAGGTTTGTGCAAAATTTCATTGAAATTGCTTCAGCGGTTTTTGAGAAGAAGTCGAAAATGTAAATTGTTTACGAACACACGACGGACGACGCACGACGACGGACAAAAGGCGATTAGAAAAGGTCACTTGAGTGACCTAAAAAGATGTAAATTGTACCATAACACATTGTTCTGATGACATGAAGCTTTTTAGTTTGACTTATCAATTTTAAAACAACATAGGGTAATTATTCAGTACCTCCTGTTGACCACAGCCACTGTCTCCTCGTTCTCCAAAGCCTCGGATGCCACATGGTCAGTGAACTGAGTATACCACTCGACTGTCTTAGCATTACATGTGTTCAGCAGAATGTTCAGGCCCTGATCAGACAAAATAGCTAAATCACATCAAAGTCATCTACATTATTTTTGTGACATTAACATTGGTATTTTTTTCTTAATTACAAAATTTTTGCGGTATTCAATGGTTAACTGATCAACTTCAAGGGCACTACCATACTAAACTTTACAGTATTGTCACATATAGGACTCCAGCTAGCTATCAAAGTTATCTATAACATACTTAATATCCAGTATCCCTGGAAGTCTAATCGTATGTTATCAATTGGGAGTTGTTTTTTTTAATCTCATTTCCCTTGTTAGGATTTTGATCTGATAGATAGCCATGAGAGAGTTCTTAAGTTACCTATAAGAGGGTTCTGGTTCTTATTTCTGTTACCCATGGGATGCTTGTTATCTTATATGACCCATGGGAGGGTTTTTATTTTATGTAACCTATGTGAGGGTTGTTATTTCATGTAAGCTATGTGAGGGTTATTATTTTATGTTACCCATTGGAGGGTTGTTATCTTATGTTACCCATGGGAGGATTCTTATTCCATGTTACTCATTGAAGTGCTATTATTTTATGTAACACATGTAAGAGTTCTTATTTTATATCATCCATGAGAGGGTTCTTATTTTATTTTACCATGGGAGGGTTCTTATCTTATGTTACCATGGGAGGGTTCTTATCTTATGTTACCATGGGAGGGTTCTTATCTTATGTTACCATGGGAGGGCTCTTATCTTATGCTACTGAGGGAGGTTCTTATCTTATGTTACCCATGAGAGGGCTCCTATTTCATGTTATCCATGGGAGGGTTATCATTTCTATGTTACCATGGGAGGGTTCTTATTTTTATGTTACCATGGGAAAGTTCTTATCTTATGTTATCCATGGGAGGGTTCTTATTTTATGCTAACATGAAAGGGTTCTTTTTTTCTGTTACCATAGGAGGGTTCTTATTTTATGTCACCATTGGAAGGTTCTCATTTTCTGCTACCCATGGGAAGGTTCTTATCTTATGTTAATTACCATGGGAAGGTTCTTACTTTATGTTACCATAGGAGGGTTCTTACTATATGTTACCATAGGAGGGTTCTTATTTCATATTACCACGGGTGGGTTATTATTTCATGTAACCCATGTAAGGGTTTTTATTTTCTGTTACCCATGGGAAGGTTATTATTTTATGTTACCATGGGAGGGTTCTTATCTTATGTCGCCATGGTAGGGTTCTTATTTTATGTTACCATGAAAGGGTTATTATTTTATTTTACCATGGGAGGATTCTTATTTTATGTTACCATGGGAGGGTTATAATTTTATGTTACCATGAGAGGGTTCTTATCTTATGTTACCATTGGAGGGTTCTTATTTCATGTTACCCATGGGAGGGTTCTTATTTTATGTTATCCATGTAAGGGTTCTTATTTTATGTTACCATTGGAGGGTTCTTTTTTGTTATCCATGAAAGGGTTCTTATTTTCTGCTACCCATGGGAAGGTTCGTATCTGATGTTACCATTGTAGGGTTATTATATTATGTTATCCATGGGAGGGTTCTTATCTTATGCTACCATAGGAGGGTTCTTATTTTATATTACCATAGGAGGGTTCTTATTTTATGTAACCCATGGGAGGGTTCTTATCTTATGTTACCATTGTAGGGTTATTATCTTATGAAAGTTATGTTACCATTGGAGGGTTCTTTATGTTATCCGTGTTAGGGTTCTTTTCTTGTTACCATGAGAGTTTTTTTTATCTGACATTACCCATGTGAGGGCTCTTATTTCATGTTTCCCATGTGACAATTTTTTTATCTGTTACCCATGGGATGGTTCTTATTTTATGATACCATGGGAGGGTTATTATTTCATCTTACTATAGGATTTTTTTTTTATATTGCCCATGGAAGGGTTCTCATTTTATGTTACCTTGAAAAAGTTCATATTTAATGCTATGTGAGTTTTTTTATTTATGTTATCTACAAAAGAGTTCTTATTTTATATTTCATACTACCATGGGAGTTTTTTTAGCTTATGATACAAATGGGAAAGTCTTTACTAGGGTTACCTACAGTTTTTTCTACCCATGATAGAATGTTCCCGTATCTATTTGACACTGTGCATACACAAATACATATCATGTATGCTTAGTGTAATCTTCACCAAATGACAATGCACTTCTGTTAGAGAGTTTGTATGCAGGAAGCCTCCTTCAAATTGATTTACACTGGTTTGACACATCCACTTTAATGTGCTTAGTGTACAGTCATTCTGGCTCATACTCGTCCCAGAATGTCCCATTGGAACAGTCCAACTAACAATGGTAGGTTGTAGCTATTATACTGCCAGGGGAAGTGTACTGTAATCAGTTAGAGCATTTGGAACGTTCCATGTTGAAACAGTCAACTAAACTTAGACATTGCTTCCACACCCCTACCAAAGGAATATGGACTTTACTGCTCAGATCAATTGACAAATGTATCTATTCAATAGAACATAAAAACTAGTACTGTTTATATATATACAAAAAACACACTTTATTGAATGAATAAATGAAAGACTCTAATGGAAATTAATACATCTAATAAGTAATACTAACCAGGGGTTTCAGAGAGTTCATGTGGTTCTTCCATGTTGGATCATCAAACCGCAGTCCAAACACATTCTACAAACACAAAATATATCATTTAGTCAAAAGTTGTTCTTTATAATGAGAACACTCATTATATGTATAAAATCAGTAAGTGATATGGTAACTCTATTGCATAGCTGTAGATAACAAGACACTTTAACTGTCTGCTGTCTATAATTAACTTATAAGACAGATGCCTGCATATAATGGAAAACCTACATACAGGCTTCATATAAGAAACAGCTCTCTATGACAAACACCTGTCTGTAAGATCGATGACCTGTCTGGAACCATACCAGCTAACAACATATCAGCACCTGTTTATAACTAATGTATTTAACAGACACATGTCTTTAATAACAGATACATATCTATGTGTATTTCAGATAACTGTATATATCAGATACTTGTGTATTTCAGATACATGTTACATGTATATATCAGATACCTGTATATATCAGATACATGCGTACATCAGATACCTGTGTATATCAGATACTTGTGTATATCAGATACTTGTGTATATCAGATACCTGTGTATATCAGATACTTGTGTATATCAGATACTTGTGTATATCAGATGCCTGTGTATATCAGATACTTGTGTGTATATCAGATATCTGTGAATATCCGATATCTGTGTATATCAGAAATCTGTGTATATCAGATATCTGTGTATATCAGATATCTGTGTACATATCAAATACCTGTGTATATCAAATGCCTGTGTATATCAGATACTTGTGTGTATATCAGATATCTGTGTATATCAGATACCTGTGTATATCAGATACCAGTGTATATCAGATACTTGTGTGTATATCAGATACTTGTGTGTATATCAGATATCTGTGTATATCAGATACCTGTTTACATCGGATACCTGTTTATATCAGATACCTGTGTATATCAGATACCTGTGTATATCAGATACCTGTGTATAACAAATTCCTGCATTACAATATAGAAATGCCCATAAGAAACACCTGTTAAGACAGACTTATGTTTTAAACAGACAGCTGTCTTAAATGAATATCTGTCTAAAAAACACCTACTTAAACAAGCACATGAGTATATCATTAAGATACTTGTCTAAACCAGACTTCTGTCTTTAATAACAAGCACCTGCCTATATCAGAAACTTGTATTCATCCAACATAAACAGACATATATTTACAGCAAACACCTACTTACATGTAATTATCTATAGTAAACACTTACCAATTACAATATAAAGATATAATGAAGAATGTTTTGCATTCGAAAGAGGAATTTTAATTCAACATTGGCAAACAGAATTTCCAATACTGTATGTGAATGTTGCACATGTTGCATGTGGAGGAATAACATATTGGTTAGTTATGAATAGATGACTTAGATGAATCCCTGGCGTGTTCAATGTAGAGGAGATGCCAGCACACACCAGGATAGAGGGCAAATATCACATAAAATTTCCATGCCCTACATGTCTTTCTAAAGCCTACATCCCCTAATTTCTACTTTGTCGCATCCCATTTTCTATCAACAGGATAGTCTATTATGACTCTTGAGGGAACACAGGGTGCAGCAAAAGTACAATATCGACGATATTACAGGATAATTTTATTGGTGATAAATTTTATTAAAGTGCATAAGGTAAGGCCTTATGGTTCCATGCTGGGCTTTCAATGGCCAGAAAAACGGAGCAAACATCTGAGAGTGATTTATAAAGTACAGAATAGAGCACCTTCAACATTCAAAAGTGTGCATTATCGTTACAGCCTTATCAAACAGCCTTTGGGCATAGACTGTACTTTTACACTTGACAAATTGTTGGCAGATAATTCTATTACAGATGACGAGTCAATCTACAGACTTACAAAGCCCAGTAACACCATTACCATTGTGTGGCGAAACAATACCGCGCCATTACACATATTACTAATGGAAATCCTGCATATGCAACAAAAGATTGTCCTAAAGATACATGTAATTTGCATTCTTGATGACGAATGAATAATTAAAAATGCCAACAATCTTTCATGTCAAACTTTACATAAAGTCTTACACCTGAGTACACACTAAACATAGCTGTGGTGTAATTTATAGACCGAGTTTCTGTAAGGCTTCACAATTTGTATCCTATAAATTCTGTACAGGTAAGTGTCACTAGCAGCTCAGAAGACGAGATCACCTCTCGCAGTAGACCTTAAGATGACTGAAGCTGGATACCATGTTTCACCCTATCTTGACCTTCTTTACCTCTGGTATACCTAAATCCCCTACTTGCACTCTGGCCCACCTTTAAACACTGAAGTATATAACAACTCTGTGGTGAACAATAGTTTACATGGTGATGTTGATTAGATAGATCAATACATGGCTGCCCACTGGTCAGCCTAAGTGCACTAGTCCACTAGCCATCTGACCTCCACAGCCTCTCCTAGCTAAACAACATCCTGTTTACTGTTTATTCTTACCACCCTGTCAACTGCCTTCAATGTAAACAGTCAACACAAAAATATAAACACACCCACTTTTTCATAAACAATTCAATTTCCAGTGTAGAGAGTTCATCATGGGGTGATGGCCCACTGATCCAGGATGATACTAAATCTGACCTCATATTGGCCTACAGCTGATTGAAACTGGAAGAGTACATTTGAGTGAGACCCTGCTCCTCCTCACACAGGGCCAGTCCATGTTGTCTAAAAGTACAATGGAACTGCCCAGGCAGGGTTGGTGTGTACTGTTAGCTGAACAGTGCAGTGAAAAGTACAGGCAGTCTCTCCTAGGGTACAGCTCAACTGTCCGCTTACAGTCCCAAGGTCTGGGATCTGGCACACGGAGCCTCTTATTGGGAGCACTGTAACCCTGTACTTGTATCTGGCCCTTCAATACCTGCTCAATACATCCTGATCAGTTGTCTGGGGTAGACATTAGACACAGCAGACGGCCACCATTATATTGTCTGGCTGTGGATAGAGATGCAGGTCTCCCACTTGTGGAGTCTGCTGCTGATGTCATCCTTATGTCACATACATCATACATGTGCGGGGTGGTCATATACAGCTATATGGAGGAGATATGATATTGTCTAAATAATAATGAAATTCATACTTAAAATATACAGCATTACTAAATATTTAAAATGTTTCAACATATGTGTATATAATACACAATTTGGATACAAGAAGATAAGAAACGTTACATGTACCTTATACAATCAATATCTAAACTCTTCTGTGATACAAGAAGATAAGAAACGTTACATGTACCTTATACAATCAATATCTAAACTCTTCTGTGATAAAATCAATGTGTTTCTATGCATGGAGACAATTACAGAACATGAGATGATTCACATTTAATGGTAAAGTCAGATCAAACCATTTACACAGGCTGGTATAACTATTTCTATATGACAATTATATCACAGAGACTATGACATGTATCATTAACACTGAATCTATCAATGGCACAGTGTTATATTGTATATGGACAAAAGGCCCAGTAGTCCTGTATCACACTATCATGGACAAGAGGCCCAGTAGTCCTGTATCACACTATCATCTGGTCAAACACTAATTTAACTTTATTTACAAGATGAGTTTTAAATAACAATGGATTTTGTAAACAAATCATACTTCTAGGTATATGTCATAAGAGCACAAACAGTTTCAGGTTCCGACCTGGAATATGACCTTGAATTTCCCCATGGTAGTGGAAGCATTTAACAGAATGTACCTTTTAACCACTGGGATATTTACTAATGGATGCAGGTAAAAAATCAATTTAACAAACTTAGTCGATTGAGTTTTATGTCATCCCTACCCATGTCATAACCAAAGACCAAAGGTTATGACACAGTCTGAAATTAAAAGTCAAAAGTTGTCTTGACTGATCATGAATGGCCACATAAACAATGGATGGATTGATAAGGAAAAGATGAGGATACAAACATAGAATTATGTCATAGAAGTTAACAAAGTCAAGATAGCATAACCACATTACAGTTCAACCATCAGAGCAGTAATGAATGTACCAATTACTGAACAAATTCAAGATGGTCAACTGTCAGCCATTATTTTGTTTTCCATATCAGAATCAGAACTAATGAGCATACCAAAGCATGAAAGTGAACTTGTGTCTGGATTTGAAATGATTTGGAAAGTCCACTATCTGTGGTAGGTTTGAATTTGTCAACCTATCTCATGGATACTGATCAGTACATATAGGAGATAGAGTCAGGTGGACGATAATGTACCACATCGACCAGACACATTTGTTACATTAGTGTTAATGGTTTGTAGACCACGATGATAAGATGACGACAAGCCAAGAAATCAGCTATTGTCAGACTCGATCAATATCCTTTTCACACCTATTGTAACAAAGTGGCCTAGTCCAGAAGGGAGATGTCAACTTTACAATTTGTAGGGATGTCAGGTCTACATGAACAATGTACATGTTCACATGGACTCAACCATGTCAATGAACTGGCCTGCCCTGTATTCCATCTGAGAACATTATACCAAGTTGTCATTTCCAGGCTGTCAAAGCCATTGAAGGTTGCTCAAGATGCCATATCAAAGATATGTCTGGATTAAAAGATTATTATTCCCTGTGCTTTGAAGCTAATAGTTTAACTATTAAGTTCTACATACAATACGGCCATAATACAAAGTCAGTTTATATTCATCCGTAACTAACATATATACCAAAGGTGTATAATTACGTACCTTTATACATACAGAGAGACTGGTCATGTATACTGATCATATGGGCCAAGTATGGGTTTGTAATACTTACATATACCATTAATTATTGATAGGTTAAGCTAATTATTGAATGCTAATTGATAAATTATTCAAAACACTAATAGGTAATTTATGACCAGATACAATTTATTATAAACCAGACATTTACCAAATTAAAGGTAGATCTATACAACTGGTGTCAGGTAAAACTTGATATTCAAAACCAAGATTTGTAATTGATAATATAAAACTATACCAAAACTAAAGAGTATAATTAAATCATTGAACAAAATACAGATTTGTAACTGACAACTAATTGATGTATACATGTACATTTGTATATACCTTCACCATTCACAAATCATATTTTTCTAACAAACATTTTTTTAGTAATATTTTCTCCACTTAAGTACGTACCTTAAATTTAATTGGTACAGTAAGACCTGTCTAAGTGATATCCACCTACATTCTTATGATTCCGTATAACCAATTTCAACATAATTTGAACTCTGTACTATATATAGATCATTTGGCTATATAAAGACTATCTTTCTTTGTCATTTAGATCGTTTATTTTATAGACAGGGTTTTAGAAGGTGACATTAAGATAAAAAGGAATCGATAATTAGAACCAACAAATATAACATTTTTCTTACAAAACTATGTACTGCTGTTTCCCAAATGATTTATTTCAGATACCACCTCAGAATATCTGTATTGAAAAGATCTGCTGGTATATCAAGGCCAGTGTTACATTGAAATGTCAGGGCTATAATGATCCCCGGGTGTAACATTTGACATAACATAACCACCAGGTTTAACCATAACTATGTCCATTACCATTCATACAACACCTCACCATGCTAGTAATTCTAACAAAGCCATAATCTAACAATAAAACTACTCAAAATGGCCACAATGGAAGTTCCATCCAGATGTGTGTCACTATATTACTGATAGTCATGATCAGGTTCCAAAAATAAAACAGAATTCTATTTCTAGATAGGTCTTGAATTTTGTGACTCTCCAACCAGATAGAGGCAATGTCTGTCCTGTGACGCCATCATTTGATGGTGAGGTTATGTAATGACTAGTGTGTTGTACTTTAAGCTAGTCTGGTGTACTCTGTAATCTGTATATTTCCTCTCTCTAAGAACCCTTAAAAATCTCTGTTAAAGTGCATCAGCACTTCTACGCCTTGCTTTACCTATTTTTCTAAAAGTGGATTGTCCCATTTGGTTCTGATTCTAAGATTTTCGATCAGTCCACTATGGAAATTAGGATTATTATATGAAGATATGTGTGTGTTGAATGCCGAACTTAGAGCTGCATGTCACTGTATAAAATCAATAGCTTCATGCTGAAATCCACTGTACTTAACCTGAATGTGTACTATTGACAGGAATTCACACGAGTCAGAGAGAGGCTCTGACATACACATGTCTTCCACGACTCATTGTCAGTTCATCACACCACCTACGTAAAGCCATATTTATTAAACCCTTTCAAACACTAATGAAGTCTATGTCAAGTGTTAGAACACACATATGCCTTTCTTTTCAATAAGGAATTAATTAAAGCTGAAGAAATTAATTAAACAAGAAACAAAATGGGCTTAACAGTCACCTGGGTTATAAAATATTTACAGCAGCTACAATAAATCTAGCTTTTACTTCACCAATAATCATCCATGCTTTAAGTCAGAAGTAAAATGCAAAAACTATTCATGTAGAAACTATATGTATATATGCTAATGATATTGATCATTACTAGGAATGAAATTCATAATGTGGCTTTGAAACTTCCCTTGCATATTATTTGCCTTATGATAATAGGAAATTTGATCTCCGAAACTGAGTCAAATTTATTCAAAAATAAATCCATATATCCATATCCCCCCCCTATAGAACCCTTTTGGCCTGCAAATCAGACATAGGAAAAGTTTGGTTGACTATCATCTTGAAATCAAAATTTCGGAAAAGTTCAATTAAATTTTTCCCAACTTTTTGGAGGAAAAGTTTGTAAAGAGTATATAAGACCTGTATTATCCAGAGTATTGAGGTGCATTAACAAATTGTACGACTGATCATTGCACTGTATGAGCCAATATATTACTGCAGAATTGAATGTATTGTTATATGACTGAGAGTTGTTTTATGACAGAGTGTTATTTGAATAACATATGTTCATATGTGTTTGTATGACTGTGTGTATTTTTGTATGACTAACCCTTGTGTTGTATGACTAAGTTTGAAAATAAATGATTGAGTTTTGTGTTGTATATCAGATTTTTGTGCTGTATGACTGAGTGTTGTAATGCATGACTGAGTGTTGTGTTGTATGACGGAGTGCTGTGTTGTATGACTGAGTGTTGTGTTGTATGACGGAGTGCTGTGTTGTATGACAGAGTGCTGTGTTTTATGAGTGTGTGTTGTGTTGAATGACTAAGTGTTGTGTTGTATGACTGAGTGTTGTGTTGTATGACTGAGTGTTGTGTTGTATGAGTGTGTGTAGTGTTGTGTGACTAATTGCTGTGTTGTATGACTGAGTTTTGTGTTGTAAGACTGATAGTTGTGTTGTATGACTGAGTATTTTGTTGTATGACAGTGCTGATATGACAAATTTTTGTGTTGTATGAAGGAGTGCTGTATATGACTGAGTGTTGTAAAGAATGACTGATAGTTGTGTTGTATGACTGAGTGCTGTGTTGTATGACAGTGTTGTGTTGTATAACAGAGTGTTGTGTGTGTGAAAGAGTGTTGTGTTGTATGATGGAGTGCTGTGTTGTATGACAGATTGTTGTGTTGTATGACAGTTTTGTGTTTATGACAAAGTGTTGTGTTGTATGACAGAGTGCTGTATTTTATGCCGGAGTGCTGTGTTATATGCAGGTCCGGTCGATCACTATATAAGGACATAAACAAAACTTTACGTCACTCTCTACTTATCCATAATGCATTGCGTAACGCGTCCAATCGAGTAAATGACTTGTGGTCACATGATCACCTTTACTATGTATTTACTATGCAAAAAGCAAGTGTTGTATGTTCAATTATTTCTTTTAATCCCAGGTAAGTCATTAAATAATAAAATTAATTGATACTTCGAACAATAAATGTTGATCTAATTATAATCGATTTCACCTTTGGAAATGTGAGTATTTAAACCAAATAAATAAGATACATCAGTAATTGTTACCGGCCATGCACTGTCACCATTAGTACACAGGCTTTCGACTCTATAGAATTAGCAAACGGACACTTCTATACATTGTGTACGTGTAATAGTGGGTACACATATAGAGGCCGTCCGTATATAGTCAAAAGACTGTACTTGATAACCCCGTGTCTGTACTATGACACACAATAGATGTTTGTCAATCGCAATGACTTCAAATATTTCGTGCAAACGCATAGCACACGTTAATTTATACAACAGTCGGTATAAAAATAAATTACAGTAACTAGAGAATCGACCATGTGACATTTCTCTGTGACTTATTGTATGTTAATTGTTTGTCATTAATTCAGTAAGAGCTGCAGATAATGATATTGATACATTACCGTAAAAGTTGTAGCCACCTTAATTTCATCCTCGATACTCCAGGGGATCCGATCATTTACGATCTCTACACCCATGGATTCTGTTGCCTCCAGTTTTACTATGAGATAGTCCATGTGACTGTGTAGAGATCGTAAGTGATCGGAACCCCTGGAGTATCGAGGATGCCTTAATTTAAGACTGACAAAAAGAGAAAATGTATGTACTCTTTACAGGATTTGTTTTCCATTATAAACTAATGACCTTTTTATACTCGTTAAATACCTTAATACATTAACTTTGTTAATGTATACGTCACACAGCGATTTATATTTAGATAATTACTTTTGAAAACTTTCATTTTCGATGAAAAACTTATTTTTACCATGACCGCCATGTTGTTTTTTTCTCGGAATGCTTCTCGATTTTACATATCGTGACTGCATTATGCAAATTATGTAGTGTTGCGCTCGTCGGTAAAAGTAATTGAGCACCATGATGTTTAAATGGAGTTTCTACAAAGTACGAGACATGACACCTCCAAAGGAGATTGTGGATGAACACAGTTATGGGTACTGTTTACCACCACAAGCGTAGATTTTGTGATTTCGGCTTTGTTTTTGAGGTACCCATTAAAGGCGAGACGACATTTCTCTTGAAGGTCATCCTCGATACTCCAGGGGTTCCGATCACTTAAGATCTCTTCACCCCTGGACTATCTCATAGTAAAACTAGAGGCAAAAGAACAGAAAAGGTAATTTAGTCATTTGATGTGATTGGTTCAGATTTATTCCCCTGAGTTGCCTTCAATTTTACTATGAGATAGTCCAGGGGTGTAGAGATCGTATGTGATCGGAACCCCTGGAGTATCGAGGATGCTTGAAGGTAAGATATGCGTCAATGGTGTTTATTAAAAAAAAAAATCACGGTTATTTTTAAAAATATGCATGTTTCTCTCTACCGCCGAGTTCATTCATACCCTTGATACTATTATATTTATATGTATACTATTGGTTAAAAAATCGTGTCAGGTCCCTGTGATCAACCCGACCAACCAAAATGATTACTTCGGATAAAACTGCATAAGCATTGTACACGGTTCACATCTAAAGCGTAAGTGATCAATTTCCGAATGGGATTTCACTAATATTACGAACGAAAAGTAGTTTCGGTAAATGAATTGGGTATTAGAGATGCTTTAAATAGGTAGTCCCAATATAAACTTTACACAATTTTGAAGCATTCTACCTTTAGAATTAGTTAAATATTTATATACAATGTACTCTACGCAGATACGGGATATATCAACAGTAGAAGTACATTGCCGGTAACCATTATTGATATATCTTATTTATTTGGTATAAATACATAATTTTCCAATGGTGAAATCGATTATAATTATATTAACATTTATTGTTCGAGGTATCAGTTAATTTAATCATTTAATGACATACCCGGGATTAAAAAAAAAAAATTGAACACACAACACATGTTTTTCATATAGTAAATACATAGTAAAGGTGATCATGTGACCACAAGTCATTTACTCGATTGGACGAGTTACGCAATGCATTATGGATAAGTAGAGAGTGACGTAAAGTTTTGTTTATGTCCTTATATAGTGATCGACTGGACCTGATATGACTGAGTATTGTGTTGTATGACTTTGTGTTGTGTTGTATGACTGAGTGTTGTGTTGTATGACAGTGTTATGTTGTATGCCTGAATGTTGTGTTAAATATGTAAGAATTGTGACAATGCTTTAGTTATTGTTGTATAATTGAAAACTAGATGTATGACTGAATTCTTTGTTGTATGACTGACTGTTGTGTTGTATGACTGACTGTTGTGTTGTATGATGAAGTGCTGTGTTGTATGACAGATGAGTGTGTATAGTGTTGTATGAGTGTGTTGTGTTGTATGACAGTGTTTTGTTGTATGACAGTGTGTTGTGCAGTATGACAGACTGTTGTGTTGTATGACTGAGTGTTGTGTTGTATTACTGAGTGTTGTGTTGTATGACTGAGTGTTGTGTTGTATGACAGTGTTGCATTGCATGTCAAAGTGTTGTGTTGTATGACAGTGTTGTGTTGGATGAAGGAGTGTTGTGTTGAATGACTGAGTGTTGTGTTGTATGAATGAAAGTTGTGTTGTATATCTGAGTGTTGTGCCTTAGTGACTGAGTGTTGTGTTGTATTACAGAGTACTGTGTTGTATGACAGATTGTTGTGTTGTATGACAGTTTTGTGTTGTATGACAAAGTGTTGTGTTGTATGAAGGAGTGCTGTGTTGTATGACAGAGTGCTGTGTTGTATGACAGAGTGCTGTGTTGTATGACAGAGTGTTGTGTTGTATGACAGAGTGTTGTGTTGTATGACAGAGTGTTGTGTTGTATGACTGTGTGTTGTGCTGTTTGCCTGAGTGTTGTGTTGTATGACAGAGTGTTGTGTGACTTAGTGTTGTATTGTATGACAAAGTGTTGTGATGTATGGCAGTGTTGTGTTGTATGACAGTATGTTGTGTTGTATGAAGGTGTTGTGTTGTATGACTGGGTGATGTGTTGTATGACACAGTGTTGTGTTGTATGATAGAGGACTGTGTTGTATGAGGGAGTGCTGTATTGTATGTGGGAGTGTTGTGTTGTGTGACTGAGTGTTGTGTTGTATGACTAAGTGTTGTGTTGTATGACTGAGTGTTGTGTTGTGTGACTGTGTGTTTTGTTGTAAGACTGAGTGTTTTGTTTTATGACTGAGTGTTGTGTTGTATGACTGAGTGTTATGTTGTATGACTGAGTGTTGTGTTGTATGGCAGTGTTATGTTGTATGACTGAGTGTTGTGTTGTAAGGAAGTGTTGTATTGCTGAGTGTTGTGTTGTATGACTGGGAGTTATGTTGTATGAGGGAGTGCAATGTTGTATTGATGTGTTGTATGACTAAGTGTTATGTTGTATTACTGAGTGTTGTACTGTATGACTGATTGTTGTGCTGTATGACTGAGAGCTGTGTTGTATGACAGAGTGTTGTGTTGTACTGTTGACTGAGTGTTGTGTTGTACTGTATGACTTAGTTTTCTGGTTATATGGCTGAGTGTTGTGGTTGTATGACTGAGTGTTGTGTTCTAGGACTGAGTGTTGTGCTCTAGGACAGAGTGCTGTGTTGTATGACTGAGTGTTGTGTTGTATGAATGAGTGTTGTGCTGTATGACTGATTGTTGTGTTGTATGATTGAGTGTTGTGTTCTATGACTGAGTGTTGTGCTCTAGGACTGAGTGCTGTGTTGTATGACTGAGTGTTGAGCTGTATGAATGAGTGTTGTGCTGTATCACTGATTTTTGTGTTGTATGATTGAGTGCTGTGTAAATGTTGTAAGACTGAGATTGGAGGGGGAATTTTACCAATGCAATATGAGTGTTATCCAATGCTTAGGTTCAAGGAAGAAGCCATTATATGGAAATAGCCAAATTGACCCTTTTGGGCAAAGCCCTACATGCTTCGGTAAGTCTTACCTACCATTTGAACAATTTTGAATTCCCACTCCATAAGAATGCTACCAATGTAATATGAGTGTTATCCAATGCTTTTGTTTCATAGAAGTCGTTTATATGGAAATAGCCAAATTGACACTTTTGGCCCTGTCCTTCAGGTCCCAAGAATTTCAGCCTCAGGGATTTCATCCCCATTCCGTAAGTAGGGGTGTAACAATACATCTGACTATCGATATATTGCGATTGTATGCCTCTCAACTCGATCAATCGATGGCAATTTCAAAAAGTTGATAACAATCGCTGATAGTACGCCAAACTATCGATAGTTTCAATAGTCAGATATTTTTCTGTAACTTGGACTAAAATCATGTACTCACAGAGGTTTCATACAGTAACAGACCAACAGTCACGATAAAATGTCACTTTTCCATGCTATTCAATCAAAACGCAAACACTGACAATGTTCTCAATCACCATCTTCATTGCGTTTGAGTTGGTACTGACGCTAGCAGGTAAAGGCAAGTAACTCTAAACAAATATACTGCACTAGATGCACATTATGCCGGCCCATTCTTTGACCTAATTGTCATGGAATTCAGTGTGTAATACTATCACAACACTATTGCAATTGTATTCTGCAATACTTAAACTATCGCAATAGTGTTTCCCTCGATAGCAATAGTATTGCAATAGTGAAAATTGTAAGCGATAGTCAACCCTACTTGTAAGGATGCTACCAATGAAATATGAGTGTTATCCAATACTTATACATTTGAAGAAGAAGTTGAATGTTGACGAACGTATGGACGCCAGACACCGTGGCATCGCATTCGCTCACCTTGGTCCTTTTGACCAGCCAAGCTAAAAATACAAAATGTTATCAATCTACTGGCATGTAAATGGTAGATAATACACTGTTACAGGAGGTAATAACATCACAAATAACTTTTTCATCAGATTTGGTTTTGAACAAGAGGCCCAAGGGCCTAAACGGTCATCCAAATCGCACTGATAGAACATGAGAAGAAGTTCAAAATGTGTTTTCAAGATGCTGGCTGTGGTGGCCATCTTTGATTTCCGATCGAACCGAAAAATAACAATACTTGGTTGGGACCATGTCAGGATCATTTCAGGCAAGTTTCAGTTAAATCGCACCAGTAGAACGTGAGAAGAAATTCAAAATGTGCTTTCAAGATGGTGGCTATGGCGGGCAACTTGGATTTCGAATCAACCCAAAAAATAACAACCCTTGGTTGGGACGATGTCAGGATCATTTCATGCAAGTTTCAGCTAAATCGCACCAATAGAACATAAGAAGTTCAAAATGTGTAAAGTTAACGCACGGTGCACGTCGGACGACAACAGACAAACATGATGACTATAGGTCATCCTGAAAATTTTCTCTAGTTTATGAGCATATATTTGTGATAAATCACTAAATAAGTGACCAATCTAGATTTGTTTCATAGTTACAATATCTCTATTCTCTATATGGCAAACAAAGATTGTTCCCACACCATTAAACTGAACCATAACCATGGTAAAACTCTCAAAAATGTATTCAAATGTAACAATGACAAAGATTAACAACATGAAGTGATTCTGATATTCTACCTAAAGCTGTAGAATCAGTACAGATTAGTGAATATACATGAATTTTGATGTCATCAGTAAACCACAAACATACACAGCATACTATAAAGCTGAATTCTAACATCTAATTATATTAAGGTAAAATGCGCCTACCTTGCTGTCATGAGTCAGGTCCAGTACTTCTACATGGCTAGGAGATTCGTAAGCTGAAATAGTCATTGAGAAAAAATAACGGAAAAGTATGATAGTTATAATATAGGTATGGTGGTGCTTTTCATCTAAAATATAATACAGTCAAACCTCGATGATTCGAACTTCGATGAATCGAATTTCTCGCTGTATCGAAGTTTTTGTCTGGTCCCGAATTTCTTCACTATATAACATTACTAACTAACCCATGTATAAATCGAAGTTTTATGAATCGAAGTTCTCGATGTATCGAACTTTTTTCATGGACCATTTGTTATAGAATCATAGGTAAGTGACACTCGATGATTCGAATAAAAGTTTACCTGTACAGATCAGGTGTTCGCCGATACCCCGCGGCATGCTGTAACACCAAGCTGTCTCGCGGTTAGATACGGTTAATCGTTTTTTGATATTCGCCGCCACCATTGGTAGCGGTTTGTAGAATTTACGGAACGGTAAATAGCGAGCCACATTATAAGTAACTCATACTCAAAACTGTTACATTGCAAAACTTTGGCATAAATACTGGAGCAAATCGATCATTCTAAATTTAAGTATTTTGTAGGTATTGTAGCGCTTTCGGTTCCTCCTTTTTAGTTTCGTTTTTACAACGTGTTTTCGTTTTTATATTCATTCCGTAATATTAACCATCGCTTAAATAGTCACCAAACGAACACTTGTACATGGGTTAGGCCTAGTACACGTAAGTCTTGTTTATAATATTCGTATGTATTGCTAACGATAGCAATACGTGTGATTAATTGCATACTTCGTTTTTATTTTGTTTTGCATGTGGTAAATACAATTATTATAAAGTTTACGGAACAGAGATGACATGTACAACTACCACAGTTGGTCATCAGTCTAATTTCAACCACGAATAATTCGAAGTCTCGATGTTTCGAAGTTTTTCTGGCGGTCCCTTGAACTTCGATACATCGAGGTTTGACTGTAAATATGACTGTTAGAGTTATCTCCCATTTATCGTTCTCTCATATTAGTTAATTTGGAGTCTTCCAAAAAGATCTTCCATCTTACAGAGGAGTTGTGAGAGGCAGCTAAAAGAGCTACATATTGAATGGTCGGAAGCTATAATTATATTCTAGAAGAAAAGAAGGCAAATTTAGTTAGACCATCTCATGATTTAGGGTTTGAAAAAAAATAATAAAAATCATTTTTTTTAATCTGATCACTACCTATTCACAAGTTGTAGATGTTCAGAACTTGTTACAGCAGGAATTTTTGTTTCCTTTATAGATGTATGGGTTGATAATAATGTTACTTGGTAGAAATACATATATAATGTTAAACAAAACCAAGAGGCCCAGAGGGCCTGTATCGCTCACCTGGTTTGTAATGCCAAGTAATGTTCTGAATACAGGTTCATTGTTTCTTTTCTGAAGTAATTTGAATATTTACCTCTAAATCCCCCATTGAGCCCCACCCCTCCTGCCCTCAGGGGGTGAGAGCCAAAATTTATACAAGTTCTGTTCCCCTTTCCCCAAGGATGTGTGTGGCCAAATTTGGTCACAATCCATGCTTAACTCTAGGAAAAGTAGCGATTTATAGGATTTACCTCTTATTCCCCTATTGGGCCCCGTCCCTCCTGCCCCCAGGGTGTCAGAGCCAAAATTTATACAAGTTCTGTTCCCCTTCCCCCAGGGATGTTTTGTGGCCAAATTTGGTTACAATCCATGCAGAACTCTATGACTAGTTGTAATTTAAAGGCTAACAAAGACAACTAAAATGTGTGATGTGATAGGAGTTGTCTACCTTTGACTAGAGCTGGTTTGGTGTCGGTTCCATCCTTTTTCTTGTCGTTTTCCGAGGATGTGATGTCATTTGTTAGGTTGATCTTGTCATGTGAGGACAGGAAAAATACTTTCTCTGCACTGGGATTAGGCCAAGACAAAATACCTTTCTTGTCAACACAGCAAAGGGACTGAAAAATGAAAGTACATTTTTATCTGCTGTCTTTGTGTATTATATGTATAATTGTGCATATAATCAATCAATATAAACATTTAACACTGTAACACTTTCATCCATTTTTTTTATTTATACATATATCACCAGGAAAGTATATTAAATGTAGAATAATACTGGAAAACGATTGATTACTTAAATTTGTAAGTTGACGTAAATTCATTAAGTACGATAGATTAATTAACCATTCCATACCCCAAAGTAATACTACACAGACAGATCCACCGATTTTAAACACCTCAACAGTACTGGACGAGAGAAGATTTCCAAAAGTCCATCCTTTTAGGATTCATATTAAGAGTAGTTCCTATAGATCTTCACCCACACATTTTAAAGATCATACCAGTCAACCTGTACAGTCACTTCTGTGTGTAAATATACTTTAATATTTAATAATTTTGAATGAACACAGTCTAGTGCAATTATTTGCTCTTTTTGATAACCTGCTATGTAAATTGTTCAAAATCTCAGACACTGAAATCAAAAGAGATAATGCGACAAGCAGACATTTTGATTACATTGATAAAGGTTGCAGAGAGTTAAAATTATCAAGACTCAATGATTGTTAATGACAAATATATCTTTTACACAGCCATAATGCTAGCAGATATATGATTATATAGCTGTATACATACTGTGACAGAGCCAAGAATGTGTGAGATGTTGACCCGTCGTGTGGGTGCTGGGGCTCGGCCGGACAACACGAGCCAGAACCAGTCTCTGATCAGTGTCCAGTCCATATCTACTCGCGCTTCGTCCACTGATATTGTACTGTTTGTACTGAAACTGTCCTCACAGGTTACCTTAACAAACAAAAATTGAAATGAAATCTTAGCTTTAAAATGGTGAAATATTAAAGCTGGTTTTAATTGTTATGCAATATTATTTTAACATTATACTTGTTAATGTACTAGCAACTAATATCATCATAACTTTCCATTTAAATCAACAAGTTTAGTAGGTCAAAGGGACATAGCTTCCCTATAATTTTTGCCGAAAAAAAAAAAAAAAAAAAAAGAAAGAATGGAAAACGTAAGAGATGTGCGTGGTTATTTTTAGTTAATCACATTTTGTATCGAACCAAGATACAAATTATCATGTACCTAGGTTTCAAAATATTAATGAGATCAGGATCAATTTCACTCGATTTTGGAAGTATTTGCCAAAGAAAATTTTGTTTACATTTTTTGTTTTGTAACGTGGGAAATATCTTATCTGTTGGAACGAAATATGTCTGTCCTATGTCTCGTATTTAAAAGATATTGAGATCATTGAACAAGAGGTAATTAATAGAAATTTCATAATTTAATAGGCCTAATACCTTTGTATCCTTGGCTACACTGAAGACTGTGAAGACTCGAGCTTGACCATAAAAGTTGAGGAGACGCCAGGCCAGAGGAAACAGTAGAGGGAGTAATGGCAGCAATGTGTGACTCTAGTAAGGATAAAAAGATCAAGTTTACAGCAATTTCATACAGGAAAGTAATATGTCTGTAGTTGGCAATTTGGAGTTTGTCCTTAATTAAATACAGTTAAACCTGCCTTAGTGATGAACCCGCCTTCTAATTATTAAGATCAACATAGTAAAAGTAATTCGTTTCCATAACATTCTTTTAACTGGTAAATTCTAAAGGTGATTACATCTACTCAAAACAAAAAAGAAACCAAAGAAAATTATATGTGTTACTTCAGTTGAAACTTACCGGTAATACAAGGATCATTTCTGCCCAATGTCCAGAATGACCTTTCAGGTATACCAAGCGTAAAACATTGGTGATTAAAACCAAAATCTGGAAGCAAAATAACAACTTTGAGAGAATGACACAATAACGGTATCATGGTTATTTTGATAAAGTATAAAGAATTTTATTTGTAGGTGTTCATGTGCTTTGGGATTATTTGTGATATTGACCAATAGGAATCAAAGTAGCCAACGCTGATATAAAAGTATTTGGTATTCAGTTTTTACCCGTATTTGTTACTCACCAAAACAACAGGTAGAATTCGGTGTTCCAGCCATTTGGAGCAGATGATATAGCGAACCTTCTCTGTATTGCTGACTGGTCGCTTAACACTGTCCTCCAAAATTAACCTACAACAGATTTTTTTTCTTCTTTAAACCTGACATTTTCTTGTTCATCATGTTCAAGTTTATCCATTTGTATGCATACTTAGGCTGATTAAGACGTTATAACACCTTTTTTCTTTCTGTCTTTACATTTTTTAATTCAATGACACCAGATTATCATTTAGCCACAAAAGGTGTACCATATTTGCTCTACAACCTTGCAACTATGACCATGAATTTAGTGTTTTATGATTGTTTATCATTTGATCAAAAAGAATAGAGCTTATTTGGTCAAAATCATCAATATATTCACACTGATTTTGATACTAAAATCTTTCATTATTGCAATAAAAGCATCTTTTTTCTAAGAGAATGGTTTATCTTCAGAAATGTCTACACAAGATATGTATTGGCTAGATCCGGGGAGATTACAGGTATATCCCTTAAAGGAAATGCCTTTTCTGATATTTAAGTAAGGATTGTCTCACCTGATCTGTTTAATGAATGGAGTTTCCAGTAGTATAAACTGTTTAGAGTTCAGAGGAGATTTGCCGTGAGAACCCTTGATCTCTTCTGTAAAATCCTCTCCTCTAGGAGAATAGACATCTCCCTTCTTCAATATTGTGTCCTGCCCTTCATTGGACTCCTGTCATAGAAAAAAAAATCATTATTTGCAAAGATGATACACATGTATAAATGATTATAGTAATTATTGAATCAACCAATTTTTTTATTTACTTAAAAGGACCAAATTATTCTGTCCTACAAGTTATTGCTCATAGAACATTCAGATTTGCTATGACATAGACCATGGTGTGTATATAACGATAGTGATAGTAACCCCTCAAGGTTGAGGATGTGATGTTTGGAGTACTTACCTCTATCTCACGACACTCAGCTGGAGCCTCCTGGCCAGGACGGAGGAGTATAATGTCGCCCTGGACCAGCAGAGTCGTCGGCAGGTTGACTACTTCCTTGTCGCGGAGGGTCCACTGGAGGGACACACAGGGAGATATGGGAGCATGTAGGGTCGGGTAGTTACCGTTGGTCCAGGTGTTATTGTCAATACACTCTGTAAATAAGCCACAAGCATGCCAGGATTGAGATGGAGGAGACTGGAGCATGGTTTATTTTCTATTTAATATCTGAACATAGCTTTATTACACTATACTAAGAATTTAGATACAACATACTGTGTAAATGCTTTTCTCGTCCACACATAACTCTGTTTAATCTTCACATCATTAGGCAATCAATATGGTCAGTCCTTTCAAGTCTAACACATGTACTAATATTATCTTATCCTTCTCTAATGATAACTGTTTTTTTCAATCTGCTAAAAAATCCTTATGTATTGAAAGTCTATGGTATTAAGACTACCAAGACGAATTTCATAGAATGATATATATATTCACATTTCCTTTTTGAAGAAAAATTACGAACCATCATGATCAGTTCATATGATCAGTAAAATGGAGATGTTGAGGCGTTCTTTTATTATTTTCTTCAGTTGTAAAGAGTGTAAAATAAAGTTCTAGCACTGTATTCACTTGTACTCATAACACAAAACTACATGTAACTTCAAAATAAGCAACCTTTGAAAGTTGCTACACTATCAGATAAAAGTGTTGTAAAGCACAGAATTAAAAAAATTCTGATCAAATGTATATTGAAATCAATCATGTGAATCTGAATCATTTGAACAACCACCCACATTTATTGATGACTCAGATGATGACTGAATTACATGTTACCCAAGCTCTTAGTGACAGCTGTCAACCAAGTTGTTTCAGATAGCATCTATTCATTAAATTTTTTCAACTTCATGTGTTTCAATGAAGATCGCCAGGTATACTACAAAATGTGAAATCAATATAAACTATTTGGTATACACCAGGGTGGTAAATTGGTAATGTAATATATATGTTTCCTGCAGTCACTAGTTTCCTTTAAATACTAATGTTAAATTTACGTGAATGATATGTTCCGTTTCAGTGATTATATTAGCAACATCCTCATCCCCCTAGGCAATGATTGGTTCTGATACATTACTCTGACTTGTATACTGATCAATTTTTAATACTAATGTCCTACTACAACCACATGGTTATTGGCATGTGTGATATATGTACATCTGTGGTACATTTATAATGTTAACAAGAATAAAAGCCATTTATTACTGTATTATGTTAGAACATTACTGATATTGGGACATTTAATACAAAAGATTCTTGATAAATATTGCATTTGTAAGACAGTGTTCTACCCAGTATATAGCATACAGATTATTTATCATTGCAGAAGGAGACCAAAAATGATTTCAAATGAAAAACATTTGCATATTAAACAGTTAATAAATTGGGACAAAAGCATGATATTAATCAAGTATAATTACTAAAGAGCATGCCATCCAATATATTCATATTACCAGTATTGTAAAAACTACTATAATTCATGCAACAAGAGTAATTTGCGCAGGTGTGTTTGTTTGTTTTTTTTTAAATGCTGAAAAAATGATTGAAATCTATGGTATTGGATTATATTTCACAGGAAAATTTAATGCTTAAAAGAGCGGTAATGAGCTCGCAAAGTTTTAAGAAAACAGGAGAAAATTTTGCTTTGCATTCTATTCAAATTGGAGTTTGAACTCAGGAATAACAAGAGATCCCAGAGGGATCTTGGCGCCCACCCAAGAATGATCTATGTCTGACAAACGAAAGAGGGATCTTTTCTCTGCTTTTCAAACTTTTACTACATTTTACTACATAGGAATTTGAGACAGATCACTTGAGTACTTTCTGAGATATAGAACAGTAGCAAACTTCAATTATCAAAATCCAAGATGGCTATCTGTCGGCCATCTTGTTCACTAATCGATCCCTAAACGAAATATGCATAACCAGGGACCTAGGGGAACCTGCACATGCAATTTGAGCCAGATCCCTATAGTACTTTCTGAGAAATAGCGGTAACAAACTTCAATTGTCAAAATACAAGATTGTGTTCTGTTGGATGGCCATCTTGTTCACCAATCGCTCCCAAAATGCAATATGCATAACAAGGGACCTAGGGGAACCTGCACATGCAATTTGAGACAGATCCCTTCAGTACATTCTGAGGTATAGTGGTAACAAGCTTTAACTATCAAAATCCAAATTGGCGGCCTGTCAGCCATTTTGTGCACCGATCGGTCACAAAATGCAATATACATAACTAGGCCCCTAGGGTAACCTGTACCTGCAATTTGAGACAGATCCCTTCAGTACTTTCTGAGAAATAGCGGTAACAAACTTCAATTATCAAAATTCAAGATGGCGGCCTGTCGGCCATCTTGTTCATCGATCGGTCCCAAAATGCAATATGCACAACCAGAGACCTAGGGGAACCTGCACATTAAATTTGAGATAGATCCCTTCAGTACATTCTGAGGTATAGTGGTAACAAGCTTTAACTATCAAAATCCAAATTGGCGGCCTGTCAGCCATTTTGTGCACCGATCGGTCACAAAATGCAATATACACAACTAGGCCCCTAGGGTAACCTGTACCTGCAATTTGAGACAGATCCCTTCAGTACTTTCTGAGAAATAGCGGTAACAAACTTCAATTATCAAAATTCAAGATGGCGGCCTGTCGGCCATCTTGTTCATCGATCGGTCCCAAAATGCAATATGCACAACCAGAGACCTAGGGGAACCTGTACATGAAATTTGAGAAGAATCCCTTTGGTTCTTTCTGAGAAATAGCAGTAACAATCTCTAACTATCAAAATCAAAGATGGCAGCCTGTTGGCCATCTTGTTGACAGATTGGTCCCAAAATGCAATATGCACAACTACAGTCCTAGGGGAACATACAGGTGAAATTTGAGAAAGATCCCTTCAGTACTTTCTGAGAAATAGCGGTAACAAGAATTGTTAGCGGGCGGACGGACGGACCACGCATGAAAACGATTTGAATAGCCCACCATCTGATGATGGTGGGCTAAAAATAGGATCTTTCCAATTAAGTATTAATCATCTATAGCGCTATGTGTTTAACAGGTGAATCAAGCATTTACTGAATCAATATATCATAGATATGAAAAGCAACATGATGATTTAAGCATTTAAATCACTCGATCTCTTAATGACAAACCAGTCAATACTCAAATACAACATTATGTCATTTCAAACCTTCACAAAGTTTTCACTCAGCATCATAAATACTTAGCATCAGAAATACCTTCAAGTGTTTTTAGGGACAGACGAGTGACATAAATGAGTTCCTCATGGGCCTGCTTGCCATTCCAGATGTTAAAACAGATGTTTGTCCCCACGATCAGTAGGATGACCACCACTTCAGCCATCCACCATCCATGTCCACTCACATCTTCATCACTGGTCAAATATAGCAATGATATGTTTTGCTTATTGGTTATTTCTAGGAAGACATTTTCTTTTTTCAAACACAAATCTGACAAAGGAGTCATATTCATTATCATATCAATTTTAACAAAATGATAATTAATAAATTTCCATAATTATGATGACAGTATTACATCTTCTTTTTAAAAATACTTATGTCTAAGAAATTTACAAAATTACAACTGACAATTTCAAATAGAGGAAATTTAAACAGAAGATTTGCATTTTTATATGATATGGAAGCTGTAAGATTTAAGATTATCTGTATCAAAATTGAAAGACAACATGCATGTACATTGTACATCAAGGTGTGTTGTAGTTTGAGTAAATAAAGTACATTGTATAGCAAGGATTTCATTATCTCTAAGGAGAGGCGGTACAATTGCAATGTCAGGGGTACTTTTCTATACCATCTGTATGCTATCTAATGTAATTTAGCCCAAATCAGGCGGTACCACTGCCAGGTTTAACCAGCAAAAAGTACTGGTTACCGCCTGATATTGAAACCCCTGCTATGGTAACTAAAATTTGCAATTGCCTTCCTTGAAAATGGTGCGCATCAATTTAATTAGAGTTTGGTAAAAGGAAACACTATTTTTTTCCATTCTGTAAACATTTGACAACCATAATTATGTACATGTATTTGAAGGGTAAAATACTACATTGCAGATATGTATACTTGTACACTGTAGCTGTCGTGCATTTAAAGGGAGATTACTCAGATAATCTGTTGACTTGTACTTGAGAGCTTCTCTTAAGCTTCTCCACTGATTTTATTAAGAATGCGGTGAAAGTTTTCTGAGTGTATACACTATACAGTGTATGTCAGTTCAGAAGTTTTCTCTGTTGGTGCCTGTTTTGACAAAAAATACATAATTTGCAATAATGAAAATTTGAATTCAGTTTAATGGTTGACTGAATACTAAATATATATCCATGTGTTTATTATAGCAAGAGAATTGATTAAACGTCACAAAAATGCTTAATAACAGAATTAATCTAGAACCTACTTATTACTGGAGATGACGAATGCGATGAAGAGGGCTGAGCAGAGACCTAGTAGTAGTACCAAGCTTGTCCAGTGGAAGGCAGATTTGATGTGTTCATGATGGAACAGGGACAAGTAACTCCTCCATTTGTTGTCACTCGTCTCATCCTCATACTTGTCCACCTCTGTGCTGAGTTCCTCATACAGAACTGACAGTGCTTCTCTTGTCGAGTAACCTTCAGTCATTATTAAATTATGTCAGCATGTCCATCCTATCCAAGATGATTCCTTGAAAATGTAGACGTTTGTTTTATTTTTTCTGAAAGAAGTTAAAACAATATTTGAATTTACTTGACCTTTTGCAGTTTAAAGTTCTAAAGATACCTTTCACTGAGTTTAAATTTGATTAAGTTTAATGTTGGTGTGAAACTGTACTTGTAAAATTGATTAGTATGTACAGAACTGTTTGTTCAGTGTATCAAAATTGAAAGAATTAACACACATTTAGGGAGTATTAAATTTTAACTGTAAAAGAGTAGTATTACAATGACAGATAAGAAGATTTTTTTTTTTTTTTTAAGATGCTCCACCGCTGACAAATGGTTATTTTTCTCATTCAGAAACAAGAGTAGACAATTTATCATTTTTTTTAAGTTACAAAAGTTACTTAACTTTACACCATTACCACCATTGAAAAGTTTGAGCTTCTAAAATTCCTTCTAGATAAAAATGTTTAAAATAATTGCATCCCGAAAAATTGCCATGGCACTATGTCTTATATGGAATGCAGTACTGATTGCGTATGCACCGAAAGCGGAATAGATTATTCTAAATTACTTTTGTGCTAATTAGACATATATATACACAATTTAACACCAGTTTTTGTTCAAATGATGAGTATCGTTTTGTAGGCGATGGAGCATTTTTAAATGAGATGTATGTACATTCCTTCAAAGGGTACATGTACATGTGCACAGTGTGTACATGTATATACAGTATCTATTGATATAACGCAGCAATGAAACAAATGATGAATATTATATATTACTATTATTACAACTTCAGGTCGAGCTTTTTCATACAGAACCGTCAGTGTTAATGTTTTTCTTGTCGAGAAACCTTCAGCCATATTTTGACTTTTTCCATAATAATGGCATATTAATATAATCTGTCACGGTAAACATGACATGCATAGATATGCCTTCTTTCCTATAGGCACATTATATATTGTTACATCATGATTCACATGTGCAAGTTCATGTAATATAGAATACGATGCAAATGTTATAATCATCAAACATTGTTAAATCCATATGGTGGTGAGGGATGTTTACTAGTAAAGACTCAAAAGCCTTTACGCTAGATCTGCAAGTATCTGATTACCCGTATATAATATTAGTTGGCTGTGGAATTAATGCACTACCAAAGCAACAGAATATCTTTAACTAATTTTTCACCAAGATCATTTCATAATTATAACTAACAGTGGAATCAGATAGTCTGAACTTCTATCAGGACTTCTTTATGTTAAAAGATTGTGGACAAGTGGTTAAGAGTAATTATATATATATATATGTATAAGATGTCCTGTCAACTTTTGAGTCGTTAGTTTGAATCCCATTTGGGCTGGATGAGACAGTTGCCTGGTTCTGATCGCTGGTTTTCTCTGGGTAACCTGGCTTTCATCCATCTAAAAACTGGCACATCCTTAAATGACCCTGACTAAACTAATCAAATTAAACCAAAATTAAAAGTTAAAAAAATATTCATTTTAATTCTGAATACAAATCACCAAAATTTTGACAAGACTGCAAAAGTCAAGGATAACAAATTAAAAAGGAAGTTAAAGCATTTTATTATTATTATTTTCTCTCATATTTTGTTATATCATCCAAAGAAAAGGTAATTAATCAATGTTGGTATCAAAGACTCCATTCTGTATTTCTTTGTTTTTTCTATGGATATACACAGTGTATTTTCCTATTACTTTAACCAAAGACTAAAATGTTGTAATATATATATAGCCTCTACTAAATATAATGTCAAAATGTACTAAGACTTACTTTCTTTCAAACACAAGCTGAAGTGTTACTGATCTAGAGTAGCTAGGCATACCTGAAGCTGCATGCAAATTGTCACATGTTCATTATTTCAATCTAAGCAGATTAAAAAAGGTAGTCAAGAAGATGCTTAAAAGAAAATGTTCCTTTCAAAATGACAGCTACTTTGGCAAGTGGCCAGATTTTGAGATTGCTATTTTTTCAGTTCTTTGTTGTTATACCATAAACATATACACATACAGATTTAAAACTCCTTCTTTGTCTTTGTTGACAGGCAGAGGGACCTCCGGTTTATAGGCATTAATTTTGCCTTGGCTAACTACTTTTAAGTGTATTCTTTTAAACATGATACTTTTGTATCTAAACAAAGTTTAAACATTATATCATGGTTTGATGTGATCAGTTTTCCCGATTGATGTTATTTGATATGATTTTTGAAAGCACGGAAATAAGCAATTTTACCAGGTTTTTCGAAAATCATTCATTCAAAACCGGAAGTGCGTTTTGTTTTATTAATAAATAAATAAAAATATTATATTTTCTATCCAAAATTTGCTCAAACCATCTGAAAATTACTGAACTTTTACAATCAAAGTTATTCTTTATATCCATCTATTTAAGAGTTTATCTCGAAACCCCTAAGCATATACAGAGGTACATCTGCCGATCGTAAAATTGGAGGAGTTGCCAATCTCTATGTATATATGTTTCTGGTTATACATAGTAGACACTAAATTATATAATCTGTCAAATCAAGACGCATTAAATCCACATACATTAAATATAATCAGACAATTAAAATGCACAAACCTGAACAGATGTCCTCATTTTGATTTTTTGTAAGACATTTCTGTTAACATCCATCATTTGTATAACATATGCAGGACCTACGTTACTGTAAATTTCGCAATTTTTCATTTTATTTCAAAATAGGCCAATTTCATTTCAACCAGCTGGTTGCCAAGTCCTTCGTGGTATATGCAATAATCAACATATACTATCTGCCAGAATATCGTGTAGTATTTTAAACAGGCAACGATAAAACACAGAATATGTATAAATTTCTAGTAGATCTCAGTAGACTACAGAAGTGTAATACAACAGATACAAAATGCAGCAAAATGAAGAGTGCAGACGAAAAATAATTTGTCTAAATAATTTTGCTAGCGTGCTGAATATTCTGAATGCATTTGTACCCAAAATATTGTGTATCAACGCCGAGATAATAAATAGGATTTACTTGCAAGATAACGATAACAACAGTTCATAGCTTACCATGCAATTTTACACAATTTTTGATATTCTGATAGGAATATTGTCCTTGTAAGCCATCTTGTTTTAAAAGCCCTTGATAATAAAGAAGGAGTAATTTAATTGGTTGACTAATTTAAAGCCGACCAATGGAAATCGATGTCACATATGATACCTTCGATACTCGATGGACACACTCGGAACTTCGAGCACGTGGCGTCTGCTAGAAAACAACAAGACTCAAACGTAGCGTGCTCGAACACACATGGACATTCATTTATAAATTCCAGACACGAAACAGAAGTAGTAGAACCACGGTAAAAGAATATACAGTGTTCATTTGTACGTTTCAGACACGAAACAGTACAATGTACATTAGTACGTTTAAAACACGTTTTGGACGTTATAAAATCTATATAAAAATTGGTCAAAATCATACTCTATAGGCCTATGGTGTATGAAAATGTAGAGTTAGTGTAATTTTAGAGCAACAAATTTGGCTCAATATTTAACAAAGAACAAGAAAAAGGCAAATAAAAAAAAAAAAAAAAAAACCTAACTGTTAGCCTACATTTTAAGTTAGAACGTCTTCTTGATACGTGTGTATGAATAATTTTGTACTATTTCTGAGAAAGGTTTAGAGTTATTGTTTTATATTCCTCGTGTTACATATTTTCATGTCAGAATGTATAAATATAAATTGTCATAACTATTGCCCAATTCGTTTGTCTTATGCAGAAAAAACTTGTTAAAAACAAAGTAAGACAATAGACTACTGAAAAATTTGATACCCGAATCAAAGAAATTATAAGGAAACAAAGAGGGGACGACTGAATTTAAGCGAAGCGATTAGGTTATATCAAAGACGATACAAAACAGACGAAGTAATTACTGCTGCGGTTCTCGTTAAATTACAGGCGCGGATCCAAGGGGGGGCGGACCCGGCGTACGCCCCCCCTAAAATAGGAGAGAGAAAAAAAAAAGAAAAAAAAAGAAAAAGAAGGGAAAAAGAAAGAGGGGAAGGAAGGAAAAGAAGGAAGAAAGAAAAAAAGAGGGAGAAAGGAAAAGGGAAAAAAGTAAGGAATTAGATAAAGAGTGAAAATTAGACAGAAAGCTCCATTTCCTACCTTTACCGTTTGATGTTATCATTTTAAAATCTAAATGTATTCGACTTTGTGGTACATACATGCATGAACATACTTGTATCTAGGCGCAATGGAATAATTATATATTTTTTTCGTGTAAGTTAAGGTTTTATCTCCATCGCTTAAAAGGTACAATGTCCCTTCAAGTATTTACTTTTTCAAAAAAAAAACCCGATAAAATCCCAATATATTAGATAATTCATTGTCATTAATATTCAATATTGACAGGTTATATCTCGATATCCTTAGCAATAAAAGAAAAGGGGGAGGGGATGGGTGGAAGGAATTGTAGCTGGCCATGAGTCTTCGCTGGTTGACTATATGTCA
This sequence comes from Argopecten irradians, assembly GCF_041381155.1. Classification (NCBI taxonomy): domain Eukaryota; kingdom Metazoa; phylum Mollusca; class Bivalvia; order Pectinida; family Pectinidae; genus Argopecten; species Argopecten irradians. The sequence continues at coordinate 29,463,140 of NC_091138.1, read as the reverse complement.
TGCCCTTCGCTTTCCAGCTTGTAAATGATATAATACACATTTTTGAATCAGCATTAAAGTCCTGTATTAAATCCGACTATCAATTCACAAATCTGTGCGTACTTTCAAAACGCCAGTTACAAGATCACTACTGACGTCGAATGCTTCTAGAAGCCTTTTATTTGTCCTAAGAAAATGTGTGTAAAGAAAAAAGTGGAAAATCAAACCAAAAGGAGAACCAAATGCGACAGAAAATGAGAGCTTCTAGGGTTTGGGTGCACCCCATGGTCAGATGCCTTCCTTTTTTGTTTCAACAAAAACATATCTTAACGATAATGTTATAAGATAGGACAAACGATGTTAAAAAATCAATGCAAATGGCAAAAGGCTCCCTATTAGAAAACAGGATGATAGCAATGATTCCTGGCACCGTATGGCCATAGACAAGACCACTAGCCTTATTTTCTTTCATTGTCCAACACACGAATTATGAAGATTGTGTAAGTTAGGGAAGATGAATGATCTAATCTGACAGATAATGTATAAAAGTAAAAGCTTATATCGTTAAAAAAGTTCACATACACTTTCATTAGTCCTATAAAAACCTTCAATAGGCGACCCCTAGCTGCAATATTGTAGCTCAAAAGACTTTTAGACTGAAAATGGTGTCTTCTTTAGAGCTACAATTGTTCCCTATTACTGCTAATGGAGCAAAGTGATGATTATGCAAACCCTTATAAAACGTTTGTTTTACATTTTATCGTACTTGTTTGATATAGCTTACCGACTAGGCAATAAAACCGAACCACATAAAATATCAAATTTTCATCGGGGCATTTTTTTAAAAGTTATACATATGAAGGTCTTTCAGAAGGGAATTTATACGGCAAGTTCACAAAATGTGATTTTGACGTCTTGTGAGCGGTACGGTAGATAGTAAGCATGGTATTTATGTTTGTTTTGGACAAAAATAATATGTAAATGCATTTATATGCATAAAATAATCGGAAACCTTAAAAAAAGTATGAAAAACTGTGCCCGAGTGATTTTCGGAGGCAGTGCTCCACTACGATACCTAGGGACCAATTCGTACCCGGCCTAAAGGCATAGTAGGCCGGGTACGTATATTCGTTCTAGGCGGCGCCCAGACTCCCATCCTTTTCTTGCTTCGTGCCTTTATGAATAGATATTCAGATTTTAGGCAGTGCAATTCTGTAACTTTATATTCAAAATATGACATTAGACGTCAAAAATAATAAACGAACATTTTTACATGGCTTCAATTATTTTTTGGAAAAAGTGTATATTTATTCGAGGGCTTCTGGGGGCCTAGGCGGCCCCAGACCCCCGCCCTTCTTCGCTTTATGTCCATATAAATATTAAGATTTTGATATTGCAATTCTGTAAGTAAAACAAATTAAATCAAAACTTCAAATAAAAAATATGTCACTTGACACGAAAACCATAAATAAACATCCTTAAATGGCTTCAATTATTTTCTGGAAATTGTGTTCATGAAATCCTCAGAATGCAGGATTTTGTACCATTTATTCGAGAGCTTCTGGGGGCCTAGGCGGCCCCCAGACCCCTCGCCTGATTTGCTTTGTCTCACGCCCCCTCTAACCTCAAAACCTGAATCCGCCCCTGAATTATAACAAAAGCTCGATTAAAAAAATGTGGCTGTAGTTTCCTCTAAATTCCCAACTCGATAAAAGGAAACTGAAATAGCATCGTTTAAAAAGAGTCAAATTCTTGACCAGTTGTTTACAAGGGCAAGTCGATTTCGAGTTACCTCCCGTCAACCACACATAGACGGTAGGCCTAAATGTACTCATTCTTAGTATTTCAACTAAGCTGATTATCTAATAAGACTACTTTTTATATTTACAGAAATGACCTTTAGGCCATTTTATGCCATGGTTTACTCCACATGAAGTCGTTGAGGATGACTGTTTTTTCTCTCTCAACAAGATATCAATGTGGACTGGTTTCCGAACTTATGAAGATGTGTGTTTGACCACGGTTTAAGAATTTCAAAAAGTGTTCCTCATTGTAGCATGATTCCGCAAGAAGTCAGAATTGGTTACGATTACAACATTCCACAAAGGTAAGTGATTTTCATTATTACAGGGGGTATGTGTTTCAATGATGACATGATTCCACAAAAGGCCTGGTCAGTGTTTGCCATGGTTATACATGCCGTTTGCCATGGTTACATGACTGTTTATAGGTCAGCGTTTGTCATGATTAAAAGACTTTACAGAAGGTCAATATTTGCAATTGTTACATTTCTTTCTAAGAGGTCAGCGTTTTCCATGATTACAAGACTGTGCAAGAGGTCAATGTTTGTTATGGTAACATGACTGTGCAAGAGGTCAATGTTTGCCATGGTTACATGCATATGACTTTCTAAGAGGTCAGCGTTTGCCATGATTACAAGACTGTATAAGAGGTCAATGTTTGCCATGGTTACATGACTGTGCAAGAGGTCAATGTTTGCCATGGTCATATGACTGTACAAGAGGTCAGCGTTTGCCATGGTTACATGACTGTACAAGAGGTCAGTGTTTGTCATGGTTTCATGACTGTACAAAAGGTCAATGTTTGTCATGGTTACATGACTATACGAAAGGTCAATATTTGCCATGGTTACATGACTGTACAAGAGGTCAGTATTATCATTGTTACATGACTGTCTAAGAGGTCAGAATTTGTCATTGTTACACGACCTCATTGTTTGTCATACTTTAACATCAAACTAGGTCCTATGTTTTTAATATTGACCATTACACACCCAAGCCATAAGGTTCATATAATTATCATATCAATCCTTTGAGTTTTCATATCAACGTTCCACCTCCATCTGTATGGAAGTTTTTGATCGATCAGCCAGCTTTGCCTCTGTACATGGCCTTATATCGAACAACCCATGTCATTTGAATTTCTGTTTGTCCTGGATACGAGATTATTTTGTCATACAAACTGCAGATTAAACATTGCTATCTGAAAATTTGCAGAGAAAACCGAAACACAAACTAAACACACGAGAAAGTGATCCCATGATCCCACGCGTTAAAGTGATCAGATACAGGAGATTAAAAAGTTAATGCAAGTTAATGTCTCCTAGTACTTAATAAATATAAATGATGACAAAAGGACAGTACAGAATAGGCAAAATTCAAACTTTATTTTTTTGAAAATCGAAAATTAAATTAGCGATGTTTGTTTTAACCTGGAGAATGATATGATCTATTTGAGAACAATTACCTAGCGGGAGACGTTGGTTATGCTGAAGACGGTTACCCTTCCGACACATCACCAGACCAAGTTGTCTCAAAGTCATTGTATTTTCTCAACAGTCTAATACTGTATTGCTGACAAACCTAACCCATATCAGCCAGATATGTTTGCATAGTGTTGGTTCAACAAACGTTTGTTTTAATAACGATGAATCATATGCAATGGTATAAATCAGAAGTAATGATAATAAAGCCCGATACCTGATCCATACAGCTGATATACATTGTATCCAGTGTGCCGGTCGTTATTATGTATGTGCGACACGTGTTATATAGCTAGTCATTATATAGACTGCAGATAAAGCGAATTGTGGTTAACTGTAGTACATGGTACCAATGTGGTTTGCTGGCTCGGTCTCTATTTTATGTCCATATGATATATATGATGACATCCGTGAGGCTATGTTGATCTCCATTCATGTGTGATGTTTTGTCGGTAAAGGAGCTTCTTAGATGTAAAATGTACTTTACTTGATTAGAGCAAAACGGATTCATTTAGATGACACAGTAAGATAAAATACTATCATTGATTCGGAGAGGCAAGGCGGAAAATTGCAAAAGCCTGAATGGATAACTTCAAAACCCTAATAACGTTCTTTCAGGTTGATAAAATAATGTTTGGTGAGCGAGTCCTTGACATGGTTAGTCTACCGCTAGTTGACTAGCGACAGGTAAGCACAAGTTATGGCGTCAGTAGGTAAGGTTTACATAGGCACGACAAGGCACCAGCGGTAGTTGTGTATCCACAGGCATAACCCAGCTCATTTTTCATCGGTACCGACACCATATTGTAAGCCACGGCAGGATCAATAACCGGTTTGTTAAAGTTGATAAGATTCGCAAGAATCCAAAGGAAACCACTGAATATCAAATTCAATAAACGCAAAATTTCATTGCTCAATCAAAGCGGGAGGGGAAACACAAAGTGTAAGAGCTAAGTATTCACTACCGACCCAAATCTGCCAAAGTCGCTGACACTAAAATAAACAATTTCGCCGACACGAGCTCCGCCTATCGAAGCTGGCAGTTAATATTAACCAATGGGAGAAGTGCTTGCAAGCGACCTTGCAGGACAATGACTGGGTAATTGATATGTAAAGCGAGAAGGTTGTGATCCGTGAGGCTTGTTTGAAATGTGTGTCAGATTAAGCTAATACATCAGTCATGCATATTATGCTCATCTGGATTTCCTCGGAGACGAGAGGCCAATATTTTCTACGTTAAGATGTCAAGCATTCTCAACAAAGGACGTGCTAGCCGGATTAACTGCATTTATTCGGGAAACAGATAACGCAAGAAGGCAGGCCAAGTTGGCCCAGCACGTATGTGCTCGTGTTATTTATGTATAACGGAAGCCTGCATTGCTATTGTTGTTTGTGCCTTTTTACGAATGCATATTGTACTTGGCTGGAAAAGAGTTTTCCTTTTCCTCGCCTCTTCGTGTTTACAGCCACGACTGAATTCTTTACGCTTGCCTTGGAATTTAATGATATGCTTGTGAGGGTCGGTGATTACCGCAAGGTGACGCTGTGTACGGCATTTTCCCAGATAAAAGGTACTAAATTCTAATTTTTCTTGTCTTATTCTTAGCAACCATTGATTTAATGGCTTTGTCGTCATGCATAATACGTAAGAAAAGACGGCTACCTTTACGGATGCCGTACGTACATATTACAGCGGTTGGCCACTAGGATGCACGACTATCTTTCCACTCGGCCTACACACTGTGTATTTATTGCACTTGTATTTATAACCGGGGGATCATTCTCGCATTACAAAGGGAAATGTATTGGATTTTCACTATAATCAAATGATGTAGTGAATTCAGCATCTAATGAAAACGATATTGATCACGGACGATAGAGAAGGCAATGGCGTACCACAAGCCCCTTATCGTCTTGTTGACCTAGTTTGACTACTCAGTATATACATTCACGTTTGCCCAGTCGGGATATAAATGGGTTTTATTCCCATGGTAACTATTGGCATCCTATTTATTTGTCATAAAATAAACACAGATACAGATAGACAGAAAACCAGTATGCACGAAACATGATAGAACAAATTGTCGTTTTTAGCAGACCGTCGGCAAAACACTTTAAGATAGGCAAGGCAGCTCTCAAAGTCATGCAACATCGTATGTCCCTCTTGCCGCCATCATGCTAAGTTGTTTTCATGAAACGTGAGAAAAAAATGGCACTTTGTTTTAGAGGCGGTTGTGGAGTATATGAGTGTGTGATCGGGTTCACCTCGTTAGGTTGGCTGCCAAGGGCTTGGAGCCTTCTCGGTTCGTGCTATCCCTCACAGGCAGCGAGTTGGCGGGCAGGTCCACACAGCTGTGTAGGCTCGGCCGCAGCACACAGCCAACCCAACCACCACAAAACATACATAGCAGCCACCTTATATAGGTCAACGGTAAAAAAAGAAATAAAAATCCGTGTATTTATAGTAATTATTCATTCTCCTCGTTTCAACTTTTCGTTTCCAACATAGGCTAACATTACATGTAAATTTTTTATTAGATATGGACATTTGTTTTGTTTAAACATCGATCATACTACTAAAGGGTTGGGACAAACCGAATACTTATATGTATTATTTTAGAGTAAATTCAAATTTCGAATTATTTCATATTTTACTTATCATCTGATAATTGTTTTTACATTTTTTACAGCCGGTAAAACTACTTTTTGTGATTAAGATGAGGTTATTTCAATGAATCGGCCACATTTGAAATAATTATTCCAGTTTACTGCGTAAAATAGAACATTTCTAAAGAACGTATAAAGTTTCCGTTGTTTTATTAGTTAGGCAAAGTATGTCGAATAAATTTTGCATTATAAATTAGAATTTCTAAGATTTTCCGCTTGCTTTAATTATTCCGTGTTACCACTGTGGGTCTGTAGACCAGTGTTTGCTTGAATTTCTAAAATTTAGAATATTATTTGTAGTCCTAATGTACTACTGATAGCATAATGTTATGAAGAGACAACTCCATGCCCTATGCCATTGTATGTAAAATATTCCAATAAAATATGTTTAAATTAAAAATGTTATTTGGAGACAAAAACAATATTGAAGAATGCATGGCTTTCATGTCTATATTGTACGTCATGCGTGTGTTTTAGTTATCTGAGGCCTTTAAACTTTAATATGATATATCCTTAATTGCCTAAGAGTCATTTATATTTTCTTCTTTCTTTTTCAATCCATTATCCAGTGCGTATGAATGCATTATATCATATTTTTTTTCAAATTTTCATGAAAATCAAACAAATCATTAACGCATTAACAACTTTCTCTTAAAATATATCTTTTCTTTTGTCGTAATAATGTGAGAACCATTTTTATACATTTTGTGTACAAAATAATATATATGAAAACATATATTTCCAAATTTAATAAGTCCCTGAATCAAACATTATAAACGAAGTGCAGAACGTAATAGAACAATGTTAAAATTTGTTACCTTAGTTTCTTTTTGTATTAAAAAAGTAATGAGAGTTGTTAATGACGACAATAGTTATAATTATAATATAGTTTTAAAATCTTTTCCTAATTCATTAGGATAATTAGATAATATATTGCAATAGACAATTAGAAATAAGTTTTGTTATTGTTGTGCGTATAATATAAAAAAACTCGATAATTTATATGATTGAAAAATATTTTAATTTCATCTACAATTTAAAGAACATTGATTATATCAATCACCTATGTGCCCTACAGGAATGCCATGTTTGAATGCTTTACAAACGACAGATATAAAGACTGAATTTCAGTAAGTAAGAACGGCAACAAACCTAAATACTTAATAGAGAAACATTTTTTCTGTCGTCTCTATTCTGGTATTTTAACACTAAAAATTGGATTTCGAAATTTTATCAAACAAGTCATGTATTTTGACAAGACAAATTGTATAGATTATGAATATAATGATATGCATGTTAATTTGTAATTTGTATTGGTAATGCTATACATGTAAATAGCTATTTATCTATTCTGAGAGAAGTCGTTGATAAATTGTAATAACTTGTGACTAATCCCTTGATCATCAGAATTAGAAATATTCCAATTTTTCCATAGCAATGATAGTGGCATATTTAAAATATAACATAAATTATTTCTCACATTTTATATAAATAATCGAGTTATTAAGATATGATGATATTTTAACATCTTTATAGTAATTGCAAGATAAATCTTTACAGAATGTGTACTATTAACCTTCCTCTGACCATTGAGTGTCCACACCTCGAACTCTATACGATAAGTTGGGACGAGGGATCATATCACTGTAAATTGAGTCGATTACTAACATCTTGTTTACAAATCATTATCGATACAGATGCATTTATCTAGAATCAGCACAAATATAAATTTTAAGCTAATATAAAGGTAAACGAGCTTATTTTAGATTGAAACAATTGCTATCATAAAATTAAATAGCGTTTTAATTTCTCCAGGAAATAACGTTTCTTTACAATGAATCGTCTTTTATTACAGTTTTGTATTCATTCGCTCTTTTTGATTGCTTCAAGAGAAATTTTATTAATACTATTAAAATAACTCAATGATTCTTTAACTTACGAAGATTTTCTTAACTTAAATTAATATCAAATTCAGTTCCTGTGAATGTAATCATTTCAGTAGGAACTAACATGTTGAATACATTTTCAAACAAGTGTTCCCCAGAGGGAGAAAATATCTAATTTAAAGAGTATAAATGAAATATTTAATGTAGTTTAACCACAAATTGATTTGTTTAACAGAAGCATTATCTGACTGTTTATGCAACTCAAAAATAATTTCGCCGATATTTAATAAAAGATTTGGATAACTGTCCATCTCTTGCATTTTCCCTAACTTCTGTCTCCATCAGAGGCAGTAATTTGGCGTGATTCAGCGACAGACAGATAGACAGATATTTACGTATCGGCAGATCTTTTTTGTGAAGTCTTCACATTTATCAAGAATAATTGAATTTTGATCAAACTGTGTAAATATTCTATATATAGTTCTCCAAAAATCTTCTTAATCGATTTAAAATGCAAAATACGTACAATTTATTCTGAAAGCTGACATAAGTCAATAACTGTAATAAAAAGCTCAATACGAATTTAAAAAAAAAAGACACAACCAGATACACATGCGTGCTTTTCATTTCATTTGGAAACGACTTAATAGATCCATAAGATATTGGGAAAATGACAATTTGTTGACATTGCATATAATTAAATGATTTTAAAATCGAACACTTTAGTTACTGCGAAAATATGATTTTATTCTTTTACGTATGTGACGAAGGGTATGTTCATAGATCACTTAGTTTTACATTATCGATTTGTTACCATGTCATCCAAATTTCAAAACAAAATTATGAAAAAATATCATAAAGTTTTGGTACACTATCTTTATACTTAAGTACAAAAAGTAGCAATAACTTAAAAGGAGAATGAATAATTCTATCATTTTAAAGCAATACAAACTATTTAATCTAATTTTATTTGCTCATTTTGTTCAAGAACTTGTTAAAATCGACTGTCATATGGTAAAAAATGATAAATTGTGTCAAAAAATCCTGACCAGTTGCACACATTTTGCAAACTTGCAAATATAGGCAAAAGCTAGAAGTTGTCTAATAATGAAAGAAGAAAAACCCAACAAATATGTCAACATCAACCAGTATTCACGATATGTTGGTGGTGTGAAAGGGTTCAATCAGGGCAAATGCATTTATTCATATGTTGTTCGTGTCATTATTTTATAGCTACTTACATATCAGGTATTCATCAAAGATCTGTTACTTACTCTTCTCTTTGACTAATGGATTTAATTAAGCATTTCCATTTCCACCTCGGTCCATGATTAGGACAAGTATTAATGGGATTCACTGCATCACGTTGTTAATTGAGATCGCGATTCCCCACTTGACAGAAAATCTTTTTCCTGTCAAGCATTATGAACTGATTCTAAAACTTTGCGAGCGTTAAACACTCTGGATTACACATAGCATAAGTTTTGAAATAATAATCAGATCCCCTACTTGATATTATTAAAAAATACAGTCGCATATATAAGTTAAACACATTATGTAATTAAAATAAAAGTATATACTAATATCACCAGTAAAACCCGTTTCATTTATCTCCTTAGTAATTGTTAGACAATATATAGAAGTGTCTACCTAGACAAGCGAAGACTTCGGTTTTCGACATTTGTAAAATTTCGTGATCGTTTTGTAAAAAAGTTAAAACTAATGTTATACTATCGGGTTATCAGAATAGTTTGACGTATATGAACGTAGGTTGGAAAAGATTGAATAACATTTTAACTAGCTTGTTGCGTGAAGTACAAATGCCACTAACGAATAGTAAATCATGTAAACTTCACGTTTAAAAATTAAAGTATGTTTCTATTAACGTGATATGTATAGACACAGATTGATAATTTTGATTCATTAAGATTATGGACACGATTGCAAAGTGTAATAATCCAGCTATTTTTTTTTATTTTAGATTATTGTCAAATTCACTGGACTGTTCTATAAATATTCAATAGAGGAAACGTGGGAAGAAAATCCATTTACGCACTTGATACTTCATCTAATAATAAGACACATTGTTAGTAATAAACGTATCATATACCAGTAAGTTTATCATTACTTTATTGTTCCAATGATTAGAATAGTTTATATAATTATAAACCCCCACATTGATTGTTAGAAAGTTTTATCATTTTGTTATTTTATTTCAACATCGTAGAAACTAATCGAAAACTTAATATCAAAAAAATGATACATTACAACATTCTGTTTTAATACGATGTACATGAACTGGGATTGAGAGTGAACGAATCGTTGATATTCAAAACATACATTTACCTCATTCACTCTCATCATATTTAATTTTGTTTTGAGAGTAATTTATCTAAAACTGTTTGAACTCCTCGACGATTCCAATTGAGTTTCAGCATGGCATCAATTTTGCAAGCTAACATTGACGCCAAACATTCAATTCCACTATATTAAAAATAATTTATATGCATAATATGGTCAGGGCTAGAGTTTCTGGCTACTTTATGTTGAAATGTAAACCACATTTTCTTTTTAAATGGGAATCTAAAATTGTCGGTGGCCTAAATGGGTGGTTTTTATCATCCTTTATCATACAAATCTTGTATTTTCTTCAGATTTATAAAACATTACCAGTAAAGCAATGTGAGAAAGCAGAGATTGGTAAAGGCCAGTAAATTCATCATTTTCGCTCCATGATTTCATGAAAGCCATTGCACGGTAGAGTTATGATGGATACCCGATTTCATACGGCATGGGTCTTCTTACCTTTATTCCATCAAAATGGAAATGTATGAGTAGGAAAATTAATGATACAAAGGGCAATTTAAGACCACTATGTCCTGCGGTAGGGGCAACTCAAATCACTTGTTTCATCGTTGCTGTCGGTGTATAAAGGAGGGACATGAACAAAATATGTTCATATGGCAACGAGACGATGCAATAGGGTAGGTGTAGTGCACAGACATGATGGATAGACGATGTGCAAGGAGAGTTAGAGAGCAGAGACATGTCGGATATAGCACTAGGATTTGATTTGTCGTTATAAGCTCTGAATCATATAGATAACAGCACGTCGAGCCAGGCTATACTCTAAACTGTCATAATGCATAAACCGAATGACAAGAGGGCCATATATCACTATGATTCGCTCTAAACCAACGCATAATGACATTTTAGACAGATGATATTTTATTGAATTAAAACACATACATCTCCACAATTCTGATTGGTAGGATGTTGTTTTTATCATGTGTGCTGTGGGCGACTACTGCCCGCCAAAATGACAAAATTGATATAAAATCCATCCATCAACACCTTGGCGGTCACTCCTACAATGTGTTCCTGTAGGAATATGTAACAAATAGTAATTATTCGCACTAAAATTGAGCTGAAATGAAGAATATTAATATGAATTATTCACTAATAAGATTTGTTTTTATAACAAGTCATTTCATAAGATGAGTATGTACTATGATACATGCATTACGATTTCATAATGTTTAGAACAATAAATGTAAGAACGACTATGTATATTCCTAAGAGCATATCCGAAATTATTCAAACATTTTGATACATCTGTAAATCATATAAAGATAACACAGTTAAAAAAGAACTCCGAACAAAATTCTTTTTAAACATGTAAGATTCATGGTGTGAACAAAAAAATGAACAAATGCAAACAAATAAAACACTTAAAACCAAGGAACAAAATTGATATTTAGTCTATACAAAAAGGGCGTTGACTACTCATCAACAGCTATTGATAAACTGGTACAGAATCATTAAAACAGACTGATTTTCTATATATAGCTCGTAAACCTGATTAGGGCAATCACTGTAGATGGTATACAGAGCACGAAACACAGTACCATTACGATAAAGAGGAATAAAGATGGCTTCTCTGTAGGACAGAGGTTGTATGCTGGCTCGTGCTGCTTATGGAATAGAAACCTGGAGGTCGATGAAGACAGAAGGAAGGAGCCAACATTGGATGCCAAGAAAAGAGATCCATATCGGACAGGGAAGCGTTTGAAGTGCAAAAACAAAGGAAGAAGTAAAATATACCAATTCAGAGCCAAACGCCAAAGGATTCGCATGGATATACACACGATACATCGGATAACATCTTTTCTGAAACAGATAGATGGCGAGTTTTTGTGATGTGGCGCTGATGAGTTGTTCACAAGGGTCCGTTTGCCATGTGCTTGAGTACAATGTTATGCATTATACCATGGCATTTACACCCAGGTAGTTAGCTCCACAGGGCTCGATTAAATCTTGTATTTTAAACCTGCATAAATAATTAAATAGAATTGTTCACATGATTGTCCTGGAGAAGAGCCAACTTGATACACACAGACAAACGTGGTGGCAGGCCGGTTTCTGGGAATGCATTGTTTTAACTGGGACACGTGTTCTCATTACAAAAACATACCTCTAAATCTTCGTTTCTGTGTTCCGTAACTTATGTTTATGTTAGATACCTTACTCTTTCTTGTTATATACTCGAGGGACCACTAATGATAAATTTTATGATGCTACGCCGTGTTTTCGAAGGGCAAGAACATCTTCTAGATATACCTTACCAATAATGGTGAAATGTCAGCGTCCACAGTGTAACAATAATTATATCAACTTAATACATTGTAATGTTGATTGTTGAAATGCCAAAAAGAAATATTTTGTTATAATATCTTTTTGTTTAAAGTTCATGATAGTTAACATATCAATTAATTACAATGTAAATTTCCGTAGTGTAACTGGCTTTAAACAACTTGAAGAAGTTATTATATAAAAAGCAATGAACGCAAATATGCAGACTTCATTTCATGCAAGATAAATCGTTATTTTTTTGTTAACGAAGAAGACATATTTTAAAATGCAAATTTAATGAATAAATAAAGAATTTTTATTACAATCGATACAAAACGTCAATCGACATGCATTTGCATGCTTTTTGTTCTTGTCTTTGACAGTGAACTTTTTACTTGCAATCAATGTAGAATTAATTATCTGATAATTACCAACCTAAAACTCGACTCCCACAAAAGATCTATAATTTATTGGACTCGTGATGTTATTACTGATAACCTAAATACCTACCATTCTTTAAACTATATGAATAACAAATTACATGCATTAAGTTTAGTTACAATAACATCCTTCACATTCAGAAATGGTTATTTTGTGATTTAGGCCCGCTGATCTTTTAGCAGTAAATTTTTCTTAAACATTTTACAATTGTATGTATATGTATATAAATGCATACTCATATTATTTACCTATAGTATCACTGAAATAAAAGCATGCGGATATATTTACCGTAACTACATGCATTTTGTTTCCGGCATATGTCTTGATTAGACAAAACATTGAAAGTAGACTTTTTGTTTGCTTACATTATATTGGCATGAAAAATATCAAGCCTATGTTTTATCGTTTTCCCCAAATTTTGCGTAAACTATCATCTCTTTGTAAGATTAAAATATCATTATACGATAATTAGTTTTATTATAAAAAATAGGCTGCATAAAATTTAAACAGAAGAGTTGAGTGTATTTTTTGGCTATAATTATTAAAATTTAGCCATAATATTGGCCTGAGCAAAGTAAAGACGCTATCAGTGCTATAATGGAATTCTGTCATTCAGATGTTTTTAAAACGCAAATAAATTTATGAATTTCGCTTTTGATTCTTAGGGAATGCTTTTTTAAACTATCTTCTAAAAGCGAATGTGAGTCTTTACTTTGGAGTAACTTTATATCCCTGTGTAGTTTTATTTAGGTCTTCAGCGGATGCGACACGATGCGCAATACTTTGAAATTTGCAGTAACATTTCCTTTTCAGTGATTACTGATTTTTTATTATCTTTTTGTGGGATACTGTAGTTTTTATGTAAAGAACTTTTTTTTACATTTTATTCAATGCATTGATGTCTCATGGAGAGTGAAATGAATTTTGAATAATAAAGCTTTAAAAAAATAATGTTTTTCTTCGACATAACAAAGGGGAAAACATTTAAGAGAAGATGAAATGTCGATAACACCGTTGTCAAGTAATACAAATACTTTACTGCCTTGTATTGTAAGGATCCACTGAAAAATAATTAGCAAAAGCTGTATTGAGCAATTGTTTAATTACAGTACCTTGATGTTCACGTAATTAGTTATCAGGGTTAACGTTATTACACTGAGTATACTTAACATGGTTTCATCTAAAGAAGAGTTATTATTGATTAGTGTGTGCTAAGTTCCCCTTTGTATTAATTTAATACAGATTGAATAATAAAGTAGCATTATATGTTGGATGTATCTGGAACTAAAATCAAAGCAAAATGCAATAGGATGGTACAAAGTGTTATTAAACAATCAATCTAAGATGATAAAACGTTTATGCATGTAAGGACAATGTGTATTCTATGTTAAAAGGTATGCTATTTGATATCTGTTAATGATAAAGTAAGGAATCGTAGTTATGTCAACAACATTCATTTCAACATAATAGACAAAATAACGTGAGTGTAAACATTGAATTTGACTGCAATAATATTGCTACATAACATGCATCTGAAATATAAATTGTGTTTGGGGATTCATTCATTTTAAAGCAAGTTTATTATGTATATTGATACTTGATAAATTTCCCATTTTTGTTTTGAATTAAGATGACCACATGCACGAGTGAAATGCATTTATCATAAAAATATCACAGCGAAATATTATGTATGAATAATTCTTGCAATTTCACAACATCAACTTTCAGTTCATGACAGATTGGACGCATGAATATATCTGATATCAGTGTCAGTGTTTTTAATGTTCAGTATAGATATGTTAATTGTTGATAAACTTTTATTGAATTCATTCTTTTAAACATCATCGGTAATATTTACAAAAGGAGAGATTTTGATTTATGATATTAAAAACAAAAACATTTGTTGTAAATGCACGAATTTTCTTCTTTATGAAAAAGACAAAAAATAAAAATACAAAAAAAAAAAAAAAAAAAAAAAAAACAACAACAACAACAAAACTTAAAAGCTTAAACCCCATAAAAGAATTGGTCTATGTAAAATCAGAAAAAATATATACGTATCGTTCTCTTTGTATTTACATTTTTTATGAATTCTTTTATCTTCAAATTGAAGACTACTTTGTAATAGAAAACATGCAGGGGAATTTACAATAAACTAATATGTCAGTATATGCGTCTGCCAGGCTCGTATGACATGTCAACGCCGAACTCGACGATATTAATTAATTACTGCAGTACATTTAAAGTAACAGCAACATTATGTGTGGCAGCGAAGACTTCTCCTAGTGGGGTAAGTAAACATTCTTGGAAGTGTTTGTTCATAAAATAAAAATAAATGTCTGCAGTGGTGCTCGTTATATCTTCACTCCTGTGCATTACGGTATTAAAATCTTACACGCTGTGATGTGATGCAGTCATTGGTTTATGTGCTCTTCACAACGGAACACTTTCTGCCTCATCGTTCACTTGTCAGATGGCCTAGTATTTCCACAGGGTAAATCAAGTATGTTGGACCTCATTTAAAATCACAAAGATGAATTTTATATGTCGTGTTTCTCATTTCAGAAGTAATTTCCATCTCTTCTTAAATCTGGATGTGCTTTTATAATAATTATTTCAATGTTTTAAGGATATTGCGTTTTATAACTTTTATGACAGGTCTTCTGAGAAGAAAATTAAAACCTTTGATTTCTTCGAAGTATCAATAAATAGATCGACCTGAAGTGTTTCTATCATGCAAAGAGATTATGGTTGGTTTCAAAGATGTGATCGCTGCTTCTCCTTCCTGTACTGCCAATGCACCATTCTTATCACTAGAAATTACGCCTTTCTTTGACTAGGTTGTACAGTAATATATACATGAAGCTATAATGCCTTCCATAAAATGGCTGATCCCATCACACAGGTGAACAGATGCTTGGAAAATAATCGCGACAGAATCATACATGCATTAGAAAAGAAGTAAATAATCAAGATGAAAGAGATTGTTTGATCCTCCAATATTCAGCACTCGATATATATAGTAATTTTACAGTATACCTTACATATCAACTTCAATTCAAACTACTTTAATCATTTTTTATTATTTTACCCATCAAAGAGAGTTCATGATTGCACTTCCAATTCGTCATAGAAACTGTGTTGCGAAACAGCGTCATTACAAGCTAAAGGGTTTCACAACAATGACACGAATCTTTATATTATTCTCACCAGCATTCATGTCAGCCATGATAAGTTATTGTGTCCAGAAAACTGTAAAGTGACAGCAACACTTGACAATCATATTGATTCAGTTGGAATGGTGACCTTTGTTTTCAATCTCGTGCCTGGATCGCGTGTGACCCGGAACCGTTCTGACGGAAGCCACGTGTAACTGGGTTGGCTGACTGCGGTGGTCGAACCAGAGTAAAAGTCTATAGTGTGCAGATGTGATTGGCGAACACCGTTCATAATCTCGTAGGACATAAATCAAATATTTACAGTTTAATTTCAATACAGACAGTCATTATTCGAACAAGTATTTCCGATTTGGTTTTTAGCTTAATCGCTGAAATAATGCAGTATTACTGTGATGACTTTAGCTATCTTCTTTTAACACGGAACCAAACATTATAACTTTTCTAACACATGATTTGTGGCAGCAGAGAAATTATAAGATATTTACGCTTTCTATGCGGTAAACATAACAATATGCAAACAAAACAAAAATTAGTCAAATACTGATTTGAGGCGATAGTTTAGTTAGTAGATTGTGTTTTTGTTTAAGCTGCCATGCGATTTGATCGAATCGTATCAAATATCCATTCGGACTTATTTCTTCGGCAGTGAATTTTGGCTTTAGGGACTACGACGTTCGTTCGTTAAAAGTTAATTTTGTAGACTTCTCAGTTGATATAAAATCGAATTTCCATAATGGTTTTTTCTTAACGATAATTAAACCTTTGCGTGATCGTAATATCAGATATATTACAGTCAAACATCTGTATAGCTATAACTTGCTAGATTTTAACCGACATTTTTTGAGTGGCATGTCACGTAAAAATGTGTTTGATTGACATGGTTATAACAGATATTTCATTAAGTGTCCTAATTCGACCATGTAAATACATAAATTTTATTACATTCACAGATTAATAAGCTAGAAATTGCATTAGCATACATGTTAGCACTGAATAATTAGTATTTATTCTTTTTGTAGATTTCTGTGGTTAAAAAGGATAAGTTCACTTTTGAAACACATGGTCTTGTCTTAAGGATTTGTTATACATATTTTGAATTTTGTGTTTTTTTTTTGTACTTTCTCTTTGTATCCTGCTTCGGATTTTGTTGTTGTTGAGATTTTCTTATACGATTTTATAATTTAACGTAAAACCGGAAATAGCACCTGGCGTAAAAAGGTGCCTTTAATGAAAATGAATGTTTAAAAAACTGTAAAGTATCAATGTAACATATCTATTGAATTTTATGTGTATTAGTTATGACTTAAAGTTTTATATCCGATACATTTTTACATATTAAATTCCGTTTACCTAAAATGAATTAGATAGCCTTGTGTATATATTTGTAGGAGGTTATCTTTGAGAAGTAATTAACTTTACATAGACACACGATGACTTAACGTTTTTTGAAAATGATGTGAGAGAGGGATTGAAACAATACTCTGAAATTGATAACATACTGCATCTAAGGATATTATGAGTTTTCTTTGCAATCTAAGTTTAATGATATACACAGATGTAATTAATTATATAAAACTAAGCAATTTTGAATACCCGATATAATTTCAACAAACCACACACGTCGTCATATTTTGGTTATAACGTAAAGAAATACGGCCTAGTAGTCAATATTGATTCGCACGTTTAGTTAAGAACTATAAATATACGGTTTTGCTGATTAGAGTAAAGGTACAAATCGTCAAAAAATAAGTGAATACAAATAATGTACGATGTCAGTACCATAACTGTACCAGTAATAAATGAACAACTTATCAACAAGTAACGACTCATGTGTCGTGAAAGTACACCAAAATATAATCAACAAACCACCAAAATACTTCCGATTTATAAGAGACAACCAATATGCCATCAAGATACTACCAATGTATTATGCAAGTTATTTAAGACACCCAATTGTTCGTTGTTTAAAGTTAATTTTTAGGTAACAACCTCTACTCGTAACATTAGCCCTCCTGATTGTTCAACATGGATAAACTACAGCGGAGTTCCCCATGATACAGCCCATGTATAACGAAGGCCACTAATGTGCTACTCAGACCATCCGGATATATTACACAATACCACAAAGGTACCTTCGATGTACCATTACGATACCCACAAAGGTACCTCCTAATTACCATTACGGTTCCCACAAAGGTACCTTCGAAATACCATTACAGTACCCACAAAGGTACCTCCTAATTACCATCCCGGTACCCACAAAGGTACTTCCTAATTACCATCCCGGTACCCACAAAGGTACTTCCTAATTACCATCACGGTACCCACAAAGGTACTTCCTAATTACCATTACGGTACCGACGCAGGTATCTCTTAATTACCATTACGGTACCCACAAATGTACCTCCCATTTACCATTACGGTACACTCAAATGTACCTCCCATTTACGGTACCCACAAATGGACCTCTTAATTACCATTACGGTAATTACCATAACTGTTCCCATAAAGGTAACTTCGACGTATCATTAAGGTACCCACAGAGGTACTTCCTAATTTCCATAACGGTATCCACAAAAGTACCTTCGAAGTACCATTACGGTACCCACAAAGGGACCTCCTAATTACCAAAACGGTATCCACAAAGGTACCTTCGAAGTATCATTAAGGTACCCACAAAGGTACCTCCTAATTACCATTACGGTACCCACAAAGTTACCTCCTAATTACCATAACGGTTCCCACAAAGGTACCTTCTAAGTAGCATTACGGTACCCACAAAGGTACCTCTTAATTACCATTACGGTATCCTCAAAGGTACCTCCTAATTACCATAACGATATCCACAAAGGTACCTACTAATTACCATTAAGGTACTCACAAATATACCTCCTAATTACTATTTTGGTACCCAAAAAGGTACCTTCGATGTATCATTACGGTACTCACCAAAGTTCCTCCTAATTACCATTACTGTTTTAAAGTATTCCCTATTCTCTAGAAATTTACTAATTATCGTTAATCATTAACTAAACGAACACCAGGAAAGCAAGAAATAAGCATTGCGTTTCATTCATTCTTTTTGGTTTTATTCTCCATACTTTGACGTGACTGAAGACTTCTGTGGCGAGACTTTGGATATGTTACAGTTTACTCCATTCTGACCCAGTCTTTTCTGTTCTCAATAGGAAATGATCTGGAGTCTTCGTTCATACGATCCTTATATTCACTTTGTACATTCATAGCCATCCCTTTTTTAGATCTTTGTACATCTCTTTGTACATTCATTGTACATCTCTTTTTACGATCTTTGTACATCCCTTTGTGCGATCCTTGTACATCTCTTTGTACATTCATTGTACATCTCTTTTTACGATCTTTGTACATCCCTTTGTGCGATCCTTGTACATCTATTTGTACATTCATTGTACATCTCTTTTTATGATCTTTGTACATAGCTTTGTGCGATCCTTGTACATCTCTTTGTACATTCTTTGTACATCCCTTTGTGCGATCCTTGTACATCTCTTTGTACATTCTTTGTACATCCCTTTGTACGATCTTTGTACGGCTATTTGAACGATCTTTGTACAATCATTCGAACGATCCTTGTACATCTGTTTTTACGAACGATCAAGCCCCAAGATCGTGAAACAGTCTTAAGTCTAAAACAGTCTCAATTTCAGACTTCAAACACAGATGGCTTTTCAAAGAGTTACGTCGTTTTTTGATTGGCTAAGCGAATAACTGATGTCTGAGACAGTTTCATGATCCGGGGGCCAAGTGTAATACCTTAATAACTTATGGTTAAATTTCCATATTGTGTTTGAAAATGTGTCAATGCAGTTGAGAAATATTTGTATTGTCAACAAACAATATAGGTTATCGTTTTGAATGATGTCATTAAAATTTAATATGAATCCTTAGTTAAGCGTTTACTTATTAGAAATAATTGGTATTTTGTAATTTGACTTTTAAATCTGTTCTAACGTATAAAGATATTCTGGATACATAGTTTAACATGAAAGTTAAACTATGATAATAAACAGTATAATTGATTCCATGGGTAATTGCCAATATGTTTCGGTATAACGAGAAATATGGGTATCGAAATTAAAACGTGGTTTTAGAATTTAGACGGTTTTAAATGCTTGCGTCAAATTGGTTTGCTGATAAAACATTTTTTTCTCTGAAAGAATCAAATAATTTAGAATTATTCATGATGTTATGACATGTTAAGTGGTAAGTAAAGTGATTTTGCATTGCTAACATTAGCATTATCTAAGTAACAGCTGTCTCTGATTCATAAAGTTCCATTATTTAGACAAGAGGATTTATATATATCTACATATACAAAAGCCCAGTCATTTATAAGACTACGTCTCTTTAAGTATAAAATAAAAACTCATTTACGCCTATTAAATGCAGGTCACCGGTTATTGAAAGCGAAGCCGTGTCAATATGTTGCTTTATTTACACAGGTATATAAAAATCTATCTGATCAACTGTATGCAGTTTTTGTCAGAGTGAATGGCTTCTGATTATTTTGCATGTGTTCGTGATGCTAGTATTTATTTTCGTATCACTAATTAACAGTCATTTATTTTTTTATTCATTGTCAGAATAAAAGGAGATGATACACCAGAAAGTGGTATGTTGAGAGGCTACAGTTTTTTGTTCCTTTGATGAATAAACTAAATTGGTATATTTGTACCTACAAAACGCATGTATATGAAATATCTTGAGCAAGGAGGAGGAGGTCAACCTACGAAATGAACTCATAAATCCTACCGTCAAATTAATAAAATGACAAGACATTCATGGCCCATCCATTGACAGATCGTCAGCAATAATGAATATCACAGTCATGTCACAGTAATTTCAAATCAATGGCGTGCCGGCAATAATGGATAACAGAGTATGTCAGACCAAAACAGAATCTCGTCAGACGGAACACTGTAATTCCCTTAGTGCTAGCCCCGTTCTAATCACATATAATCGTCATCAACTTATCAGGTATGTAAATGAACATCGATGTCGTTTTGTGTTTTATCATAAAGCTATAGATGTTTGGTTCCTTTTTATTAAATTTGAACGAACGCAATGAATAATTGGAAATGCACGAAGTTAAAGTTATCTACGCATTCTCCTGATGCAAGAAAATTTTTTGAAGAAAAACGATATCACTTTGCATATCTCTGCAATTTGATTTTATGTCCATTGTAAAATAATATTGATTGCTTTAAAACATATTTAGTATCCGACTTTCCTTTTTTCAAATTACCAATCTGAATAAATAACAAGGAAGATAAATAGATTAGAACCAGGTACACCAAAAGAGTACGCGTTCTCTGCTTGTCGACGATAAATGTCATAGAAGTCTATAACACAACCGTACACGATCATCTACTAGGGGCAACTGATCCAAAATTTATATTTTAAGGTATATGAGAAATGCCGAACAGGTCAAAATAATTAGGAACTAAAACAGGCCGATTTTATTATAAAAGATAATCAATATTTACCAAACTGTATACTTTGCTATGAGTATATTACAATAAGGATATATAAGGATTTCTCATAGGATATGTTCGATAATAAGGAAAAAGTATTTTTATATCATGTTCTGCATAAATTATTTAATTCAATTAAAAATAGTGTTTTTAATACATAGAGATATAATTATATCAAATAAGTTTGTATAATAAAAAAAAACTTATAAATTTGAGTACATGCATACGTCATTCTCAGATTTTTTCCAAGTAATACGTTGATATATTTAATACGCACTTTCCATAAGAGTGTTTGATATCAAACTTGACTGCACCTGTTTTACCTGAAAGCCAATCAAAATCTAGAAACGTATCGAAACCCAGAAGATGTCCCTTCAGATGTTCCAAATATTTTGAAAATATTTTAAAATCATAATTTGAATATTCCATTTAACGATAGAAAGAAAAAACCAAAAGTTTTTAAAATAGTTATTGGTCAGACTCATTGAACTATCCTTATAATTCATACATATTGTGTACTTTTCAATCAATATTTGGACCTTTTAGAAATGCTATGCATTGTTAGAACAACGTTGAAATATTCTGCACTATTTGTGAAACTTCATAACCAGATATATGCCATTACATACTGAGACGTTTTGATGATAAAGTTCAATTATATGGAGAATTTTATATCACCATAATAGTAACATTAAAGCAAGAATTATTTATCATTTTGATAATGGTTTTAGCATGATCTAATTGAAATCTTTTCCAATTTTTGCGCGATATTCTAGTCAACCACCATCCGATAATTTGTTCAGTGTCATCAAACATCACGTTATTGTCTAGATCGTGATGTTAAAAATTCAATTTATGATTCATTTTGGTTCAGTGACATTAATCAAAATACACAGAATCAATGGATACGAGGGGATTTATGATTATACGTCGATAAGTTTACGCTTACTTGAAATTACTATCAGCTGTACTGGCGTTTTTTACATAGAATAAATCGGAGATAATTATGAATGTAGAAATCCAGTCAGAAACACCAACAACAAACAAAAACCAGTTTAATATACATGACTGAAAGCTGAGCTGTAATAAAACTTAAAGTACAATGGATATTGTCACGCCAGCAAAATTATATACAAATATAAGTTATTCACAAAACACACTTTATCTTAGATCTCTTCAAGTTGTAAGCTTTGAAGTTTTCTCGAACAATTCAACTAGTTTCTGTTTTGTTACGTCTGAACTGAAAACAAAGACTCATGTTATTGCATAACGCTTTATTTAAAGCAGGAGAGCTTTAGTAAATCCATGGTCAATGGCTGACATAATGAAAAAACATGCACAAATTATTATAGAGCATTTATAAAAGTACCTTCTACACTGTTACTAAAATTCAAGTCAACAATAATAATTATAAATACTATAAAACTGAAAAAAAGACCGTTATATCAACATGATTATTTTGCACACTACATATACAAAATACTAACATAAAGCGTGAAAAAATATTTTTCATCCTTCAGCTTTTCTTACTATTGCCGCACTATCAATGTTAAAACAAGAAATCAAAAATCAATATAAAATTTTGTGAACATGCAAACAAAATCTGAAATCACTAGAAGAGGTAGAAAGACAATTAAACAATTTGTACCACTTTAACTTCTGGGAATACTCTCCAATATGTTAAATATGAGTCGTTCATATTAACCTCATTTGCCGATGAACATTTAAAAAAACTATATCAATCGATGTTCTTTTTAAAATGTTATTAAAATTAATACATCCAATACGACTTCCATGACATGTAGTTTTCAAAGCACAATTCCATTTTGTCATGAACCAAAGTCTTTTTTCACAACACATCACACACACGAGACCATACAGAGAGAAAAATACTAAAAAGAACATGGTTGGATAGCTACCAACATGTGTGTTTGTATAAATATATTGACCTACTAGCCTGCTGGCCTCGGGGCCAGATGTCAATAGCTTGGATTACCAAGTTTTAGTTACGTACGTTTCACTAGGATCTTCTCTAGCAAAACGCATATAGCTGAATGTCTATTCTTTACATTTATACTTAAATAGACAAGCTTTCAGCTTCATTAAACGCACATAAAGGAGAAACATTGGAGCGTGTTATGTTACGTCTTATTTTATTGGCTGGCTAGACACATGGGCGGAGCTTATTTATATATCCATTAATTACCGCCCGGAACTAACCTCATAATCAGCGTATTTACATTTTTCTAAGATGATTTGCATATAAATATTCTAGAAGGCGATGTTTTTGCGGTAAATGTTGAAAAGACGTGTTTTCTCATGTATTAGTGTCTTAATGTATTTAGAATATATGAAACGTTCATGGTCCATTCATGGCGTTTTCTTATTTTAATTGCTTTAAGCGAGCTCATTACAGTTTTAGATAATACCATATCATAATAAGCACCATGAATATATTATTTTAAGACCCAACGTTTATACAAATGGAAAGGTATCATAATGTTTTTATAAAATGAATAAAGCAATTTCTTGTTTTCACTTTTACAGAAAATACATTGCCATAGTTTCATTTCAATGATTTGTTTTTTAAGCCTCATAAACGATACCAATATCGGAGCACGTTGTGTAAATCGCGATAAAACATTATTTTTAACAATAATCGTCTGACAGAAAAACAATTATCGGTCATAAAAAGCGGAGATGTAAATAAGATAATAATATAGATAATTTGATATTTTAATCAACTACTTTTCACATAAAAAAATCGTAATCAAATATAAATGTTAACTTTTCAAAATAGCTCTTATTCATATTCATTTATTCCAGTAACTAATTATATCTAAAGTGTAGCGTATTCAAGATGTTCATGATTTTTGAAATAAAAAAAAATAAAAAAAAAAAAAAAAAAAAAAATAGGAAAAAATCGTATCAATTGGATGGATACAGTGTGTTTAGCCATATGTTTTATTTATCACGTCCGTCATGCATGGCAAAAGCATAGGCTAATTTTGTCAAAACAGGAGAAAACTGCCAATAACTAGCAAATGGTAACAACGATATTCTAGAACACCTAAATAACAGTAAACAGATTGTAACAAAAGATACGTGGTAACAGTTGTTATTCTCCGACTAAGAGATGCTACCAAGCAATATAATGTATCATATCATTGCTTCACTATATGTAGTGTATTCTATGTAGGATGGTTTGGGAAATACAGAAATATTCGTACTTTGTTTTGGGTTTCCAGATCTGATATGGTCAAATTTGGTCCTCAAATTCAAATTTAAGAGAAAAGATATTATACTTTTTTCTATTCCAAAACAATACGGTGTCTAAATGAAAATATTTTTAATTTACCTATCGCAAACATTAAAACATTTAAGTTTTAGTAATCGTAGTGTAAAATGATTGAATTCATATTTCAATTTATGGTGTTCTCCGTTTATAGAAAGAGTCAGTTTTGAAAGACAATTCAGTGTACATTAAATGTGTGCACAAGTCTAAGACGCCCCGGGAATCGTGTGCCTATAGGGAAATGTTCACCTTTAATTAGTCAATTATATTTTCTTCAAAACATCACTGATGATACAACCGAAGCAATAATGCAACTTTATATTTGTTGTTGTTATGATGAACATTATATTAGGTAAATACAATAACTTTTCTTGGAAATATCTTCTTTGAGACAAGAGAATGGAAGAAACGATTCCGTTTTCATTCGCGTTTAGGCTGTGAAATATTTTTCATTTTCAATATCTCAAGGTTGAGTGATAATACTATGAATTTGAATTCAGGTATTCCTAAAACAAAAATCAGAATTTTCCTGTTGTGATCAAATAACCTATATTACCACAATACCACTGTATTCTATATATAAAAGGAAAAGGGTTCGGCCGTTGTATTTGCATCGCCAAATACCGGATGCGATTGTAAAGATATTCATGAAATCGTGATGCTCGTTAGCACCTTATCTTTCACGACATGAATAATCAAACGAATGGTGTATTTCGGCGTCCATTGCAACAACATAATGTTTATAAATAAATGAGAACGCAGTTCTAGATTTGAGTATTTAAAATTAAGATGAAATTAGAGTGGAAATATATAGATGCCACAGCAGGTGATTGGTTGAGTTGTTTGACATTTTATCTACAGATAACCAGGTCGGAATGTTTAAATTCATTTTGAATAAATTGCCAGGAACTGTCCTAGAGTAATGATTCTATTTTTCTCTGGGATTTTCGGTTTGCCTCCATGACCAGTATATGTCCTTAGATGACATAAAAATGTAAATTTGAGGTAAGAAAAGAAATAAATTTATATACAACTGGATTTCTTCATAAGGTAACGCTTTGAAACAAGAATGCCACGATGGCTGTCAGATCTTACACGATGTCAATATTCAGATCTTTGCACCATGCCAAACTGGATCATTTTTGGATTATTCCAGGGTACTAAATAATTTGAAAAGGTGTAAAAATAATATTTCATTTGCTCCGCTCTTGCTGGTCATAGTAAAAGTTAGCATAACTACCAAATTAATCTTACAAATATCTGCACATACCTAATAAAATGGATAAATATTGAATTTCCCATGGTATGAAATGTGAAAAGGTATAAGAATTGGAAAATGGATTCATTGTTCAGATTGATATCGTAAAAATTATAATAGTAAGATATTAAGAGATCAGGAGAAGCCATATTTATACTTAATATCTTTTTCACATAGTTTGGTACCATGGAAAAATTGAATCTTTATCCATTTCGGTATGATACAAAATTCTGAAAAATGAGTGTACAGCCATTTATATGCTGAATGCAATAGTTCTGCTATAAAACTTTTACGATGCCCAGTAAGAGCGCAGCAAAAACAGACTTTTAAATCATATTTTTGCTGCGCTCTTTTGGCTATCATAAAAGTTAAGTAGCAAAATCATCTCAAATATAGCATTAAATGAGTTTGGAGACGTTGTCATCAAACCACACAAGGAAATTTAACGTAGTATCTTGATGTTATGATACTCGTTTAAATTTTCATAGCAGAAATATCTTTAAATTTACTGTCAGCGGTAATAATATAGCTTATTTGAAATGTGAAGATCATGTCCTTGTGTATGTTATTAGGCCACTCACTAAATCTTTTCCCGCTCTACCTTGTCTATGCTCATTTGGAGCATTTGGATATGTTTTACTCATTTGGACGATGCCAAAACTGTTCTGTCCATTAAATAGGTCCTAGTCATGGAGGAACTATGATCAGATTGATAATGACATACCTGATTTATTTCTGATAATACGTTGAGCTAACATCTCTTCGTTTCGTTACCACAAATGCTTGATTTAGCAAGTCTACTTTAAAATCTGACTTTATCAATCTAGACTAGCCACCAGTTTCTAGAATATTAAAACATCATTAAAATGTCTGATTCTAAGTTTCAAACTAGGAGGAGATAATCTAGTATAGAAGTATGCGGAAAATATTTTATCAGCACCTTAGGGTCTAATGGTCAGTCTAGCATCTATCTAAAGGTGTCGATAACAAACTTATAGGAAGGTGATATAGAAATATTATATAAGGTTTTAAAGCAAACAAACCCAATTTCAATGGATTCTAATTCGTCATCCATCACTTATCTGTATTAAACATGTGACAATGCGTCTCATTATTTCTTATTTTCACTTTGTACTTTCTGTTTGCGACCTCCAAATATGGTCTTCGTCGAAACTCTTTGATTATTGTGAGGACATCAACCTTTGGATAAACTAATGTAACAAATCAATACTGATTGTTCTGTATGTAATGATCCATTGTTGGTAAACATGATTTCATAAGTGATCCTCTTAGGAACGCTATCATCCTTCTGACCATCCCTTGACAACTGCTTACGTCACTCCCCATCAACGCCATCCACGGTATTTATATAATTAGTAGACTGATGATCCAAAGGAACCCCCAGATGGGTTTCGATAATTGTAAATATGGTGTTTCAGGGACATTATGACTGAATGGGCCTAAAGCAGCGTTAATATGATACAATAAAATGATAGAAACATTGACATTGCATTTTCCAATAAAACAAAGACAGAAACTGACATTTGAATGTATTCATATCATTTTATAATTCGTCTTTATGAATACAGCCCTTATTTTGATATACTGTTGAACTGTTAGTGTGTCTGGACTGTTGACTGCGCCATTGTATGTCAATCTGTAGATCTACTACTGGATCTGTTCGTACCAGAACATAGCTGGCACCGCCCAATTATATTTCCTTGTTCTGGCGAAAGCTTGTGACATAGTGCACACACACACGCGATCTCTCTTCTCTCTGTTTTCATTTACTTAAGCCATACTGCATTCAAATTGATCTTAGATAAAAAAAACTCAGTCTGTTTTTCTTTTTTCAATATTTGTTCAGCTAAATAAATAAAAAAGTCCTTACTAAATTATGAATTGTCATGTACTTTCCCAAACAGCCCGAGGTTTATCTGAGAAAGAAAGAGGATTCAGTCAGAAATGACGACAAATTGATTTTATTAATGTGATTTATAATTCTTGTAATATTGGGAGAAATACATGCATTCTAGTTTGAATATTAATTTTCGATAATGCATTACTGAATTACTGGGAATCGTTCCTGTACTGTATTGAAAATATTTGAGCTAATGTTTGTCTGAATTATTAATCAAGATGTGCAAAGGTTATATACAACAAATAAACTTCGATGTCAACCATTCCAAATGAATTGCAAATTGTTATTAGACATAATATAACGGTTTATATTGAAATGCAAAAACCAAAAGTATGATAATATGAAGAAGTCAATTTGTTCATTATTTTTAATATTCTTAAAGATTTCTTAAATAACACAATTTAAATAATAAAAGCGGAGAACATGAAAAGAAATGAAGGATGCTCATAAAACAAATCAACCATATCCTGCAAAGAATTGATTAAAACATTACTGCTGTTTATAAATGTGATATTGAGGTCTAATTAAGTGTACGACAAAAAGTATATTGAATTTTTATTTGTTTTTCGTTTTGATTTCTTGTCTTTTATCGGTTGTACGTTTTGGTGATAGTATTTAGAGGAAACTTTATTGAAATACACACTGACAAAGGAAATTGATCTTATAAAAACATCATTGTGTTTTTTGCTTAAAATCAAGTTATATAAACATTCAATGCCATTTAACTGTGTACCATTAATATTGCCAATATAGTTTTATTTAAATTCAAATTAAAAAGTAAATCAAATTAGCAATAATTACTTTGAAACGTACCATGGTGCATCATAAGTGAACCAACTGTGAAACGTGCCAATTTGATATTTGATACATACAAATAACTCATTTGAAGACATGCATATTTTAACATCATTGCAAAACGATGGTTGAATTACATCGTAAAATACTGATATATGTTTGATAATATGTAAAAAGTTAACTGATGAAAACGAGCATATTTTGATAAACTTGTATAGACCACAATAAAATATTGTATGCATTCCATGCGTATTTGTCTTTAATAATACAAGTGATGATATATTAGAAGTATAGATGATTGCAAGTTATAAAAACATTTGAAATTCACATTGAATGATAATTGATCAAATGCCTTTTTAATTTTGGCAACTAAAAGTGTGTTAATTCGACAACAATCTAATATGTAATATGTTAATTACTTAGTACATTATAGGGTAGATTAAACTACTTTAGAACTTAATGTAATTGTGATAATGGATAGGTAGATCGATCGATAGTTTCAATCGTTTGTGTATGAGCCCCCTTTATTCTAGTTTAAACCTTTTATTATAAACTTTCTTTGATATTCGATGATGATAAAAACATCCAATGGTGCAGTGGATGCAATGGAATGTTCTCAATATTTAAAAAAGAGTATTTGTTTACCGTATATGTATAGATGTTATAAGTTGATACAATGTAGGTGATTATTTTTAAGTGTAATCGATTTATAACCAACGGCTGGTGTGCAAATAGCAAGAACATGAGAAAATGCAATTAATGCCGTTAGTTACAAAATGTTTTATCTCATTTGAATGTGAATTGCTCTCGATTGATAATTCTAATATAATAGCTGGTTATTAGTGTAATAAGAAAATAAGATAAGATAAGATCTAAATGATTTAAATGAATTCGTAATAATACGATTTTCTCAAAGAGCAATCCTAGCTTTAAAATCTTTGCTGTTACACTGTATATCTCATTCAAATGCCATTTATACATATTGCTATGCTTGATTGTTTCCTACTTTTGACATGTGTCTTATCGTATTTCTATTTCCTGTCTATGATGTATAAGGAAATGCAATATCATTTGTTACCAAGCTGCGTCTATTTATAAAAAGATAACTTACTTTGCATTTAAACTGTCAGTGAGTGTATGTCGTACTAAACAAACATCGACATTTCATATTACCGGATGGTATATCAAAATAAACCAAACAGGAAAAGGTAATTCTATGTTTAATTGATTTAATTGGGAGATATTTATAGACAAGAATTAACGTGGACCTATATATTTAATTCCTTAATAAGTTTTTGAGTAAATACAAAAAAAAAAAAAAAAAAAAAAAAACCAACAAAAAAAAACAGAAGAATATTTTAGCTGACCTCTGTTTGATTAATCAAGGAAAAGACATTTTAATGATTAAATGAATGGTGTGTTTTTAGCATTGAAAAACAGGAATTTCGCATTTTTATATTTTTGCAAATGTAATGATTATTAACTATGTTCAAATGTTCTTGGATGTAAGCTCATGGAACGATAAAAGCTCCGTACTTTGTCGTAGTTTACTTTTCTTTAATTTCATATCTTAAATGATGCATCGAATTTGAATATCTAAATGAAGAATCAGTAACCAAGGGGTGGTTGATTTTGGACATTATTATTTAAATTAATGCTAGCGATAAATCAAAGGAATTCATGTTTTAGATTACTTTCCTAAAACAGTATAAATAGTTATTTCTCAGACAAAATGGGTGCAGCGTTTTATTACATTATTGTCTATTAGCAAAGGGTAAATATAGCGATTGTCCAGTGTGCGGCTATTCTATCAGAGCGGAAAGGTCGTCGGGTGACTGGCTTCCACATTTATTTAGCCTGGTCTCCTTAGTCTCAACTGGTGTGGGGTAGTAGCGGTTTGAATTTTCTAATAAAGGCTTTAATATCATGAACTCGTATGTTTATGCTGGAGACATAATAAATCTAACTCAACATTTATATAAATGAGGTTTTTGTATGAGTTCTGTAGCATGGTCGCAATTTGTGAAGCCAGTCAGACTTATGTGGACAAGGTCCTTGGGTCAGGTGTCCATTTTAGTGATCGATGTTCATTTCACCATACACTACCGTGATGGTCTCAGCCACACAGAAAATTTAAATAAGTAAATCGCTAGACGTGCCGGTAATACGGCCTTTTGCCAGGGCACAAAGTTATTTTTATGATAAGGGTGTTTTTATATTCATGACAAATATCAGCCTTCCAAGACATCTCGGCAGGTCGATGGGATCAGCTTATCCTAACAGCCTTCCCCCACATAGAGGGGAGCAGAAACGTATACATCCTCACTTCAAAACCAATCTAACGATCACGGCTCGTATGTACACCTTACACTGACATAGATATATGGAAACACTGGTCGGGGGCTCTCTCACAACCAAAACGGATCTTTACAGCATTGGAGGTTTATTTTGTGTTATAACCTAGGACATGATGTCCTCTTCGTAAGGATATAAAACGCAGGATAAATCTGGAATAACGCCAAAGAAAAGTGCAGGTGAGTGGAAATATTGATATAGTCTTTGTATGAGGTATATTTAGATATCAATTGGTTGTTGAAGATCACAAATTACCATAATTCTGACGGGCCCTCAACCTTTCTATTTGTGTATTTTGTTTTCTGTTATCTTGTTTGTGTTATATATATATATGATTATCTTTATAAACAACGTAAAATGGATTACAGGTATCGGATGTCTAGTTACATATTCGTTATTATAGTTTAACCCATTACCAATTAGGAAATGTTTGCTTATTTGCCCCATTAGAATGTATCAAAAACCATCTATATCCTTTTTTCCTTCTTATTTTTTCTAACTTTTATGTTTCGGGCGTGTTTCATTATCAAATACAAAATACAGAATTCAAAATGACATTTTAAAGAAATTATCGTCACGAAACAATGGCGAGAATAATAGCAATACAAAGAAAATTAAAAATTTGTTGACGTAATGATCAATCAATATATTGCAAGTGAAACATTTGGGGTTATATAGTCGTGTAGTGTTGTCCCTTCCCACCCTAATCTAGACGCCTGCTTATACACCAGGGACGAGCATCAGCCTAAAAAATCAACACGATTTAAATGTCAAAAGATGTTAATCTGCTATCTTTCCACTGATGACACTCGCAGGACTCGCTCAATAAAACGCGAGAACATTTTCGCTTTTGACTACACTCTGGGTGCCCGTTTCTTGATGGTGTCAAGAGTATTCGTCCAAACGGGAATGCTTTGCATCCAGCCCGGTATGGCAATAGCAGCCCGATATGGCAATAGCAGAATAATTGTTGCTCGTCTACTCTTAATCATTCATAATTCATTAGCATGAATGTAATCACCAACTAATTGATGCTATACCTATAGCCTAAGGGAAATTAAGTTTTTAAAAACAATTTTAGAAACCCGTCCATTATAATATTTTTAAGATATGAAACAGGAATAACACTTTTTCATTCCGTTGAACATGTACAACAATATGCTAGCCATAAGAATTTTGAGAACGTACGGTGTTTATCCTCTCCTGTATCGTAATGTCTCGTTTTTGGCTCAGAGCCCAAATCCTCCCTTTTTTAATACATTGTTAACTGTCGCTATTATTGAGCTGAATACTTTATAGATAAAGGTCCACGAAAGCCATACATGAAAATGTTCTCTGAATTGTGTTCTATCGCGTTGTGAGATATAAATTGTCGTTAACGAGGGTTGGACAAGGAAGAAATGGACAGGGTTCGGTTGTAGCTGAGATTTTATGGCCTCACCTAAAACCGAGTTTCAGAAAAGAAAGATAAACTTAAGAATAGAACTGGATAGTTCTTACGTAAAGTCGGCTTTCGTAGCAACATAGAGAAAGGCTAAACTCTATTACCGGAATACTAAAGCAGATTATAGCTAAGTTCCCTCAGCATTTGTGCAAGTCAGAATAATTCACCAAAGGACGTTGACAGCATGGCAGGATATAGAGGCTATGTTACATGGTGGCATAATAATGACTAAAATATTTTAATAATGATATTTTCCAGCCAAATGATTAGCGTTCTGAATATTACTTTTAAACTGATGAAGACATTAAAGCATGATGCAAGAATGTAATGAAAATACCTACGTCAGACAATGAGAGTAAGTACTTGATATAAGCAATTACAAGGAATTCTGCCACACGCTTGGAATACAATTCAATAATTTTAATATTTCATTAGTTTAACAAGGCAATAATGTAGGACAATATGAGTTAGATGTACGATATAAAATTAATTTTTAATTTGACACTAAATAACAGGTATTCATTATACTAAAATCCAACCATTCCTGAATTATCGTTTCACTTACCAAACCTATGTTTTTGTATAAATACATTTTTCTTTTAATAACGATAAAAACATTCTAACAATCAAAACGATTTGGGATCAAATAGGTATAAAAAAAATGAAACATGATAGAAAACATTTTCCTATTTTGACACAATCATCTTGTTATATAGCATACACTGGAATCGAGGTAAGATAAATTAAAAGAATAATACTTACAAATCATTTGAAGTCAGATAAATTTTGTAGTCCAAACTGCTGACAACTGCTGACAACTATAGTTCATAATTTTACTTTCATCATGTTGGTTTATTTAATTGTAAGCAGACGTAATTCTGTCATTGAATTATAGAATATAGAGGACTACCATGTTTTATTTATCATGATAAATTGTATAGATGTCGGATTGAACGTTTTATCACAAGCTTAGGTTTCGGTGAATATCCTTTTCACGTTTGGAATTGCTGACAAACACACCTGAAAAATATAAATCTAGAAACGGAAAACCAATTTAAACGATTTTTATACAATATGATAGGATATCGGCATTTCATAGTCTCAAGATTGTCGAACACATTTTGTTGGCAGTGTAAGATTCATAAAGGGAATTCAGCCACTATGCAGATAATTTGGACACAGATTATGCTGATGTTGACAAATTTATCATTATGGATATCAGAAATTTTACTGATTTTTACCTTTTTCTTAGAAAACTACCAGCTGCATGGCAAGTACATTCAAAACATTTAACCGCTTAATGCAGATGTCTTCATTCGCTTTATATAAATAAAAAAATCAATTCGTATAAATCTACCTGATTATTTATATGTTATCCGAAAATGTTTGTTGCATGTTTGATATCAGAGTCTCTTGGTGAGAAGTAATTACAAATTTATTTATTAAAAATCAATATCAATAAACAACGATAAAACTTATCGTCAAATTTGCTGTTATTACAAATCCTCTATAATGATTTTAATTTCAAAACAAACATGATATCTCAAACATACCAAGATAATGCATTGCAACAAAGCATTTTAGTGGTTTATAGTATAATAAAAAAAATCTGTATATGGTCTTAAGGTTTTCATAAAAAAACGAGAAAATATAACATGTCGTTTCACGTTGTTACATTGTTTTTTTTTTTTTCTCTTCTGAATATATAACTTTTGTAAGGTGTAATTGTAAAATTAGTATCCTAAGCTTCCACACGTCCCGATATTACGTCAATGTGATTTGTTAGTTTTATTTACTGATAATCGATTATGCAGCCTTCAGTATTGCTGTTTGGATAGGTAGTTAGTCCTTCACTGTAGACTGGCAAAACCCGATTCACGCTTTTGGTATTTAGCTTTGAATGGTTTATGTCTCAAACTTAAAGAGGGCTTTGATAGCTAATATAATATGTTTATGTGTTATGAATCAGAATGTTTACTTTGAGTCGAGACTACATGGCTATACTTTACATATAAACAGTAACGTTAGGTAATAGGAGCCCGCCATTGAAAACGTTTTCTTTATTTATATGTATTATTGATCTTTTCATATAATGGTTTTCTTTGCCTCGTACAAAACAACAGCAGACGGTCAGTGTTCGGGTCAAGAATAGAATGACCAAAGCTCCTATAGTCTTACACACTCGGGGCATTTTATGATATACCTTGATATATTTGTTACGGTATATTTATGCTAGATCGTTATTCATTTTTCTATTTTTTTGTTGCTATTTAACATAATGAACAGATTGTGTGTTGTATAACATTATAATGAAACAGACATGCATATGTTTAAAATTGTTTTACCAGTTAAACATTTGTCAAATATGAAAAGTTTTGTTTCATTGACATTATTTAATTAATTCTTTAATTTTAACATTCTCGAAAAATTGTAGTGATACTATTTGAACAACAGATATATGTATTATCATATTTAAATCGACCTATCAGTGAACATATGAAGGTAAATCATTTCTTTTTCTTTTTGTTTTCGTAGTTACTCTGTTCTATGCTTTAACTTAAGTACAGACAATTTCGCTATCCTTGACTTCTATCCAGACTATTAATCTGTAAGTCTAGCTTACAAGTCCATGAAGAACAAAACAGCTGTACGGCGAAATTCAATATTCGACATTACTTACATGATACGTATATCATATCCATCCTCTGTAAAGGTGATTCACCGACTTTTATTCGTATGATAACTCTTAATAGAATCAACAGTTATTTGTACAGCGATGCCGTAAAAAGCACGTGTCCATGAGTTAAATATGTAGAAAAATATAACTTTACGACAAAGTTCTGCTAGCGCTTTCACCATGTCTTGATGGACCTTATGTATGAAGAAGTATAAATTGATTTTTTTGTCATTTTGTTGACATCGGCGAAATAAGAATTACGGCGATTCTGTCTCTAGATATTTGGTGATACTTATTTAGTCATCGCTGTGTATCAGAATCGGCTTAATTATTTACGTGTAATTGTTGCTGGTCAGGTGTGTCACCAATTAATCCTTTATTAATTATTGGACAGGTGCGATGTGTCATCCTGTCATCATCAAATGTAATTGTGGAACTCCTAGAACATCACATCAGAGCAAACATTTTTTCCTACTTGGTCAAACATATTAATCTTTTGATAGTTTTCGGTTACAACACTTGAGCTA
The DNA here is from genome assembly GCF_041381155.1 of Argopecten irradians. NCBI lineage: Eukaryota > Metazoa > Mollusca > Bivalvia > Pectinida > Pectinidae > Argopecten > Argopecten irradians. The sequence goes on along the minus strand of NC_091138.1, from coordinate 29,427,288 downwards.
TGTAAAGCTAGAAATTTTAATTAAGCGGAATACCTTGTCTTTGAAGGCAGTGTGTCATTATACGCTGACTTGTATATGTGTTTTGATGTTTAAGACTAGTCAGGGCGTTATAACTCATGCATGCAAATATTACACATTTGTTTTCTTCTTTAAGTCAGAAACTCATAATTGATTACTACCCAAAACTGTACAGATAATAAAACATTTGAAGCAAACATACATTTTTTATTGACAGTCCTAATCTACTTTCTAAGATCAAAATATTAAAAAAAATATATATATAAATATTTGAGGTATTTATGGAAATTGGGTGTTTTTTATTAATACGTAATGATAAGCATGCAATCCACAAATTAATCACTAAATGTCGATGATTTTGATGTCATCGTGTACACGATATTTTTCGGGACAAAATGTGATATTAATATTCCAATTCCATGCGAATCCACTATGTTTCATTACAAGTTCGTAGATATTTGATTTAGATCCATTGTTGTACATCATGGAAGTTCTTTTATGCTATATCAATAATGTTCTTAAAGTTAACACTGACATACTAGTTTTACTTTTAGTGTAATGCTAATATTTTTTAATGGAAATAATCATTGAGACTGTAAAGCTTTTATGTTCTGTGTGTGTGTGCTCGTGTGTTAGCTTAAGGTTAAATATGATTAAAAACATTAAAATAGTGATATTTACTAAATGGAATAGAGTTACATAAACACGTTATCAAAGTCTAAATCAATATAACAGATAGAACATTGTAAAATGAATGTGGATTTCACTCCTCCAAACCTCGATAAATCTGTACTAACTGAAATTACAACGCTCTTAATTATACTGTTCACTATTATTTGTATAGATAAGAAAGGACGTTGGAATAAAAGCATTAATGAAAAAACCTGTTAACCATTACATTGCATGTACAAGAACCACTTAATCAATGACCTGCACTGGCATGAACCCATTGTAAGGAAATCGATTGAAACGGCCTGTTTATTTCATCCAAGTATAGAATATAGTAGAAATAAGATATTGACATCAGCAACATGTGTAGCAAAACTCGGGATTGCAATGAATATTTATTTTATATAAACCTCGATTGAAGCATGACATAATAGCTTCAATGCCTGAGATCACTTTATGCTTTGCAAAATATACGAGTATTGTTTGGTTTTCCTTTAAATATGTTATTTATATATTATTTTCATGTGTATATGTACATTTGGTAAATAATTCATAACGTTATAATATCCTTAAATAAATTGCATGAATCAATGACGATTCCATTCGTTTCAAATATTTTTGTTATTATAAGTATGTTATTATTTGTATGGTGTGATAACGAAAACGGAGGTTACGGAATTAACATTTTACTTTTAAACTCCCAATCATAACATTTCAAAAAACCAACACCATTTGATTACCTGAATTACCATAGAATATCGTTATACTATTAATTCACTTTTATTCTCATTCATCAATGGATAATATATGTATATACAGCCATATTAAAACATGGTTATGCAAAGGATCTACCCCATATACACTGTATTAAAATTCCTACTGAACGATACTTTATATCAATACGTGTGATGGGGACGAAATCTCCAGTTTAACCTGACAGTACCGGTAACTTGATTACCGTGATAGCCTATTATGTAACATTACAAAAGGTTCTGTTAATACACTTGTCACATTGTGGCAGTAAAACTCGGAGTTTGACATCGTCTTTCCGTGAAAGGAATTTAGATTTCCTCCAAATATTCGTTTCATGCTATTTACAACAATACCGAATTTCTTTCCAACAAATGTTACTTCCAATACCAAATTATCGAAAAGACATGAAAGAAAAAAGGTGGATACTTCCTCTATACACCTTAATTTCTTTTTGATTTTGTTAGCATTTGTGCGTGCTTATGAAATATTCAATAGATATGCAGTGTTTGTTTTTCTCCTTATATCAAGTTATATTTGTCCGGTTAAAATAAAATAGTATGACATGCCTTGATTCTACTTATGGATTGCAGGTATAAGTTTTTTATATGTATTCTACACTACATGACTTACATAAGACGTAATTTTGCACCATGTGACCTGCACCACGTCATTACATTCTACAATTTACTTCTGTCGTTGTTTTATTACCCACTGTCATTACCGTCGTGATGTTCTCCCCTTGCATTACATGAACTGTTTTAGACTAAAAGAAAAAAAGTCGAGAGTATTTGTAATATGCATCTGAGCAACATATTGAGGGGTACCAGATTCAAGACTATGTATTGTTCTGATATAGATAATATACAGTATAATGCAACGTGTGAATGTATGACATATTCATATTTCTCTTTTCTTGGAAACTGAAGTTAATGGCCATAACATGACAAATATAAAGAGGTATTACCAAGTTGTTATGCAGTATAAACTAGTAATGTATTAATTATATAATATACTGTATCCTTTGTTGTCTCGCTTTATGGCTTTTGTGGGATTTGTAACAAAGTGTGAATATTTCGCAACAAATAGGGCTAGAATTCGCTTCCTGATACATATATTCCAATCCCATTGTATGAAGTAGCTATATATCTTTGTCTAAAAAGGAGCTGGTGTTTAATGTGCTTTCAGGTCTGGCAACACTATTAATGATTTCCTTTGTATGAATGTTTTGTACTTTGTCTTATGTCGTACAAATTTTTACAAGACGTCAATACGAGCTTTATTTGCTGTTCTGAAGGTTACGTTTTAACTTGAGGTTTGGAAGTTTATGATATGTTACTATTTGGCAAACCAATGCAATGTGAATGACTATTATACATTCTACACAGATAGAACTGTTGCATTCGAAGAGGTGTTATCATGGCGTTTAATCTTCTTGCATTTATTCCAGATACGTTCATCTTCAATACACAAAATTATTAAATATTCCATCCATACTTCAAATACATAATGCATCTTAGATCTTAGGTGGGTCAGATGCATACCATCATGCAAAAAAAATATCAGAATGTTTTTCGCTCCATTTCCAATCGCAGTTGGTCTAATTTCGGGAAAAAACTAATTGATATGACAAATTAAGCTGGGTGTATATTACTGTAGAGGACTCCCCAAGGCCGACCTGAGACTGGGATCTATAAGCATTGCCCTGTCAAGCTGTTCCACGTCATACAATATCAGCGCTATGTGAGACTGTCATTACTGGCGTAACGGCAAATACAATGGAGGTCCATGATCAGCTCCAGTGTCCTACCTAGATCGAATTGGATTGATCATCAATATTCATGAGCAATTAAAATAAAATTAGTTGAAATTGTCAAGTAAGGTATAATGAATCCCCATTCATCTTGGTAAGCTGGCCTTTTGAGGTTGACTGGTGAATAGCTTTGCCCTGAAAGCCTCTACTCCAAGGATTGCCTGTAGATCTATCACTCTGAAGAATTCACGGACTGACGGTTCTAGGGCAATACCGCCGACACCACAAAAGGCTCTGATAAAGCTAGCATCTACTAAGGCAGATTAAAGCAAAAAGAGCTTAGGACATGTAAAATGAAAAAGGAAAGAGGAAATGAGCGTCGAATTAGATCGTGCTGTGACACACGTGTGGTAAGATGAGGATAATCAGAGAGCTTGGCCACATAAGTCAGGTGTATGAGGTGTGATTCTAGTCATCCATCAAACACCTCATTCATTTTTAAATTAATTAAAGAAAAAGAAAAATATAAATGTAACAACCATACATAACAGTGCTAAGATCGCAAAAATGTCCCAAGCTTACACATAGTAATCGATCTGTTTCCGCTACAAATATCACCTTTTTGCTAAGAGACTTATTCTGGTTTGCTTTTTTGTATTTTATTTTTCTTTAACCGATGCTGCGCAATGTTTCTTTCACCGAGAGTATACGGCACATACAATACCATAATGTTTGTCGTATTTCACTCTTCAAACGCACCGCTTCCCATCATTTTCACACACTTTCTTTACTTTTTGCCCCTTCTGGTTCTCCTTATCGTTCAGTTCCATGTCTGGTGTTTACCTTGTGACTTTGTTCACAACAGATCATATATCGTGAGCCCTGCCAGAGTGATGCTGCTTTCTATTACCGCCTTACGTTAAATTTCACTTGCCTGCCTTGCTAAGGGGCTAATTGGAAAGTACATCAGTACTGGTGTCCATGTTAGCCAGTACCAATACTTATTGTCTGGCTACCTCTGGCTTCCTGGCATAACTACAGACTAGGCATATCTACTCAAAGGATGCAACCGTCTATAAACCTCAATGACGTCAGAGCCAATAAAGCGGAGGTACCTGTGATAGGAACAGGGTATCGCCAGGAAGGCGTTTCACTGACGTTGCTTACAGTACACGCGCCCTGCACGTCACTCGTCATGCTCCACTGATTTAAACCATCAATGTCTATGCAATACCTACTTTTTCTTACCAGTCTTGCATCTGGAAGGCGCCATTTTGAAACTTCTTAACATAACCATATTGCTAAAGATTGACAGATGGGTTTATTGAGGAAATTAAACTGCGTGTTGACACACATTCATGAATATGGCTAATAAATTTTGAAGTCGTAAATTAAAACCAATTATAGACCGCGTGTAAAATTCGTTATATAATTCTGACGCACCTGTTCAAAGTCTGTGAACTATATATTCCCATTTTTACCAAAGTTTATGCGTGTCGATATGTCATACCATTTGGATGATATTTTTTTACATTTTCCCTGAATTCAGCATATTTTAGATCATTAGTACTGTCAGCCATATTAACAATTTTGCATTTTTCATATGAATTAAACACGTAATTGAAAATTATATCCTTATGATTGTGACTTGAGCTACTTACGTATCGCATTAATTTGAACCATTATATATCTACAATATCCCTTAATGATATATGACGAATGCAAGACTGTCATAATTTTAGGGCAATGTCATCTGTTCAAAGTATGTGAAATAAGGAAGGTATATACATTTGATGACGATGTGAATGATTGAAAGACATGCTGCACCTGCTCTCCGAGCGACTGCGTATTGTTTTTCTGATTGGTTGAAATTCGAACCTTTAATGTAGGGTCAGAGTCTATCGCGATAATCTCTGGCCTTTGTGCTGCTCATTACCGAAGGTGGCCAGGTGCAGCTGCTGATCTTCCTTTTAAGGGTCATCTTGTTGTATGTACTCCATATCCTCCAGAGAGCTCTATTATATATCCTCGTCATTTATCGGAGTTTCTCGGTATTTCTCGACGTGTGTCGTCAGAACTAGAAGCTGTGACGAAGTACCACTCCACTAAATTTAACGCTATGAAGATGTGTCAATTAGGTAGGGTTTGTATTAAAATCCTTTCACATAACGAAGAACCAACGAACACACGTTGGTCCACTAATGTCCCTTTGATAAATACTACATGTCATTTCCTCCATCTAGTTTTGTTCTGTGTGTTTTCTAGGAACACTGTATCATTTTACCCTATTGACTGTCTTTGACCGGTAGCAACCTCGGGTATGGCTTGCGGGGGTCGTAGGGAACAAAGAAAAGAGACACAGTTACACAGCGTGAAACAAACAAAATTAGCGAGATCTGTGAGATCCTCTGTAGGCATTAGTTGGCCCAGCTGTGTGATTCCGGAACTAATCTCCAGCTATTGCCCGAAGACAGCACAATTTGGTATTGCAAATGTTTCAGGTGAATGGATAATCAAACCTTTCTCTGGTAATTAGGCAGTTTTAAGTATGTGTTATGAACCCATACCACGGAATATTATTTCTCTCTTTAATATGCATGAACCAAGGTTGGCACAGGCTGCGAGAAGATGCAATGAAAATAATGGTATCAGATCAACCATGAAAGGGAAACTTAGCTTCGTTGTTATGGGTAACCAAGAAAAGTATACATCACTCATTGAAAGTTATATAATATACTACTAATACTAATACTTTCATTTTGTCTTGTTGGAATTCATCAATTTCAATTACAGCTGTTTGTTTTTTGTTATATTTTAAACATTTATTTTAAGCTTTTCACGATGTATGCTTTTTCATTTACAACTTTTAATTCCTTGATTTTCGATTGGCATCGTCAATATTTTTTCTGGAAACAAAGTGTGTTAAAGTAGACAAAAGTCATATCCTACATAATTATGATTCCGTAAATTGACACAGTGCTGACTATAGCGATAAACGTATGCAGAAATATTACAAAAATAAAACTTCTTTAAAAGGTTAGATATGAAAGCTCTAGCAATTTTCCCCTTCTAGTATATGGAATAGCAGACAATACGAAACTTGTGTGCCCCATTATTTGATTTATCATTTTTAATGATTACTATTGACCTTTTCTATTTACGATTCCATCTATTGTTTACGACATATCCTCATCACCATATTTAACCGATGTATCAGGGCGCTATACCTAACACTATGAAGGTGCGATTACATTCCTAGCACGTGGGTGTTCCATGGAATGATGAACAAATTACATCTGTATACATACACTTCATCACCATCCGAGATCCTCGTATCAGAGTACACGTCTGTTCCTCCGACAATCTCCACACACAACAGCTTCACTTGAGCCGCAGATTTCTTAATGTTTCACAGGAGGCCAAATTAAAAGAATTAATCGGAGCGAACAATGGAATAATAGGTCTAAATTCTCGTCGGTAATCTAGGTACCAGCTCTGTACGACGGGGGCACATATGTCCATCGTCAAATTCGTCGTCGTAGATTACATCGCCCTCCTCTGACGGAGATTACATCGCCCTTCCTGAGCGAGATTACATCGACCAGGCATATGTCTCCCGAGCGTAAACTGGTCAGAGTAAATCTTTGGATGTTGAGATAACAGGCCAATGAAATTCCCTATTAATGTTTGTTTTACCCGCAAAGTACATTGTTTATGACAATGCACTCCTTGCCTATGCATTTGTAATTGTACTTTCTTGATCAGATCTACCATAACATAATCTTCCCAAGTCATGCCTCCTCGCCCAGCATGACCTATCACATCCAGCTCGTCAGCAGGAAACACTCTCCGGGCTTTCTATATTTAATTTTCCATGTGTAATATCTTGGTAAAGACATCCAACAGATGCTTCATTAATATGAAAGTAAAAAACTGGTTACGTGGAGTGTCTCTAATATAGGTGTTGCAAAATTCCTTCCGTTAATTCAATTAACAAAAAATAAGAAATAGCTGCATCTGAATGTATCTACTTCATCTAAACCTGCATGTATAAGCGAATATATGTCATACGGGTATGTCATAATTCGATATTACATGTAACGAGATTTTTCATTGGCTTAAATAGGTATGTTATCAGCTAACAACCACAACGTAAAAGTTGACATTGCTGCTTTTAACGTCGTCTTTCATTGGCTTAAACAATGGCGTCATTTATAAAAAGTAAAGATATTTGGAATGTCATTGAATTAGACTGAATTACAAGGATTAACTTTTAGATTTTTAATGTATGAAACCATAAAACACAAATTAGAGTTAGTATAATCATTTGCAGTTTATCAAAATTACACTATGTATTTTTTTATATAGTACTCTCATCATTTATCTATGGGCGATTTGTCTTGAAAACACTCTGTTTTGTTATATCTTCACAACATAAAAATATTTTCAAGGAAATCAACAGATGATAATACTGTTGAGACGTCACGGGTATTCAAAGATGCCATGCGAAGTGATTCACGTGGTTTTTGTCTAGATAAACACACTACCCGAGTATTCTATATTTGTGCAAGATTCATGTAATGGAAATAATCTTTAATTAGTTCATGTCCAATATGTATACTAATTATTATCTAGACAAATATTACCATATGCCTACAACTTCAAGGCTGTTTTTGAACAAGTATTGATATAATGAAATATTAGTAGCTTTGAATAATAATTGATTACCCTTTGACATCTTGACGTGATGTCGAAGTATAACCACTACCAAAACAAAGGCAGAGTATGGTCGTGAAGATAAGAATAGCAAACATAAGTATTTTCTCATTGCCAAAAAACAAATGGCTTAATGTTTTAAGATTCGTTCTTAAGACATTTTGATCTTTAATTATATATTGTAGTTTCATGTTATTAATGGATGCTGTATTCGACATAAAACTGACCATAACCTTTAGTAACAAAAATCCTATACATTAAAATTGATCAGGACGGAATTAAAGGATGTATGTTAAGATATGTGTGTAAGTAGGTTACACTTAGCATTACTGGAATAGGGGGAATTCTTATGCACTTTGAATAAGAGGTTAGGCACTTCATGTAGTGACCTTTACATGTGTGCTATTAGTGAGGAAATATATGAATTTTATTTCAGCTCTAGAGAAGCAAATTGTGGTTTTACATCTCGATTATAACTGGATTTAACATTATGGTCATATGAATAAAGACTACCATTTTACTCTTACTAAAATGCTGATCAACTACAAATTGGATTAATAGGCTAACAAAGTAGATGAACCATTTGAACATTTGAACACATGCATTTTTTACACTATTTCCACTTCGTTAATATAATTTTAAATGATTCCTCGATGGTAAAAGGTATATTTTGACCCCGCTACATTGAATAATTTTGTTGCTATTCAAAAAAATATTTCCGAAACCAACTTTACAAATCATATTAATCAAGTGAAGGATTAGGAATGCATAAGCAAATAGGTTTTAAACGATAGTATTTAGCATCAGGCGAAACTTTTATTTCATTTCATCTAAATGAGAATATCAAATAAAGTATTCGTCACAAAAAGACCGATGGAACAATTGCAAGATACTAATTGTACTAACAAGTCTGAAAATCCCGATAAGGAGAATAGAACCATGTGCTCCAATAGAGGAAACGTCTTCGTTGTAGACACAAGCCAGACATCTAGGTAAACTCTAAACGATGAACATGGAACTACAATACATATCAGAAAATCGCCAATATGTCTGATCCGACATCGGGAAAAGCCGACTGTATTTCCCACAGTTTTCTCTATCCTATTCTCACTCTTACTGTGAATACATATGGAGAGAAAGGAGTTTTTTTATTGTATCAACCAATAGTACCAAGACATTAGAGAGAGACACTTAATTATACATCAAAATGGAGTTATATTTTGTGCCAGAGCGTTCTTCCAATTTTGAAAAATAGGGTCATTTGTTCTTTTCCATAATCTATTTCAATATCGGAAATAATACGAGTTCTTGGCAGTACAAATATAACTACAATAAAACATGCGGGTAAACCACTGTGGATGTTACAGAACTACACCATATGTAGATACAATGACGTTTGAGATGCAGTAGCAGGCTTAGTTATGATTCAATATCTGTTTAAGCGTTTAGGCTACAGGAATGGGGTTGCCTGGTTTCTCACTTATACCAATTTTCTTATATGTATTTTATTGCCTTCTCGTCCTCGTTTCAGCTTTATGATCTATACGAGTTGTCTTCTATGCAAATTCCTACATTACTTTTAACATGAATGATCGGGAATATCATTATTTATGTCTTTTGTAAATGCACAATAAAGTATATTACTTTACGGTAGCATATCTGGTGTTGTATGATATATGGTAAACAATTCAGTTTGTTTTTATCCAAATTAATATTTGATTCCGTTTTTATTTTTTATCTTTTTTTTTATTGGTTATCAAAAATAATAAATTCCATTATATAACAAAACCGTGGTAAAAACTCATTAATAGGCTCAGAGAATAGATAAATAATAAGACGACCACAGAAAATGCACAAGGTAGTGGATCCAGGTGTTTGGAAGAGTAAGCAATTGATGCTTCTTCGACGACATCCGCAATACAAATGGTTTATTTTTACCTTACATGAAAAAAAGATTGTAAAACAATAATCACTGAAATAAACACTAAACATAATTTACATGCTATTGGGTAACTTTATAATTTAAAAATATAAAAGTATAAAAAATAATATAAAACATTTCACTGTATAAAAGATTCTAGATTTGGTTGTTACAAAATAATAAAAGCCTTTATTAAAAATGTGTTAACGAGGGTAATAAATTCATCGTTAGTATTTTGTTAATCTGCTGTACTCTTCATATACGAATAATCTTCATATAAGATACTGTGAACCTCTTTGTTTCGTTGGGGTTTGAAGTTAATATGTCCTCACGGAATTTCATTTGTATACACTGTCATTTAAGGGAAAAGATATTAACGAATAAGATTTGAAAACAATCACTTTTTTTAATTTTTAATGAAAGACAAGCTTGATACAATTGCTGCTTTATCCAAGGCCATAATAAAGCTTAAAGCTTACAGCAAAATGAGTAGTTGATGTTGCTGTCATTACAACTTAGAAACTTAAATATAAATATATAAGAACATTTCAAACTTTATTTCCGTATATGCTTCAAATACTTTCCTTACCTTAACTCTTTTTCGGTATAAGCTATAATTGGTAGGCCCTTCAAGATTGGAAAGCTCCGTGAAAGTTTAGTTAAATTGGCGAAATGAAAACACGTTATTTACCAAAGTATCTGTTTACCGGTATACCTATAATTGTCAACATTTTAATTCATGTTTTTATAAGAGTTTTCTTTGAATAAATTCTTATTATTGTTAAAGGTGAAATACTTTATTGTCATTAGACTTGGCAATATAATCACACTTCTGCCAATACTATTACTGATAGAATGCCCCAAGGCCAAAAAATGCAAACTGTTATTGACCATAGCTTTTGTTTGGCAGTATTTCAGTCTATATTCTGACACGGGAACCCTACTCCGTTATACATGGGGCGACGACAATCTAGATATCTGAACAGGCAGCACGATCCATCAAACAACAGCTGGCTTACTTAGATATTTTGAAAACAATTATAATTTCTGTTGTCATTTAATATCTATATGTGACAATAAACTGCTTTGAACGTGAAATGTACATCTTATGTAGCAAACATTTGTAGTATGTATCCAAAATTTAGACATTGAAAATAAATGTAGTTAACATTAGTTATGGTAGTTATGTTTATTACACCTGTATATAATAATGAGTTAATCTTACAAATACCTGTGGTTAATTGTCATATCAAGGGTAAACTTACACCTCCACTTCACCCCCTCAAAAAATCCAAGTAGCCAAACTTTGATTCTATTCTAGGAATTAAGTAACTTCTCATTAATCATTATGTTGGTTTACGTTCAATTTCAAAATAATGTTGTTCTGGATTTTTTTTTTCTTTTTTTTTTTTTTTTTTTTTTTTTTTTTAGAAATTTCCTCTTTTATACATTCCTCGTTTTCGTCAAACAGTTTAGCATTTCTCTTCGCCCTTTATCAAATGTAAATTGGCGTTGTGTCGTAATGGACAATAAGAATAAATCCTAAATTACAAGCATACCTCTTGCAACGATAGAGTTAAGTAACTGTTAAAATATTAACATTAGAAAGCAAAATGCTTTATCCATAAACATATTTTATTAAAAAAAGACGCAAAAACTACGAAAATTGGAAAACACAATTGTATTACAAATTAACTTGAATGATTCATTCCATATGTTTTCTATTTTCCGATTCCTGCAGTTTATCAAATCCCCATGTTTACGATATAATGGCTAATTAGGGATAATTAGGTCGACGTACAATTAGCTGCCCTCATTACGTTGTATGGTCGATAAATGGAAACATAAACGGGTTCAATTTGCTAACAGGAGATGTGATATTTTATCTCCTGATAATTTTGTTCGTGACCAAAAAATCGTTAATACATCCGATTTCCCGTAATTGGAAACCCTTTATAGAGGTGTGTTCTAAATCTGTTGCAACTGACCCATTTAAAAAAAAATCAAAGTTCTTTTTTAACCTAAAGGTATTCACAATTATTTCACTGCAATAGTCTTAAAATCTTTGTCAACTGAACATCTTCAATGATCATTGAGATCAGCGGCGATTTTACTCCATTAGCTTCTTTTCTAGATCTTTGCTTACATTGCAACTGCAACTGGTTCAGCTTAAACTTAAGATTTGATTCTTCAAAAGTTTGATCCTTCACACCATTTTTTATTTCCTTTGAATCAATAATCAAGCGTTGCTCAATGTTTGAGTTTCATTACATTTTACGAATGCTATTTGAAAAATCCACTTGATCCATGTATGCTAATTGAAAAAGATAAGGTAGCGATACGATATCCAACGTATTTTTGATCAAGAAATATTTTGTTTCGTGTATGATGTAAAGTCAGACATCTTAGATACCTCAATATATTTTAAGTTATACTGTTGTCATCAGAAGTTTATTCATTTAATTAGTTTTTAATATTTCCGACCCGATTTGCATTGCGGTAATTATGGAGGAAGTAATCTCCGAAGCCGTGCATCCTTATTCTGGAGTTTCATGATATATAATCTGTAAATCGTTTCTAATTGCTCTGTCTAAACGATTTTAAAGTGTGAATCATTCTTTGGTTAATATATTTAGACTCATTATTTCTGATAGATCAAGTCAATATTTTTCATTTACCTACTTGGTGTGGTTGGTGGTTTAGAACATTTGAAATAGTCTATAAAATAGGGCAACAAGACAATGGCTATAACGAGAGGTCGATATGGCATTTAGGAAATAAAGTAACAAAGATGAAATAATCAATGTTACTGATAGAATTCATCTACGGTGTTGACATAGACTAAAACATCATCCATCACCGGTGACGATTTGCTCGACCAAACAGAACGATACTTTCCATTTAGTGCATTTGGCAGCAGATATATATCAAATTCATACTATTTGATGCAGAAAAAGCTGATAAGATTTTGCATCAACAATCATTTTAAAATTACGTTATCTTTTCCTCTGCATAACGATTGGATAGTCTTAACATAGCATTGTTTTTTGTTTTTTTTTTTTTTTTTTTCCATTGGATTTGTTCTTAATTCACGTTACCATGGTGTTTCCCATTCTACCAGAACTAACAATACAATATACGCTATTAAATATATTTTTTCACATCGTCGATATTCTATCATTCTATGTTATTTTCAACGAGAGGTCACATAATTGTCTGAATTTCTGTTACTATTTTAAAAACAATTTAGTTTCTAGTCATATTTTTGTTATATGCGATTTTCTTGAAAATTCGATTTGGACTAAAGCCGTTTATAAGTATAAATAGTTTCCATGGATATGTTCTTTGTTTTACCTTGGATTTTATTTATATCCAACTCTTCTTCAAGAATTAAATTTGTGATACATAACCTTTTCAACTCATCAATTGATGTATGGCTCATTGCTATTTCAAATATTCTTACTTTCCAGGTCATTGTTGGTAATATTTAAACAAAAATGTTTGAATATGAACTCCTTACAACTAGATCAGGATCAAAGTATGTTCGAGAATAGGAAGCGTCTTTTGTATCGTCGACGGTATGAAATTAGGACAAATGAATTAATTCATCATCTCAAATAATTTGACATCAAATATAATCAAATTATATTCAAACGAAATAATATTGTCGAGATGCAGAAATGTTTATTCCAGAAAAAAATCTAGGAAGTAGAATTCACCGATTGAGATTGAAGCAAACGTGTGTATGTTCTGAAGCAAATTCAGAAATTGAGAAAAGAAAGTTTTAATGAGACTATTCATAACGATCCCGTTGCGTTATTAACATACTTTCCAGATCCCACTTTATTCCGATGAAGTATTTTCTTTTATAAAGAGGCCAATACAAATGTCGGCATCACACTGTCAAGGAAACCACGTCGTCTCTATGGGTTTATATGAGAGATAATATGTTTGTTCCATGTGTCATTTGAAAGAATGCATAAACAGTCCCTAATACAGTAACGGCATCTCAGGGTAGACTCAGTCTTGTTATGTCATGTTTAAGTAGTTTGTAGTATGCATATTTGATAATGTATATTTTACACGTGTACTGATTATGCAGTTAGATGAAGGATTAATCAAGAATGTATGAAATAAATAAAATATATAAACAATTCTTGAATTTGAAACATTGAAAAAGAGTATAATATTTTGTCACATATTATTAAGGAATTCCTATATGACCTAAATTCGGTTAAGTCATTTCTGACGTTAAGTTTGTTGATACTTATCGAAAGTTGACGACGAACATTTATGGATAACTTTCCTTAGGATTTTTTTTTATATTTTTGACATAAGTGACGCTCCCAATATGAGAATTTCATATCATATGTGTTGTACAGGCATTCATTCTCATATTTTGCCGTTTACGGAACTGTTCATTGATCTGTTGTCGATTTCATTTCTTAAAAAAAAATGCAGCACATGCCTAATAAAAGAATTACCCGCACGTATTGTCAAGTGACGTGTTTATGCGGGTGGCTTCAACTGTTGCCAACACTATCCACAATTCCAACAATGACATCCATCGCTTGTCAACATCATTATAGCGCATGCCGGAGTAATGCCCTGAAGGCGTTAAAGACAAGTCATCCGGAACGTCCATGGTCAATAGCGCGTGCTATCCAATACATACATAGTTGCCTAGTATTATCATGATAGGAAGATTTGGGTAGACGTACGAAACCTTTAATAATTGTTGATTTATTGGTCCTAGAACGGGTCGTCTTCGCTCATGTGTGTATGCCTGAAGTCCCCTACTTCATTATTGGCGGAACATTCATCATATAGACTGGCTAGCGTAATGTGGTCTTTGTCCACCAAAGAAATGTTCTCAATACGTACGGTCAAGGCGATGTCTCCATGCAAGGAATAAGCGTTGACTCAAGACTAGCTCTGTGAGTTAAATTGTACGCCACTTTGAATCCAAAATGATAATATTATTGTCTTTATAGTGTATTGTGAAAGTACCGAGTAACGGGGACATTGAAATTGATGAATTAAAAAGATAATATATGTAATGATTAGGGATAATTCGTTCAAGATGTGATCTCGAATTGTTAATGTGTGTCTGATCATCATACTATACCAGTACTTCAGATAAAAGTTCTTCATTTCTTCACTCTGTCGAATCAAATTCTATGTTGATATTGCACTTAACTTTACCATTTAGTATCCCGATGGTGCAATGACCTCAATATCATAAAAGGAAACTTTACAATGTTGATATATAACTGAAATTCTTAAAACCGCAATCGCTTAATTAATTTAATCATATAGGATTTATCATAATATTACATCCATTTACCAAATAAACATCGCCTTTGCTATAGTTCTTTGAATATGAAGTAAATATTTCTCATGATTGTGTTTCAAAAAATATTTTTTTAATTTTCCTATATTAGTATTTGATACACCATTGAATAATAAGTGTTTTCGTTAAGCAGCAAAAAAACACTTACTCTCTTGAAGTAACTATAGTTCAATGTTCCATTGGTATCCGTTAAAATATTTATTTTTATCCTTGGCTTCGTTTAATTGATTTTCATATCCGATGGTAATTATATTAAACTGTCGTTGCCCGTTATATTGGCTTCATATTTTGTTAATATTATTACCCTTTGCCCAATCAGTAGTTGGTAAGATATTAGTTTCCATTATTTTGATTACTGCTAGGTCCTCGAGAACTTGAAACATTTCAAAACATTTAAAAGTCTCAGTCTAAATTTTGGACCTATCAGAGATGATTTTATATGAAAAGAGACGTCATTGTTGGACGACTAAGTTAACACATGTCTGAGATTGTTCCATGATCCCGGAGCCAGGGCAGTCGATATTCTGGAGCTAGAAAAAACCAACATCTTAACCCATCACAAATAATCGTCGCCCTCATCCTGGTTGGGTCCGAGCTCGTTTCTCTTGATTTTAATTTTGCCCTTGTGATATCGACACTGCAATGTGTCTTTCTGTAACGGTGGACATACGTTATCGAAGCAATTTAAAACGTAATGATTGTTGATGATGTTCTAATTACTTGTGCCCTAAATAACTTGGACTATTTTTCATCCAAATGTCAAATATATCTTGCCGTCTTCTTGAAGCTTTTAAAGCAATGGAAGTTACATTCTGTCCATTATATTGTAAATTTCTGACATGCTTAAGCGAAGATACAAAACATTGACAACCATTGATGCTGTGTACAGCAGGTTTGGAATCTTTCTGTATAATTATTTTAGAGTCACCATAAATCATATGATATTTTCATAACACTTTTGAGGCAAGTTTTTCACCATTGTAAGTATTTTTTTTAATTTCTGCTACATTTCTCACGTATTGCATTCAACATTAATAAATCAAATTTTTCAAAAGAAAAAAAAACGAAAAGCGAAACCTAATGAACTAAATTTTAACATTGATAGAAGTCGTTTATACGGATCACGTTTTAATGCCAAGAATGGCCTTTGTAAGAGTTTATCAATGTAATATTTTTAATTAGGTCCACGATTGAAAATTAACTGAAAAAATTGTAGGTCGTTGATATTTTTGTTTTCACCTATTTCGAATCCTCTTATCAGAGGTTTGACAAGTAAATACGTTAAGCTAATTATTCTACATGGTTATGAGACCAAACCATACACAAACGCATTAACTATCTAGGTTTTCTTAGCTATATATGTATTATCACAATCGATGTATTTGAATTCGCGTTTAGAGATTGACACAGAACTATGGATCATGCCATTACTATATAATTTGATATTAATTTAGAAACCCCCTCACGATGAATCCATACAGACAGTTGTTCTGATGTTGACGAGTTACGACTATTGGTCACCACTAGTGCTTCAAAATCTTGCTGCTACATTGCTGCGTTAATGATCGAAATCTGTTGTAATATGTTTAATTGTTGGCTGATCATCGTAAAATGATGTTCTTTTATTTAAAGCTGGTGAAAGTAATAGAAAGAAGAATAAAATTTACTTCTGTCTCCGTCAATCATGAATTCTCCACTGTCATAACATATCTGAAGTGAAAATTTTTATGTTGTATTGTGTAGTAAAGGAAACATAATACAGAAAAAAATATTTCGTCTAATACCTAGGGATTTTTAATTGAAAAAATAACTAAAAGACAAAAATATACATTTGATGTATTTTATTCTTAGCATTTTCTGACTCTTGAAGGTATATCATAATTGCAAAAATCAATACGAACAACAATATAAATCCAAAAAAAAAACTAAAAAAGAATTAAAGCTGTGAACAATATAATAATAACAATAACATTAAGGACAATTACACATATTTTGCTTAAAGAAAGAGATACGGGACACAATGATCACTTAATATCCTCAAATATGAAATAAACATCTTTGCAAAGAAAACAATTAACTTCCAAGGCTAAAATTTGCCAGTAACAATAAAAGAAACAATGACATGCCAGCAAATATCTAAAATCTCTATACAGAAGACGCTTCGTCTTACAACTCTTTCAGCACTCATAATGGAACTCCTAGATTTCATTAGTATTTCATACGTTTCTTCCCTCACCATATCTATTCGAAAAGTGATAACTTTATTCTAATTACTTAAAACCAAATTTATATGTAAACATACCTTTAGTTCCTATTCCATCAGTTGATATCGACACGTTTCATAAAAATTAAGTTCAGTTTTCGTCGACAATTTTCAAAGATAGATTTAAGCTGTCTAGAATATTTTGATGACACCACTGTTTGTCCTATATTCGAATGCAGGTGTAAATATAAATTCTAAATGCAGACATAAACGCCCAAAGATAATTATTAAGTAATACAAATTCTATAATACACAGTGTTAAAAATCGAAGTGTTTGCGGTCCATGTAGGTCAGCCCATGATAAGGTCGTAGAACGCATTATGTCTTTTATGGTGTAATAATTCACCATGTTTTCACTCTGTTTTGAACCGTTTGATGACAGAACGATCGATAACAATATTGTCCTGTTCGTTCTATATTCTACCATGGAGACACATCTTTGTGTGAATTAACAACGTAAGATTTAAAGATTCCTGTAGTGTTTTGAAAGAATTATGAGAAGTTAAAACCGGATATAGGATTAAAGATGAATTTCGAAATACCACTTTGACTGACACCAACCTACCTCGTTTGAACTTGGTATTTAAACTTACCAATCACACAGATGCTCTTCTTTTTCTGCAAAAGCATTTTTGGGCGAAAACCTTCCATTTTTATTTTCTACCAGATATCTTTTAGAATATCGTAAGTAGATGAGATAAACTTTATTATTTTAACGTGAGTTTCGATATTTCGACAAATAAAAACGCTGCTGTTTTATTTCAGAATTAACGTAAATTATGTCAGATTGCAAAATGTTTTCTTCGTTATAACGTTCTACTTCGTCTTTCATTTTGTTAAAATGAGTCATCAGTTAATCAAATTGCTGAAGAATTTCATCTCATTCGCCAGATTAATTATGAAAACAAACACTATTTCATTGTTCATCTTTAAAATTAAATATTCTGAATTTTTAACAATGTCAGTCAAAAAACCTGTTTTCAGTCAGGAAATATTTCTATTCAATTTTAAATCTGGAAATACGCAATGTGTTGAATTCAAACCTTTGGTATAACAACAATATCACTTAATTGGATTTTATGGTAAAATGGATTTAATCACATTTTAGGGGAAACATTTTGTAGGTTTGCGTTTAGATTATCCTCCCGCAATGCAAAACAAAAACAACACAGATTCGTAAGAACGTCAGCTAGTAGTAATAACTAGTAATAATATTATAATATTGGGAAACAAAATGAATACAGTACGAGTATGGACACAAATTGTAATTAAGCAGTGGTATATTTACAGTGTACACCCATTCTTGGAACTTTTCATCTAAATTAGCCATGACCATGTATGTACATGTTAGAAATAATACATTGAGTATCATTTATGGAATGTAATTTGAACATCGATTAGTTGAAATCTTAGTTTGTTTAAGAATTTTGTAGAACTGAAGTTGTTTATGATATTTATAACCAAATTATTACGATAAAGATACTAAAACAAATTACTAGTGGTTAAATTGTAATTCGCTTAAAATGGGTTTACTTCACAAACCGTATATTTAGGTAAAATATCAGGCTAACGTATATAATTTTCTAATGTACACAAAATATGATTGATTCTTATAGATGTTATTCAACCTATGAAACTTGACTCTCAACAGAGTTGTCAAAGTTCTAGAAATAATAATTATCGTGCTGTATGCATGTTTGTTCAATAAATAATATAACGAAATTTACCCAAAGAATAATTCAATTCCAGCAAATTTATCATTACAGTAAACACGAAATAAATATTATTTCGAAACTTATTTCGCTTCAACTATTCTAATATTTTTTTAATTGAGGAGTAAAGCAAAAGCAAATTCTAAATCAACGGATTAAAACTAGACTATAAACAATAATCAAGATTTTTATATAAAACATAATAAAACTATGTTTTATATATCCAATAGTTTTATATATCCATTGCAAAACGGTATTATATAATTAAATGTTGGAATAACAGGAATAAATATATATACAAACACGGCTAATACTAAAATATCGTACTATGAATTTGACAAGACTGCCTAACTATAGTTTCTATGCATTGGTATTTGTTTGTGGTTTAGAGAAAGGTAAATATCCAGAAACGGTGTTTTTTGCATACATTTATAGTAAATTTCATTGTTTTTATTAATCTGAAATAGAAATACTATTAATGAGTTTTTAAGGATTTAATATGAAATAGGTTTTGTTAATGAAATCCAAATGATTTAAGTTTTCTTTTTTTGTAGGATTAATGAGTATTTCTATCTGAAATAGACACAATAAACAACAGATCATGCTATATATCTAAAATATAATACAAAATAAAGTAACTGCTATAAGAACTATATTTTAGTTGCTTAATTTCTAAATTGGAATATTTCGCTGTAGCATTTTTTTGTAATAATGCATATATTTTTTCTTCCAAAACATTCTTTAAAAGGTAATATTGATTTTAAATGTTAGCTTAAACAATGCTATAATATGAAGTATTGCTATAATATGAAGTATTGTTATTATGGTAAAAAATTAAATCTTTTATTTGACGGACTTAATTTTCGTAGAAGCTTAAAATCAAAGCAAGTAACACGCAAAATAGAGCACATCCCTGAGTGATCTACGTTTGTGTTGTTATCAACAAACTGCATCTAGCAAGTAACCTAACAGCTGAGCAACCCCTGTTCTCATACTTCTCTAGACCCATACACACACGCTAACACACACATACACATTAACATAAATACGCATATCTACCTTAGCCGTATATAAATACACCTATGCCAGACATACACTCACCGTTCATGTAAACATTATTCTCCTAGCATATGCCAAAATACGAATTCCTTGAATTAAATATGTCCTCGCTATCTATTTCCGGAGAGGTTGCTGCAAAGCAATTTAATATCCACAGCTTGCCATTCCATGTAAATTTGGCCCAGCCAGGGGTCGAAGGTCCCTCCGAAGGGAATTAAAGCTTGAATCAGTCAATGTTTACACGTGATCAAAAGTGAATACACACGGTTTCTAGATCCCCTAGTTTATATCCATGAGGTTTATTATATGTACGGAATGATAAATCAGGCTGGCTCAGGATCTCTTCCATTGACAACAACAACCTACTCAAAACCACCGGCAGCCATTTTCCTTTCAGCTTGCTAGCAAGGGGCATTTTCAAAACACATAACATATTTCCCGTTCGCGACCGGTTGGCCGGCTTACAATGGTAATACACTTTTTTCCAGGTCAGCAGCGTCTTTCTCTGGGTCTAAATAACCACTCCCTTCCTCGTAAGCCGTGACAGTTATGTTTGTTTACACGGGCAACTAAGAAACCTAAGTATGGGACAGGCAGATAAGTATGTCCACGGGGGATTCGTGGCTAGCCAATCACAGCCGAGCTTGCATAGCTCGGATAGACAACCCGCACCAACAATAACTCAATGTGTCGTGAACACTACAGCAAGCCGCCATGATAGAACTCGCCTGGTAAAGCAGGCCATTTTACACACCCAGCAAAATGTTGCTTTTTTCATGGAATTATTATTCGTAAAGGTAAGGGAATCTTTTTTTACGATTTTTCTGAGCTTTAATCGATGTTAGTGAATATAAATAATTATTTTGTGAATAACAGTTTAGGTTCTTGTGTAAATCCTCATGTGGATATCAATTTAAAAACAACAATTGGCCTACTTTCCAAATTTCTACAGGTAAAACCGCTTTTTGAAAAATAATGACAGTCAGCTCATCTCATATATTGATATTTTTTCTATGCAGGAAAATTATTACTTGAAACTTAAGCAATCCAAATAATATGTTAAAATTAGCCGAATATTGTTTATTACACCGCAAAAGCCACGGCGTAGATGTACGTCATCCGACTACACGCTGGGTGTAAACATGCTGGTAGAATATGTATTTACCGCTGGGCCTTGATATACATTCATGTGTTAAACTTGGGTTGCTTTTACTCAAATCGAATAAGATACTGTCCACTAAAATTTGTTTTAACTTTTTATGTCGAAAACAAAAATCCATGTTTTTGACATCTGTTTAAAATCAAATAGAGAAATCCGACGTCATATTAAACCGGTTTAAAACTGAATAAATTTGGAATTTTCTTGGTATTTATTTATCATGATTTCCGTATTTTACTGATATTTTTTAACATCAGTTCGAACATTTTTTAATATTTATGAAGGGTGTGATTAAAAAATTCAAGGGGAAAACAAAAACAAATGTATTAATAAAACGTGATAGCAAAAGTATTTTAAACATATTTTGAAAACAGCAATAGCATAAAATGTGTAGTTTTAAAACAGTATTTAAAAATAAGGTATCGTATCACGCATATGACTTTTTCAACTATTTTTTCTCCGTAACTTATCTTAATTTGCCTCGATTAAGATATTATTATTGACCAAATAATGTATTATCATTTAATGAAATTTCTATCCTTATCCCAAACATTTAATAAGATACTAGCGGGAATAATCTGTATATTGCTTTATTCTTAACATTGCTTCTTTCCGGTAATCGTACTTACTGCGTAGTTGACATAATTTAATTTGAATGATGTTTCCTACGACAGGTTCATTTCTAAAAGTTGTTTTATGCTACCTTATTATAATATTTATATGATTGTACATGTTAGTTGATAATGTGTACATTGTGTTCCTATATTGATGATATATTATTTTATACATGTTATAAAAACCGCCGAATTTCTGATACGAAGTACACGTCGACATATTACAACCCCTTATGTTTTGTTCTATAAATTGAGCTTGATAATCTTTATATTATAACACGTTTTAATATTTCTTTATAAGAACTGAATAATAGCATTAAAAATCAGAACCCTTTAAAGCTGGTGATAGTGTTGACAGGTGACAATTCAATAAAATAATTATCGTCCGGCATTTTGGGCAGCTAAAATGACCATCCACGATAAACATAAAAAACAACCCTGTTTTTCAAGCCTCTCCCTATGTAGACAGAGAAAATGAAATATACACTCTAGCAAGCCGGCAATTTTAAAGGCATACTGGCAGCAAAGTATTTAGTTTCAGTGTCCAGCATCTTACGGCGTCTTGCCATGTCGATGGGCATTTTTGTAATGAGTTGCGAGTAGCGGAAGGGAGACGAAGATTTGGTCCAATCTAGTAAAATCACCTTGTAATTTTTGAATAAATAAAGATTGTAAGGGTGTATTAGATAAGCTAATTCGTTCCACTAAATCTAGCAGGAAAATGATTGGCTGATAACTCTGGCAAATTGGTTAAAATTCAAGAGCCGATATGAGAACTTGGGCGATCTAGTGGTGGGATTAGGTTATGATCATTCTTAGTTCTTCCTACACCAACCGACACCGATCTACCTCAGAATGATTTTACTAGAAACTGTTTGAAAGGTTTGGTGCATTTCGTAGTTTGCACCCTCGGAAATAGAACTCAATCGCCTATAGGACTTTCTGATTGCTGTTTGATGAACATATCAATATTTCACTTGATATGCGACGGAGCTTGCCAGGTTTACTTAATTTTTAATCCTTTTTAGCTGGTCGAATGAGTACTTGTATATAAATGTTGCTTAAACTGAAATTGAGTTATAATCTGATGATGGTAAAGGAAGAAAGGGATTTTTTTACACTACAGTTATTGCCACGTGTATTTTCTAGAATTTATCTCACGCTTCCTTGTTCATCAGGAAAAATGTTATTAAGAATAAAATGAAGACTCAATGAAAAGCTGTAGGTTTTGACGACGTCGGACGCAGTATATGCTTATGGCATACCTGTTCAATATTCATTATGGCATACCTGTTCAATATTCATCAATGTCAGCTTGTGCGATGCCGGTGGCTTCTAGTAACAACCACGATCGCTCTTTGCAAAACACATATGACACTTGCGGGAACGCAGCATCTCATATATGCAAGATATCATGTTAATATTAAGAAAAGTCCATTTACCACAGACTGGTTTATGTATGGAGGATAAAACTAGATAGCTCTCTCTATCTCTCTTATACCGGGTATTTCACGGAAAGTTAACAACACGACGGTTTGGTACTAAAGACGGAGTAAGGCAGTAATTTATTAACATCGCCTTCAAGGCCGAACACAAGGGGCTTACATTAACTTGCGTGCGGTTGTGTAATGAAGATCGTGGGCATGTTAAAACCATATACTTATTTTGTGTTGACTGCAAATTGTGAATTTTTGGGGCAGAAGTTACATCAGGCAGTACAATGCCAATGCACTGACTCGAAGAACTGTTATGCTTGTCTAAGAAGGCGTGCAAATGTCTCCCAAAATTAGTGAATAGACTTGGCATTGTTCTGATAGTAGGAAAAGCATCCTTTTTACGTCACACTCTTAAGGTACGCCATCTAATGCGTACGGTGCGTGATAACAATTTCCGAAAATTTTCTTCTCTTTTATCGCGAAGAATTCCATCAACTTCAAAAGGATTACACTGAATGTTATTTTGTGTTGTAGGTATGGAAGACTGGTGGCGTTCAGTAGGGAATGGCCAGTGTGCGCGGGCTTATGGATGATAATCTTTGGATATTTACATAATGGACGCTCCACTTGATTTTACTCTGGATCGAGCTCGGCTTATTGGTGCTAATGCTATTGGGACATACGAAACAGGTTTCGATGCCGCCCATTCTGCAGTGCTTGGAAGACCAGGGGCAGGGGGAACGGCCCTACAGGATATGGCCCGGGGGACGACGCCAACTACATCACAGTACCAAGCTTATTCTGCCCGGTACCTTCCCTCTTCGTTGCCCCTCCCGTCACAAGGTAAGAATTAATTCTGAAGGTATATGTCCATGGCTTGGTGTCTGTGTACTGCACGTCGCGGGTGGCCAAGTCTGTACATACAGCAGAGCATTGTCAGAGTGCTGGTTTGTTAAACAACGTCACTGATATTAGAAAAGTCTGACGATTCGAGTCTAATGATCGGAACTTTTATCAATTTTTACACATGAATACATGTTTGATTATATCGGGTGTTAGACTGGACAGTGAATCAAAATGTCTCATAAAACACTCTCAGAGAGTTGTAAATGTATACTTACATTTTTGCTGGGCGCCAAATATTTCATACAGATGCCAAAATTCTAAACACCATATACAATACTTACCTTGTCATTGCATTGGTATAAAAAGCATATTTTTTAATTGCTTCTTTTTCTTAATGATCAGAGTTATTTCAATGTGGATTCAAAAATATGTATGATAATTGCAATTTATTTGCAATATAATAAGAGGATAACCGAAATTCCTCTCTGTTCAAAGTCTCTGTCTATTCCTTAGTAACGCCGGGGACTTTATTGGCAAGATCGATGAAATGTGAAAGGGTTGTCAAATTGGAAAAAGATTGTTGCCTGAAAGATCATAAAACTCTTTTAGAAACTTATATGTAACTATATATCGCACCGTACATCTGTAGTCACTAGTTACGACTATACCTGACATCTTATTAACAATTATATTGCAATTAATTTCGACATTAGTGAATAAGCGTTTGCACGTATAAATGAATAAGGAATAAATAATTTCTACACTTTCCCGGTGAGATCAAGTAATACTGTATTTGAATAGACTTTTCCATTTTAAATTATAAAGGAATTGCAGGGTTTTGGCTATTGCTGTTATAAACATTATCCATTTTCATTATTTCATTATTCATTATTCATTATTCATGAAAGGATTCGTCTTAACTAAATAAAACTATTCTGAAATGTATGAATATATTTTTATATTGTATTAAACGCCAGATGAATAAGGTATAACGGGTATAAATTCACACACCCTGTATATCACGCGAATACCAAACTGTTGTGGCATATCTGTGGAGGAGTAGAGAAGTGACTCTCCACCAGATGTTAGAGTTTAACAAATGATAATGTGAAATTCAGACACCGGAATAACCTGGCATGTTGTTACCCACAAACATTAGATTTCTTCAGTGTGCTAGACAATTTCTAAATGAGCTTTATCTGCTTAATATGTTGTGTACCGATTTCAAGAAAGATTATTAGTATGATATAAAATGATTAATAAAGGTAAGCCCAAACTTTGAAATTTCTTCCTATATTTGTTTTTTATTGTCTCAGAATATAAGAATTTGTCGGCTTGTTGGCAAGATATTGGTAATCATGTTATTATTATATATTATTGACTATACCTCCTAAATACGTGACGTTAATTATTTACACTATACTGTTGTCACTTGGTAAATAGTTGACATTGGCGATGTATTGTACAGTTTGATATGTAAAAAGATAAATAAAACACCTGCTATCTCCAGGTATGGTCTTGGCTTAAAACCACAATTCAATAGTCTGACAAACAGCACAAATATGCGTTCAGCCCAGGTGAACAAAATATTTTAAAAAGTTCTGAAATCCATAATATGGATGAGGATTCGTATACCATACAGAATTCATTATATGAAATTAGCTCCTAGTTTATTATGTATGAAAATAATATCATTTCTTCAGAAACTTGATAATTGAAAATTTGTCAAGCCTGTGTAAATTACAAATGTTTTAATACTTTATTCGGGTTTCTGTTTAGCACATTAAAACATCAATTGTAAATACTATACAAAATTAATGAAGTACTTTAGACCTGGTGACTCGTATATCCGAGTTAACTTTCTGGTGTTTATGTAAGCTTGGTCATGTCTTCTGTCTCAAATATGTTTGATTTATTCTCGTCTCCATGACTTTGGGAGAGCCTGAGTTTGCGAAATTCAATATATATTTATAAATATTTAAGCATGGTGACAATAATGCTCTAGTGTCATGAGCCCAATAGAATTTCCATATAGATAAGGTATAGCCACACGAAAACATGTTTTTGAGGAAAGTAAAACTTAACATAAATATTCAAACGATAGGAGAGTTTTGGTAGGCTATTGGGGATATATTGTCAATCGAATGTTCCCCAATATTAATGGAAATGAGAAATGAAAAATCAAATCGAAAGTGAGGACATAGACACTAACTGTTAAAAAATAGAAATGTATCGTTCATATAATATTGCCATGACAAAGTGCGAAGGAAGAAGAAAAAAAAACAAATTAATTAGTCTTCTTTAATTTTCAATATATATCAAATGAAGAATTTCTTTGATTTATAATATCCGCTGAAAACAAAGTGGTAACTCAAAAACCGCAATTTAACTTGGAGTCTTGGGAATAAGCAGCTTTTAAAGTACCGTGTATAACGCGATGAGTTCATTTAGAAATGACCAGAATCATTGTGCAATTAAACTTTTAACACAATATCTCGTGTAATTGTTATGCCATTTGGAAATGAGAACAAAACAAATATTCCGATGATTGCTATCAATCACTGAAGCGTGAGATTAAATAAGGATGGACATAGAGAATTGGTTTGCCTCGATGGAACACATGTGGCGTCCACTGTATACCGGGCGGCCATGGGCTCTCGCCACGAGATATTGAGGAATAAAATTGATATCTGGGGATTTTTCACGGAAATGTTAAATGCTATAAAGATAACACAACTGATTGGTCGTGGAGGATGCAATAATACTAAATTAATTCTAGAGCTCTTTTTGGAAGGGTTTTCCGTCGTGTATTGATAAATAGGCGATCTGCAGTATACACGGTTTTTAAAAAAAATATCCTTCATGGATTATGACTGGCTAGGATCGTGTCCCATTTAAACGTTTAATGGGATAATTAATAAATTGAATGGGATAAAACCTGAATTAATTTCAACAATCAAACACTACTAAGGAAACTTTAAGATCAATAGGCGCAACCTATTGGGCATTGATCATGAATTGTTCACGCGTTCATCAGATATTTACCCTCTCTAAGTAAATCAAAATGAGATAATTATATATACAAAATTTGAATTTTCTGGAAATATTTAAAATTTAAAATGGAAATAAGCAAATTTTATCCTTAATTATAGTATATTTCAGCATAGATAAATGATTTATGGTACAAATTATATTCATTGAATATATACATGTATATATGATGAAACATACTAAATACTTACTAAAGTTGAAATCACTACGTGACCTAAACTAATGAAAGGAAGCACTTGTACAATTTGCGAAATGTATGCAAAGCCCGTGATTAGCAGATGGCTCCTCTGTATCGATATTGTGATAACAATGAACATATACAATGGAGATTGATGGTGTGGACATCGGGGAAGCTTCATGTCATTTCTACACGTGCAAATACCCTCAATACATTAACAACGATAATGGAGCGCTCCTTATTAGATCCATCTCCTATGTCGTTAATCTAACATTAAAATGGTAGGGAGGTCAGTTCTTCTGTTTCTAGATAGTTTTTGTCATAGATGTATCGATATTGATTGGCCCACGCTAAGAATTCCATCTCTTTGCTCAGCAATACCAAGGAAGCCGTAACCTTTGAATATAAATTGCAATTATTTTGAAAATGAGCACTTCATCTCATTATATCATCAGGAGCTTTTTATCGACTAGAAATAATTAATGATTGATGACATATTAATAAATTGTTTGGCTCAGAACAATACAACAAATGGAAATCCAAAGTAATTATTTCAATTATCATCGCTTTCATAGATATGTATTTAATTCCTTCTATAACGTTACCTAAATCGACCCATGCTTTTTTTCATTTTTCATTCTATAATAATATTCAATTGACAAACCAACTTTGTGCATGGAATTGAAACACATAGTTTAACGATTTAATGAAAGTTGAAAGCTTTAGACCAAACGCTTTTACTTAATTACGAAAAAAGTGGTGAAGCTGTCTATCTTGTATATGCAAGTTTTGTTCAATAATAGAGGTTGAAAACCCAAGCTAACACATGCTTGGTTTTCTCGTATATTTATACATGTTCGTCCTTTTGTATGTTTCATTGAAATGATTGAAGTGTATATGATATGATGCAATATTATTTGTTCTGTTGACATCGTATTGAAAGGCTCTTGTATTGACTGGCTGTTACCAAATTTTCGTTTACAATGTTTACAATGTTTTATCAATAACTAAATGGAACAAAATATATTTTTCCATGTTAAATACATGGCTAATAATTTCATTCCAGTTTTATCATTTGCAAACTTTGACTGCATCAATTTGAGTTTTCCCTATAATAATTACTTTTATCTTCTTCATTTTTTGAATGTGATGATGTTAGATCTAATTATAGTCGAGACTATTGTCAAATTGCAAATTGCGGTTTAAAATATATGGTTAACTTTCGAATGATCTTAAAAAGCGAGTCACAATTCTGGTCCTGACAAGCATATCTAATCTTTTAATTAATATAAACACGAAGAGGGATAAATCAATATTGTAAATATACAGGCGACAAAGGACTGACATGCATGCCATTTTAATCAGATCTTGTAATAAATCAATTAAAATATTTTGTTTTGTTACTATTAGACAAAACATTTTGGATGATAAATCGTAATTCGATATTAATCAACAAACTCAGTATTAAGTTTTGTTCATAACGTTAAATTCAACTGCTGTGAGATTCTCAAGACAATATCCTGCTGACTGGAAATAATATCCCAGCCCTTCTTGATGTTTATTATTCATCATTTCAGCCAAATGATATTATTCATTAAATTGTCATGATAAGTATATTTCTAGTGATAATATCAATCACATTTACGATACATACAAATACAATATAACATGATATTCTGTATCATTTGCGATGACGTCATTTTGTTAATTATTTGACAAACAATTGAATGATAACATTGAAATGAAACATATTTGCTACAATTTATGTCAGATGTATGCAATAAGTTAAAATTATATAATTGAGTTGCTACTTTGTTGATCACCGTGGTATTAAACTATTCTTGAATATCAAATTCGTTGATATTGCAAAGTATATATCGAGATTCTAATGAACCACCCAAAAATACATAAGAACATATATAATATTCACGTGCACGTATTGAACACGCTTAAGCAAATCGCAAGCCTACTTTGCTCATTTCCAAACACTTTTAATGAAGAGAATGGAATCCCGCCAAAACTGGGGCGACATGCATTTGTACATTTTGTCCACCAGACGAAATTATATTTAATTCATATTTTCCGAAGAGCAGTTTTTTTACAGATAGAGATGGCTATGCATTGAAAAATAAAATTACTTCCACTGCTAAATACGTAGGCGTACATTGCCAACGTACGCTAGCGCTGAACCGTCTTAAAATATATAGCAAACGAGTTTTTTTAAGGCGATAGCTGTGCCTGAATATTAAACAAATACTAGGAAAGGATTTTTTTCTGAATAGTTTCCATATAATGTATTATCACCTTCTAGATATTAAATATCTACACTTGGCCACTATTCTATATTTTTGAAAGAACAACTTCCCGAACATACCGAAGAGAATATTTCGTTAACGGAGTGAATTTATAATATTTTATTTTTGTAAAACGTAGTTTTAAGAATAAATCTTGGTACAATATGCCCTATCCATCTTTCTTGCCTTCACGATTCTTAATTAGGCTAACGATATAGACCGATACATGTCTCTGTCGTTATAACTATTTAAATACTCATCAGCTAACACTGGAAATATTCTATTCATATAACGTTTTTGTAATCTGTCGGGCGGTTATATAACAAATGGTATACAATAAAATATTTATTAATTGTAATAAATAAGTGATAAATAGTATAATATTCTAATAGATAACATAAAATTCTCACCAAAAAAAACAACAACAAAAAAACGGAGAATAAACGATTCGTTAAATCATATACAATATTAATATCTATATATAATGTGTATAGGGTGACATTACAAATATCTATATTTACGTATCTACAAACATTGAGTATTGAATTTTGTCGCTTCCTATACCCACGGGAAATTAATTTTTAATTACAAGTTGTTTAAAAAATCAATCGGACAAAAAGTTTGCTATAATGATATAATAGACCATTCAACTTATGACAGTGGCAAACGTATTATTGCAACATTCGACAATGCAACTAAACAAAGCCTATAGAACATTGGTATTTTTTGGTACGATTAACGTTTGTTTTACAGATATTTTTGTATTAATGTCTCTGAAATGATAATGATATTTGATTTTATTTTTAAGTATGTTTAGTTGTCATCGATTATATATGTTGTGCAAACTCTATTGTATGTGACAAAAAAAAACAAGTCAGATTTAAAAAAATATCTTCAATATTTTTAACTAATTCTTTGCAATTATTTCATTATTCTCTATAATATTTTGTATCAATAATAAGTGATCATGTTCGTTCATTTTCTGTCTAGATGTCTGTCAAGTCTAGATTTATTTATTTGCGAAGTCGATATTACATTATTTAGTGAGTCAAATACACGTCAAATACAATGATTAAATTATAACTTTTTCTTACGGCGGATATACAAGTTTAAAAAAGATTTTTTTAAACTATCATACGGACGCTGATGGAGAAAAGTTGAAAATATTTATGAGGATCGTTTGTATTCATTTACATTCTTTTGGCATAAAAGATGATAATTTGTCGTCGGGAGCACAGCAATTATATCAAACATACAACTTTAGTTCATTTTTATCGGAAATCTTCAACAACATTGTTTTGCCGTACTGTTACATTAACAATTCATACAAATAGCCTTGTAAATGCTGTTTAATGGCGTAATGGATTGCAGTTCCAGTAAAATCGATAGTTAATATCTCTATTTTGAAATAACGCTAGAAATATATACTAACCTCTTTGCAAGAAAAAAAACCAAAACAATATGAACTCCATTTTAATGTTGACTAATCCACAAAGAATGCAATCTATAACTGAGTACACACATGTGTGGCGTGGCCAAGTATACACAGTGTATAAATATACACACACCAGATAGAAATTATCATGGCAACCGGAACAACCCACATTCCTTTGTGTAGACTTATGTGCCATCCATATTCTAGTGGGTTTTGTACACAATCGATTTACATCGTTCTATAATAGCTTTCCATTCGAGGACAAAAGCCTTGCAAGGTTCACGCTGGGCCGTGAAAGGCCGTACCAGTCCAGTCGGCCATCTTAAAACCGTGCTATAATGAGCACACTCTAGGTAACTTGGTATTACGATCGTATGTACTGATGTGGTCGTGTTAGTCCAGAAGCCTGGTACAGTTATTCACTGATCCTGTCACAGCGGACATGGAAGTCACACACACATTCACACACAGTCGCGTGTTGGGTGACCTGTTCAGTCCGTGTGTATCTCATCAGGCGATTCAATGGCGGCCAGCGAAACTAGGCCACAGGGCAGCACAGGCCACTTCACATGTACGTGTGTGTAGGCTCTACACAGGCAGATACCGGTCACAAAATACTCCTAGCTCTAGATAAATACAAACCATTGTTAGTATAACATAGGCAAATATAGCAGCAATTGTAAACATTTGCTATTTGAATTCAATGGGAGGTGGTTGAGAGAATTATCATTTGCTCTTATATCAGGCATAACAACTTTTCAATGTCATGTATTTTACATACACAAATATTAAATGTAGGATAATCAACCCTACTTCTGTCTCAAAGCTAATGGTATAAATAGTTTTCACTTTAATTATTTTTCGCTTCAAAACACTGGCATTTCTTGACTCTTTGTGCATGCATGCGATTTGTAACCTTTTACAGAACTTTTGCGGTTTGTAACACAAATGTGTGTATAATGTGGTAAGGGCAGTATCTTAAAATCAATGATTCATTTAGAATTGCTTAAATTTTTAATTTTAGCAGTTTTAGACATCAATATAATATAATAAGTGTGGGTTCGACAGAACGAGGTTCAACTGTATTTAACATCCTTATTCATAAAGATTGTATTTATATATAAATACAGGCGGGATAGGAATTATAATCTGAATATTACAAAAAATTTGCAGTTACAACCTTTGCAGAGCTGGCCCACACATTTAAGCTTAGTTTAAATATCTTCAATACATTATTCAATAATAATATTTTTTGCTTTGCCTACCAAGATTTGTAATTTATGTTTAAGGTTGAAATATCTGTAAAAATATATTAACAACAATACTAAAAAAAAAAATTCTGCGAAATTACTATATTAGTCGAGAATATTTAAGACAGATGTAGTTGAAATTTAAAAATGATAAAATGAAATTGGTACTGTTATTTTGAAGACAAATTAACATTATTATTGAATTAGCGTTTGAAATCAAGGTATTTATAATTTGTAGCTGTGCAATTTATGTATGCTACTTTCAATTTCAACAGTGCCTTGAAATTGTAAAACATTACTATTTTTTATATTGCTTAATAAGATTACTGATAATATCATTTTTATGAAAACGGCAAAGGAAAACGCATATAACAACAATTTAAAGCAGAATTGGGGTGAAGGCAATATTTTTCTTAAAAAAGTATAAATAAATATCGATCCTGTGAAAATATTATTGTTAATACTTTTTTCGGAATTATTAACTTAAGTGGTGTGTATCGATTCATACCAGTACATTAATTGCGAAAACTTGTAAACTAACGATAGCGCAATATGTTGTTACAAGTACAAATCAGAACAATCCATTTAAAAATAAAATGTGACTATCTAAGCCAGACATTTAAATGTTATGAATATAGGTGATAGATTTCATACTCTACCGACTACCTTATCTATATCTGTGTAGTGTCCACATGTGTGTACTAGTACCTCATTGTTTACATAATACTTATCATGGCAAGGATGTATTGTGTAAATCAAACCTTTATCAACGATTATCTATATATTTACCTGCCATATCGCTGACGGATTACATTAAATTATATATTGATAACAAGTTTCTGTAAAGCCAGGTAACAATTTTGAATAAGCAATTTTGTACTAGCAATTTTGAGTATATAATTTTGATTTAACATTGATAATTTGAATTTAGAATTTTATAATTTGATAATACTTTTATAATTACTATTCATATTTTCCTTTTTGATACCTGTTGATCCATGATTCTTTACATAAATGTTTTATCTAATACAATTAGTTTACATGGAACTCATGTGATGAAGTCCGAAACATCATTATCGTTGGACCAAAAAGTCCCTTCTGGTGATGAAAGGTGCAGGATAGTTCAAGATTATAAAAGAATATTTCAAAAAGGGGAAGAATTATTTTAAGCACAGAATTTTACAAACTTATGTTTTGCCATGGCTGGTGTGTGACATATGGCCGTGTTACTGGGGTGTCTGCCATAGCGTGTTATGGATGCAGGGGTTGTAGCTCACAAACAGCTGTGAAAGCAGGACTCGGTCAGCTTCAGGTCCAATACACAGTGCTGATTGAAACTCCAGCCGTGGGAAAGGGATCGCTAAGGAAACTTACACCAATTTTATGACGCTTTGCTTCAGGGAAAACCAGCAGTACACCCCCTAATGACCAGCAATTGGAGGGAACATTTATCACTCTTCGCAATAATGAACCTACTTTTCGAATCACCTTGTCAATCTCAAGACAGGTAATCCCGAAAATGTGCAAAGTGGTCAGTGAAGGACTTGACTACTGCCCTGTGCAAACTTCATGATAGCGGCTGAGCGGAAGTTATACAACGTCTGAACACTCGTGAACTCATCAAACCAGTATAATACATATTTGTCGAAGAGATATTTTCATGCTTTAGGCACAAGCTGAGAACGGAGTTGACTGTGGAGATAAATGTGTGATGTTTGTATATGCCAACCATATGGTTAAGTGTAAATAATATATTTCATATGTTAAGATGCACCTGTTTTGCTATGGTCATTATACATCAGGTATTTAACAAAAATTAAATCTTTATTTAATCCATATGAAATGTGTTGAGAAAAAATACATGAATTCGTGTTAGACTATGCAGAGGTACTCGTGCGTAAGCTTTGTCATTTTTTTGTAATTATATTATATTTCTATTGTGTTGTCATTCCATTTCCTTCTTCCTTGTGTCGGGGAGATCCCTATTAACACCGATGTGTCCATGCTTGTTTACTAAGAATTAGAAAACAGTGTAAATGGTTTGATCTTTAATAAAGCAATTAAAATGTCTACCACGCATAGCGCTTTGTAAACCTGCATAATCATAGAACATTGTATACATAAACATCGATCTGGATTTACCAAATGGTAACCGAATATTGGGTGTCTAAAAAGCAGCCTAGTAACCGGAAACATATATTAGTATATTAATAAATGCTGAACACGTACGTAAATTACAAGCTTGTGAAATATATTATTGTGTAATATGATGGAAATGGTTCCAACACAAGAAATATAATTTCAGATTAATTACAAACAATGGTAAGGGTAGTTATTACATATTGCTGTTCTCACTGCTTAACGGTTTCGATATTGCAATTTTTCACAGCGATCTTTAAAAAAAATAAAAGTAGTATATTCCTCCAAAACAAAAGTGAATACTCTTTATTGAGTATCCTAATCATCTACTGTGACGTGACATTATCAGTCTCCAGTACTTCTTTCAAATATCATTTCAACAGAAATAGCATGTTTTCGTTCTTCCAAATATTGCGTCACAAAATCTCAATTGAAAGTAAAAACATACCTTATATGAATGCGGTCAATAAAATATTCTACATATACTGCGTAGCATATAAAGTAAATAACATGCATGTATTATATCAATATGCATATATAAACACACGCCTCATCCCCCTATGATCATCAGTACATTCGTAATGCTAAGCCGGAACACATCCTAAGATATATGCTTATATCACTTCAAAGGCAGCTCCTTTTAGTGATTCAAAGTGCTAATTACTTTATCAAAGAATATAATGCTCTCTGAGAATCGTCCGGATTCGCCTTCATGCATCACGCGATACAGAGTGTGTTTCAAGTCCTTAGATGGATAGTATCAATTATTCTTTCAAATAAGATCTTTCATTTTAACTTTCAGTAATTTACAGCATGTAGAGTAATCGAATCACCGTTGGATTATTCAAACGTGATAAGATACGTTTTAAAGATTGTTTAAAATTTTTATATTGTCTGTGAAGGTGATTTGGTTACAATTAAGTTTCATTGCAATTCAATAACACTCAAGAAGTTCCATATATTTTTTATTGATGACAGTGAAGCTTTGCAAGTTTTGTTAAATCGTTATGCGTTGGTCCTCTGGTATCAAATATCAAAATGCAGGCAAACGTCATTTTAATTTTAGGAGGATTCCACATAGAAGGCAATGTAAAGTACACGACATCGGCATCAATGCAACAATTACACAAAAACAGGAAGCAACATTTTATAAATTTGGAAATTTCCATCTACCAATATCGTTTAACAATACAAACATTATACATTAGTTTTGTATGTGAAAAATTCAATGTAAAATCAGAATTTGTTTTCGCAATAATCAAAGTATTAATCTGATACTTATTTAAAACAAACTAATATAAAAATGGTTATTGATCAAACGGATTGTCGGCGATGACAAATCTGCAGTGTCAGAAGAGAAGCGAGGAAGTATTGTTTTGGGTATTCCCCATTTCAGTTAATGCAAGTACTCAAATTATTTCTCATTATTACCAATGATAATGTGATAGTTTACTTGTTATTTTCACAACAGGAAGAAAATAATATAACTTCCAAACCATTCTAATACAACTTCGCTTTGATTTCTAAATTTACAAAAAAACAAACCTATTTTTATCAAAAAAACAATACTTTGAAAACATTCTTCTTACGTTGAAAATGTTCTTCCTCATATAGAGTTCGTTTGCTGATAATATAGGATGGAATCTGAAAGAATATCATCGTTTAAACTAATGGAAAAACACTGGTACGAACGAAGAAATCAATTTTCATCTCTACCTATTACTTTACATAATATGCCATACATCATATTGAAGATTGTTTTTTAATTTTTGTTTTTCAATGATTCTAAGTAGAAACTTCAATAATATTTTAATAATTTAGAAAGACGTTAGTTATATTGTAACTGATCGGAGAACTTTTGTATCGGGTTCAGTAAAAATCCACGAAACTTGTGAAAAGCGAATTCTTTAGTATATATTTTTATAGGTTTTCTTTCCAAAAAAGTATGAAATATTCAGTAATATTCAGTTATATTAATCGTTCCTTATCATTATCATTATTAAGAATTAATTAATAAAGATGGAAAATTATTTAAAAATCCAATACCTCTTAAAACAGCTACATAATAAACTTTTTTGGGGTTATGCAACGTTTTAAGAAAATTTGAAGCATTGAGCGATAAAATTCCTGAAATTTATAAGAAATATAAATATAAATAAATACCTGGTAAGTTAAAATTGATTGCTGTTCATTTATTTTAAACTTAAAGCTTTTAGGTTCTTATCCAATTATTCAAACAACAAAACATCAAAGCAAATGCAGTTATTTAATGCCAAATATAGGCGATGGGGAAAAAAGTAATTCAATATATAGTTACAGTAGTTACAATGGACGGCAAGCATCATTTTCGTAGTCTTATGGTTAAAGTTAGAAACGAAAAATGGAATAAAAGACTTAGCTGTCAAAATGACAAGCCTTTTGATGCCGTTTATGCACGCATTGAATCTCTGGCAGGATGATAGTATTTAGCATGACCAGCATGACCAATCCTTCCCTCTTGTCAATGGTTATAATTAGATTGGGAACATTTCTTTAGTATGTCTTCAAGGTAAAAAATAGTATCAAATCGTTTGCGGCGGCGACATCAGTCGGCGGTGTTTTTACACGAGAACAAAAACTTAAAACGTTATTAATTCTCTCTGAATACATCACATACATGAAATAACACATACAATTTTCAAATTCACAAAACACTGCAGAAGTTATCTCATAGTTCGTCATAAACCAGTGATGCATATTTTCATGTAAGAAATATATATCATTGATGTTCTTTATATTACTAATTTATCAGTGAGTTTTTGCATTTTATTTTGAAATATAGATAAATCAGTATTATATATGGTTGGCTGCATGAAGTGGGTAGTGCTAGACCAAGGTATTCAGGGCGATGTCTGACCAATGACAACACCCCTAACAGGAGTTGATACAGTGTTAATAACGTGTGGGCATGAATCCTTTGTATGTCGGTCTTAGGTCGAATTCTGGCAATGTGCCATGTTTGAGTAAAATGATAATACGTACGTCTGGGTGCTTTGTACTTATCATAAAACACGAATTACATGCATTGTAAGTAGACCGATAATGACAACATATGAGTACGGTTGTATAACACACACGGGCTTTATAATATAACCAGAGTCATCAATGCACATTATTCACACATTCTTGTTTTCCAAACATCAAGGCGACCTAGTGAAAATCAAGAAACCAAAATAAAAATCCTATTGAACGAGTCAGTTCGTACAAAGATGTAGTTAATTAAGGTTTACCTGTACGGCACAGGTAACATGGTTTAGTTGTAATGAGATGTATTTGTTATATTGATTAGGGATTTTACGATGGCTAGACGACAACAAGGCTTCCTAGATAAAGGACATAAAAGTCATTAGTTCTATAAGTGGAGTTCAGACTGCCTAAAATACAGCAATTCAAATTTATAAACATCAGGACCGAAGTAAAAGCATTAAATCCTCTTTATTATAAAATACTTATCTGTCAAATCCGGAGATTTTAATGAACTAACTATTATTAAATGTCAAATCTAATTTTGAAAATACACAAAGTAAATACATTGATACTGGCTATATTTGGGAAAATGGAACTTTTGTCAATTGAATCTACAAGATATATGATATTTATTATGCTTATTTCCAACAAAAAATATGATGACATGTGTTATTTGAGACATACATATATATACTATATGAAATACGACAGCAACCTGTCGGATGAATTAAAACTTACACAGTGGTTCTTTATAGATAAACAACTTCAGTTTTAGATATCTGTTAGATGGAGACCTCCGTTCGACTCGAGTCTTGCTGAATACTTCATATTTGATTAATTACATGTGGCAACATTTAGTTATATACTGGGTTTGAGTTTAGCACCGTGACTAATATCAGTGCCTCATTTTCACAAACAACCAGTATCTTTATTTTGTAGATATTAAAATAACCCCTGAAATTTCAATGAGGTTATATATCATGATGTGGTCATTTTAGATGTCATGGTAAGAGTAGGGACACATATATATAAAACAGACCTTAACACATGATCACTCACACATATGGCACGTAGTAATTTGGTAAAAGCGAGAGGAACATGGAAATATATCATAATATACTGCGTGCAAATTTAGGGATAAAATACTATTGTAAAATATAAATATTTAATATTAATATTTCGCATGACAATTATTTTCACAGTGTAATTTCTGACAAGAGAAGAGACGATAGCAAATTCAAAGTGTTCGAAATTGTTTCGTCAGTTCGTTCTATTTCGAAATCTAAAATGCCTATATGTTGATTTCGAAGTCTTCTTATCGTTATATTTACATCTCGACAGACGTTAGCTAAATGATGCTCTTGTAAATTTGTCTGAAATGCGAAAAACAATCTGATTTACCATATAGCCTGAATATAATTCAATTTGTTATTTCTACATTAAGTAGTCATGATTTCGACGGAAGACTTTTAACTGATAAAATTAGGATTGTACTTGAGACTTTCATTAAACAGTCATTAGAGAACTGCGGAAGATTGGAGGTAGTGCTCTGTTGTGATCGAGTGTCTTATAAATTAATGATGCCATTTGCTTATGATGTACATCGTATTGTGAACGTTTTTTATAGCACACAGACAACACATATCTGAATTATTTACACAACACAACAAAATATTTGTGACCGAATCATGTAATCCCAAATAATATGCATATGACTGATTCCTAGAACATGAAAATATATATAGCTGATCCATATAATGCGAACACCTACCAAAAACGTTTAAATATGAGCATCGTTATAGAGCCAAAAGCTTTATATGAATATTGTGATTCCAGAACCTTATCCGTAAACTAGCACAAGGATACTTGCATTAATTATTAGAAAATTAGATATATAAATCAACTCTATTCATAAAATTCCAATTAATGTAACAAAACGATTGATATATTGCATCATGTGATGACCAATTCAGCAATCGTTCATGAGAAAAGCTTATCTCAAAAACCACCATGGATTAGATGGGTTGTTGCCCTCATATTGAGGTCAGGCTTGGGGGATATTTCAGTTGCTAAGTTTATGATGTGGACATTTTAAAGACAGGAAACAGAAGAATTACAAATCACCACTGTGTTTGCTTAATTACAGGGAGTCATTATGAGTGTGGTACGAGGGGATTAATATGACCAGTACTGACGTCATGTATAGCTGTACAAGCAGAACGAAATCTTAATGCAATTTTTCAGACGTCATGGCAAGATATGAAGTCTATTTTTCTGCTAGAGCTACAATAACTTATCATGCACAGTTTTCCATGAATAATGAACTATCGAAATTTCAAGGAAGCTGGTGATTCAACGGGGCCTGCTTAAACTATCCGTCACTGAACAAGTCATACTTTTTCGTAATTAAAGTT
Organism: Argopecten irradians; assembly: GCF_041381155.1. Lineage (NCBI taxonomy): Eukaryota > Metazoa > Mollusca > Bivalvia > Pectinida > Pectinidae > Argopecten > Argopecten irradians. The sequence goes on along the minus strand of NC_091138.1, from coordinate 29,387,252 downwards.
ATAAATAGATATCACTTTATGTTTTGTACATGTTTTGGATTTGATTTGGTTAAGATGACATAATCGGAGGATTAACAGTAACGATGGCATAATATTTACACCAGTGCAGGAGATAGCAAGATGGTGACAAGTATGCATTACTGATGATGTTGATTGAATTTTATTGAATGATATTTGATGTACAAATTTTATACAGTTTTATTTATATATTTTGTGCAGCAAATTATTTAACATGCAAAAACATCAACTGATATCTATACATGTTTTGTTTTAATGTCTCGTACCACTATGATTCATACAGTTTTATTGAGCTGTACCATTTTATCAAAAAATACACACATATATATATGTATGTGTGCAATGACTGATATTTGTTTTCTATGTAGGATAAACTGTCCGGAAACAATGTACATGTGATATACTGTAGCCACAGATAAAATTAACTTATTTGGTAATACCTGTTTGCCATGAAGAAACTTTTTCTTGAAAAGTTGATTACGAAATTCCGTATTTGTCATAGCGGAAATTTTGATTTATAACTTTTTTTAAATGGTTGTTCAATTACTCGAGAGACAATCTTACACTTCTGCCATCTTCTGCGCTAGTGCGTCTGGCCTCATTGTAGGTGTTTAATCAGTCGATCGTACCCTTGTCCTTTAAATTGCTTACCCGGTGGGGTCAACGAACAGATGAAAAAGTTAGGTAGTATACAAATGTGGGGTATACAGGTGTTCATTTCATACTTCAGCAAACTCTAGGTATCTACATGTAACTAATTTTTATTCTTTGAATATTTTTTCTGTTTTCGCCTAAAGGATACCATAGAATAATAATAAAAAAAAACACATCATAAGAAATAGCATTACCCGACTTAAACAATGTGTGGTATGATATTATTGAAGAGTATTTGCGCTAAGTCGATTTTAAGTTGCCATCCTATGAATATTAACGCTCAACGATCGGCTGTTGAAGCCATATAACGTTGGGTCTTTTGAAATTTTAAGTTCGAATATACGTGGGTTTTGTCGCAGTTTTATACATCTGTACAGAAACCAAAATAGCATATACGTTTACATAAACTATTTTTTAACTCTTATTGTATACAGAACATAAGGAAACGTCATTGTAGGGAAATATATAAATAACTAATCAGCCGAGACCATGTGAGTTGGTGAACAACTATTTTATTCGAAATAAACTTACATTATATTCACCTAGGTTCATCTACGAATTATTTCTTGTGCTGTTTTTCTAAATATGGTTTTATGTTCATTTTTAACTTTGTTACTTTGAATATGACACATATGGTTAAACAACAGTATACAAGAACACTATATTATTGGTATTTATTAATATATTTTTTTTATATTTATTTGATTATTGATTCGATATCCTCTTTCTCGTGGAGACTAAATCATTTATCGATGTTTTGGACGATATATCACTAAAAAGTACATAGTAATTATACATTAAAGACAACCATAAAATATTTAATATTTTGGCACTAACATTATCATTGTCAAGTATTCATTTATTTCTTGTTATGGACCAGTTGATTATGGAGTTGAATACATATGTTTGAACAGGGCTTAAGTTGTTGATAATAGTATGTTAATTGAAGTAAATGAATGTAATTTGAAACCTATGTGATAATTTAGTAATCTATACATTAAAAATTATTTCCTATCGAATGTTATGTCATGCAACTCGTATTACTCTGGGTACCTCGATGGGCGGTAAACACTCGCTTCCTACCTAATACCTTCCTTTAGGTGTTATTGGTAGAAATTATCTTTAGTATGTATAGTGGTCATGCTGCATCGTGATGTGTTATACTTTCAATCAATATATAAAAATCATGAATTCAATATTGGTATTTTTCTTTTATCTTTTTATCAACTCGTTTTACAAGGAAGTGTATTTCGTCCATTAACGGCAACAGTCTATCTAAAAAGGAGTTAGTTGTGTTTGACTAATGTCCGAAACAAGCCAGAAAACGATATCCGGAACTGCATTCCTTCCTAAGCTACAGCCCGATGCAAAATGAAATTAATGACACATAGCATTTATTTTTTAAAATATATTATTTAAAACTTAATGAAATATACAATTTTCGTTTATGAAATCGACGAAATGCAGCGAAGTTTGTAAAGATCCTGGCATTATAGTTCTTTCTTACAGCATATAAAATGTCACTGATTATAGAAAACTTATCTTGGGTCATAGACCCTTTTCTCCATCCATTCAAGCGTCTAGGTATCTATATGTCCATGGACTGACATTTTGCCCTAGTCACCTGAATGTAATTAGGAAGTAGACACGCTTCCATCGTCCTGGATTTTTGTGATACCGAGGTCACGGTCACTTCAGCTTTAAACCACTAAATGATACAAATGTTTCTGGAGTTCCGCTAGAAAACGTCAATGGTTTTCCAATTTGGCAACGTTTTATCTGCCCTGTGGCTCCCCTGACTCCGATGGAAGCCGGATGTAAGTCTACACACTGGCATTCTCTGCTGATATAGAGATTAGGGAAATGACCAAAATGTATAATGAAGTGTTGTGTTTTTGTCCACATTTGTTGTAAACCTATCGACATTTATGCATTGAGCACTGCCAGATTACGGCAATTTCCCTATGCACACTGGTCGGTGTACAGACCCTGGCCGGGTGTGTGTAAAGCCCCTCTGTCTATCTCCTCCACAGCACGACTCGTGGTACTTGTAAGCCGCGCACTAATTGGCTAATCGTCTCTGCAGTTATTTGTTTTAAATTTTATTACGGCTGTCGTAAATTGTCAGTCCTGCTGCCATCATGTGCGTATTACGTCATCGTGTTGAGCATTCCGATCCTTGTCGGCCTCTAGTACCATGCGTGAAGACGTTAGGCGGTACTCGCCTCACCCCACACTCGTGAATACACACCACACAATGGCAGGTATTCGTGGGAATTAACGGTGCTACCGTTTTGTGTTGACAGGTGGTGGGTACTCCATGATGTCTAGCTTTCTATCCACTGGAGGTGGAGGAGGAGGGGGAGGAGCTCCGATAGGGGACCACCTCAAAGCTATTATCCCGGACTTTCAGTACTGGAATAATCCCAGTGACGGTAAGTAGTTTTCCTAAAGGATTTTTCCTCTCTACGCCTGCTGGATCCAGACAATTTCTTAGTCCTTCTCAAAATCCTTCATACTTTGTTTCCAATCTGCCAATGTGGCTTTTGCGATATTTAGATTTTACAGATATTTCAGTTAGTTGGTATCTCATAAGCACTGTCCAGCTGTCCGTGGCCGTTATGTCTGTCCAGCTGTCCGTGGCCGTTATGTCTGTCTTATTTCGGTACGGATACTGTAAGTGTTCATTGTGATTATTGAAATGCAATGGTTGCTTTCATATATCATGACTGTTATGCTCTATTCTGACCATCTACAGCAAACACTACGGTTTTATTTATATATATGTATTCTTAACATAATTAAGAAAATTCCAGTGACAAAGTAATGTATTATTTAATACAACATTCCAATAATATTATTGATACAACTACCTGCATTCCTGCTTGACTTTATAATTTCAGTACGAACAGGAATTTCTAGTGTTTATAAACTTTTTGCACTGACGTACATTGATTATAATGTTTTTGCCCTGTCTTTCTTCTGCACTGTATAGATAGAAAATCAGCTTTAATCTTTAATACAGAGGGATACATAGATAGAGTGATGTATGCACACAGTTTACACTGTAGTCCATAGGGAATTATTCATCATGCCACACACGATGTTTTATGCTCGTTTTTGTGGCGTAGCTGCCTTTGCTGTATCACGGGTATCATGCAGTCCAAAGGCACAAAAACATAACATATTGGTGACGCCTGGAGGACGAAAACCATACTTAAAACATTACAGGAAAAACTAAATTAGTATACGCTTGATACACAAAAGTGAAATGACATAGTTGCGATGCGATCGATTTTAGTTTTATACAATTGACTTGATTCTCCAATTCATTGCACCAGGTTGATTTCTAGCCCACGTAAGGTGCTATAAACCGTAAGAAGAGGGGGTAGGGGAAGTATGACATAAATAATGTTTCCTGTTCGAGTGTAACAATGTTATCAGCTTTTACAGTGGAAGAAAAGACACATAATTTTCATCTTGTCTGACTTGCTTTAAAGAATTCTTATATTGGCAGAAAGTGAAAACACGTAGTCTCACTTACTTTGAAGAATATGATTTGCTTTTAATTTTGAATATTATTTTCTCCATGCTTCTATTTCACAGATAAGTCTTTAAAGGATTCTTGCGCCATATGAATAAAGGAAGATGTATGTTACGATATGCCGTTAAAATGTCTTAATTTTGATTTTCATATATTTCCCTGTAACAATAGTATCGTAACAATATTTTTTTGCGTTATATGAAACGGAGCATTTGTTACGCTCTGCTTTAAAGATATTCTCGCTTTTTTAAAATACGATTTAAATATAAAGTTTTCCCTGTAAATTGTAAACAGGATAAATCATTGATCATTTATGCAACGTCATGTAAACAATGGTTATACTGGACTGCGGTTTTACTTTGAGGAAGTTGTTGATTATTTGTGTATGCCTTTAATATATTGTACGGATAGGATGAATAAATATATGCACAGCAAGTACACCACATTTTTAGTAAAAAAAATCTAAATTATTTGTATTGCCATGTCTTAATGATTGATCATCAATTGATAATTTCCTCAATGTCTGACCTTCGAGGTGAACTTTTGTGTCTATGATCAATGCTTGATTTGATATCATCTAACACAAATTTAGAATGCAGTTAGCTACGTCAAAATGATTTATATTTCTCCATTTAATGAATAATCATTGAAGTAATTGCTTTTTTTCTTGGAAATTTGTTTTGTATCATAATTTTTTTCAACGGTGGTGAACAATAGATATTCAAACTATGATATTGACCATATAGGGTTATATGTTTGGGAGTGGTAACAAAATATGTTCTACCGTCCTTTACTTGTGAGCTCTTCCTACGGATGATATAACCAGGTGTTCACACTGACCTATAGGTATAACGTGATGTGATAGAAATAGAATAACTGCCACTTTCAATTTCACTGTATTATCCTTTAACACGTTCACATTTACACAGGATATGAATAGTGTTTATAAATAATTTATTTCTCTTTGCCAACAGGTTGTGCGAGGTACATTGTGAACAACAACACCATCTATTCATCACCCTACCTTAATTACTTACCTGCTACAGAGTCCTTATCACTATTCGCTCATAATGTGGGCGTGGTGCCTCCCCCAACTTCCGGTCCGGCCCCAATTGGCTACCATCGGATGTACGACCTACAAAAAGGTATGTTTGTGTCAATATTAGTTTTATATAAATTGAATTTTGATATAACAAGCAAAAATCAGATTATTAAACCCACACTAGCGTCCAAAATATAAACCCATTTTACTTTCGCATGCGATTCCATTGCGCGAATATTTATCGCCATATTACAGGTTTTTGAATAACATGTTCAAAAATGTAAACTACGAAATAAAAAAAACCGCCGTGATAAAGAACAAAACATTAAGCGCGAAATTAAAACCTCATGAAATAAGTTGATTACAGTATATCAATTCGATTACGTTTAATGGAACCTTCTAGAAATTGTTAAAATGCATCAAAGTATCGTCCTGTTGATGTGCCGCGCAAGCACAGATGTAGTGATCACCGCCAAGCACCTGTGTCCACCATACAAACCGGCAGGTAAATAAATTTTCCTCAATAATTAATCATTGCGGATGTAAGTGGGTAATTTGAATATCTGGGCGACACATGTGAAGCTGCTTTAAACCCCTCCATGTGACAGGATCAGCTATAATATATTTAATGTACGACAGACTTATGGTTATAACCGAAACACGATCAAACGAATCAATCTCCTGTTATACGTAATCTGAACTGTTATATCGAATTTTCTGTACTGGCCAACGCATGTAGACCAGCCACCATGCTCTGAATGCGGGGCCCAGTTTATTCAGTTTGGCTCGTTTATTTTATATCTCTTTGATTATGACAGCACTTAAAACCGAAACCTTAATGTTAGACATATCGGAGACATGGCTGATTCTGTTAATGTTAATGTACAAACGATTTGTAGTGGCCCGATTCTGAAGAATAAAAATATGACAAACACAACCTTTCGCAATTTATTAAAGCGCGCGTCCTCCTGGTTACCTCAGAGAAATGTCGTGACATAGTTATGATGTTCACAATTGTGCTACGGACAAACCGTTTGTTATCAGACCCCCAGAGAAATACAAAATTATCGTCATGTATGCAAAAATTGTAATTACAAAATTAGTTTTAGTCTTGTTATAAGGAGTGACGTACAGCTTGAGGACACGACCCTAATCATTCAGCCATTTCTGGCAACTTTGCGTCGTCGTCATGGCGACACGTAGTAACGTATGGGGACGCGGCCTGGGCTAGGTCTGTAGAGTAAGCTTGTTTACGTCGTCGGCTCGAGGTAGACGGACCAATTTGTGTCACAATGTTACACTAATGGACTGATTGATTTAAACTGTTTGTAATGAATATCGGTACACCCTCATTATGTGCCGACACAGTGATGGGAATCGCAGACGAAAATTGCAACTCATTACATCCAATGTTGTAACGCATTTATGAGTAGACCGAACGTGTATTAAAACATAATCACGGCAGTTTTATTTAGATGAACCCTATGTCAATCTATTGGTCAAGGTATATAAAACTGTCTGGATTGTATGAAGTCTCTATTATAAGCTTTCACAAATATTGAAGGATATTTACATGAAAATGATTGCATATCAAAGTTTCAATCAGGAAATTAAAGTTGTTGTATTAACTCATTCTGCCCGTATACTTCATACATATTTTCCAGAGTGAAGTTAATTTTTTAGCAATTAATGATACTACTACAACCTGAAAGATCCTCTTGAAGTCTATTGGTGTTGGTGTACACTTATATATGTATTTAAAGTGAATATAAAATGGACACGAAGAAAAATGCTCTAAATCAGTCAGCCTATGCAGATTGACTAGAAGTCCTCACCTATAACTTTTTATTGTTTTGCCCGTAAGCCTATTATTGTCTGGAATTTTTTTTTTTTTCTCGAAATCAATATAAACTCATCGCATTTGAATTTTCAATTTACATTTTTTTCGAATTTTTGTGATTGCGTCATTAATTGGCTTTTTACAGCTATGGCGATTGATTAGATAATGAATATGCCAAGTTATATCAAACATTATGTTACGTTTTTCCCCATGTTTCATGGAAAGGTATTGTTCTCGTGGAGGTCAACAAAACTAACGAATCATTTGTCTTACAGAAGCGCTGTACGGCACGCCTCATGTCCCGAGTGGTCCAACGCTGTTCCAGACTTCTTCCGGAATATCCCCACCGTCAACACGAGCTTCCGAGCCGATCACACATTCCGGGAACCTTACTGTTAAAAAAGAATCAGGTCGTCATGGAGACAGCAAGAGATCGTCAGAAAGTAAACATGTAACAAAATCAGTCGACTCACAAAAGTCGTTAATCAGTTCAAAGCATTCAAAGGACTCTGATAAAAAGGCGGATTCAAAGAAATATCCGGATAAGTCTGAGAAGTTAGGTGAGGTGAAACAGGAACAGAGTAAATCGAAACAAGACTGTAATAAAGAGATGGCTGTGCCCACGTCCTCTTCCTCCAATAGTCAGAACCACGTTGGGTCTAAATCTAATTCAACTTCACCCACACGCGTTCACGCGGAAAAACGCAAACAGAATAAAGATATTTCTCCGTCACATACTGAAAAAGACAATGTTTCGCCTCATAGCGATAAGGGCAGTGAGAAATCAGAAGAGATTAGCAAATCTGACAATAAACTCGAGTCGCCTAAGTGTAAGCAAAGCAATGACGGCGATAAGGAATGTAAACAAAAGGTGGCACCTACTCTTACAACGGTCACAATGACGTCTGGTCAAAGTGTGACGTCACCACAATTAAGCCCGAAATCCGCTCCACCAATTAATAAAAGTAGTAAGTATCTATTCATGATCAATTCTATTAAATTATGAAATATGTTTATACAAGCAAGAAGTGATAAATAATATGCAATATGAATTGTTTCGTTTTCTTTTTTAAAACACACATTTATCATTTTGTTAAATTTCAAATTTTAATATGAGATTTGATCATGTCAATTGTGGTATTCGTACATGCATTAGTGGTTCGTTCTTATTAACGGTGGGAAGACTAAACATGTTTTTCACATCCTTTCAGGTTCATAATAAGCTGTATGTATGCATTAAAAACTATTTTAAGGAAGTTTTAAGGAATGAAATAGATAATGTCCGTTTAAAAGATTATAAATAGTTATTTAAGTAACCGAATTGCCTGTAGTCTTAAAGCCACGATCGTTTTCAATTTTCAGGTGTGTCCCCGGAAAACAATGCATTAACCGTTACTTGTGACGCTCTCACATCAACTACATTTTCTCTGCCATATTATCATGCGATTTACTCACATTCACAACCTAGTATTCCCGATGGAAAGAAAGTACATGCGCCAACCTTTACACCGGAAATAGGAACGTTACCGAGTGTGGTTGCCTTGACAACAATGCCTGTTCAAACAACCGCGTGTGATATGAGAATTAAAAAGGAAAAGGGTTCTTATTCCTGTTGTAAAGACAAAAATGCTACTAGTGTGTCCCCATGTGTTGTTAATCACCAGCCCTGTGTCTCTCCTTCCAAATCCGGTCAGGAGAAAAGGGAGACGACTCGACAGTCCAAAAAAGGTTCAGATGGACGAGACGTTAAGACCAAAAAGGCACAACCTAAGGTGTCTGAGGCTGGAGAGATAAACTCGAGATCCCCAATCAGTACTTCTAGTTCGCCTCTTTCTAGTTTATCACCTGTGATACAGACTAAAAGTGACGCCGGTTCAAAGTCTAATAATATTTCCAATTCTGTGTCGGTTCTTGGGAAGGCTGCAGAAAAGGTGAAACCACTAACACTCAAAGAACAACATGTGGCTCCTATCCGGGCCAAATCAGAGGACATTGTTAAAACGTCTAATTCTGTTGACAACAAGGGTACCGTCTGTAAACCTATTGTAGCAACTGTTGAGGTAGCGGGGTCTAAACGTGTGATCGGAAATGGTTCTCCAGGAGTGACAGAATCACCCAAATCTACCTGTCGAGAAAAAGACAGTCCTGTTTTATGTGCAAAGGTTCAGCAAAAGTGGCCTACAGCTGAGGACAGTTCAAAAGTACGAAATAACTCGAAAACAGAGAGCTCGGTGAAACCGATAGCTCGGACAGTGCAACCTTGTAAATCCAAGGATTTAAAGTCCAAACTTCAGGAGAAAAGCTTGCGTTCTCGTGAATCTCGGAGGAAGTGTGATGGACACGGAAAGGAGGATAGTTCATCTTCAACAGGTAAATGTTTGATCTTTTCTACCTTAATTACGCAGTGATCTGGAATAAAAAAAAAAACCAGAAATTGTATTGTTACATTATGTGTCAATTTCAACTTGAGAAATGGATTGTTTTAATGCAACCTATTCACAATGAGGTACTCTGTTTAGTTTAAATATAACAATAACCTTATCATATTTATGGTATATGATATATTTATTCTCTTAGTGAATTTTGTTAGGAACTTCAGGAAAATTATGTTATTACCAATTTTAGGAATCACCAAAATAGTTTACTACTGATAAGTGGATTTAAAAGTCCTGGCCGCAATATCATGAAATATTCCAGTCTAAAACAGACTTTAGTGAAAACTTGACTGAACAAAAAGGGTTGTGTGATATCGGGGCCTGTTGCATATTTGCATTAAGTTCGATATCATGGGAATTTGCATTCCTAACGGCTATCTTACAATTGAAACATTGGCTATCCGAAAGTGAATTAATGACTATACGATAGTGTAAATATTTGATTGTTTAGTTTTCAATATCCACCCACTAAGTGTTTAATAAGTTATTTCCTGACTCTATAGGTCAAATGGTGTCGTACTAATTCTCTTTCCTGACAGTGAGTCGGCCCGTCCGGTTGTGTGTTTACTATTTTACTTTATTGTAATCTGTCCTAAGCAGAGATCTGAGGTTAATCTGAAAGAGGAAGCATTAAATTAGCATAAGAGTTACTTTGAAAGTAGGAAATGACTCTCAAATTAGCCAATAATACATTTTTGCCAACTTCAACATGTGGTTAAATTACTATTCTATATAATTATACACGTACAGTCTGTGAATTAACATTTATTCTGATAGTGTATGTATTACCAAGTAGTAGCATATACTTGGCAGAGTGAATTCTACATTTACTTTATTAATAAGCTCATTCTGGTAGTTATAATTTAAAGGCCGTGAATGGGAGGAATATCTGACATATTTTATGCCATTTTTATTCATTTGAGATTATCATTTATACATTCTGAAGCCGTTTTAATATTTTATGACCGTCCGCGTGTTGGGTCACATGTGTGGAATATTGGGGTCACAGTGGTATGTGGCTCTGAATGAAAAACAGTTGAACGAATTACAATAAATAAACTCCATTTCATCCGTTACTAGCACTTGAGTGACTACCGAAATCCTTGTATAAAACTTAATTTCTAGCGAATGTAAAATGCTGAACTCGATAAAACAGCGCCACTGGGCTATATGGACTATGCTGAACATTGTAGGGGATCAATACTGTGACTGGTGCTGAAGGAGAAGGGTGAAGGTCGCTCACTGTAATACTTACACAAATACGTACATATGGAGCGCTCTACTTTCCTCCCTAACCTCTCCATCTGTCCTTCCTTTATTCGCAGGAATGAACATACCTATTGGAATAGCCGTGGCACAGAAAAGGGAAGAATTCAAAGAGGAGAGTGTCGGTAAGTTTGGGAGTCGGGTGTAATTCTGGTTATAGCGGAGAGATGGTAGGCCTAATGTTATGGCCGCACATGCGTAGTTGAGTGTTTACGTACATATCAGCCTCTGAACCAGATTTCAAACACAGAAAAATACAGCTATTGTTTAATCGTTAGGTTAATCTAAAATAATTGTTATGTTGATAAGTATTGGGTGTTTTGATGCCGATGCATGAATCTCTGTAGATCGATCTAGGACAAGCAAAAATAGGCTCGCGTGGTACCCATGTGTTTCGCCTACAGTATAGAGAAGGTTGTCCTAGCCCATTTTGATATTAAACTCTTCAAATGTAAGCGCCTCAACGGAAGAAATATTCTTATACATACTTGTTTAAGATTATATACATTTCATATAATAACTTGCCCAACTGCAATTGTATATATGTAATATATGACTAATACGTAAAACCTAACATAATTGTCTATGTACACATATGTCTTGTCGGTCCAACATAATGATATTACCAGTCTCTTTCACAAATGTCAAGCAAATGCAATTTTGAGATGCCCCTCTTTGTTATGAAAAAATATTCGCATCAATGTCTGAAATGCGTTAACAGAAAATTTGTTTTGACTCAGAAACTAAACTGAATATCAGGAATTGTTTTGACCACACTTCCAAATGTCATGCTGACCAAATAAGGTCGCTATGACCCTTACTTTCTCAATCATAACGCTAATAGAATTTATTTCTGTGTCATTTTAACTCAATTCCACAATTTTAAATTATTGTTTAGGAATCATCATATTGTGAAATTCGTGTACTTATGTATGTACACGATACATGATTAAGAAATAAATATTGTAAAATAAATCCAACTGGGGAGATTGCATTATACTATATGAAATTTTGACGACAATATATATACTACTCAATTAGAAAATAAATGATATCATCTCTATTATAGGTTGTTAGTAAATCAAATATGTGTAAACTAGTTTTTGATAAAACGATATAAATGCTGATATATATATATATATATTTGAAGTGATTTCCTAGTATATATTGTTATTTATTTGAATATGCTCCACCGCCGACAGAGTATAAGCAATATTTATGAGTTGGACATTAATTGATGTTTAATCAATTATGTATGATTAACACCAAAATACATATAGAATAATTTGTTATCCTATTATTTTCTGCACAATCAGTGCCTCATTCCATATAGGGCATAGTGCTATCGAATTTTTTTCGAGATGCATTTGATTGTTTTTAATACTATTAGTTTGAGGCACTTTTCATTAATGGCATTAGTGTAATGTAAGTAACGTTTTTTACTGAAGAAAAAACTAATTGGTTTGCTCCTATTTTTATTAGATAAAACTACCATTTGTCTACTGTGTAGCACCTTGAAGCTGTACGAATACATGAATTCCTTTTTTTGATAAAAATCTATCTGTATAGATTTATTCACTGTTAAACCATACCAATCGTTTCGACGACTTTTTCGCTGTACTTACTTTGAAATAAATGTCTATATATTGATTGAACCGCTTTATTTTGTAATTGTAGCACTAAAATTGTCAATAATTAATTTTTAAATGAAACATTTTAAAATTTTGATACAAAATTCTTATATTAATAAAAGATTTGCTAATAGCATCAATTACCTAAAATTGCTCTACTCAAATGTGGTCCCTCACATTTAAAACAGGAAACAGGATGAAACATATGTTTTATTGTATATTTCGTTTGATTGTAAGTTTCAAGGTACATGTAATATTATATTTGGAAATGTGAGTTGCCACCAATAAATAAATCTCAAAAGACGAAATAATCCATACTGTCCAAGAGTTGGTTTGAATATGTATTCCAATGAACATAACTAATATCTGTCAATTCTCTATTGCTTATCTGGTTATTAACGTTTTATTTACATTTTTCAAATTTTTTGAAAGAAGATAATAAATGTTATTGTATTCATACCTTTTCAACATCAAAACTATATTTTTTCTGTATTAAGTTATAAATTGATACCTATCTTAGCGAAGACAATTTGGTGTTATTTAGTATTGTTAAATATTTATTCATTAGCAATATCAAAATGTATTGCTTTACAATTTTTATAATTGTGATGAGATTATTCTAGATCATGTCAATCTATAATAAATATTTATTCATTAGCAATATCAAAATGTATGGCTTTACATTTGTTTTATTTGATGAGATTATTCTAGACCATGTCAATCTAATTGCATAAACTTATCGTGATGAAAGAATATTATATTTATTCCCAAACAGGATGCAAATTAATATATGAATGATCAGGCTCTTATTAAATCAACATGTTGTTTACTTTCAAAACTCGATCTAAAATGTTATCACCTCACCACAGCCCTCTAGTTATGATTTATCGAGATACATATTTTAACCGGAGAACATTTTGAGAAGCAAAATTTCTGTATTTTTCATACTAATTTAGAGACTATGAAGCGTCTTCATTAGGATCCTATGTTAAAATCATCCATCATCCCGAATCTTGATTCTTGTTTTCACCATTAATATCTTACGTAGATCAGCGAACAAACTCAGTAATGTGTTAATGTTATTGATAACAGTATCAGTATGTATTGGCTAACAAATGTAGATCCTGTTGTTGAGTGGTCCCAGAGGGCGGGTGTCATTACGAGTTGTTACTGAAATCACACACTGTTCTCTATGTGGCATTGATCACAATTATCTGTAAATGTCAAATCAAATTGTCGTTGATATGCCACCATATCATCGCCATTTTCCTGGAATTATATATCTAACGTTGTGTAAACATTACACTTCTAGATATCACGAGGCATTGTAAAACTATCTAAAGGATAAAGATAATTTCTCTCTGTTCATGGAATGATGTAATAACATAGCATGTACCTAATTTTATCGCAGAGACCGACGCCGACCCCACTCCAGACAACGCCAGGAACACCGGTGATGTTCGGAGGAGCCCGGGGGACGGGGAGTCGCACCCCATCTCTGCTGTTCACCACAGAAGCGATGGGTGAGTTTCGATAAGGTTTTTTGGTTGTTAATGTCCATATGACAAGAACATGGTAATACCGTATCTGTGATGTAAGATTTGATCATTATATTTATCTCAATTTATAATGACAAAACTCACTGAATAAACAAAATAACAACCATGTCTCTATGTAAATGTTTTTCATAATTTCAGACAACCTAGTGCATTTGCAGGACCGATCATATCAAAATCCACATCACCAAGTGCGCCTGGTCCGGACATGCGAAACACACTGCCAGCAAATCTTATCGTTACTGGTGCGTTTTCAAATTATTTCATTAATTTAAAAAAAAAATCCTGTTTACTGATGAATATAACTGAATAAATTATATCTCAGTTGATTAAAAATCCATTTCTAACATACGTAGGCTCAGCGACTGGGGCCGGCATCGCCTGGTCAGATGACCCAGCCGCACGCCACTTCGGCCCGTGGCTCCAAACTGGACATGGTATGAATCCGGCATCTTGGATTGGGCAAATGCCCTTCACTCTTCCACCGAACATTCCAACAACATCCGGTACGACAGATCCCAGTCAACTTCCGGTGTCTGTGCCTCCGGGCTTTAAACTGGTACAAGATTCTGTTACGGGACATTTGATCATCATGCCGGCGTCAAATCTAGGTAAGAACAGTAATAATGCGAAGCATTAGAAATGTTTTATCCGAAGTTATATGAAAAATAAAGCCTATCTCTATATGTACATGGATTTGAAATTTGTTGATATTTTACAGAAATGTACGACCCCAGCAGGATGTGGCCGGGTGGTTTCTCCAGCACAACCCACCCTCAGACATTCCAGCAGATCATGGCGGTCCATCAACAGAATCCTATTCAGCACCAGGTGTTAGGACACCCCGGAGAACGGCAGCCCACCACAGACTTTGCTCTGGCAGTGCAGCAGTACCAACAACAACTACAGCATCTAGTGAGTTAGAGTGACCATTGTTTTAATTTCTTTATTTTACTACATTTAACTCAAACCTGCTATAAACATGAATGACCAATCTAAAGTTAGGTAACTGAAAGTCGTAGGAAATGATCATTTATTTTGATTATCAGAAAATGATCAAGGCCTTGTCTAAGTGATTCTGTTTTTTATATCGTACACCAGTGAAAAACGGGACCTACATTTATCATTCACTATATATTGCAGTATCAATCACGCCCTGAAACTGGGTCATCTGAGACATGCGCACCTCCATCAGGTCAGACTGCCATCATTGACCACTCCAAATCATTCGAAAATGCTTCTTCAAAAGAAATCCATACTCCAGGCAAAGCTCCGTGTCCGTCCACAGACGCCGATCATACTGGCAAACCAGCAGCAGTAGTTCCCCACCCACCCATTCAAGGTACTGTCGTCAAACTGTTTTTTATATATATAATCTTTTTCATGAACTTGGCTTATCTGTAAAGAATTAATTAAAATGATTTTTCTATATTAATTTAAAAGTGTTATCTTACATCTTATATAAGTTGTTATATGAAGTTTTGCCTTCTCGTGAGCTGCTATTTATTTTACAAATATCTTTATTATTTTCCCATGTTTCACTCGGCGTTTGATTTATTTCAGATCTTTCTCTACACAATGGACAGCCCTTGTCCTATCCATATCCCGCCTTACCGATAGTGTATAGTCCATCACTGCTCCCCTCAATCCCAATACAAGACACTGTCAAAACGGAAACATCCACAGTGCAATCACGCGGAACATCACCCATGGTTCCCGCCAGTGAGATCGATGATACGTCACAAGAGGTAATTGATGCAGCGCCCTCTACAACACAATCTATGTGTGACATTATAACGGACATCACAAATGTTTCTCAGAGCATTGCATCAGTTCAAACATGTACTACTAACGCCTGTTCGTCGACAGGGCTGGTGACTTCGGTTACCTGTTCAATAGACAAGTCTGTATCGAATAGTGTCGATGAGCCCAAGGTGGATGCATGTGATACCCCAGTCGACTCTTTAGACAATGAAAATTCTTGTAAGACAGAAAAAGAACAATGTGTACTTAAAGAGGAGATTTTCAATGAAAAAAGTGAGACGAAAAGTGTGACACCGTCAACTGCAGTAACTACTGACGAATGTATTAAGGATGCTTGTGATCGTTCTGAAACTAAAGAACCCCCCGGTGATACTACTTGTGTGAAACAGAACCAAAGCAAGCAAAGTGCGAGTGATTATAATCCATTCCTAGACCCGCAGATTCTGCAGGCCGCTGACGGATTAGAACTTCTCAGCACGCTTGCAGAAATAAGAGCTAAATGTGTGACATTAGAAACGCCCGTGATTCCAAACAGTGATTCGAAAGTTGGATCCCCCTCTGTTTCTGAAGATGTTAAAACAACAAATGATGCATCAGTGGCAAAAACGACGAAATTATTCAACTCCTCTAAGAGTCCAAAGGAGAAAGAGGATTGTGTTGATAAAAAGGTTTCCAAAGAGACAGAAAAGAGTGAAAAGAAAGCATCTACACAGGACAAATCAAAGCCTAGTGTTCAACGCAGTAATTCTGATACACCAAAACAACCCAAAAAGAAGCCGCTTAGTCGAACGCGGTCGATTCCTGCTAAAAGCGACCCTAAAACTGAACCAGCAAGTTACTATACTTCAACGGGACTCAAAATTCCACAAGGTAACCAAGTGAAAACAGTTAACCTACATAATATACTGCGATCATTTATACTGTATTTATATAAGCTGCACGAAATATTTTTAAAAGCCAGAAAATATATGGAAATCTTGCTTTAACGTTGTCCAGAGAAAGTGTCGGGTCTGCGGAACTATCCCAACGCTCGGTACAAAATTGCTTCTTATTGATCAGGTCTCTCTCGCACACACGTTGTATTAGTAATAATACTTGGCGGAGTTTAACCTGATAAACATCAAGAGCGATCTCAACTTGTTCGATTTGACCTTGATAAACCCCACATGTATTTGCAGGCCTTTCAGAGAAAGTTCAACAATACTTAATATAACTGTAGGTAGCATTTACATAGCACATACAACTTTATAAATCATAACACAACAGTAGTTCCTTGACAAACATTTTGATGGCACGAACAGAAAAAGGACATTCTATTTGAAGACGTTACATTTAGCCTCGTTGACGATGCGTAAAAGCATATGTAAAACATTTTGGTTGCTGGATAATCGATTGATAGCATAAAGCTTACCATCGGGAATTTGATTTTTAAAATATTTTTTAAAATAATAATTGTTTGAAATATTTATCAGCATATGAATATACACATTCATAGATACTTTTTGCAAGAAAAAAAAATTAGGATGTTCCTGGGCCAAAACCAATAGAGATGATAAACATATTAAAATTTGCATCTTAAAATTGAAATACATCTGCTGATATTATTTCATTTGGCCGAATAAATCTCATTTACTCTTCATCATTGAATATTGTAGAAACTAGCATTATTCGTCGATGACGAGTTTTTACCTAAACTGTGAATTTGATTTTTACCTAAACTGTGAATTTGATGACCATGATATCGGGTGTCCCATAAACTTTATGGGACAAAGTTTATCTGGAGAAATTGAACGTTTGGGAATCATTTATTAACTAGCAACAAGACATAAAACTTCTCCTTTAGGGATGATATTTATATGTATTGTTTCTTCTGAATGACAAAATCTTTTCAATATTTTAGAACCCATGTGACGGTTTAGACCATTGGAGCGTTTGTGTTTAATGGAAAAATGTTCTGTCCGAAATTATTCCTTTTAGTGATTTACATAGAAAACACAAAACCAGGCAAACATCCCTCTCAATTTGTCAATTTAAAACGGTCATTTTTGAACTACCTAACAAAACCTAATACTTCCGACGTAAGACATGAATTGACATACTATCATTTAGGATTTATTTAAAGACC
Source organism: Argopecten irradians (assembly GCF_041381155.1). Taxonomy (NCBI): domain Eukaryota; kingdom Metazoa; phylum Mollusca; class Bivalvia; order Pectinida; family Pectinidae; genus Argopecten; species Argopecten irradians. The sequence continues at coordinate 29,369,377 of NC_091138.1, read as the reverse complement.
TTGATTAAACGCAGGGTATGCAACAATTTGAACATTTAATAAAGAAAGAAAAGCTCGACCGTTTATAAGATTACGAGCTAAATGTGGTTTCACAACAAATATATGGTACTGATTATAATAAATTCGCAGAAGTAAAAAGCTAAACATCAAAAGGTTGAAATACTACTTAGGTTTGTATAACATAATGTTAAAACATTTTATTAACGCTGCATTTTATTGACCGCCAAGCTTATTAAAAAAAGAATTTATATTAATGAAAAAAAATTACTTGAGATATCAAATTCCAAAAGGCAGCAGATTTGCATTTTTTTTAAATTTTTTTTTTATTTCGGATATTGTAAAAGGTAGGTTGAATTATTAATGATCAAAAGAAAGAATAACTGTGGTACAATGATGTATAGGGTTTACCCAATTAGATTTAAAATTGCTTTTATACCTCTGGCATAAAATTGATATATCCATTGAAACGCAATTCTTGTGTCTAGATAAAGGGTTAGATTGCCTCGAAAATTTTACAATTTTGTTTTGTCCATACGGTTGGAATTACTTTTTTGTCCCTTAAAAAAATAGTAATTACAAAATAATAATTACAGCGACTGAAAACAATAGTTGATTAATTGAATTAGATAACATTCAGTATATCATAAGCCGGGGAACTTAAATTTTCAAAAGGCAAGCAGTATTAACATTGAACTATATATATCATGCTAATGTAAAGCAAAAAATGTTTTCATGTATATTGATGTTCACATTTGTACAAAATTATTTACATATGGACCATGATGTTGCTTTTAGTTTCTATTAATCTAGATAATAATTACTTGTTTAGATTTTAGTAATGATGTTGGTATTCTCTCTCTTTGTCGTTGTGTCCATTGATCTTGATCTAGATGTTCACTCTGTCTTAAGCACGTCTGCATATATATTCTCTCTTAGTTGACATGTGTTCTCTGTTTTGTGCCCATTGAAAAAATAATATCTCTGTCTTGCGTAAATTGACATAATTACATGCTCTCTGTTGTAGAGTCTTAGGCCTAATGTTTTTGTCGTTGTTTCCGTTGACCTATCTATCCTTTGTTGTTGTGCCTAATGACCTCAATAGAGTCTTTTTGTTGTTTTTTAGTGACATAGATATTCTTTTCCTGTTGCTGTTTACATTGGTATAGATGTTATTTCTCTGTCGTTGTGTCCATTCGCATTATAACTCAAGGAAACAGACCTTACTGCTTTTCTTGATATAGGAGAAGAGGAAATCAATGCCATCGAACTGGACATGCGCATTCGACTTGCCGAACTCCAGCGACTGTATAAAGAAAAACAAAGGCAGCTAGCGAAACTTCATCCGAAACGAGAAAAAGAGTAAGTGATAAATAAGCTCTATCCATCTAAGTCCTGTTTCATTTTGACTTTTATTTGTAGTAGTTGTATTTGTTTTGCACGATAAAGGCCATGCTTGATAAAGGTAAAAAGTACTAAAAAGAAGTAATTTCACATTGACCATTAGATGCGTACGTAGAGTATAATTGTTCATACAATTAATGTGATCAAAGTCTTTTGAATAGCCCTAATGAAACTGAACGTTAACTTCCTGTTATGCAGACACAGCGTACATTTTCAGTAACAACCTATGAATACTATTGGCCAAATCGATGAAAATAATATATCAGAAAATTTAGTTCGCATGAATAGACACCAAATCTAATATTAGAAGAGCGATAATGATATCGCTTTTGAAATCATTATATAGAAAACAACACAGTCATGAAATATTAAAAAGTAGACATTTATATTTCTGTTTTAACAAAACAAACCGAGAAACAGTGACGCGGTCACATATTTTCGCTTCAAATATCTCTTTAGGTGGCACGATCGAACTGCAGAGAGAACAATCCATTTTTATGTTCATTTTAGATCAAATGTCGCTTGAACTTGTTTGAATGCATACTTCATGGCCAAAATACATATTTCAATTTTTTGCATTTCCACCATCGCAATTGCAGTTTAATGTGTTCAGAGACAACAAAAATGACATACTGTAATTTATTTTATGGACAATAGGATTCCATTATGTGGGGAGACCTAAGCTCTGATCGTTATATTATTAAACCCGGCTGTGTCTCGCTAACAAAGCCACGGAATAGTTTACTGATATAACGAGGGTAGCTCGTCAGGGTCCATGTCTGTGTAATTGCACATTATAATGGTAGATATCGACAGTATGTAATCCACGATGTCGTGGTATCTATGCCTGCAGCATTTCACAGAAACACTCGATCCTGTACACTGTATTTCGATCATATACACTGTATTTGAACATAGTATCAAAACATCACCATTGAATTAATTATGTGATGGTTGGCAATTGATAAAAATTAATGTTTCGTGAAAATATGAGACATCTAATGTAGGATAGACGGTATGTTGATCGGTGGGTTGTATGATCTAGATACAGACTGTCATAACTGGTAGTGGAGCGACACTTTCATCTCTCCTCCAATTCCTCTCTCTAATCGCCTATGTGGGCTTTATGTACGGAGCCTCTCGGGGATAAAGTGCTTGTATTGTGAGACGTAGAACGTTAGTGAGCTCTTATGTTTGTACCGAGTGTACCTCTGACGCGTAAATCTACGAGACTAATTACACAATATTTCGCACCAAAGCATTTAAACAGAGATACATATTATTACCAATTATTCCAAAACGCGTTCGAATACATCAGTGTAACATTCAAGAGTCTTTAATATTAGATTTTAACGAAAACGCATTATGATGGCAAAAAAGTAAACCCATCACCGTGCCAATGATATACCCAATCACAAACTGAAGTGCAGATAAATGTCTATTTTACATTAATCTAGAATGACATTTCTTTCACACGCAGTCATGGAAGATTTATATAGATTTACTAATGTCGTTTTCAGTGATCCTCTTTCTAAACGAGGGCCGGGTCGACCGAGGAAACGAAAGCACCAAACAGTACCTGACATACAGAAGCCAGAACCTGTGCAGTAAGTGTATACAGAAATATCCAGAAATGCCTGGGTTTATACCAAACAATGATATAACAGTTCCGCCAATAACCGCCTGATTAATAAATGCAGCGGTATATGCTTAATTTTAAATAAATATTAAAGGAACAATAGATAATATACAAAAGAAATTAATGATAAAAATGTTGGTGTGAAATGGAAATGGATTGATTTTTTCAATGAAAATAAATTACTGTAAGAGCGATGTCGGATGTCGGTCGACTTTTTAAGATGCATGAAAACAATTTCAGAAATGAAACAATTGCAAAAAAAAAAAAAAAAAAAAAAAAGTTGCCTTACCAACATCATCATTTAACATCTTCTGAAGAACAGTGGTAGCTGTGAAAGCGCTAGAGATTGCAGATTTGTTTGAGTTTTGTTTTTTCGTATTTTAATTCCGTCACAAGGATATTCGACATTTATTTTATATATATATCATTAATAAAACATAACTACATAGCATTCTGTTTTATGTTACTTCTAGACCGAAATCCAGTCAAACCAAGACCAAAGAGCCGGTAGTGAAGAAAAAGAAGCAGGCCGAGGAACTCGTAGACAGAGTATTCCGGAAGACCGGAGGAGGATTTGGGGTAAGTAAGAAGGGGATATCACTGGAGACAAGATTTGGGGTAGATTCGAACTGTTTGTGAAGAATCGCTGAAGAGAGTTGTTAATTACAGAGCCGTTAGATGATGTAAAGAGACGATAATTTGATAATAGAAAGTTTAAACTTAAAATATATCAATGGCAGAAACTGATATCTAAATGTTGTTAAATTACAGATGCCACTCAGCAAAAAGCTGAAAGCAAACGCCATGGCAGCTTTATTTAAAACCCAGTCCGGCTTCACAGTCAAACGGAAGGGCATAGCATCAAGTCTACCTGGAGGAGGGAAATCTTGTAAGTATGCATGCTAGAGATAATTTTAAGGTATCGCTGTAAATATCTATTTCTACAATATAACTGTTATGGATTGTTAGTATGCGGGTCACCGCATGATGGCTGGCATGTTCGGGGTAAATTGGTGATTCATCATGCTTTTATAAAATGTGAATTATTTCATGTGACTGATTTGCAGAAAGAAATATACAGTTGTATAACAAATATTCCAGGTCTGAGTACTACTGTAACGTCAATAAACAGTATAAACGACAAAAGTGAATTTATTGCTTATTTTTGCATAGGTGATTCTATCAAAATGAATGAGAAGAAATCGGTAACCAAGAAACACGAAGCCAAGACATCGGTCATCAGCAAAGGTGAGCAAACTATGTATGGCAGTTAGTCAGTAATAAATACGGAAATGTAATGCTTCTCAGTAATCCAGACAACACGGTATACTGTATTGAATTCTTTTTACGACAACTTGAGATAAGCAAGTAAAATAATGAACAGTTATGTAACATATTGATGAATATCATGTGTTATAGTGTGTGTGAAACTTTTACCAAGTCAGACTGATATGAAGCAAGTAAACATCATTTATGCTACAACATATTTTATGTTTTAAAGCATGATCGTCATTTACTGTTTTCTGAAATATTATAGGTAATCTTAAACCTTCTACGCCACCAGTAAAGAAGATTCCCTCTCCGAACAAAGACAGTTTTGCTACCCCAAGTAAGTCTTTGATGCTGAATAAATAAAGACGCTGATCTTTAAAAGTAAATGCAAAAGTAACAAATGAATTATGACATATGTCTGTTAGTCAAATGTGTCATCTTCATTAATTCTAATGTTATGTATTTATCCAGAAATGAATACAGAAGGTTTCTCAACTGGAATTCTGGCAAAACAATCAAAGCCAAAGAAATCTTTACAGATTCCGGACCGTAAGTGTTTTGCCTATTTTAATATGCCGAACTTCTACAGTCCTTCGTGTCGAAAGGCTGGTTTTTGAAACAGTTAAGAATGAGACTCTAATATTTGAAGTTTTTATCCTTTGGAAAATGTATCATTTTTATTTGTTATCGTTCAAGGTTAATATTCATATTAGATATAATCTGTGAAGCTGCGATTTAAATAACAATATGATAAAATGTAACAGGAGATGATCTATTGTCTAGTTTATATCTTAAACACTTTTTTTCTAATTTTGATGTTCTCTTTCAATTGTGCCTTTGTGTAACAACCGTGATTGATGCCGTTGCTTTTTATTCCTCATATCCGCTACTACAGCTATATTTAGTATAAGTTTTATCTCTTAGCTTAATATATCTTGCAACTACATCTCTTTGCAATTTCCTCATTTAGCGGACAATGTTCCCGGAACGGAGGAATGTGGACTTGGCTTGTTAGCTAGCGCAGCAGACGACAGTGGACTTGGAGTACTTGCAAAGTATGCAAGTTGTGCTGCCGCAGAGCACGTTCCCGCCAAAAAGCAGAAAAAGAAGCGAGAGGAAGGTGTGTGCACTACGTCGGCCAAGCCGCCGGAGAGTGTTACTGTATCTGCTGACAGTCCTGTGAATGACACCCCTGTATCAGATAGCACAGACGCTAACACTGCTTGTCCCAGTACAATTACTACTACGCCTGCAGTAAAACGAGGTAGCAACCTCTGTCCTCCTCTGCTTTTACTCATAACACCTAAATATCCAAAAATCTAATTCTTAGAAAAATATATTTTTAGTTGTATTTTCTCCACGCATGTCTTTATAGTTAATATACTTCCAGTTGACTAATACCGTAGCAACCGATATTACATCTAATCTACTTGTAACTTAATACTGTAATGTAGTACATGTAAGTGAATAATTGTGATTGTTCAATGATCAGTGAACCATGTTTTTATTGATTATGATAAGGTATTAAATTAACGTCATGCGTTAATTGCTTTAGAATCCGAATCGGATTCCACGCCAGAAAGTTCCTCGTCAGTCAACAAGAAGAGGAAGCCAGGTCGACCCCGGAAATGTAATCCCAACACGACACCTGGCGTAACCGGTCAGTACAACATATTCGTATAAAGCTATATTCACACAAACGTTCTACTTTTTGGATTTTTTTTCTACTTATTTCATATTATAATTCACTGATTTTTACTATTTGCGTACTTTCAGAAACCATCGTTGCAAGAAATTCTAAAAACTTCTTCTACCACTTCCATTCGTTTGAAGATGTTGTGAAAGCACATTCCAACACATCTGCGCAAGAACGGAAGGCGAAGGTAGGCATTAGGTCTATTTTATCTGGCAAATATCGATACATAAACTATATATGAAGAGATGGAAAAAATGTGATGCTCTATGTTATACAGATATGCATTTAATATAACTAATATTTTTATACAAATGCCTAGAACAGAAAGTTTTATAAGCCTATTCATTTCTGTGAATTTAAATACCATGCCGCAAAACCTGATTTAGGATAAAACAATCTAATGAAAACTAGACTTGCAATTACAAATTTGAAATATATAGCATAACATACTTTGATTTTTTAGGTGGAATCATCTGCTCCAATGGAACCATTATATTTAGACCAGGAATGGTTCATTCGACGAAGTGAACGGATCTTTTTGAGCGAGCCAAGTCCACAACCTTCACCAAACACCGCTAATGCCGTATCGAACGCTCCGAAAACTCCATCTATGGTTACCCCACCAGCTAAAAAGTCCTCACCCACAGCGACCCCCTCTCCAGCCAAATTCAAAAGTGAGAAATCATCACCAACAACGCCATCCCCAGCCAAATCAAAAAGTGAAAAGGCAAAACTTCAAAAAGCCAAAAACATCAAGGAGCTTACACAGAAGGTCAAAAACAAATATAACAAAGCATTCCAGTATAAAAGCAAAGCAAAGGATACCAAACCGGTAAGTCTTCAGGTTACTTACGACCATTGGTCGTATTCATTGCCACAAATTAACATACCGCAATGTGCGATTTAGAATGTGTATTATAGATACATAATTATAAATTTCTGTATTCACATTTTTGTTAAGTTTGCTTTTTGCAATATGACTATTTGAATAAATCGAACCAATATCGAACGAATTTTAATAACATTTGTATATCATTTTGTGATGTAGCAGAAACCAAAACCGAAGAAGGAGCGTTCGAAGTCGGAGCCGACGCCGTGTGACTATGACTCGGATAGTAGTGGTAGTGACAACATCCCTCTCAGTGTACTGCGCGACATGCCCGCTGTCCCTGGTACGTATATTATGACAACCAACCATAACTATACGCCCATAAGAACATGGTTTAGCTTCTTGATTCAGCTATCAAGGGAATTTGTTAAAAAGAGAATATTTTGTTTAACTATTGAAAACATTTAATGGAAACATGTTTTATCAAAGAAATAAACTTAATAGTAACATGGGAAAAAGCTGTTATTTTAACTGTTTATCTAACTGTCATGGTACATGAACTACAATATAAAACGTCGTTATATAATCTGTTTACGTAATGTTCACTGAGTTTTATTCTTTTTTGTGTAATTTCTGTTTGCAGAGCCTCGTTCTTGTGCTATCAGTAAGGAGGAACTAGCCGATAACCTGCGGGTATTGGTGTTTAAGGACGGACTTTTCTATGAAGGTGCCGTCCAGGCTATTCGTCCTCCTGATGTGTATGGCGTTCTCATCGACAATGAGAGAGGTAACAGGCCTCACATCTACTCACAGGAAGAGATCCTTCAGGAAGTGGTTAGTGTTCAACAATTTTAATCTCAATCTCAATATATTAGTTTTCATATATTCTTGTAAATCCCCCACACCCAACCCCCTAATCATTTATGGAAACTATATTGGTTTTGTAAATTTCACAGTAAACACTTCAAACTGCTCAAACAATAATAAAATTGTATTTCATAAATAAATTGAGATAGGATTGAAAACATGCAGTGCTTATGTAAGTTCTCTCCTAAACATATTGTTGTAAATGTAGGAATCTTATGTTGACAAGATGCCCCAGTACAAATAAGTTTTGATATTGAGATATGTTTTATTAAGCTTCATTAACTTTAATTCACCTGGTCTGGTCTTGTTTCCTGCTTGTTTATGTAACAATTTCCGATATCATCCCAGAATTATTCTATATTAAGTTCTGTTCGTTATCGCCAGATTGTAGATGTGAAGCCTAGCACAACCCGGTGCCTCCTCGAAGGAACTCGTGTGTGTGCGTACTGGAGCCAACAGTTCAGTTGCCTTTACCCCGGCACGGTGGCGAAAGGTAAGATAAACTAAATAGTTGATTTTATTTACGTTAATTTTTGTCAGTTATCCTTACTTATTGATGATCCATGTTTTTTTTTCAAAACATCGCACATTACATCAATACAGATTTCCTCTTTCGTTTTATTGCTTTACTGAATACTATGCTATTTGTCTGTAGTATCTATAATGTTTTTGATAAAATTTGTTGATATATTCATTTTGCTTACTATTTTTAAATTCACAAAATACAAAAAATGGTAATATTTTTATTGTAGCGAGTCCCAATCCTCACGCGGATACCGGTTCTATTAATGTGGAATTCGATGACGGTGACTCTGGCCGTATCCCACTGGATCATATCCGGATGCTTCCAAAGGACTTTCCTCATGTTTGTAAGTAATTTCGTATCTCTTGAAGTAATTAAAAAACGAAACTTATTTGATGTTAATAATTTTTCCGTATGGTGAATCAACATTTGAGAAACTATTTAGGGATTACGTATATCGATTTGAAAAAAAACTTTCATAACTAATAACTAGTTTTGTTGATATTCAACAGTTTTCTCCATAAGTATTTAAACAGCGAAAAGGCCTATTCAGACCAAGTAATTGGTGTTACTTTCTGTATTGCAGCATATGATCCGAATCCACTTTTACTTATTGGTAAACGACGTCGTCACACAACGTCTGAAAGCATAGAACAACCTCGGAAATTTCAGAGCTCTACACAGTCGTCTGATTCCACCGTAAAAACAAAACGAGGTCCCGGTCGACCTCCCAAGCCAAAGAAAGATGACACAAGTCATCTGAGTGATGTATCCGCACCAGAGGATGAAGAGGAGGAAGTCGATGTGTGTGGATTCGATGAAGATCGTGATGATGTATTCAACAATGGGTTCTCGATGGAAACGTTCCGAAAGGAGAGAGCGAAATCAGCAAAGGAACACGATACTACACCCAAGAAAAGGGATCGATCTTCGACTGGTACCGGTAAAGACTCTGAAACGGAGCCTAAATCTGGTGGAAAGAAACGGAAAAAGGACCCAGAGTATTGCGATGATACTGGTGATTCAGATATTTCTGAGGATGATGATGTTTCGGATGATGGTTCGAGGAGCTCAGATCAAGGTAAAACACGATATCATTGTAAGGATTCTAGCATCCAAAGTAAGAAACTTCATGTCACCTCTTTGATAAAGGCAGCTACATTTGAGTACAAATCCTCAGGATCCCTCCATATACTAAATAGGAACAAAAGTGAAAGTAGAATTGACAATATGTATGTGGAAAGTGAAAGCGATAATCTGCAGTGGGATGGTGATAGTTATTCCTTTTGTGAAGACACTTCAGGACGTCACGCCAAACCCAAGTGCACAAAAAGATCACTTTCCACTGAAAGTAAAAGCAAAATCGCAGGTACGATCGAAAATTATATTTTCGATTTAAACAATTATACCGAATAGTTGCCTTTCTTTTTGGACTTTTGTAATCAAAACCGATACTGCAAATCTGCTTTTTGTTCATTTGCTTCGCAATGTTGCAATATTCTATGCAAATATCCAGCCCCACATATTTTCTAGCGATAAAATTATCTCGGAGGGATGTTGTTTATTTGTTAATTGTATTGATTATGGAAAAAACATATTTCCATGAAAATTCGTTCTCAGGTTTTATGCAACAAGAACACATGAAACACGTCTCGTATGTTTTTATGCTGAATAATTAAACAAATGATTCCATAAAAATAAAATCAGTACATATTATTAAAGCAAATAGCGTTCATACAGCTGGCGTGAATCCTCTTTGCATATGAAATGGGTTAGAGAGATCCGAAAGAGGATTGTTTGGGATTGATGCGATGCCATATTCATGCATGTATGTGTTCTAAAAACATATCATTATGCTTGCATATTTGCTTGTATAACTGTGCTGCCTTTCAATCAATGCTGTAGTAATTTCTGTTTCTATGTATTCATTGCATATCGATTTAGCATGACCCTACATATAGCCTGATGTATGGTGCTGTGTATCAATTATAGTATGCATATCGGTCCCACGTATATGTGTTTGCTGCTTATTGATAGGACATCAACACGTGAATATTTCTACATAAAAAAATCTCTTAACAGAAATATGAAAAGTTTTAGAGCCACGTGTTGATGTTCCTATTTTGGCTGTCTGTTTGTACTGAAGCACCCGTAGTCTAATATTTTTTTCATATTCATATCAGTAAAACGTATTGTATTGTCATATCAATCTCACATTACCTTTTCTTATCGCCTTTTGTCCATTGTCATCTGTTGTCGATGATGTGTCGTCCGTCAACCATCCGTTAAACCTTTTAGACACTGTTTAAGAAAGAAACTCCCATGTCATTTCTAACGAGACAGGATTTTAGTAAAGTTCGAAAAATGAATTTAAGAGAATTTAAGTTCCTATTTGTAGGGAAACTTTGTAAGGTTATCAACAAGAACAAGAAATTTATTTCAGTAAGCTACTTGAAATTCGGTGTTATTAATAAGTATCACTTTTTCAAAAGGTTAAAATTCAATATTCCTTAAATAGTATAGCAACCCTTCACATAGACTGTCTTGAGTACCATGCATATATGAAAATCCAGATGACTGTACAAGGCCATATATATATCCCTTAAGTATCAATTATAACCACAAGGAATTAAGAAATAAGTATTAAAAATATCTGCCAAGGAGGAGGATAAGCATGGACATCATTTTGTTATACAATTCATCGTCATCATATTAGTATCAATGTTGTGCATGAATCAGTCTATCGTTATTTCATTAGAAAGTCAAATCATCAGAAAAAGTATAGTGACATTTGTCTAATGTTTCCCGTTTTCCTAAACAACAGCTAGAGCAAAACATATTCGATTGAGTTACAAAATTCAAAATTGGCATCTTTATTTTGCAAAAAGTAAAAAAAAAAGTATTATTGAAATGACTATACCACATAGTTTTCTGCAATATTACTTTAGGAGGAAGGGAAACAATATAGTTTTCATAACTCATTCAAAGTTGTCATTGAAACATATTCATTGTATCTCATCAATAAGTCTGGCCACCAGACCAAAGCTGAATTCGTAAGCTATATTTTAAGCTTAATTCTTACACTTTATTTGTTTGAGAATAATTTAAGAAATCAGGTATGTCGTAACGACAAAATCAGTTGGTAAAATTCGTTGAAACTTTTAAAATCCAGTGACTGGTGGCGAGTCTTTACTATCTCATATCTAACAAATATTTTTTTCATGCATGAAATTAAGTTTGGACCTGTTGCTCGATCATAGGTCCAGTAGATAAATTGTATCTCCTCTTTACAGCATTTCTTCCTGCAAGGCAGCTTTGGCGATGGTCAGGAAAGTGTACAAAGCGGCCTGGTCTCAAGGGAAAGGCTAAAAAGGAATTCTACAAAGCCATAGTTAGAGGGCGGGAAAATATTCTGGTAAGAGCAAACCGCTTAACATGATCAGGTGTTGTCACAAAAAAAGACTTGTAGATTAATGCCTCATAGACTGTAAGATAGTATTGCAATATTGCAATTTTCTATAGTCATCAACAGATTTTCGTAAGAACAAAACAGTAAACATGTTCAGGTGATATCGCAAAAAAGACTCGTAGATTAACGTTCTATATTCTGTAAGATCATATTACAATACACTGAAATATGGATTTTTTAAAGCCATCAGTTGATTTTAAAGGACGACAATGTGGGAAGTGGAAGTTCAAATTACGTTTACAAAATTCATTAAAAAATTATAGGTTGGTGACTGTGCAGTGTTTCTCTCTACGGGAAGACCCCACCTGCCATACATTGGTCGTATCGACAGCATGTGGGAGGCTTGGGGAGGTCAGATGGTTGTCAAGGTCAAGTGGTTTTACCATCCAGAGGAGACACGAGGAGGAAAGAAACTTCAGGATATGAAGGTACAATATCCAAATTGTATAACATTGCCTGATGTACGGGCAGACATGTATTCTAACTAGAATTTTAGTTGTAAGAAATCATTATAATTAGCATATTCAGAAACAACCTAAGCTGGATAAAATTAGAAATGTAAATCTAATCCAGTCTGTAATAACCATGTGAAGTGGAAACATTGGAAAGAAGTACGTCAAAACGATTCTAAATGTCGTTCTAGTATATTTTTATGGTATATTTAAACTTCCCTTGTATATATTTCATCGATGATTTACAAACCTGTTTGATTTATATAAAATAATAAACAATTGAATTTAAAAAAAATTTCATATCTATCATGGTTTTAAAATTATTTTTTTAATTTCATTTTGCCTTTTTAGGGGGCCTTGTTCCAGTCTCTCCATATAGACGAGAACGATGTTCAGACCATTTCACACAAGTGCGATGTACTGTCCTACAAGGAGTTCTGTCGACGACAGAAAGAACTAAGGAAAAAATGTGGAAGCGGAGAAGAACAAGATGTGTATTATTTAGCGGGAACATACGAGCCTACTATTGGCTTATTAAAATTCGAAAAGGACATCGATATCACTTAAAACTGAAAACGTGAAATGGCGTATGCAGTGGAAAATGAGTTTTAAACACACGTTGTGATAGGACGAACACAATACAGTTTTAAGTTGGTCGTAATGATAAATTTACATGTGACGTTGTTTTATAGATACATGGCGTCTTCCTACTGTGATATTTTAAATCCCGAGACTTATTGTCTATAAGTTTATCAATCAGTTTGCCGCGAGAAGATATCCATTTACACATAGGACAATGGTTGTTATGCTAATATGGAAGCATTTATCCTTGTTTATCACTGAACGAGGAACTGGAAAAGATTGTGACCAAAGGTTGAACGATAAAAGGTTGCTAAAATGCTTGATGGAAGTGACAGCCATCAAATCAAGCATGTATATAGAGATATTGTTTGTGACACACTGATAAGGTGTAGTGTGTCGAATATACTGTCAATTTGTTGGAGAATTGAGATGAGTTATGGAACACGTTGGGCGTTTTACCACGTCCGAATTAGTGAGGATATGTTCTATAGTTATTACTGTGGTTTGATGCCGAAAAAAAAACACTTTTGTATCAGTGTTAAGATTAAGAGATAGATGACTGTTATGTATTTTGTAATTATGGAAACGGATACAAAATGTCGGCAAAGATTGGTGCTTTTATGAGCCATGGCTCATTAATGTTGAATTATATAAGTAATGTTACGCCTACATCTTTTTTAATTTTATGCTTGTTAGACCATTCATAATTCTCATTTCTTTAAAGGTCCTATGTATATACTATAAAATCATATTTGGCTTTCTTTGTGCAATAACTGGTGCATTCGCATCTAAATGGTATCCTTGGTTGTCGTCCATATATTGTATATACTGAAGTTTTCTACCACATATGTGCCCGAAAGATGTATTTGATAAGTGCTTGATATATGAAAGTGCTGAAAGTCTATGATATACAATTTATATATATATATATATTGTTTCATCTTTATCCTCATCCTTCCTATGGTTGCGATGACCCGTTGCATATATATTTTATGTTTGTTGGATTATTGCATTTGAAAAATAATGTTTATATGTTTACTTGAAAAAGATGATAAAATGTGAAACAAGTTATGGAAATTAAGTTATGTAGTAAATTTAAAGATTCTTATTATAACACATTCATAATTTGAATGAAATCGCATACAAGCATTATCATCAGAAGCAAAGTCTACGCATCCCCACCTGACTGTTTTGATTAGTATAAACTGTCTATACAATAAGTCTACAAATACTTCTATAAAAATAAAATAAGTCTGCAATATGTATGGCAATGTTATATACTAATCAACTTCTATCACAACTAGGCTTTACATCAACAGTCTACACAATTAATAATGTTGGTTCATCTTTAAAGTCTTTCAAAAAAGCAAATAATAAGTGTTTCAATATATTGTAGGTAACGTGAATGTGTGTGTTTATATGTACTGGCGCCAAGCGTCATTGAGACTGGAGTGAATGGGCGGGTAAAATGTTTGAATGTATTACGATATTTAATTCATTTGAACGTAATTTAAGCATCAAATAATCACTCAAAATTAATTGATTGGTAAAGGGTTACCATAGGCGCATTAAATAGACAATTTATGCGTATTGACATATGACAAAATGTTGATGTTAATGTCTTTTTTCTAAACTGAAAAGAATGCATTTGAAGTTTTTGTTCATATAAGATAAAGCAAGCATTTTAGTTGGTTTATTTTTAACAATTTTGTTATTTTGAGTATTTAGATATTAAAGTATAACAAAAATTGAACGAAATATAACAATTTTATGCGATAAATATTTTAAAGCATATTGAAATATTACAAAGATAAGAACTATAAAGTTGGCATGGTATCAAGATGTGTGGATTGGAGCAGTTTCATTCCGTGAAGAAAGAACGAATAAGTACTGTCGGGAAGGATTCGGGAAGGGAATACATTTATGGAATTTAGAGAAAGGCATGTGAGTTAGTATGTCGAGAGTTTAAGTCAGAAACAACGTTTAAAATTAAAATAGTTAGAACGGGTAGTGCAAGATGTGGAATGGTTGTAGCGAAGTGAGCTTGGATCGAAGTGGGAGATAAGGATGACTGGGTTTGATAAAAGCTAGGAATAGGGTGGGGATATTCTGTTTGTAGGCGAGGTAATGGACTTTGAAATGTGTATATGCCGGAGAAAGGGGTCAGGAACCGAATTTCATATTTGAGTCTGGTGAGAGTCTAATGTGTCTGTGAGGTGAGAAATGACTGCAGTTCAAACTTTGTGCGTGTTTGTCATTCTAAAGTTGTCGGTGATATATATGCATGTGTATAACTGTTTCCGTGATATCTGTTTAGAAAGTCTATATGTGTGATATTTGTCTGGTTAACTGTTTGTGTAATGTATTTGTCGAAAGCATGTATGAGATACATGATTTATACGCATTACAAGAACAATAGTTATAGTTAATATGGCAGAAATAATGACAATTGTATATAATGCATATTGTCTTTTAACGTCTAAAACATCAGACACCTATCCCTGACTTGTCTCAATAAAGTTACTGCTCATTAAAAATGTGTTCTAGTTCGTTAATTCCAAAGTGAAAAGAGATTTTAATTGTTGTCTGTTGTCTGGACTCCAGATATCCCATGGATGTAATATCTGGTATTTTTTCTCTTTCCGTTGTCATCTTTCCTATGCTGAAGTTAAATGGGACGGAAAGCTTTCATGCGTTTATTGAATAAGTAAAGGGTGTCTAGGCGTGTACAAAAAAAAGACTAAGCATTGTTTGTATTCCATTCATGAAATTATCCCAGAGTTTCTTTCAACAGAGATATAACAAGAGCATGGATAAAAATGCAATGAAATTCTGACCTGATGTTCCTGCATATTTTTGTTTTATTTCTATGCTTTAAACATACAAACTATTTCTTTGGTGCGACTGAATAAAAGTTAAGTAAAGGTTCGTATGATTCATGGCTGACTATAGGTCTTACAAAAGACATATTGATAAATACTTAAGCCATAGCTAAAATAGTACATGATCCGTATCGGGCATAACATAAAGACATACGAGTGGATAGCAATAAATATATCAAAGGTCCAGAAACATAGAAGCATTAAATAAATAGATATTTGCAACATAATTTGTATCCATAAGAACAAAAAATGGAAAAAAAAATTCATGCTTCGCAAAATATTCCTGAACATTCGAGCGCATGTGAATTCCATGTTGAAATGACAGTGATCCAGCATCACGGATATCCGTGATCCTGGTGTGTCGTTAGTAGAGCAAAGTAATGCAATTAAACAAATTCATCATTTCACATATCTGTATAACGTCAACTATACGGCGCTAAAATTTCACCATTTACAATATATCTCTCGATTTTGTCAACAATGAGTAATGGGGAATAGTATTGGCTTTTAAATATTTAAATAACAGAAACATTAAACAAATAAAGAATTAAGTGTCTCACATGATACAATGTCATAAATCAAATGAATATTAACTCTTAAATTATAAAAATGGAAACCGACATACATGATTGATTAAAAGAACGAATAGATAAATTACACAGGTTTTGGCAGAATATCATTGTCACACAGCATCTTCATATTTGCGTGTTTTAATTGATTAACGCCTAGTTAATCAGTTTACACTTCCATCATATAAGTACGCATTATTAAAGCATGTTGATGTTTAGTATTTATTGTTATTATTAGTACAGTACATACTAAATTTGGCTTATACTATGTGGTATACGCATTTTGAATTATATTTTGCATTCATTAAAGTTAATCCCCGTCCGTATTCCGCATCATATGACATCCACACGACTCCGCGATGTGACAGCTGTGGGTATGTAGGAGCGGATGAATACCACAGACTCTGGTTTGATTACATGAAACCTTACACGTCCGAAGTAGTTTTACGTCCGAGTGGAGAAATGTGTACTAAACATGTAATCTGAAACAGAGAATAAAACACATGCAGAGTCACATTTCCAGCTATGGCGTCGTGTTTAAGCAGTGGTATCCCACATCATCTTTTTCTAATAAATTTATTTCAAAGAGATGCATTCGTATGTACAAATGTGGTCTCGTAAAAATGTATAAATGTGTACGTTTCGTCCTGGTCTAGTGGATACGTGATGAATTTATCAATGTATCTAGTCATTTTCATGTTTATGTGGGATGGGAGGTAACTCGTGTATTTACACTAAATTGGAGAGCAAATACTAGCCACAGAGACAATTCAAATAACTCTCAACACAGTTTATCAATCCATCCTAGCGGATAAGGTATTAGCATTATACTTGCTGTCCCTACATGATCGTAAAACTAAATTTAGGATATTTTCTATTTTCTTTGTCTCTTCTTCCTAATTGAACATGGTAACTTATTGTTTCGTGAAACCTTTCATATCTTTATTATTTTGTCTTGTTATCTGACAATGGAGCTAAAATTGTTTGACAAAAGCTAAGGCCCGTTTACCAATGTATGGGAAATCATATACAATAGTGTAAGGTGATATTTGATTTTCTAGCATGCAGTTAGGTTATGTGCAATAATACTTGTGCTGTAATTTCCCATTAAGTAAGGAGTTGACGCTGATGTCACCATGGTTACCATTTATCATTTGTTACAATACTGAGTATACCAAAAGTATTTTAATGCCGGTTCATATGCAGTGTATTTGGAATTTGAATGGTTAGAATTCCAAAACTTTGGTTTGCATTCCCGTAGAATTTCAGAAGAATTCCTGTCTACTGAATGGTGTTCCACACATTCCACTGTGTATAAATCAACCCAGTCAAGTTAAAAGACGAATATAGAATAACCATGGTGGGACATCTTTTAAGTAAGAAAATAAAAAAAAATACCCCGAGAAAAGGTTCGTGCTTGTTTTGCACCCGAAATTTGTATACAATTTATACTCAATTGAAGTTTTCTTTACTCTACTATTGTCTGCTGATCAAAAATAAATGATAATATATTTACTCACCCTACTGTAACGCAGATATATCTTGAAATCCCCAGTCGTGCTTCAAAAGAAACAAGAGCTTCGTTTTAAACAAGAGCAGATTTAATATAAGATACGAATCCGATCTTTGGATATTAATCTGTGCCAGTGATTCAGTATTATTTGAACACTAGTCGTCTGTAAGCAAAACTATTTGACTGGTATATCGAATTACGTTTATAAAACTATTCAAATCAAGCGAAATACTGAATAATGTCTAAATTTATCCAGAGTTAACACACAAATCCACCATATGAATAAACCTTTTTAGTGTAATTGTCACTCTCTAGATTTTGCTTTCATACGAAGATTTCTTAAACAAACGCTAATCGAAAAAGAAGAGAGTTAACTTCAGTCAAAAACTTTAAGCATAAGTTACATAAGGATATCACTAAAATCGAGGCCTCTAGCATATACCTTCAATCCTTTGTTAGCTTTACTGATGATTATCTACTACATGTAATTGTATAGTTTTAGTGCATGACGATAGGATACACTGTGAGGGAAAAGATCAAGGGATTAAAGTACTCTTTGATAATAATGCAATCTAGTATCGTTATTAGAGTTCTTCTGGTTGCAATAATTTCGATTCCATGAGTTAGATTTTCCATTTCTGGGTGATAATATCACTGTATTTATCTGAAAGTTTTCAAATTCAGGCTGTTTAATATCACATAGCTTGATATGTTTTTATGAATATAATGGAAAGTATCGATCCCTAATTGAAAATTTAGAATACAGAAGATTGAAAGAAAATTTTATTTGTATATGTTATACGAGGTCCAACGTAGTCGCTGTGTACTGATGTCATGTTTACATTGTCACTACCAGATTTATCTTTTTTAGACTGGTGGAGTAGAAGACGCTTATCCTTCTCGGCTACCTGGTCGTATTCTCCGTGTGCTGCTCAATGAGCCTATCTTTATATGTATTCAATACATGGTATGGTTAGCGTATCATTTTATACTATAATATTTAATCTCCCTTTCGCTTCAACAGTTTTTCTTGATGTCTTTGGTCAGAGTTATACAGTGAAAATTCAAGGTTAAACAAGCAAATAATCAACATAAAGAACCATTTAGTTATTAAATCACACCATGGAAAGATTTTAGACATATTAATATTAACTGTATTCAATACATTTGGAATGGTATCAAGTTATCACGAATGATTGATAAACAATCGTATAAATGTCATTCATTATATGTGCGCTGAGGGTGTATACACATGTATTTGGCACTTTCTCTTAAAGACCTGTGCTTCTAGCTTGATTACGAAGGATCTGTAAAAAATAATCTTAATTCTTTACTCCAGGCTCTTGAATATTTCTAAATACAGACCGCAGTGCATGCTAAAGGTTGGTAAGTATTACTAAGTACTTGACTTTAATCCATATTTAAATCGTTACGGGAGGGTACCATATTGTATACTGTGGCCATACCACATCAGTAATCCGTATGTAAATATTTGTGTATATTCTGATTCCCTCAATAGAATAGTGTCTGAAATTAAGGGGATGGTTCAGACATTGAACTTCACTATATACCAGGTGGATTCTAATTGGGATAGTATGCGTTTTATGGATTCCTAACAGTGCATTTCTGGATAATCACTGACTAGATTCAAGGTTAGTCTTTTACAACAAATAAAAAAAATCTGGGATGATTTTTAGGAAAAAATATTACATACCACATACCATTGTAATGTTAAAACGTTCTATAACTAGTAGTATGGTTTCCAGAGTTACTTTAAATCTAGAACCAATCATAGAACTTTGGTATGCCTTGGTTTCTCGTGATTCACCGATAAAATGCTTATACTATTACATTATCAGAAGTTAAAGTTATATTTTCACAGTCTGGAATACATGTGCATCTAAATGTTTTGAATATTTTTTTCCATTTTGTTACAAGATTGTGTGACTTTTAATTACGTGCACTAAGCCATTCTAGCTTTCCAGACGAGACAGGTAAATTGGTAGTATATAATGACATTTTAAAATATATTGCACGGTATTTACTTCATTCGTGTATAGCTTAATAGGGCTATTTAAAGTCTATTATTGTAATTACATTAAAAAGCATGTAATGTGCTGATATTTCGTAGTCTATTATATAATTTACATTTCTGATGGTAATGTTCCACTACTTATACCGGCATATACTACACTATTACATAATTATATTGATACGGGGTATAGAAAGACAACATAAAAAATTATATTAACATTAAAATTAGTTAAAAAATGAATATATATATAAAATCGTTAAATGATTCCCGATGGCCTTTTAACAATATTGTAATCGAATAGTATTTTTACTTTATGGTAGAGCTAAAATTTATATTAGTCTGTTCCGGACTAAATTTTATATATGTTGATAGGTATGACCAACATATGTGACATTGGCAAATAATAAATAATATAGATATTCGCCAACGGTGATCGAGTTGTGTCAGTGCAGGCGGAGAGAGAGAGAGAGAGATGACAAGCCAAGTTGTCTAGTTAAATAATGGGGCAATACCGATCCAGTAAATAACGAAGTTATACAAGAAATATTATAAAGTTTATAAGACCATTTCATACAATATAACAAATATTGTATATGAATAATGTAATTAGATATCTTATGTATATGTATTTTGGATCAACATTGATCGATGAATAAATGACAACTTGGTATGCCATACAAAAATGTTCAAGGTGAAATTCTAAAACATTTCTATTTCTTGAAGAAAATAAAAGAAAAGGTGAAAATAAAGGGAAAATACACTGAATAGTGCAATGTGCTATCGACAGTCTAAGACGCATATTAAATACCTCGGTAATAAATTCTACAGAAGTCTTTCTGTATAGCTTAATCTCATAAAAAACATATACTTAACCTAAATTACATTGCATAACACCCCCAGTAAGTAGTCGATGTCACTCTTACAATACATTAATACACAAGAAAATATTCTCAATTCAGGTCATGATCAATTTCTTAATCGTGTGCTCCAATATTCGTGCTAACATTACTCACATATGAGAAATGTCAAAATGAAGATAACACCAACATAGCATGCCAAATACATAAATAACATTGGAGTCAGCTTCAGCCGAAATTACAACAATACTTTTATTGGGACCAACATCTATATAAACAGAGATTTACTGTGTCGGTATCGATCCGTTACAGGTGCGAATGTTTGTTTGTGAATTAGGTAGTATCGATTTCGGTAGGCTGTAATCAGGGCCTGATAAAAGTGTAAGCCTGACTTTCTCCTCGTCAAATTAAGTTTCCTGACGCCGATAACACGCAGTAAGTACGTTTACTTATATTTTAATTTCCGTGTCTTTATAGAGAATACAGGAAATTGTAAGGGTTGATATCCCAATATTTCTGTTGTTTTGTAGAAATCATTACCTTCACATACATCGAAGAACAGCAATTTAAAGATGAAACATAAGTATGCACTTAAATAACAACTACGATTAAGAAACTTGACTAACATGACAGAAAAGATGCTATTTTTTGTTCTGGTTCCCAGATTAACCAAACTGCAGAGTGATTCAGCACATTAAGACAATCATGTGAAAAATATGTTAGTAACATTTCACTTACAGAGAAATATTGATAATGTATTAATTGCCTTTATGTAGTATTCTACTATCACATTCACACACATTTTGCCATCAACCTTACAATGCCATCAACTTACATGGGGGTATAATTTAAACACATTTAAATTAAACTCCATTAACAAAGCCTGACAATAAAGCAATGGTCATCTCAAATGACTAACGATAAAAGTATCGAGTTACTACTTTAGCAGTTAAAACAACAAGATTATTTTAACTAAAGCTGTAAAATACAAGACTCGTTTCTTTTGATCTTCTTGAGAACTAAGATTCCTAAATCCTTACATTTATCATTAGAAATCTCTAATCTATCTAAACATAACGATTTTTTACCATGACTACACAGGAAAAAGACAATGTGCTCATATTTTCGATTTACAGCAGAAAGTTTATAAACTTTATTTCCAAATGTATGGTTTGCAGTTTTAGTTGCTATGAATAATTCAATATGATAACTTACAGACTACATCACATTTCAGGGTTGAACTTGTGTCCTGACTCACAACATCAAACATGGCCGACGGTCGGTGTAGATGTAATAGAGGCCTACCGGTCACGCCACAAATGTATCGCCAGAAATCTGACATGCAAGAGGAACTTCTAGTCAAACTTGGAGCCAAGGAAGAGAGGGTATGGTGAACTATAAGCAAGCCTGATCCATGCTAGTTAACAGATGAAAATGTATTTTGTTAATTATTTCAAAGTCCTTTAATCTAATAGAAGTTTCGCTGCGTCATTCTGTTACAAACTGAGTGTTGTATTATATTTCTCTTCAATTTTTTATTTTTATTCTGACCAAATTCAATTTTGTAAAACACATATCAATGTTTCTTTTCTTTCAAAAAAGAAGCATCACCTGTCCTCACTGACAATGTCTTCAGAGTCCTTAAAATCTAATTCCTTTTCAGAAAAATATTTTATCTGTGTCCATTTAAACCAGTTTTTGGGTAATGGTTCTTTAAACACCATAACATAAGATGAAGAAAGCATATAATAATTTCGCAAATATGGAGTTACAGTGAAACTGGTGGTCATTTAAAAAGGTATCTAAAAGTTTATTTAAACATAGTCAATCATTGAAACACAGATATTGAACTCTGTTAAAGACTAAGTCTTCTATATCCACAACAAAGCGCTTTGTATGGAGTTACAGTGAAACTGGTGGTCATTTAAAAAGGTATCTAAAAGTTTATTTCAACATAGTCAATCATTGAAACACAGATATTGAACTCTGTTAAAGACTTAGTCTTCTATATCCACAACAAAGCGCTTTGTTTGTATAGTTGTTTGTTCAGTTTCAGACCATCGCAGTATGTGATTGCAATGTAAACACGTCTAATTGTAGTTTGACTGGCATCCCGACATCCTTTACCGTCGTATGGAGCGTCCACAATCCAGCGTCATGGCGGACTACTCAATCGACATTAAAGTCGGCCGACCCAAAATGTACTGCGTCGGCATTCGTAAGTCGGTTTAAGTTTGGTTATAAATGCAGTTCATACGATTTCTTTATCATAATTAAAGTAACAAAAACTTAATATATTTCAAATGTTGATTTTTCTGATTAGGGTATATAAAAAAAAGTTAAAAATAAGTTATTTTTATTATCTCTTTAAGGGAATCCATGGACTTGTGGGAACCAAGCACTACGACAGATGACAATGGTAAGTTCTTTTTAATTTATGAATTTGACAATCCAAAGTTTGTTCTTAATTTTAAGTCGGCTAAATATTAATCTGAATACTAAACATGGAAATCTGATATCTGGAAAAAAGATAATAAAGATGTAAATTATCAATTATATACCATTTTGAATTAATGTTATTTTGATAATGGAAAATGCCTGACTACAAACCATGCATGTATCTAAGTATAATGATGTTATAGTGAATTCTTTGTTTACAGACAGCAAAACAAGGTCCTCGAAGTCTTTTCTTCGGCAGGAAACCTAAACAGATTAATATCCTGAACATACATCGCCCGGCGTCACCACGAATAACCACAGCAACATCACGTATTCGTCTACAGCCCTTGTCGATAGCTAGGAGTAAAACAGCGGTATATACCATACAAAGTTCATTATTAAACAGTTAGATTAATTAAATTCTTTAAATAACATTAAGCTGCAAAAGATGGCAGCAAATGATAATAATATGTGAAGTAAAAAATAGGGTAATGGAAAGATTTTGAAGTTAATGAGGACGGGACAATGCACTGTCCTTAAACGCATATATATTTCAGCAGTAATAATATTTCTGTGCGCCAGGAAGGCTGCGCTAAAACAAAACCAGGTGAATTGTAATTCTTTGATAGTAGAGATGTAAAAAACATTTACAAAATGCACACTAAATCACATTTAATTACGTATGTTAGCAGTTGTAGTATTTAATGTAACTTGTTGATAAGAAAGTCAAAGTATCATGTTGTGGATACTAGTGCTATTACTGATAGTGTTCTTGGAGATGATTTTAAAGTATCAATGAAAGCCATCACAAATTTAAGCGCACTAGCAATCGGAGTATGGAAATAGATACAATTAGCAGCACTAATCTCTACAAGTCTGAAATAAAAGTGATGATCAACTTCAAAATTAAAAATATATATATATAAAATGCTAGATAGTACACGTTTGATCGAAAGCGTAAAAAGTTTTTTTTATTTTGTAAATTCAAGATAAAGCATGCACATGGTGTGTGTTTATCCAATACTTTGCCGTTCATCAAATACAGGTATCGGCTCAAATCTCAATGAAATTCTCATCCGTCTGTCTATAAACAGTGAACCATTCTTGTGAGGTATGAAAAATCAAAACGGAGTATATGTAGCTCCTAATCCGTTCTGAGGCATAACTAACTTTATTCTTTATGGTAGTTCTTTTGTCATACATAATTCTGACTCAAGAAAGGATATTTAGTAGTCATAATCTCAAGGTAACCAGCCTAATTACGAACGTCTCTTTAGGTAACTGTAATTACGCCAATAGCTTGTTTTAAATCACCTTAACAAAGTGATTCTGTAAAATTAAGTTGTAATATGCTATAATTTCTCTCGCTCTGATACACTCTTTACAAATTACAACAATTAACATGTCATTTGAGTCATATTTTACGAGAAGAATACTACTTCAAAACAGATTATGAATCAAATACACAATATCAGAATTAGCACAGAGCGGAAGTTATAAATTAATTTCATGTGCCCATGTTATCTCGTTTGTACGAGTAATTGTTTGACTAATCATTTAACCTCGTATCAACGTTATTTCAAAAAGATTAGTGTCTTGAAAAGCTCTGAAAAACTGTTGGTCATGTATTTTAATGGAAAACCATTATAAAAAAACGTTTTTTGTTCAGATTGATAACGCTTAAGTTACCTTTTAGTCTTAACCACAATGATATTTTCAATAAAATGAATCTCACAATACTTTATTTCTGTATTTCAGATCTACTAACATGCCAAAAATTTGAGAGGAAGGACATTGCAGCAGTGATTCAAACAACGATTTCCTTTGAAGATTTTAAAAAAATGCTCGAAGCCAAAATAGCCTTAATATATTTGCGCCAAAAGAAACTTAAAATTCCCGACAATCGAGAGCTTACCGATAATCTAAAATTATCAATAGCTTTTTTTGTCTTTGCCATAAAAATTGAAGATGTTCACGACTCAAAAATTGTATGTATGATTATACAATACACATATCAATACTAAATCAAAGTTTCTATAACATTCCAGTACTGCTCATTACATTATTTTCGAATACATAACACATGGGAAATACTGAGCGTTTGTGTTTTTACTGCAGAAGAATTCCGTCACAGTATACTATAGGGTAACCTCCCATGCGGATAGGATTCCATTGTGACACATTATTTTGTGAGCGAAACTCACGTCGTTTTCTCTGAAAAGAATGACGTTACGCTCGCAAACACGTGACGCCATAATCGATAGGCCTACATACCCGAAAGGGCAGATAACTGTAAATGTTAGATAGTAATGGTGAATATTTGTTTTACTTTAAAACCTGTAGAGTATTTTATAGTGATAATCATGTAGAAACGTAAGTTTAATTGTTTTATTGTATACCTATACAAACTGTGCTAAAATAAAATTTGTCGTAAGTACTTGATATTGTGTTCATTTGTTTTATTAGTTTTGTGCGTCTTTCCAACCAATCATTAAAAATGTAAATGTAGTAATTATAGTGGTGAAACATAAATCACATTACCTAAATGCATTCCTTTGATTACATCCCCCATGTAAATATGTCAGTCTGCTCTGCCTCTCAGTAGTGCTTCAACTAGTAACTGAAACATCCACAAGATTCAATTACTGTCCAATTGTAGATAGTTTCAAGTTCATATCTTATCGCATTTATCACAGAATACGCAATGACATATCTGTTGTTCTTGAAATTCGGTCCACAACTGCTTTCCGGACTGTCCTTCACCTCTAATACGGTAACTGGGAAAGCATATTCATCCTCTATTTTTGTTGTTGTTGTGGCCAGATAAGGTTATCCGGATTTAGATTCGTCAGGCTCATATCTGGGAACTCGGTCCTCTACATAATGTATTCTGTTTTTGGATATTACAAAATGAATACCTATCCTGTAATATGGAAAAACGGAATATCAAACTTTATCTCCGAATGGGTATGCATCGGGGTCTTCTCCTCTTACGAGATGCTTCTGAAACGCCCCCCCCCCCCCCCTAGTTCCTACAACGTAGATTAATCCTCATCCTTCCGGTGCCTTCTGTTTCATTTTTGTCCAAGATGCCAACCAATTCGTTAAGCACTTTGGCATGGTTACCTTCTGTGCCCCATTTAAAAGCAGCAACGTTACATGCTATATAGCTAGCAATTTGATCGTTAGGTCAAGTAGTAGATGAAGAAAGCATGTCGACCGCAATAGGATGCGGAATCTGTAAGGACAAAGACCAAGATATAGCCATCTCTACGTGGTCCTCCATCTTGTCAATGTTCATTTGGCTACCATCTTCATCGTTCTATTTTCCTGGTATCATCCTCCGTCTTGGTGTAATCTTGATCCCTATTCCTTCTGTTGGCCCTTTGTCCATGGCACACTCTCTGACCAATACATGATGTGCGGCGAACAATAAGTGTGTATATCATGCCACTTTTCTTATTTAGATGCATCCGTGGCTTATTTTCACTCGGTGACCTTCACATACTTCACCATCATTGTCTTTACCATGTTTAACTCATCAAACAATTATGATATTGGGACCTGCATCTTACAGTCTTTGCTGGAACATGCTGATAGTTCATTCCAGTGTCTATATCATCAATGTGGAATCTTTATCAGACATCCATGATTATACTTTCCTATGGAAGACACTAATTCCTCGATAGCCTTTAGTTATTATCATCGTTTGTGTCGACTGAAGATTCTCTTTATCATCGAGTGTCTAGAGAAGTGCTTGAGAGTCTGATGTGATAGTCATAAACTCCAACAGCTTTCCCCTGAATCTCATTCCTTTTCACGTCCTGCAACAAATTTTCCAGACTATTTGTTGCAACAGCTATTCTTCAAACTAAAACATAACAAAGATACACAATAGATCCCAGAAAGATCTTGACGTCCACAAAAGAATTAATGTTTATTAAAAGAAAGGCGACTAGTTTTTCTTCTTTTCCACCTCCTCCTAAATATTTGACATAGTCTACATAGCCGCGAGACACTTCATTTCAATATGACAATAATCAGATCAGTTGAGGTTAAAGTTCAAAAATGGATATGCTGAATATGCTAAATAAGACTTCTTTGGTACTTTCTGGAAATAGTGAAATCAAAATGTGTCAAAATTAAAGATTGTCGCCTTTCGGATGTCTTGCTTTCAGATCAGACTGAAATTGCAATATGTATAACAAGGCTAAGGGCAGCACAAACTTTAAACTTCGTGAAAAAAAACATCTTTAGTATTTTTCCGATAAATAGCGTTGA
Source organism: Argopecten irradians (assembly GCF_041381155.1). Lineage (NCBI taxonomy): Eukaryota > Metazoa > Mollusca > Bivalvia > Pectinida > Pectinidae > Argopecten > Argopecten irradians. Next base: position 29,342,071 of record NC_091138.1, on the reverse strand, counting down.
CAAACTTTTATTGTTGGCCATTTTGTTTGTGATCAATTCGAAAATGTAGTAGGCAAAACTAAGACCCAAGAGCAACATATTTCAGAATATGCAGGGAAATTCGTTCAGTACTTTCTCAGAAATAGTGATAACACACTTCAGCTATCAAAGTCAAATATGGCAGTCTGTCAGTCATATTGGTTTGGGATCAGTTCAAATATATAAAGTCTCAGAAACAAATCCCTTCTTGACATTATGAGAAAAAAGTTATAAACAAATAATTTATGAACGGCAGACGGGCCTAGACGAAAAACAATTTGTAAAGCCCATACATATGAAGATGGTGTGAAGATGATGGCTAAAAGAGGAGGCCTTAACAATCTAGAACTAGACAATTTATATATCATATATTATAGAACTGAAGTACACAGTAAGTCGTTTAAAGATGTTAGTCTATTTGATCCCTGAGACTTTGAATGAAAGTCAGGGTCATTCATTGTGATGAAGGTAGCCCTTCATTCCAGCATGTTACAGCCCCAATATCAGGGCATTAGGCCTCTTTCTTATTGACAAGAAGTTGTTTTTAAAATTGTTGCATATCTGACCTCTGTAACCTAGAATGGAGGTCAAAGTCCTTCATTTGAACAAATTTGATAGCCCTTTATCCCAACATGTCATAAGCTCAATATCAGGTCTCAAGGTATTTTAGTTATTCACAAGATGTTGTTTTAAGATTTTAGCTATTTGACTCATCTGACCTTGAATGAAGGTCAAAGTCATTCGTTTGAACAAACTTGGTAGACCATCATGCCAGCATATCAGATGTCAAATATCGGGTATCTAGGCCTCTTACATACAGTATGTAGTTATTCATACGAAATTATCCTCTGTGACCTTAAATGAAGGTCAAGGTAATTCATTTAAACAAACATGGTAGTCCCTCATCTTAGCATGCCACAGGCCCAATATCAGGTCTCCATGCCTCAAAGTTATTCACAAGAAGTTATTTAAAGATTTTAACCATTTTGACTCGTGACCTTGAATGAAGGTCAATGTCATTCATTTGAATAAACTTGGTAACCCTTCATCCGAGCATGTCACAGACCCAATATCTGGTATATAGGCCCCTTAGTTATTCACATGAAGTCATTCAAAGATTTTAGCCTTTTTGATCCCTATGACCTTAAAGGAAGGTCAAAGTCATTCATTTGAACAAACTTGGTAGCCCTTCATCCTAGCATGCTTCAGGCCAAATATAAGTACCCTTCCCTGGGCCTTTCGGTTCTTGAGAAGTTGTTTGAATGAAAAGTTTACAATCAGAGGACGACGCCAGACGATCTATGATGAAAAAGAGATGGCTCGTCCGTTTACTTATGTCAGTATATCAACCAGGCACCATATACATTTCCATGCTCTTTTACTCCATTCTGATTTTCCATTTCTTATCTCATCAACACACACAAATAGTTATTGACTTATTCACTCCTGCAAATTCATAATGAACTGTTCTAACCTTTGTATTAGAAGAGTTTAAATGGTCTTCAGGGGTGAAGGAGTTCAATTATCCTCTTACACCACCAGAAAATGGGATGACCAACACCATAAATCAGTGTAAGGCGACGGAGGGGAAACTTGACAGTTGGTATTACTTGCGAGGTACTTCTCCAATCTTCATACTGACACTCATTAATTAAAAACAAAATTGATAATAATTAAAAATAACGATTGTATTTCATATAAAATCACATATACACAATCATATCACAAACTTCCACTTTGAAGTGACAGGAACTTTATTTCTGCTTTTGACAGATATGGTGCTGAAATATATATAAAAACAAAAACAAGATTTCATTGGAGATCAACTACTAATTCACTACTGAAAATCACAGAGGAGAGCAGAGGTCACTAACTATTCTCAGTAACTGTACTGTAAACCAATTTTTGTTTCACATGCAATTCATTTTAGAAAATTTTGCGATCAAGGTATAAGTTCGCGAAAGTTTAGTTGTACAAATTGATAACTCTCACAATTATTTTGAAAGACATTTCCATTTAATACTAAATCGGCGAAATTTCACCAAATCGAGAAATTTGGTAACCGCAAAAGAAAGTTGGAATACATTATATTTATTGCTATTGGTTAGCTACAAATTGAACAGAAATTCACAAATAGGTTTTTGTACATTATGAGCACTCTTGATTGAACTGCTATGAGAGATAGCTATATGAATGAAATGATGAAATAAAACAAAATTGATCCACGGTCTTAACCTGTAACAATATGGTAAAGAAATGATTTATAAATCATTCTGCAATGTATCATGTTAAAAGAATATAAAGAATGTAAAACTTCCAAGATTGTTAAAAGGTATAAATACAATATATTAATACTATAATGAGTCATCCACAGCTACCATCCTTCCAGCCATCTCGCCATCGTTCATTGACTTTACTACAGTCAAATTCTGGTTTGCCAAGTTTATAGTTAACACTGTTGTGTAGCCTACACATCCACTGAGAAAACTTATGCTGACTGCTGGTATCTGGCTGATTGGTTTTCAACCTGTAACATAATTAGAACAATAGCAATGATTGGTTCTTTAATTCAGTTCAATACCTAATAGCAATTTAAAGTGACTGCTAAAATTTTCATGAAAATCTTTTATATCATGAATATAAGAAGTAAGATTTTTTTTTTTTTTTTTTGTAATTTTTTATTTTTCAAAACATGTTCATATAATAATGTGATATTACATCATCATTGCCATCTTCATCATCATCATCATCATCATCATCACCACCGTCAACATCATAGTC